>NW_026575046.1:7502500-8702500 GCF_905146905.1 Nyctereutes procyonoides
GAGACTGTATCAGGTCTCTTTTAACAAGTGGACCAGAGCACACCTGGGTACAACTCACCACATTCTGGACAGGGTCTAAACACTGAGCTGAAGGCAAGGAGAAACTGGACAGGAGACTGACCTGAGGGTAAGAGCAACCAAAACACAGCTGCAGAGTGCACACAGCATACACCAGAAAGAGTTCCTGAAGTGCCAGGCCCTGGAGGCATGAAATCTATTTTTAATAAACCATTACTCTCAGGAGCAGTAAATATAGCAGGCCGTCCTAACCCAGAAAAGAAGGCAGAGACCTAGACAAAATGCCAAGACAGAGGAATTTATCCCAAAAGAAGAACAAGAATAGAGATCATGGCCAGGGGTCTCGTTGAAAAAAATATAAATAATATGCCTGATCTAGGATATAAAACAACAATTATGAGGGTAGCTCTCTCCACCCACAGTTCCTATCCCCATGCTTTTAAAACAAAACAAAACAAAACAAAACAAAAACAAAAACAAACAAACAAAAAACCTTTTTGCACTGAAAAAGAAATAAAGAATACAACAACCATAAGGTTACTGCCTGGGTTTGAGAAAAGCATAGAAGGCACCAGGGAGTACGTTACCACAGAGATGAAAGACCTAAAAACTGGCTAGGCCAAAATAAAAAAATGCTATAACCAAGACGCAAAACTGACTGGATGTAATGACCACAGAGATGGAAGAAGCAGAGGAAGAAATATGTAATAAAGAAGATAAAATTATGGAAAATAATGAAGAGGGAAAGAAAAATATAGCATCACTAATGTAGATTTAGGGAACTCAATGACTCTATAGAGTGCAATAACATTCATATCATAGGAGTCCCAGAAGAGAGGGGAAAGGAGGCAGAAGGTTTGCTTAAGAAAATTAGAGCTGAAACTTCCTTAATCTGGGGAAGGAAATAGATATCCAAATCCAGGAGCACAGAGAACTCCCATCAAAATCAACAAAAGGGCCAACACCAAGACATATCATAGTAAAATTTGCAAAATATAGAGATAAGGAAAAAAATCCTAAAGCAGCAAAAAATTCCTAATTCACAAGGGAAGACAAATAAGCTTTGCAGCAGATCTTTACACAGAAACTTAGCAGGTCAGAAGAAAGTGGCATAATATATTCAACATGCTGAATGGGAAAAATATGCAGCCAAGAATAATCTATGCAGCAAGGACATTATTCAGAATAGAAGAAGAGATAAGGAGTATCCTAGACAAAAAATAATAATTTGTGACCCCTAACCAGCCCTGCAAGAAATATTAAAGAGGACTCTTTGAGCAGGAAAGAAAGGCCAAAAGCAGCAAAGACTAAAAAGGAGCAGAGAAAAATCTCCAGAAACAGTGACTAAACAGGTAATACAATGACACTAAATTCATATGTGTCAGTAATCACTCTGGATGTAAATGGGCTAGATGATCCAATCAAAATACATAGGGTGTCAGATGGATTTAAAAAATACAAGATTTATCTATTTGCTGCCTACAAGAGACTCATTTTAAACTTAAAGTCACCTGCAAATTGAAAGTGAGGGGATAGAGAAACAATTTTCATGCCAATTAATGTCAAAAGAAAGCTAGAGTAGCCATACTTATATCAAACTAAATTTTAAACCAGAGATCATAATAAGAGATGAAGAAGGAAAAAAAAAAAGAGAGATGAAGAAGGGCACTATGTCATAATAAAGATGTCTATCCAGCAGGAAGATCAAACAATTGTAAATATTTATGCCTTCAACTTGGGATAACCAATTATAAAAAACAAAAACATAAAGGAACTCATTGGTAATAATACAGTAACAGTAGGGAACGTTCATATCTCACAACAATGGACAAATCATCTAAGCAAAAAATCTAAGCAGAAAAGAAAACAATGGTCCTGAATGATCAGATGGATTTAACAGATATATTCAGAACACCTCATCCTAAAGCAGCAGAATAGACTTTTTTTTTTTTCAAGTGCACATGGGACATTCTCCAGAATAGATCACATACTGGGTCAGAAATCAGCACTTATGAGGTACACAAAGATTGAGATCATACCATACATATTTTCAGACCACAACACTATGAAACTTGAAGGCAATCATAAGAAAAAAAAAAAAAAAGAAAAGACATACCACAAATACATGGAGCTTAAAGAGCATCCTACCAAATGATGAATCAATCAACCAGGAAATCAAAGAAGAAATTTAAAAAAATACATGGAAAGAAATAAAAATGAAAACATGACTTTCCAATACCTTTTGGAGGGAATAACAGCAGTCATAAGAGGAAATTAAATAGCAATGCAGTACTATGTCAAGGAGCAAGAAAAATTTCAAATATACAATCTAACCTTACACCTAAAGGAGCCAGAAAAGGAAGAGTAAATAGACCTAAAGCCAACAGAAGAAGGAAAATAATAAAGATGATAGCAGAGATACATGACATTGAAACAAACAAACTCAGTAGAATAAATCAATGAAATGAGGAGCTGGTTCTTTGAAAGAACGAATTAAATTGATAAACCCCTAACCAGACTTATCAAAAAGAAAAGAGAAAGGACCTAGATAAATACAATCACAGATGAAATGGGAGAGATCATGACCAACGGCACAGAAATACCAACAATATGAGAAAATATTATGAAAAACTATATGCCAACAAACTGGGCAACCTGGAAGAAATGGCCAAATTCCTACAAACATACGAACTAACAAAACTGAAACAGGAAGAAATAGAAATTTTGAACAGACCCATGACCAGCAGAGAAATTGAATCAGTGATCAAAAATCTCCCAACAAACAAAAGTTCAGGGCCAGGTGGCTTCCCAGGGGAGTCTACCAGATTTTTTTTTTCTACCAGATGTTTAAAGAAGACTTAATACCTATTCTTTTCAAACTGTTATGAAAAATAGAAATGGAAAGAAACTTCCAAATTCATTCTGTGACACTAGTATTATTTTGATTTCAAAACCAGACGAAGGCACCACTAAAAGGGAGAATTACAGGCAAATATCCCTGATGAACGTGCATGTAAAAATTCTCAATAAAACACTAGTAAGCAGTGTTTTATCCAACAGTACAGAGAAATTATTCACCATGATCAAGTGATATTTAATCCTGGACTGCAAGGATGGTTCAATATTTGCAAATCAATCCCAGGAAACATACCTCAAGATCCTAGAGGATCCATACCTGAAAGACCCACAGCTAATATCATCCTCAACGGGGAAAAGCTGAGAGCTTTTCCTCGAAGGTCAGGAACAAGACAGGGGTGTCCACTCTCACCATTGTTATTTAACATAGTACTGGATGTTCTAGCCTTAGCAATCACACAACAAAAAGAAATAAAAGGCATCCAAATTGACAAGGAAGAAGTCAAATTTTTACTACTCGCAGATGACAACAAAGCTAAAAGGCAGCCTGTGAAGATATTTGGAAGTGGAGAGATATTTGCAAATGGCACATCTCATAAAGGATTAGTATCCAAAATATCTAAAGAACTAGATGCCAACACCCAAAAAAGAACCAAATAATCTAGTTAAGAAATGGGTAGAAGCTCTGAGTAGACATTTTTCCAAAGAAGATAGCTAGATGGCTAACAGACACAAGAAAAGATGCTCCACATCACTCATCATCAGGGAAATAAAATTCAAAAGCACAATGAGATATCACCTCATATCTTTCAGAAGAGCTAAAAGTAACAACACAGGAAACAACAGATGTTGGCAAGGGTCCAGAGAAAGGGGAAAACTCATGTTGTTGATGGGAATGCAAACTGGTGCCACATCTCTGGAAGTCAGTATGGAGGTGCCTCCAAAAATAGAGCTACCCTACAATCTAGCAATCGTCCTACTAAGTGTTTACCCCAAAGGATATAAAAATACAGATTAAATTGCCACATGCACTGTGATGTTTGTAGCAGCATTTCCAATGGCCAAATTATGGAAACTGCCCAAATGTTTATGGACTGAAATGAAATCTTGGAGACCTGAGTGGCTCAGTCGGTTAAGCATCTGCTTTTTGCTCAGGTCATGATCCCTGAGTCCTGGGGTCAAGCCCTGCACTGAGCTCCCTGCTCATGGGGGAGTCTGCTTCTCCTTCTGCCCCTCACTTGGTTCCTGCTCTCACTCTCTCTCTCTCACAAATAAGTAAATGAGATATTTTTAAAAAGAGAGAGAACAAAATCTTGCCATTTGCAACCATGTGGATGGAGCTGGAGTGTCTTATACCAAGCAACATAAGTCAGTCAGAGAGAGACAAATATCATATGATTTCACTCATATGTGGAATTTAAGAAAGAAAACAGATGAATATAGGGAACTAGAGAGGGAAAGACTGAGAGAGGCAAATCATAAAACAGACTCTTACCTATAGAGAACAAACAGGTTTGCTAGAGGGCAGGTGGGCAGGGGGATAGGCTAAATGGGTAATGGATATTAAATAGGGCACTGAGTGATGAGCACTGGCTGTTATATGTATCTGATGAATCACTAAATTCTACTCCTGAAACTAATATTATATGCTAATGGGAATTTAAATAAAAACTTAAAATTGAAAAATAATGGCTAATTCAATTAGCAATATAAAATAAAATAAATTAACTTAGATTTATAGATAAAAGTAATATATTCCTGACAAAAATCTAATTGTTAATTTTCATTTTCTAAATGGAAACAAAAAACTTATGAATCTTTTATCTTGGGCAAAATTTACATACATTAAGTACATACACATTAAGTGTATAATTAAATAAGTTTTAGGTAAGCATAACCAAATTCCAAAAAAGAAAATTAGATTCTCTGTCAACCAAAACATTTCCCTGAAGTGCACTTTCAGTCAACTTCCACCAGTCTAAGCAATTTCAGGCTTTATTTATTTATTTATTTACTTGCTTACTTATTTGTTTTTTACACCATGGTATAATTTTATCTCTTCTTCATCTCCAAAGAAATGTGATCATATAGTGTGGTCTCCTTTTTGTTTGATTCTTTTCACTTAACAATTGCATGCACCATAATGCACTCTATGTTATTACTGGATAGAATAAAATTACTGGATGGAATTCCATTATATGTTTAAATGATAATTTCTTTATGTAATAAACTATGAGTAGACATTTAGCTTATTTCATGCTTTTGTCTATTTTATTTTATTTTTATTTTTTGTTTATTTTAAATAATACTTGTATACACAATTGTGTCTCTGGAGTTCTCATGCAATATAATTTCTTTTTCTATTTTCCTTTTGCTGGGCATTTGGTGTCTTTCCCATGTTGGCTGTAGAAATATCTGTGCAACAATTATTCCTCTACATATTTTTCCATTGATTTGTTTTCATTCTGGTTAAATACCTAGAGGTAGGAATATTGGGTGATGGAATAGATTTATCTTTAACTTAATTAAAAAAATACTATCAGACCATCGCACAATATTCCACCTATTTTATGCTCTTTCCAGAAAGATATGAAATTTCAGGTTTTTTTCCAGCACATCCAACTTGTCTTGCAGGATCTTTTATTTTAGCATCCTAGTGTGTGGTGATATCTCATGTGATTACATTTCCTTCATGATCAATGATGTTGCATATATTTTAATTTTATTATTGACCATTCTTTTAACTTTTTTTGTGAAACGTGCACTTCTTTGGGCCTATTTAGGATCTACTTTTTAACTTTAATTATTGATTTCTGAAAATTCATTAGAAATGGTATACAATAGTCAGATACATATGTTTTGAGTATTTTCCCTGACTCTGTGGTTGGTACGTCATTTTGTTAGTGGTGTCTTTTGATGATCAGAAGTTTTTATATTTTTAAGTCAATTTAGCAAATTTTCTTTATAGAGATTTAGTGTTCTTATTAAAAATCATTCTTTACCATTAATATCCTGCCTTACTATGAAAATCGATGTATTCTTCTAGAAGTCTCATAGTGTCTGTGTTTTGATTTAGGCATTTGATCCATCTTTAATTTTAGAGTTTGGTATATAATAGGCTTCAAGATTTATTCATTTTTCTCTGTTATCAAAACACCAATGAACTGCCTTGTCATCTTTGTTGAAAATAAATGTAGGATTATCTCTGTTTTTTCTTTACTGTTTCATCGATGTATTTGATTTTCCTTACACAAATATTACATTCTAGTTCTTATTGTAGATTTATAGTAATTCTTAGAATCAAGTTTATTTATGATTTCATGATCGTTTTGCTATTCTAGGTCCTTTAATTTGTCATATAAATATTACAATCAACTTGTCCATTTATACAAAAAAATAATTCTGGATATTTATTGTGAATTTATTAAATCTATAGAGCAATTTGTTGAGAACTGACATCTAAACAATAGTGAATCTTCCAATTCATTAGCCCATTTCATTACTGCATTTATTTCGGTGTTCTTAAATATCTTCATTCAAAAATTTAAAGTAGTCTCGAGATGTTTCTGCATATCTTTTTAACATATTATTAAGTATTTTAGACTTTTTGGATGCTATTCTAATATCTAATTATTCTAAATTTATATAATTTATATAAATTATAAAGTTTTTTCTATCTGGAACTAATTGCTAAGTTCTGCTTCTAGTATCTAAAATACAACTTTTTCTGTATATCAACTTTTATCTTGTGACTTTGCTAAATTCACTTATAGATTCTAGAAGCCTTTGCAGCTTCCATTGGTCTTTATTTTTTAATTAAAGTATGGTCGGGATACAATGTTATATTAGTTTCAAGTGTACAGCATCATGGTTCCACAATTCTGTACATTACATAGTGCTTACCCCAATAAGTATAGTCACCATCCGTCACCATACAATATTATCACAGTACTATTGACTGTATTCCCTATGCTGTCCTTTTCATCACTGTGACTTATTTAATAACTGGAGTTTTGTACAATTTAATCCTCTTCACCTATTTTCCCCATTGCCACCACACCAGCAACCACCAGTATGTATTCTGTATTTATGATAATATTTCTGTTCTGTATGTTTTTTAAGATGGAGGGACCTAGAGGGTATTATGCTAAGTGAAATAACTCAGAGAAACACAAATACCATTTCATTTATATGTGGAATCTAGAAATCAGAGAACTTTCTTTGTAAATAATCATGTCATCTGTTAAAGGGCAATTATACGTATTTCTAGTTGTTCTGATTTCTTCTTGCCTTATGGAATTGGCTAGAAGCTCCAGTATATCCTATACAGAACCAGTTATAGTTTGTCACTTGCCTTGTTTCTTAACAAGAATAAAAAGTTCACTGTTTGACCAATAAGCATGTTTGCCCTTATCATTCTGATTATTTCACTTAGCAGAGTACCCTCTAAGTCCGTTCATGTTGTTGGAAATAGCACTAGCCCTTCTTTCTTTAAGGCTGCATAATATTTTATGTATATAAACCATATCTTCTTTTTCCAATCATCTATCAATGAAATCTTGGGTTTCTTCCATATCTTGGCTATTAAAATTAATGTTGGAATGAACACAAGGCTGTACATATCTTTGGGAATTAGTGGGTTTTTTTGGAAAATACTCAGCAGCAGAATTATCAAATCATGTTATTTCTATTTCCATTTTTTTTTATGAACCACTGTTTTCCACAATGGCTGTATCAATTTACATTCCTCCCAATAGTGCACAAGAGTTCCTTTTTTCCACATCCTTGCCAAAATTTGTTATTTCTTGTCTTTTTAATTTTAGCCATTCTGACAGATAATAAATTGTGGAAGATATCTCATTGTGGTTTTGATTTCCCTGATGATTAACGATGTTGAGCACCTTTCACAGTCTATTGGTCATCTGTGTGCCTTCTCTGGAAAAAAAAAAAAAGTCTATTCAGGTCCTCTGCCTTTTTTTTTTCATTGGGTTGCTGTTTTTGCTTATTCTACTTTTTTTTTCAATGTTCGGTTGTGTAGTTCTTTATATATTTTGGGTATTTATCCCTTAGCAGATATATCATTTGCAAATATCTTCTTCCGTTCAATAGATTGCCTTTTCGTTTTGTTGATGGTTTCCTTCACTGTACAAAAACTTTTTATTTAAGTATAGTCTCAATAGTTTATTTTTGCTTTTGTTTCCGTTGTCTTAGGAGGCATATCTAGAAAAATGTTATAACTATGTCAGAGAAATGATTGTCTAAGTTGTTTTCTATAGTTTTTCTGGTTTCATGTCTTATATTTAGGTCTTTAATCTATTTGGGATTTATTTTTGTATGTGGTATAAGAATGTGATCATTTTCATTTGCATGTAGCTATCTATCTTTCCTAGAACCATTTATTGAAGATATTTCTCTCTATATTATATAGTCTTGTTTTTTTTGTCTTATATTAACTGATCATATAAGCATGGGTTTATTTCTGGAATAGAGAACGGGAAAAAAAACTGTTCCATTGATTAACGTGTCTATTTTTGTGACAGTACCATATTGTTTTATCACAGCTTTGTAGTGTATCCTGAAATCTGGAATTATGATACCTCCAGCTTTGTTCCTCCCTCTCAAGTTTGCTTTGAGTATTCAGGATCTTTTGTGGTTCCTTGCAAATTTTAGTATGCTTTTTTCTAGTTTTGTGAGAAATGTTGTTGGTATTTTGATACAGATTGCATTGAATCTGCAGATTGCTTCCAGTGGTAATTATATTTATTTTCCCAATCTATGACCATGGAATATATTTCTATTTACTTTTGTCATATCCAATTTTTTTCATCAGTGTTTTATAGTTTTCAGAGTACAATTCTTTCACTTCTTTGGTTAAGTTTATTCCTAGGTATTTCATTCTTTTTGGTGTTTGTTTGTTCTGTTTGTAGGTAGGTTCTGTACCCAATGTGGGGTTTAAACTCACAATTCTGAATTTGAAACTTGTATGCGCTAATGACTGAGCTGTCCAGGGCCCCTTTTTTGGTGTTATTATAAATGGAATTGTTTTGTTAATTTCTCTTTCTGCTACTTTGTTATTAGTGTATAGAAATATTACCAATTTCTGGCTATTAGTTTTGTATCCTACAACATTTTTGAGTTTATTTATTCTTTCTAGGAACTTTTTGGTTGAGTCTTTAGGATTTTCTGTGTATAGTATCATGTCATCTGCAAATAGTGACAGTTTAACTTGTTTTGTTTTGTTTTTACCAATATGGTTGTCCCATTTCTTCTTTTTGTCTGATTGCTGTACCTAGAAGTTTCAGGACTATGTCGAATAAAAAAAATGTTGCCCCCTGATAAAATATCAAATTTGTGTCACAGGGATCCCTGGGTGGCGCAGCGGTTTAGCGCCTGCCTTTGGCTCAGGGCGCGATCCTGGAGACCCGAGATCGAATCCCATGTCGGGTTCCCGGTGCATGGAGCCTGCTTCTCCCTCTGCCTATGTCTCTGCCTCTCTCTCTCTTTCTCTGTGACTATCATAAATAAATAAAAATTTAAAAAAATTAAAAAAAAATTTGTGTCACAAATTTTATTATACCACAGGTACCTCTCACTTTTTAAAAGCTCATTAAGCCACTTCACTTTCACAAAAGATTCTCATACCTGTTTTCACTAACCAAAGGAAATCTGAAGATGACTTTTGCATTTACAAAAGCAGTGTAAGGCAAAATAACATTCTGCATTTATTTTGCGGCTAGCTGTTACAGCAGTAGTGTGGACCCCCAGCAGCACCAGCTGGCACCACCAAGCTCTTACCCTGGGAATTACACTTCTCATCTCACCATCAAGCTGCCAGAGTTTTGAAATGTGTCTGTGATTATATGTGCTTTATCTTGAATTATTATGCATGTCTCTTAGCAAAATTCATATTAAGATATCAGAAAAGCTGAGAGACTATTTTCTTGGGGTTTGGGAATGCTAAAAAAATTCTACATAAATTAATGATAATTGCTTCTTCACTTTATGCCATTTCAGTTTATGAAACATTTCATAGGAATACTCTACTTTCAGATAGTTGGGAGTAGGCCTGTATTTCTCTGTTAGAGGATAGAGGGAGACAAAGAGAGATGTTCTTCTCTGTCTTTCTCTAGCATATACTGCTTGATGCTGTAACAAATTATCAAATGCCAAAAAAGTCCTACTGAAAATACTATGAAATATTTATTTCTTTGTTTTTTTTTGTTTTTTTGTTTGTTTGTTTGTTTTGAGAGAGAGAGAGAGAGCATGAGGGCGTGTGTGTGTGCATGTGTGCATTTAAGGGGCAGGTATGGGGGCAGAGGGAGAGTCAGAGAATCTTAAGCAGGCTCCATGCTTAGCATAGAGCCCAATGTGGGGCTCAATCTCACAACACTGAAATCATGACCTAAGCTGAAATCAAAAGTGGGATGATTAACTGATTGAACTACCCAAGTACCCCAATTATAAAATATTTAAGTGATTCAAAATATTTAGTTTTTTTTTTAAGGTTTTCTTTATTTATTTGATAAAGAGAGAACACAAATAGAGTGGCCAACAGAGGGAGAAGGAGAAGCAGGCCTTCAGCCAAGCAGGGCTCAATTCCATGACCCAATCTATCTTCATGACCTGAACCAAAGGCAGATACTTAACCAATTAAACCCCCCTGGCATCCTGAAATATTTAGTTTTAATATACATATCTCCAAACCTAATTGAGATATCTTCTATTGACACATGATTTTGACTTATGTAGACTGACCCAGATATCAGTTCAATATAGAAAAAGATTACTTTGAATGTTCTATATTATTTATGAGACCTTTAGTGATACATTTGTTGTGTAAGTAATCTAAACCAAGGGACATTCTAAATTATAAATGCAAATCAGAATTCATAGTGTTTTGTATTTTTTCATGCTAGTAAAAACTTTGTTGCCATATAAATAACTCTTCCCACCAATTGAGTAAGTTTAGTACTTTAAATTGCTATATTAATAATGAAACCATGTCATCATAATAGAGTACCAAATAAGAGTAACAGTTCTTAGCTAGAATCTTGAAATATTTAAATAAATTATAAAAGTAATCTAAGTTTCTCTAAAGAAAGAGTATTTTAAGTAGGAACACAAAATATGACTAATCCGGACATGCTCGACTCTAATTAAGAACATTTGTCACTGGTAACCTGATTCTTTTGCTTATAATTGCCATTGCATAAAAATGTCTGATCCACATAAATGTTTGATTAGTAAAACATTTTATTACTTACAATAATGCATATCATAATTGGCTCTGTATGCAGAAGATAGTGTTTTTAGTGAGTACTACAGTTATATAGTGAAATGTTAATTAAAACGGAAGTAGTAAACTGTTTGTTCCAAGTCCAATTACTTAATTATGGAATTAAAACAATATAAAGCTAAATAATTTGCCACTTCCACTCTCACTGGTATTATAAAATGATATCCGAATGATTTCCAAAATGATTAGCATGGCTCTAACTGTCACAAACTGCAGGTTGCCAGGTTATTGAATTCTCGAAACAGCTCATAACTATTTTTTTTAATTCCCCATAGTGGCAGTCAGTGCCCCAATGCAACATAGCAATATAGGAAAGCACATATTTTGGAAACATTAGAATGAAAAAGGTTATTGTCTTTCTTTCATTCAAAATTGCTATCGTAATGGCACAAATCTTTGAGATTTATTTATTTCGATTTGCTTCAGAATTGACCTTATCGACTTATAAAGATTATACCATTTGGCATATTTCTGAATAATGCTTTGAAAAGTAGTCCAAGATTAAACTGGCTAAGGGAAATTTTAGTTCAGATTTACTGCTTTTAATCACTGTGTAGAGCACTGCTTGTAAGAAATTACACTTAAAACAAACATATTTTTCTGCCCAAAGCAATGTGATTCTTCTGGTGAATTACTATTTTACTGTAAAAAAATTGATACTTTTTAAAATATTTTATTTATCTATTCGTGAGAGATACAGAGAGGAAAGCAGAGACACAAGCAGAGGGAGACTCAGGCTTCCTGCAGGGAGCCCGATGCAGGCCTCAATCACAGGACCCCGGGATCACGACCTGAGCCAAAGGAAGACGCTCAACCACTGAGCCACCCATGTGCCGCATATGTATTTATAGTGATATTAATATTATTATATGGTTGATTATATTAAGAAACTAGACACATTCAATTAGATATGTAATTCAAAACTTTTAGCTTGTCTAATGTAATGGAACAGCAACAAAACCCTTAAACAATCTGAAAATGCTTGCCTTATATCTGTTTCCTCATATTGTATTACCAGACTAACTTTAAATGGAGGCTATTTTACATAATATTTCATTGAATAGATAAGAAGGACTATCAATGACTTTAGAATTTGGGTTGGAGAAATAATGGTTAGTCTTTTGGTCATGTCATAACATCAAATTTTAGAAATAATGTTGCAATATACTATTGTATATTATAAATATTATAAATATAGTGTCACAATATACAACAGTTTGGTAATCATACTACTGGTGTTGTCTCTTATTTTACCCCCTGAGATTAGAATAGCTCTCAGCAATATATGGATGGCGGCCGTACACATTTCCAAAACCATACACACTGTAAGGAGAGAATGGGTTGTTGTAGTACCAGGCTTCAAGATGACCTCCAGTGATACCCATCTCCTGGTATTTATGACCCGATAGTTTTCTCCCACACTGTAGCAGGAGTGGCCTGAGTGACTAAGAGCACATGGCAAAAAGTGATGGTATGCCACCTGTGAGATTAGGTTATAAAAGATGGTGGATTTTGTCTTGGGTTTTCTCCTCATATGCTCTCTCCTTCATTTTGACCTCTCACTCTGGAAACTCTGGAAAGACCAATGTGGCTCACGTGAGTGAGCTTAGAGTAAGGTCTCCAGCCACGGTTGAGCCTTGAGGTGAGCGTAGCCCCAATCATCATTTTAACTTCAGTCTTGTGAGAGCCCCTGGACCAGACTGCCCAGCTAGCCCCCCCCCCTTAAATTCCTGATTCTCAGGTAATGTCTGGGACAAATGTTTGTTGGTTTAAGCTAACATACTGTGAAACTGTGTTACACAGCAATACAAACCAGTCAGTAGGAAAAATCATCAAAGTTCAAATAATTCAGCACAAACACAATTTTACTATTTATAATTAATTAAACATTTATTCCTTTCCTGTTATATACTGCCTTAGGAAACTCAGACACTGTTGTAACTATAGTGTTGACCCAACCTCATGGGGCTTTACATTTGAGGGCATTCCTGGCATATTATATTTTTAGGGACATATTTGGTAATGTCATAAAAATGTTACTATAGATAACATTAACGACCCTGAAGTAATAGATTTAAAATTCTCTGCCATTCTCTCTAGTAACCAAAACTGTTCACTGATACCATATTGTCTGAAGATAAAACGTCTGCCATGGCTAAAATAGTTGGTCTTTCTCCTGTCATTTTTCTCATGACTATTTAGAAAGTTATTGAGGTTTAAGCGTAAAGGCTTATATGAGTATAAGATTAATCTTATTACCCCTTAAGCAGTATATTCTGAAAGATTTCACTGTCATTTCTAGTTAAAATTATTCACTCACACACTCATTTAACCTGTTTTCAAATTATGTGGAAGCAAAGCTAATCTACTTGATTTACAAGTGCTAACTGTGGGCATGGGAGGGAAACATGCTAATAAGAAAAAAAGAAAATAAATATTCTATAATTACGTTTGCTTCTCCCTTATTAGCATCTGTTTCATGCTTTTAGCATGATATTATTTTTGGTCATCCTATGAAGTGTTATAATTAATGTAGTAAACATTAAGTTAGAGAAAAATAAAATATTGTTACACATGAAATTTGTTAACTAATTTAATTTGTCATAAAATGATAGATCATAGAGAGAAGTATTCTCTACAAGTGAAGTATCTAAAATATTGCAAAGAAACTGATAACATACGAATAATTGGTTTGGTGATTACAGACATATTGTTTTCTGTCCACTAAGGTGTCAATCCTTTACATTCTCTATGAAAATCCAATTTATGAACCGAGTTTAACTTACCACATGGACATAAAAGAATATAACATTTTTTCTTGAAGAAATAAGAATTATCTAATCTGGTTTTCTGCCAGAATCCGAATGACTGATATTTTACTATATATCATATAGGCTGAATGTTTATGCACAAAACTTATAAACTATTGTGAGTTTTTAAAATTCACATTTTATTTTGCCTAAGAATCTGAGCTCTCTAAATTAATGTTGTTTTTTTTAAAAAGAATATGATGCTGTATATACATCTATGAATAAGCTGTTATATCCATACTAACATTTAATCCAAGACTGTTCATTTTAATGCAATGGGCTTTGCTAGTAATTGCTGGTAATACAAAGGCATCATTAACCAGTACATTAGGACATTCTGATTCATTCCTCTAGATTTCAGGCTGAAGAGACCATTACATTCTTAATGACCCTAACCAATGGAGGTAGTAGTTTTCCTCTCAAAGGAGAGTCCTGGAGTAGAGTTGTTTTCTTTGATTTATATGCTAACTGGATGTAGTTAATTATAAAGTTCCAATGATAAGTCCAGAAAAACACTGTAGATACTGGCTGTTGCCTTGGCAATGATTCCTGAAGAAGGGCCCAATTCAATTTCAATTGTCAATCTCTATGAGGTGGCTCTATCTGCTACAACTCTTTTTATATTTAAAAATACATGTATTATTGTGTTGATAAGATATAAAAATTAAACTGTCCAAAATGTTCTCTATGTCTGAAGGCAGAGAAATGCAAAAACCAACGGCAGATTATTTAGCTAGTGTTTGAGTTCCTCGGCTGTTGGGCTAGTCCAAGACTTTGGACTCCAGAGGAAGTTTTTACTCCACAAATTTGATTTGATTTCCATCTAAATATCAAGACAAATTATTTATTATTCATGTATTTGGTGTGAATATATTCTTACTTGATTGAACTAGTAAGAACAAAACTGAATGGGACTATTTGTATTTTGTCTACAAACCAGGGAACTGTAAATTTCCATTATGCTGTTTTGCTCAATGGTCTTGGTTTATTTGTGTTGCTCTGTTTCACTTTCATAACAACTTTTTACATTGTTTTCTATTTGTTGTTAGTTTTAGTTTTTTTAACTCTGCTTTACTGGAAAGACTTAAAAGCAGTATTATTAGGGCCTGAAAAGCAAAAAAGCTTCTTCCACTCTGTACTGTTATTTCATGCTATTATGAACAAGGAGCAAAACAATTCAAAGATTCTTGTCAAAAATTATAGGGAGATAAAATTTTGTTTGCCTTAACTTATTTAATACATGGGCATTATGTTGTTTGTTGCTACACATAAGCCTTCTTTGAATGTCTTATTTTGGATGATTCATACTATTTTATATTGTTCAGTGTTGAAAGAGGGAATGAAGACAAAATGCTTGTGATGATTCAATGAATTTTCCAATTAAAAAAATATAGATATATTCCTGAATACCATTTTTGAATTCTGATAGAAAAAAAAATATGCCTAGGGAAACCTTAAGCTACCTACACAGTACAAGCATTATATTAATAATATCCTGAATACTCTTCTTACCCAAACAAAGTAAGGCTATATTATTTCCCTACTTGCTCTCCACCTCTCTCTTTTACTATTCAAGATCTATCATGCCAAACATATCCTGCACTATCTTAGAGATTTTGCAATTTGATTATCCTCAATTCAATGAATTGCTCACCAACTTCAACATGAAAAGAATATTACTTTTAGATTTGCCTATACTTACACTGAGTCTCATTATTTTGTAATTTATAAGTTTCCACTATACGTGCCTTTCACTATCGAGTCACCGTTTATTATTACTATGAGAAAGAGATTCCTAAAATAACATTTGTGGTGTTCCACAGTATAACTTCATGCTGCTTAGTTTAACAAGCCACATTCTGCATAACCTAGTTTCTCATCAACCTGTCTATTCTTGTGTCACATGGCTGCTCCTCATCAAGGTTCTATTTATGATACAATGATTTCCCTGAAAATATGTGTTCCCTCACTTTCTATGTTTTCTCCAGTCTGTCTCCTCTTTAATATGTTATCCCCCTCCTTTTTTTTTTTTTTGGTTAACAGGTCTATTTTGTCCCTTAAGATTTAATTTAAATTTCATCTCATTTATTACATTACGGCCAATTAACTAGCCTCCAGGGGTCTTAGTGCCTCATCCAAATTTCTTGTAACTCAAAGGCTGTGCCACTTGTTTGTGAATTAATTAATATACTATAAGAACTGTATATTTATAGAAACATTTGTTGTTAGGTCCTCTTTTTAGAAAAAGACTATATGGAACTAAGTTGGAGAAGATGGTATATGTATATATAAAATGCATTTGAAATATGTATATATATATATATATATTTCAATCTTTACCCTTTACATATACAAATTTTTCACAATGGGAGTTTGTTGATAAATTGTATTTTACCAAACTCCTAAATTGATCCTATATGATATGTGTTCAGGGAGAAAGACAACGACAGCAAAATAACTCAAAAAAATGAAAAAAATGAGTCTAATAATTGAGATATAGAATTAGAAAACCTTGCACAATGTTGGTATTTCCATTCTTTCTTCCTCTTGAATGCCATAAATGGGAGCGGGGGGAAGATTCATGAAGATAACATATCACCTATGTGAAGAGAAGGAAGAACAAGTTTAGATTATGCAAACTGTGGTTCATATTATTAGAACTATAAAACCTAGAAAAAAAACCTCAAAGTGTATCTCTGATAATCTGAAGATACATGGGACATTTTTCATAGAAAGGGAAAAAATGTTAAAATTATATGGTATCACAGAAGACCTCACATAGCCAAAGGAATCTTAAGAAAGAAGAACAAAGCTGGTGGCATCATGTTTCCTGATTTCAAACTACATTAACCCAGGTGGTATGGTACTGGCATAAAAAACAAAATGGACACATTGATCAATAGAAAGGGTAGAGAGCCCAGAAATAAACCACACATATGCGGTCATTAATTTATAACAAAGGAGCCAGAAATATACAATGCATTAAAGACAGTCTTCAATAAAAGGTGTTGGGAAAACTGGACAGCCACATGTAAATGAATAAAAGTGGATCTCTACCTTGCAGTAATCACAAAAGTTAACATAACGCTTAAACACTTGAACATAAGACCTGAAACCAGAAAATTTCTGGAGGGAAACATAGGTGGTAAGTTCCTTGACATTAATCTTGGTGATGGTTTTTTGAACCAAGAAGCAAATTTACCAAAAGCAAATTTAACAAGTGAAACTACATCAAACTAAAAAGCTTCTGCACAACAAAAGAAATTGTCAAGAGAATGAAAAGGCAACCTAACAAATGGGAGAAAATATCTGCAAATCATGTATCTGATAAGGAATTAATATATAAAATATATAAAGAACTCCTAAAATCCAATAGCAAAAAAAAAAAATTCCAAAGAAATTATACAGAGCATCTGAATAGACAATTTTGCCAAGAAGACATGCAGATGGCTAATGGCTAATAGGTACAAGGAAAGCTACTCCATATCACTAATCATTGGGAAAATGCAAATCAAAGCTACACAACCATTAGACTATTTATATAAAAAATAAAATATAACAAGTGTTGGTGAGGATGTAGAAAAAAGGGAACCCTATATTTATTACATTATTATTACAGCTTCTGTACACACACAAACACAATGAAATATTGCACAGCCTTAAAAAAAAGGTTGAGATCATGCCATTTATGACATCATGGATGGACCTGAAGGGTACTATGCTAAGCTGAATAAGTCAGCCTGAGAAAGACAAGCACCATATGATTTTAGGCATGTGTGGAATCAACAAAAAAAAAGAGAAAGAAGAGGAAGAAAAGGAAGAAAGAAAGAGATTGAAGAAGCAAAGAGCATAATCAGATTAAATACAGAGAACAAACTGGTGGTTGGCAAAGGTGGGGGCAATAAACAAAATGAGTGAAAGTAAAGTGAGACACACAGGCTTTAAATTATGGAATAAAGAAATTATGGGAATAGAAGTCACAGCATAGAGAATATAGTAAGTGATATAGTCACAGTGGTGTATGGTGACAGATGGTAACTACACTGGTGGTGAGCAAAGCATGAGATACAAAGAAGTTGAATCACTACTTTGTACACAGGAAACTAACGTAGCATTGTGTGTCAACTATACTCAAATAATTTTTTTAAAAAGGAAACACTGTGTGCTGTTGGTGGGAATATAAATTGGTGCACCCACTATGGCAGACAGCATGGAAATTCCTCAAAAAGTTAAAAATGAAACTGCCTTATGAGCCAGCATTTCTACTTTTGGGTATTCATTTGAAGGCAATTAAAACACCACGTTGAAAAGGTATATGCACCTCCACACTCAATGCAGCATTATTTACAATGGCCCAGATATGGGAAAAAACAAACAAACAAAGTTAAAGTCCATCAATGGATGAATGCATAAGGAAGTCATGGCATGTCTATATACAATGTAATATTATTTGGTCAGAAAAATGAAGAAAATCTTGAAATTTGTGACAACATGGATGACTTTGAGGGTATTATACTAAGTAAAATAAGATAGAGAAAGACTTATACCATATGATGCCACTTATATATGGAATCTAAAAAACAATCAAAAACACAGGCTCATAGATACAGAGATCAGATTGGTGGTAGCCAGAGGCAAAAGGACGGGCAGTGGGAAAAATGGGTGAAGAAGATCACAAGGTACAAACTTACAGTTATAGCATCAATAAGTCATGGTTACATAATGTACAGCATCATGACTATAGGTAATAATACTGTATTGCATTACATTTTAAAAGTTCTCATTATAAGAAAAATAATTATAACTCTATATGGCGATGGATATTGACTTGTAATCATTTCACAATATATAAACACCAAATAATTATTTTGTATGCCTGAGACTAACATATGTCAATTATACTTCAATTAAAAAGAATTTGCCAGGGACACCTGGGTGGCTCAGTGGTTGAGCGTCTGCCTTTGCATCAGAGTGTGAACCCGGGGTCCTGGGAACGAGTCCTGCATTGGGCTGCCTGCAAGAAGCCTGCTTCTCCCTCTGCCTGTGTCTCTGTTTCTCTCTGTGTGTGTCTCTCATGAATGAATAAAAAAAATCTAAAAAAAAAAGAATTTGCCAAATATAATTATTTTAAGATCAAATAATGAAACATAATATATACATATAAAAATAAATATGTCAAAGGCAAAACTGTGGAAACAGTAAAAAGATCAGTGGTTTCCATGAGTGAGGACGGAAGGATGACTATGTGGAGTACAGAGGGGTTTTAGGGCAGTAAAACGATTATTTATAATGGTGGATACATGTCATTATGTATTTGTCCAAACACACAGAATGTACAACACCAAGAGTGACCCTTTATATAAACTATGGACTCTGGAAGATGATGATGTAAAGATGTAGGTTTATCATTTGTAACAAATGTACCACTCTGGTCATGTTGACAATGAGGAAAGCTATATATGAGTAGGGGCAGGGATATCTGAGAAATCTCTGTACCTTCTGTTCAATTGTTCTATGAAACAAAAACTACTGTAAACTGCTCTAAACACACACACGCACGCAACACACATGCAAAAAAAAAAAACCTCCATAAAAGTATAATAAAAGAAATAAATATGTCAACAATGGAAACATACCTTGGGGAAAAAGAAATAAATAAGGGAAACAATACAGAAGAGCTGAGGTGTTCATTTGCCAATTTATTCTTAACCCATAGTGAACAAAGTTAGCATATATATATAATGCTGATCGTCTTCATATTAAGGGAATTGAAACTTATATACAATTGTGATCTTGTAATGATTTCATTTCCTAAAGAAATTCATTGACACATAGTTGTAATAGCTGTATGTCTATTTATGCAGGTGATACCCAAAGGTAAAATTATGATGGATCAAGCTGGACTGAGCATAAAAGTATAGAGCAAAAGGGGTATTACTTTGGGAGTTAACTATTTGTCACACTGCTAGAGTAGGGAAACAGAAGATGCACTTTGAATGAAATTTAAAAAGTGGCTTGGAGGCATGATAGCTGTAGTGATCCTGGACAGTAGCTCTCTAGACATCTAATCTTTAAAAAAAAAGGAAGAAGAAGAAGAAGAAGAAGAAGAAGAAGAAGAAGAAGAAGAAGAAGAGAAAAGGAAGAAGAAGAAGAAGAAGAAGAAGAAGAAGAAGAAGAAGAAGAAGAAGAAAGAAAGAAAGAAAGAAACAAAGAAAGAAAGAAACAAAGAAAGAAACAAAGAAAGAAACAAAGAAAGAGTGAAATGACTCAAACAGAATTGAGATTTTACCCACTGGACACATATACCTCAAGAGTCAAAAAGCTATAATCCGTTGTTACTTCAAATTAACTTTTCTGACATTTAAGTTCACATACAGCCTTTTTATAGTAATTTCCTAGTAATTAGTTACTTAATGCTATACTGAGCTCTCCATGAAAGAAGAGCACTTGCATTTTTGTTGTTGTTATTAGAGTTAAATAGTTGAACAGGGTTGAGTAACCAGTATAGGGCAATTTATATTGCATAAAACAACAAACCCTAAATATTATTCATATAAAGTTTATTTCTTATTCAAGCTGTATATCTATCGTGGATAGGCAGAAATTTTCTGTTCATTATATTCAATCGGGAACCCAAGATGATCTGCAGTGAAACTTCATAATTCACTTTAATAAGGGTAAAAAAAAAGGGAAAAAAATTGTGACCGAGCTTTGAAATGCTTCAGTCTCTAAGAAATATTTCATATTGCCATTCCTAGCTCCAAAGTGTAGGAAAGATACTTTCCCCCCTCTCCGAGAGAGAAATATTATTGTTCATTAGTAATAGTTACCAAAGCAAAATTTCTAAGACTGTTTATTTGCATTTTCTGATAAATGAAATATTTATATCTTATTTGCCTATTAATAATAAATGTTAGGACACACAGGGTCACATTAGTATCTTTAAGAGCTGTTCAGTGATTTCCTTATATCTCTAAGGCAAGTGTCCTACAATAAAATGAAATGAAATGAAATGAAATGAAATAATAAAATAAAATAAAATAAAATAAAATAAAATAAAATAAAACCACAGTAGGGGCACCCGGGTGGCTCAGTTAGTTGAGCTTCCAAGTCTTGATTTCAGCTCAAGGTCATGATCTCACGGCTGTGATTTCGAGCATCATGTTGGGCTCTCCACAGTGAGCGTGGAGCCTGCTTTACATTCTCTCTCTCCCTCTCTCTCTGTCCTCCTCTCCACTTGTTTGTGCCCTCTCTCTCTCCCACGGGAAAAAAAAAAAAACAAAAGAAAGAAAGAAAGAAAAGAAGAAAGAAAGAAAGAAAGAAAGAAAGAAAGAAAGAAAGAAAGAAAGAAAGAAAGAAATCAAAATAAGTATTAATGAACATAAAACTACAAAATACTTATTTTTAAAGTAAATAAATACTTTAAATACTTTTTTTTGTTTTTTTTTTACTTTAAAAACTTTTAATACTTTAAATACTTTAGTATTTTTAAAGTATTTTCTTCTTTTTAATTTTCTTCGGTGCCTCTTTCATATGATTTAAAAGCATATACAGAGTATAAATTGACATAAAATTTTATATGTCATATATACATGATGATTAACTGCGTATGTCAGTTTGACGGGGCCACAAGGGAACCACATATTTGATAAAACATTATTTCAAGTGTATCTATGAGGATATTTCTGGGTGAGATCACTAATTACACCTACAGACCAAGTAGTGCAGATGCCTTCCCAATGTGGGCAGGCCTTGAGGGGTTAATCCAAACTAATCCATCGAAGGCCTAGTGAAAACAAAAAGAGTAAGAGAATTCGGTCTCTCTCTCTGCCTGATGATTCTTGAGCTCGGACTTCAGCCTTCTGCCTTAGGATTTGGATTGGAATTCGTGCCATCAGCTCTTCTAGTTGTCAGGCCCGTCACACCTATTGCACTGTTGTCTCTGCTGGGTCTCTACCTCGGTAAAGGTAGATCTTGAAAAGTTTCAATCTCCTCTGGAGAACCCAGAAAAATGAAGATTTTGGTACCAGGAGTGTTCCTAAAGGAACAGAATATGAATGGTGAGTTCTCTGAATCGGTTCTAGTGTTCCTGGAATTGGCTCTCTAATCTGATTAGATTTAAAAATGTGCATAACTCTATTTCCAGGACTAAAGAAAGCACTGCTAGCCCATGACATGCCTTTGCAATAGAGAAACACAAGGTATCTCCGTCAGATAGTCCGAGACAACCATGTATGAGAAGCAAGGAACAGGATGGCGATGCAAGTGATATTTTCTAACATTTTTTGAAACTGAGAAATATGATGAGGTTTTTTTTTTTTTTTTTTTTTTTTTTTTCTGTCTTGTTCCTAGTGTCACTGGACAGAGACATGAAACAACTGGATGAGCTCAGGGGCCCGAACTCCCAGCCCAAGTTCCACATAAATGACCTAGAGGCATCTGGATGCGCCCTGAAGGAGACCCTTGTCTCCTGGAGCCACGGGGCTGAGGCTGATGAAAATCAAATGGAGTCTAATCCTGAGATTAGCTGAATCACAAGTTAAACTCCAACCCGGCAAGGTGTCTACTACTAAAGTGAGGGCAGTCTGGGAGAAAATGGGACGTTGGTAAGATCCCCAGGATGATAGCTAGCCGCCTGGTGGCAGATTGATTACATTGGACTGTTTCCAGGGGCAGCATCTTGTCCTCCCTGGACGGATACTCTGGATATGGCTTTTCCTTCCCTGCACACAGTGTGTCTGCCAAATCGACCACCACAGACCTGTAGAATGCCTTACCCCCCACCACAGCATCCCACACAACATTCTTCAGATCAAGGGCCTCGCTTGATGGCCAAGTGACGTGGGGCAATGGGCCTATGCTCATGGGATTCACTGGCATGTCCATGTTCTCCACCGAATCCCGAGCAGCTGGCTTGATAGAAGAGTGGAACGGCCTTTTGAAAGCTCGGTCACAGTGCCAGCTAAGGGGCGATACCTTGCAGGGCTCAGGCCAGGTTCCCCAGGAGACACTAGGGACCTAGGTGTCCGCGTCCTCCGTAGGGCACTGATTGTCTGATAGCCAGGATTCACTACCCCCAGAACCAAAGGGTGGAGAAGGGCTGTGGGGACCTTCTCTACTATCTCTAGTGATCGCTCATGGAATCTTTGTTCCCTTGTTGCATAAAGTTGCTTAGAGATAGTAGTTCCAGAAGGAGAAATGCTTCTATCAGGAAACAAGGGTTCCATTAAACTGGAAGTTCTGACTGCGGCCTGTTCACTTTATTCTCCTCGTGCCAGGAAGGAGGGGACTTAACTGGGCTGGCCAAGGTGGTCAATCCTGATCACCAGGGGGAATTGGGCTATCACCCCAAAGTAGAGGTAAAGAAAAATATATCTGGACCCTTTAGAGCATCTCTTAGTATCATCATGCCCTAGGTAGGACTTCTAAATTTCACATATGCCTGGATGTTATACATCTCAGTGGTCCAGCAAATCTAGCAGTATGTAAGTAGATTTATCCTAAAGGGTATACCACATTTACATTTCCTCTAAAATATATATTTTAAATTATTTTAAAGTTGAGTTTAAATCTAAGCTTCTAATTTTCTATTTTAATTTTATGTTTAGAAAAAAATAATTTTATATTTAGGTCTAACTATAAGCTTCTTGTGCAAGATACCTTTCTTTCTTTCTTTCTTTCTTTCTTTCTTTCTTTCTTTCTTCTTTCTTCTTCCTTTCTTTTTTTTTTTTTTTTAAGAGAGAGAGAGAGAGCACAGGGGAGGGGCAGAGGGAGAGAGCATCCCAAGCAAGCTCCACCTCCAGCATGGAGCCGGATGATGCGGGGCTCCATCCCACGACCCCCACGATCACCACCTGAGCTGAAATCAAGAATCAGTCTCTGAACTGACTGAGCTGCCAAGACACCCCTATCCCTCCTTAGTATACCTTTGATGTCCTTTCAGATCCATGTTTTTCTCATTTTGTGCATGTTAATCCCTAATACTTCCATGATAAAAGGCCACATAAAAAGTACAATTTGGCAACAGTTTTGCATACGGGGGCAGACAGTAACTATTTTCAGCTTTGTGGACAGCAGGGTCTCTGTTGCCACTTCCCAACTGTCATTCTGGTGCAAATACCATCACAGACAATGTGTAAACAAATCAGCGTGCCTGTCTTTCAACAAAACTTTACCTGCAGAAACAGAGTAGGACTGGATTCGGCCTACAGCCTGCAGCTTCCTAATCCCTGTCCTAGATCAGTTAAGAGCGTCTTGCTCCTGAGCCTCAAAGCAGTGATTTCACAGATGAAGCTCTCCATCGCCACAGACTTCAATGTGACAGTTGCATGTTTGCCTATCTACACTAGAGATAGGTGTCCATACCTCATGCTGTGCAAGCCTCATGCTGCAAAGCATTCCTTTCAAATTTCCTGGTGTCTAAGGTGCATGCCTTATTTTGGAGTTAACCACGTTAACAGCATTGCAGACTCCTGGAGTGGGTGGACCTGAAGGGACGCATTACAGGAGCAATTTTTCACATAATGCCCCAGGGTAATCCATGGGAAGGTGGTAATGACTGAGCTTCCAAACATCGGTGGGAGACAGCACATCACAGGACAAGTAAATTGTTCTTGGCACCTGGACTGTTTACCTCCCTGACTGGGAGAATCATTGCACTAGCAGAGCTTTTCCAGCAGGCAGGTTGAGACTTCATGGAGGGCTCTGGCAGTTGGTGATTGCACTCAGCTGTGCGAAACGGAAACCTTGCTCATCACCGGCTTAAACAATTAGGGGCTTATTTTTCTTCCAACAATTAGAAGACTAAAATCATATCAGGGGCCCACGAGAGTCAGAGATGGGATTTCTGCAATTTTCTTGGCCTTCCTCTCAGCTTCCTACTGCTCAAGTTTCTGGAGCCCCAGTCACCAGGTTATATTATAAACAGGAAGAAAAGTGTGAGCAGTAAAGAGCAAGGATGTGCTTCTATTAAGAAAGCAATTTTTATCTTATTTATCTATTGCCAAATTTAGGTCATATGTGTTCGAATATGTGGAAAATGTGTCTGTAAGCCTGATGCATGAGAACTGCTATGGAGGAAACTGATCCAATTGGCCACTGATTGGAAAGGCACCGAGCAGGATC
Source organism: Nyctereutes procyonoides (assembly GCF_905146905.1). Taxonomy (NCBI): domain Eukaryota; kingdom Metazoa; phylum Chordata; class Mammalia; order Carnivora; family Canidae; genus Nyctereutes; species Nyctereutes procyonoides. Next base: position 7,527,605 of record NW_026575046.1, read on the forward strand.
TGCTAAAAATACAGTATCCGGTGCTGCCTCTCCACTTGTAATAGAGGCCTGGCCAGGTAGGAGGCCACGTTTCTTTTCTATCACTTATTTTTTCTTCAATCTTTTCTTCCTTTTGAGCCTCCTTTTCTTCTGCATGCCCAGCCCCAGCCTCCTCATCCTCCTCCTTTCAAATTATCTGGCTGGGGAAACATTTTCAACCTTAAAGGAATTCAAAGGAATCAACCTTAAAACCTTGGCGAGGGGTGGTTTATTCTATTACATACTTCTGTATCTGTGTTTCATAATATTGCTAAAAATTTTGAAAAAGAAAATGACCCCAGGGATACTCAGAAAGTTTGGCAGGAAAAATAAACAAACAAAAAGACAAAAAAACAAAAACAAAACAAAAAAAAACAAAACACCTCTCTCCCACTGTTGCAATATTCCAAGGGGGAAAAGTCCAACAATAAGTGCAAAACACACTAAGTGCAAAAATACACATGGAGAAATTTATCATGACATTCAGAGAAAAAAAATAATGAAGTTTTTCTTGAAGCTTGATGTAACTCATATGAAATATCGAATGGCAAATATTGGCCAGGAGAAGTAGGTGCCAGTTGCAACAGTTATCAAGGCAGGGTAACAGGATTATGATAGAACGAAAAAATACAGATATGTCCTCTACACTGCTCTTATTCAAGCAGTGAACAGAAGTTGTCGATGCAAAATGAGCCGTGAAAAGCAAATGAGAGAAAGGAAAATGACAGTGACCATTACGTGCAAGTGTTGTGCTATCTAGGAGAAAAACAGAAGAGAATAAAAACAGATACTAAAAGGTCAGCCAGAGAGCTAAATAGAGAGAAAAAAAAATGTTGTGGGTCTTTTTTTGTGTGTTTTTTTTTGTTTGTTTTGTGTTTGGTGGGGAGCGTTACAGTGCTGCACCTGCTGTGACTTTTTTAAGTCATGGATTTAGACATTTAAAATTGTAATTATCTCTATTCTAAGTTTTTATTGGTTAAAATTTCTGGAGCAAGGCAATCTTCTAAATACCAAACAATTTAATTTAGATGCTTGCTGACTTTTCTCAATTCCAGCTTACGATTCCATCAGTCATATTTATATTTGACATTTGCTCTAGATTTATTCTGGGGTCCCTTTGATCTGAAGTCAATTTGAAGTAATGAAAAGCTGTAGGAACCTTCATGGTTGTTGCTGAGGAAGAATTAATCTACCTATTGGTCAGTTCTCCCCTTGTTTGGATGCTTGTGTTCTCTGTTGGTGTCCAGTCTGTTACCTTTTGTGGGGTTTCTCCATCTCTAGACATATTCACAAAGTCTTCCCTATACCCTGATTGTGTGATATGACTATTTGATAAAATAGGACACATAACGAAATATAAGGAATATTTATTAGATGCAGTGTGTATATTATAGATTTTATTATATATAATAATATATTACATATATCTTAATATATATTAAAATCTTACCTTACATAAGTTTTTTTTTCTTTGTTTTTAACTCCTTTATATTTCTGGACTTGACTTGTGTGTGTGTGTGATATGGATTCAAGTACATTTTTCCAAAATTCTAGTCAATTTTCTTCAAATAATTATTGTTTTTAATTTTTTTCAGTAAACTGAGATATGAGTGATAGTCGAAGGATTCCCACAAGAAAAACAGAATTCCCTCTCCCAGTGTTTTCAAACTCCCAGTAATAATTCCAAAGTCATTAAGTTACTATTTCTTCTAATTTTTCACTATGAGCTTTTAAATATTATAATTACCCAATCAGCCCTTTGTTAATCAAATTTATTCTCTATTGCTTTCTTTTTATTAAAGATGGGTATTTAGGATTCTTACACCTCTATCCCCAATTTCACTTCTCACTTGATCATATTATAGGTGAAGCATAAATTTTTTATAATAATCAATATTCCAACTCCGCATATTTATATCTACCAATATTGTCCACTGTTGAATTTTTCCAGTGTAGCTCTGACTTTACCAACTGCCACACTTTTGGTTTGCTTACTTTCGTAGGTATTTATTACTAGTTGTTTCCACACTATATATAATCACCATTAAACCTATTTTGATTCATTTTATTGAAGGTGTTGTTGAATTTTGTCTTCTGGTGTTTTCTGTTCACCACTTCTATATAATAACCCTAGAAATTCTCACATTCTTGGTGCTTGCTATTTATATTCATTTCCACCCCCATCACATGTTCATACTTTTTGTTTGTTCTATTATTTTTAGTAAATTGTATCCTTACGTTGCCTCTTTACAAATGCTGCACATATGAATTGAGAGCATGTAAGGTTACGAAAGTCTTTTTTCTACCTACAAACTAGATGGGGGCTTTTGGTGTTTCACTTGCTCGTTCTTTTTGTGGACACCCATTGTCACACTGAGGAAGTTTCTTTACATTTCTAGCCATGATCAATCTTATTATGAATAGATAGTAATTTTATCAAATTATTATTCTGCATCTACATAGATAGTCAAATGTTTCTGTTTTTCCTGTTGTGTACAGGTGATAAATTAATTTCATTTTTTTTAATTTGTAAATAAAAAAAGACAGCTATAGGGGATCCCTGGGTGGCTCAGCGGTTTTGCGCCTGCCTTTGGTTCAGGGCGTGATCCTGGAGACCAAAGACTGAGTCCTATGTCGGGCTCCCTGCATGGAGCCTGCTTCTCCCTCTGCCTGTGTCTCTGCTCTCTCTCTCTGTGCATCTGTCATGAATAAATAAATAAAATCTTAAAAGAAAAAAAATCTTTAAAAAAAGACAGCTATATTAATAGTAGTCAGTGAGTTTTGAGAATGATATGTCCACGTAAACCACTATAACTGTCAATAAAATATTTACATCACTTTGTAGAAATCCTTTGTACCTCACTGAATAAACATCCCCTTACATTCAGCTGCTTTCTGCATTTTTTTTGGGGTTTAGAATTTTGTGACATTGAATTATATGTAGCCTTTTCTGTATCACTTTTTTCCTTCAAAATAACGTTAAAAGTTTTGTACAAGTTGTTGGGTATATTTGCATTTGTTCTCTTTTTATTACTAAATGGTATATTGTTCATGAGTTTACCACACATTGTTTATCCATTTACCTTTTAATGGATACATATTTTGTTTCCAAATTTGGCTGTTAATACACATGACTGTATATTTGAATACAACTCTCTGTGTGATAGTGTCTTTATTCCTCTGGGGTAAAAAAACCTATAAGTGGAATTTCTGAGTCATAGAAAAGGTGTGTATTTAACTTTATAAAAAACTGACGGGGCCCCTGGGTGGCTCAGTTGGTTGGGCACCTGCCTTCCTCTGTGGTCATGATGCCAGCAACCAAGTCCCTCAAAGGCTTCCCACTCCACAGGGAGTCTGCTTCTCTTTCTGCCCCTCCCTCTGTTCATGCTTGTGCTCTCTCTCTCTCTCTCTGAAGAAAAAAACAAAACAAAACAAAACAAAAAAAAACAACAAAAAACTTGAAGGAAAGAAAGAACGAAAGAAAGAAAGAAAGAAAGAAAGAAAGAAAGAAAGAAAGAAAGAAAGAAAGGAGAGAAACTGCCAAACTGTTTGCCAAAGTGGTTATGCCCACCACTAAAGCAGTTAGATTCCCACCAGAAGTACATTAAATAAGAGTTGAAATTGGCCCTCCTTCTGTTGACACTTGACACTGGGGATCCCTGGGTGGCACAGCGGTTTGGCGCCTGCCTTTGGCCCAGGGCGCGATCCTGGAGACCCGGGATCGAATCCCACGTCGGGCTCCCGGTGCATGGAGCCTGCTTCTCCCTCTGCCTTGTCTCTGCCTCTCTCTCTCTCTCTGTCTGTATGACTATCATAAATAAATAATTAAAATAAAATAAAAAAAAAACACTTGACACTGCTATGTTTTAATTTAATCCATTTGATTATATGTAGAGCTGTATTAATTACGGTTTATTTTCTTTTCTTTTTTCCTTTTTTCTTTTTTTTTTTTTTAGGTAGGCTCTGTGCCCCACATGAACCCCAACACAGGGCCAAACTCATGACTCTGACTGAGCTCAAGACCTAAGCTGAGATCAAGAGTTGGATGCTCAATTGACTGAGCCACCCAGGCACCCCCCCAAAAAAGTGATTTTATTTTATTGTTTATAGATTTTATTTAATTGAGAGAAAAAAAAAGAGATAGCAAGAGAGAGCATGAGCAGGTAGGGGTGGTGAGCAGAGGGAGAGGCAGAAGTAGGCTCCCTGCTGAGCAGAGAGCCCAAGACAAGGGACTGAACCCCAGGGCTCTAGAACCTGGGGATCATGACCTGAGAAAAAGGCAGACACTTAACCAACTGAGCCACCAGGTGCCCCCTGTGTGTTGTTTCGTTTTGTTTTGTTTTAAAATTCCCAAGAGAAAAATAAATAAATAAATAAATAAATAAATAAAATTCCCAAGAGACACACAGAGAGAGAGAGTCAGAGACACAGGCAGAGGGAGAAGGGGGTCCTTGTCGAGATCCTGATGTGGGACTCAATCCTGGACCCTGGGATCATGACATGAGCCAAAGGCAGATGCTCAACCACTGAGCCACTCAGGCATCTCATAATTGTGGTTTTATTTATTTATTTATTTATTTATTTATTTATTTATTTATTTATTTATTCATTCATTCATGAGAGATACAGAGAGATAGGCAAAGACACAGGCAGAGGGAGAAGAAGGCTCCGTGCAGGAGCCCAGTGTGGGACTCCATCCAGAGACTCCAGGATCACGCCCTGGGCTGAAGGCAGGCACTAAACCGCTGAGCCACCCAGGGATCCCCATAATTGTGGTTTTAATGTGCATTTTCCTTATGGCTAAAAATGCTGAATATCTTTTTTGTGGTTATTGATTAACATCTGCTTATTTTCTTTTTGACAGTGTCTATCCAAATCTGTTGGTCATTTAGCAGGGATTTTTTCTTTTACTATTGATTTGTAAGTATTCATTATATATAGTATATATATAGTATAGAAACCGGTCTTTTTTTCTTCACTTCTGCATATTATGAAAACTTTCTTCTAGACTATGGATCACCATTACTTTTTATTAGTGATTTCTTTTAAGAAGGAGAATTTTAATGCTGATGATGTGAGGATTATTAATATTTTTATTGCTTTTTCTTTTTGTGTCCAATCTAATAAAAGAATCATAACCCAAGTCACAAAATTTTAGTCATTATTTTTCTTCCAGGCCATTTAGTTTAATTTTTTTTACTTATTTGATATAATTTATATATTTATGACATAACATTTGAACTTATGCATGATATGAAGAAATTTATTTCATCTGTGGGATTTATTTGCATAGGTGCATAAAGTTGATCATTTAACAATATTTTACACAAAGAAATCTCAATAAGATGATAAAAATGCCTACCAGACATAAGTACAAATAGAAGTTAATTTCCTAGGTTAGGCAGATAATGTAATTAATTAGTATATTCTTAAACAGTTGATATTTATTTTACATAATTTGTATATTTTATCATCATCTCTATAAGTACTATTAAAAATGTAATCCTTTATGGAAACTTTAATTAAAGTATGGCAAAGTGAGAAAATAAATAGAAACCTGACCTTACAGAGGTCTCCAAGTGACTCAGAATCTGGACGCAATAGAGGATTCTTGTCTCCTAGACCAGTCAATACCACACCACATTGTACTCGCCAGGATGGCTTAATGTTGTTTTGGCACAAAACATATTTAAAATACAGCTTCAAAAATTATTCCAATAAATTTTTAAACAAATTAAACATTTAACAAACTTTGAATGTGAATGTTTTAAAATCTCATTTGCAATACTGAGTCCTTCCATAACTTTATCTTAAGTAAAGATTGATAAATAATTAAAGGGAAAAAAATAAGGAGAGCTTGTGGAAATTTTCGTTGTTAATATTCTAGGTAATTGAAACAAATGTATTTTTTAATTCCTTAAAGATCAACACCTCTAATTTGGAAGAATTAAATTTATTAAATTAATTAAAATTAAAACAAGAGGTTTTATTTATTTTTTAAAAGATTTTATTTATTTATTCATGAGAGACAAAGAGAAAAAGAGAGAGGCAGAGACAGGCAGAGAAAGAAGCAGGCTCCACACAGGGAGCCCAATGTTGGACTTGATCCCAGAACTCCAGGATTATGCCCTGAGCTCAGAGGCTCAACTGCTGAGCTACCCAGGCATCCCAAAACAAGTTGTTTTAGATTAATAGTAATTCCTTTTTTTTTTTGTTTTATGTTTTCTGCACTGGATATTTTTTCCATCAAAGAGAAAAGAAAAAAAAAAAAAGCTAAACCAACATTCAAAATATCTTTGAACCAGGCAATGATATTTGCCATGTTCTTTCCAGGAATTGGAGGCAAAAACTGCAAACTCCACATTGTTCTTAATGATAAAGTTCATATACAGCCTCTTTTTTAAATTGTCTTTTCAAAATATAAATGGAATTTTCTAATTAACAGATTATTGCATTGAAAGACATGATTTGGGCACCAGTCCCATTTCTGTTTTTCTCTCCCTGTCGGTTGTATGATGCATAAATGGGTTCTCTGGGCTCTGTGGCTAACTCAACAAGGCAAGCACTAGGTATGATACCACGTGATGTGAAACCAATGTATACATTCACACTAAACGTGTGGACAGTGTGTGTGTGTGTGTGCTTCTTGAGTATAACTAAAAGGAAAAATAATAAAAAAAGATCACGTAAGTATATGAGGACTCCTTCTCTCAAAAAAGTATGCTTCAATTTCCTAGAACAAACATAAAAGAAACCGGGTGCACACTGTTTCTCTTGATAAGAACTTGAGTGATTGACAAAGCAGTAATGAGGTTCTCAATTACGAGTTGGGATTCTGGGTCTGCATTTTCCATAACCAAAGGACAAAGAGTTTGAAGTTTTTAATCTGCGAATCTCCCATATTTCTCAGAGGCTGGGTCTTACTTCTGAGGCTGACCCGAATACGGATTCTAATACTGATCATGACAGCTTAGAGATTAGACAAATCACATATTTTAGAAGTTAATTTATAAAAAAAAAATAACTTACTTCAGTGGTTCTCGAAGTGTTCTCTTGAGACCAGCAGCATCTTTTGTATTCCTGTGTAATAAAATACAGGTGTTTTTTTAGGTGATCATGATTTTTTTTTCTGTGCACACTTCACTTAGCGAATTATGTAAAATTTCCAACTGCGAGTAGTCCACCATATTTACAATGCACAGTGTTATTATTAAATTCTTCTCGAACTATAGATCATTTAGTTCTCCCACCAAACACATAGCCCAAACCATTTGCAGCGCGTCTGGCTTTGTCTTGTGTTTTAATTTACCCCTAATCACTTATGATTGTAAACTTCTTCCCACACCCAGTTGGCATATTTTTACCACCCAGTCTATCTGTATAGGCTTCAAATTTTCAGTCTCTTCAGAGCAAGTTATCTCTTCAGTTGTCAGTTTCTAAGACTTTTCGGTCTTATCTTTTTGCCCTCTCCTCTCAAGTTGGATTACACTGCTTTTTAAGGAGAGACAGGTGCTAGAAGCATGCCTGCCTAAGGCTGCTGTCATTTCTTTCGCCTGGAAAATGATACCATACAAACTTTTAAGAGTTACAGACTTTATTCCTTCTTTCCATGCATTTTCCATCAAATAAATATATTTAGAAGCTTAAAAATATGTCTCAGTAATTTTTTTTTAATAGCGAAAAAAAAAAAGGACTGTCTCTGGATTCAGAACCTTGGTTCAAATTCTTAGTTGGACAATGATTAATTAGATTGCCTCGGGAAAGTCAATTAACATTTCCGAGACACTGTGTCCTCATATGTGAAGTAGAATAATCATTTCTGACTTCCAAGTTTGTTGTAAGGTTTAAGATAAATTTAGATGAAGTATGCAGCTCCAGACATCAGATTTCTTGACAGGAATCAAGAAATGGTCACTCTGTACATATGACTGTTCGAAAGTCTATAACACTAACAGAAGAGTCCCTTAGGCTGTATTTTTTTTTTTAATTTATGATAGTCACAGATTGAGAGAGAGGCAGAGACACAGGCAGAGGGAGAAGCAGGCTCCATGCACCGGGAGCCCGACGTGGGATTCGATCCCGGGTCTCCAGGATCGCGCCCTGGGCCAAAGGCAGGCGCCAAACCGCTGCGCCACCCAGGGATCCCCCTTTTTTTTTTTTTTTTTTTTTTTTATCTTAGGCTGTATTTTAACATAGAGAAATACTGTTTTTCATACTGATTACCAAGTGATATGCTCCTCTGTAACAAAGGCTTTTAGCTAAATAATATTCGAAAGGACGAGTACATAGATGTGTGGGAGAAAAATAAAATTTCCCATGGCAATATAAATAACGGTAGCACTTGCCTAGATAACTTTTATACAAACTGTCAAATATGAAGTTGAGAATTGGGTTTATAATAGTAGAGACACGCTGGGCATTTCCAGAAAGGATTTGTTCTACAACATTTTATTCTCAAAACAGTCCTATGGAGAGGTAGTCATATTTCACTAGTTTCCCAAATAAGAAAATTAAATCACAGAGACTTTGTTAATTTGTCCAAGGACACAGAGCTAGTAATTGTCAGTCAGGATTTAAACGCCAGCAGCTGGTCCCTGGGACCAATGCTCTAAACCAAAGGAGTCTGTTGTGTCTTTAAATAAAATGCGGCAAAATTAGCCAACTTAGTTATAAAGGCTGTCTCTACGGTCATTGTAAACACACAAATTATAGGGCTTCTGGTTGTGTTACTTTACACTCTCCCGGAGAGAAACCACACAAAGTGTTACACAGCCACACACCGAGCGAGGAAGAGGAGGCTGGAGAAATAATAGTGGTAACAGGGTAAAGGCATCGGAGAAGGGCCAGGATTGGGATGTGGGAGGACTTGAGGTGCAAGTGGACATCTCTCTGTTTCCTTTGGTACTTCCACACCACTTTATGAGCACGAGTTACAGGATCATAGTACTTGGGATTTGTAGGAAAAGTCGAGAGCAATATAACACCAGAAGTAACAAGGCCGCTCCAGACTGTGGTGCTTTTGGATTCTTCTGGGAATGAATGTTGAAACTTATGACCAACCCTGATGACCAGACTTTTGTTTTTAAACGGCTTTATTGAGATATAATTTATACACTTTGGCTTAACTCTAGGGGGACAAAAAAAAAGGCATTGAAGTCAGGACATAAGACTGGTTTTCTCTCGATTTTTGGCTCAAGGGAAAAAAGAGAGAGAGAGAAAGAGAGGGAGGGAGAAAGAAAAGAGACAGGCTTATTTTCCTCCAAACTGTCTAACCTATTTCCTCAGGAAAGGAAAACAGACAAAGAAATGGGATGACTGCCTTGTCAGGAGATATAAATGGACTATTTGGCTGCGGTTTCTTCTTTTAAAATCTCTTAGGAATTTGCTAACAGAGAGCAAGACATTGATGAACCCGAATAAAAAAGTAACCTAACGATTGACTATTTTTTTTTCAAATTTATTTCTGCCTTCAGCTTTGCTTTCCTTATGGTATATCTATTCTGACACAATGTCTTTTCTTATGAACATATCTCCGCATTAGCACTTCAAGGCTTGTGGCTGAATATAGCTCTGCGTTAATTTATGGGCCTGAGCACTCTTTAGAAATTGCTCTCATTTCCAAACCTGTTTAAAATGCTTGCGTGACATTTTCCATGAGAAGACTGACATTGGGATCAGCCTGATGGATTGAGGGGGAGGGGACAGATGTGATATCACACCTGAGCATCACCCTCCACGCTGGTTTAGAAAATGGAACAGATAATTTAAAACAGTGCAATGGAAAGAGGATTGGATTGCAGTCAGAGAGCTGGGTCCTACTTTTATATGGTCTCTGTAGTCGGTTCCATATCTTTGCATGTGATAGTGTATAAGAAATATATATATATATATATATATATATATATATATATATATATATATATACAGCAGTGATAGATATACCACCAATGAATAGTCACTCTCTCCACAAAATAGTGGATCTTAAATTCAAGGCAAGCCAACTGTTGGTAAATACCTACCCTTGCCATTTGTTTTCATTTCCCACTGAGTTGTTTTATTTCACTGAGTCTTCCAGCCTACCCCACCTCCACAGCCACTGAGAGTATATTGACACATTCTAAATAAAGGTTTGCCATTTTGCAGGATTTTTTTTTTTTTTTAAGTTTCTGAATCTTAACATTTGCCTTCTGGACTACTGTGTAAGAAGATATACTCACATCTTACTATAACTACGTCCTCAGGGTCCTTGTATTTGGATAGCCTTGGAAGATATACAACCAGGACCCTTGGCATAAGAGGACTTGGCTGTGATTCAAGGTAGATTTGCCTTACAACAAAGCTGTAAACCAAATAGCTTCCGTAGTTTCTAGATTGTCATAAGAGGATTTCAAAGCATTTGGTATACTTTTTTTTTTCTTTTAAACCATCCCTTCTGTTTTGGAAACTCAGGTAATACTTTAAAATGCTTTCTGGAGATGAAAGTTTTGTTTTCCCTTTTATGTCTGTTCATGTGACAAAAATGTATGTCCTCTTTTGCATTTCTAATATGCGTGATAATTATTATCACAATCGCAGCTATTTTTTCACAGCTCTTGAATTACTTATTCTGTTTTGTTGTGTTCCCAATAACATAGGCCCTGTGAAATTTTAAAATCCTCCAACACCACCTGGGTGTCTAGGAACTCATTTCAGTTCTCACACTACCAGGCTTAGGGGCTCATTTCTACAAGATTGTCCCACACTTTCAAGGTCAGCTACAAATGTGGTGCCCTGACTGCCCACATCTCTGCCCCCTGACTACAAATGCAAAGGTGCCTACAATCCTCTTCCCTCAAATTTGACATAGAAATTAGGATCAGAGAACTCAAGAAAACACTTTACTTAGCTGGATTATAAGGACACAACTCTGGACCAGAAATATAAGAGATGCATAAAGCATGGTATGGAATATGTGGGGGAGGTGGGAGCGCACAAGCTTCCCTGCCCTCTTCTGCCAAACAGTATCCATGTGTTCACTAACCCAGAGACTCTCCCAATGACTCTTCAAGAGTTTTTTTTTTTTAATATTTTTTTTATTTATTCACGAGAGACACAGAGACAGAGAGAGAGGCAGAGACACAGGCAGAGGGAGAAGCAAGCTCCTTTTGAGGAACCCAGTGTGGGACTCGATCCCAGGATCCCAGGATCACGCCCTGGGCCGAAGGCAGATGCTCAACCTCTGAGCCACCCAGGTGCCCCAAGAGTTTTTGTGGAGATTAATCTCCAACTTCATTCTCCTCCCTAGAGGTCAGAGGTGGGACCAAGAAAGTTCCAACCCTCTAAGCATTTGGTCTCTCTGGAGACCTGTCCTATCCTGAGGCTATCTAGAAACCCCAAACGGAACCACCTTGACTAGTGCAAACTCAGGCATGAAGGAAACGGGCTTGCTAAGATAATAAAGGGTCCTCCTCTCACTCAGGAAATTCCAAATTTTGTTGGCTCTTTTTGGTAGGAACCAAGGAAAAAAGACCAACTATATGTCTTACTACACGACATGACCATATGTTGATGCTACCTATTCACTTTGATGACAGTTCTCCCAATTATGTACAGAAACACCTTAAAGTTGACTCCAAGAAAAAAAAAGCTGACCCCAAGAAATCTACTGATTTTTTTTTTCAGTATTTCTCTCCTCCATGACTTCAGTTTACGTGCTGTTAAATTAATTGAACAAGGAGGCCATGAGACTGAGGGGGCTCTGATGCTCTGATAGCCTAAGTAAGCAAGCCAAAATCTAAGTGTATAAATGCCTCAAGGTTTGAACATTGAAACTGAAAGATAACCAATCAAAAATAGTCAATGAGGCTTCCAGCTACAGCCCATCAGTAATTTCTGTGCTTCACTGCCACCTCTTCGTGAGCTCCTTTTGGGTGAAGCCCTTCTAGTCACTTCCAGTTTGACCCTGTTCCATTACAATTTTCACTCAAACACTTAATTTTTTTTAATATATTTGCATGTATCTTTTAACAGTACTTATTTCTTTCTGGTCTTTTTTTTTTAAGGATTTATTTATTTATTCATGAGAGACACAGAGAGAGGCAACGACACATGCAGAGGGAGAACCAAGCTCCCTGGGGGGAACCTGATGCGGGACTCGATCCCAGGACCCTGGACTCATGACCTGGTCCGAAGGCAGATGCTCAACCGCTGAGCCACCCAGGTACCCCTCTTTCTTGCTTTTTAATAAAATAAATAATTGCCATTTGTTTCTGGCTTATTTGTAAAAATAAAGAAATCTGATTAACCCATAGTGTAATATCAAGCATTTTATCATAAAGATAAGAACAACAAAGACATTGAAAGATTGATTCAGGGAATGCTGGCTTCTCTACTCTCTCTCTTTCTGGCCCTGTCTGGCTGTCATCTGAAGTCACTGCTGTCCTTGTACTATATCGTTTACCATATTTATTGTTAAGTTTGAATTCCTCTCTGAACGATTTTATTCTGATCCACTGGTTTTGGGACTGGGTCAAAAACTATCCATCTAGCTGAAATAATCACTGGAACCAAAGAACATATCTTATACTACTTTGATAAAACTGACTGAAAATTACTTTAGTTAAGTGTGGAATTGTAAGCATCAAGAACAGAGAAAATCAAGTCGGCCGACTCCCTTATATTCAAAATACTAACGTTTTAAAATTAAAAGCTTCATGATTTTCAAAACTTTCTGGGCTTTTTTCCCCCATATTTTTTGCTCAACAATGTCTCTTTTAGGTAATTATACTATGTCTTTCACATTCTCATAATCAACTATCCCCATCCTGGTCATACTCCCTAATTTATTGACATTTTCAGACAATGGATCTCAATTCTCCTTTAGGCCCAAAGCTTGTTATTTTTCTAAGCGGAGTCTACATTTTTGTGGATGACATATCCAACGACTGGGCTTTGATCCTATTTTTATTACAATCATGTTTTCTTTTATTTTAGCTTTGACCATTCCCGATACAATCCAAAAACTGTACCGCTTCTAAAATCACTGTTTCAAACACCCCAAACTCCACTTATAAACTCCTTAACACTGGTTCAAGCATTACTGTTAAAATAGATCTTCAAACTCATTAATATCGCAAAGCATTCACCTTCCTGGCTCTCTCTATACCGGTTCTTTCTTACATTCAACCCCCTGTTCTTCTACCTTAGCTTATACAGTCTTCCCTTTTATTCACTCTTTGCAAATAACTTATTCTTCTCTGTATCTTTGCTGGTTTCTCCTTCCCTACCAACCTTAAGTGTTTAATTTATTCTTCACTCTCTTTCATTGGACCGACATACCATTCATTTGCCAAGGATTACTTTTTGTTGTTGTTTTTAATTCCTAACTCAGCAGACCTTTCGTATCTTTAGTCATTTACCAACCTATATGCTCATATTACTACATTACACATTATCCGACTCAAAATTTAAATATCTAACTGAAAACTAGATGTTTCTCTAAGCGTTGCCCAAGTCAGGAAAGGATACAACATGTACCCATTGTTCATGCCAAAGATCTGTCATGATAGGTACCATAGCCGATACCCATCTACCAGCGTGTCCCACAAATGTATAACTCTAAAATCTATTTCAGATATTTCCACTCTTCCCATGTCCATGACCACCATCTTCATCTTTACAAATAGAAATTAAAAATAATGAGATTATTTTACTTCAGAGCTTAATAACCTTCAGTTATTTTTAAGACTTTATTTATTTACTCATAAAAGACACAGAGAAAGAGGCAGAGACATATGCAGAGGGAGAAGCAGGTTCCCTAAGAGGAGTCTGATGCGGGACTCAATTCCAAGACCCTGGGATCACAACCTGAGCCAAAGGCAGACGCTCAACCACTGAGCCACCCAGCTGCCCCAACCCTCAGTCATTTCTCATGTCCTTGGAAAAACTCCCCAAAAACTCCCCATGTGCAACCTTACCTAATCTATTGTTCTGAAAGATATTTTAGTTACTTTTGCCTTTTTATTGCTATAGAATAATTCTAATATCTTCTAGTCTTTACAAATGCCCTGCCTTCCTGCTAATAAATTTTCAGTCATATATATTACTCACAATGGAAGTTCCTCTTTTAACATTCATTTAACTGCTTCTTGCTTATCCATCTGGCCAAGGTTTAAATTGAGTTCCTTAGATAAGTCTACATACATCTTGATTAGTCAAGATTAGTTCCCTGTATTACCATCTCAGAATCTGTTCATTTCCTTCATAATACTTATTTTTTATGATTTTTTTTTTGCTTAATGTTTGCCTGTCCCATTTAGCTTTAAGTTTAACAAATTGCCCATTACTATAAAATTAACCTTTAATTTATTGCTTGCTTATTAAAAAAAATAAAAGCAGGGGGAGGGATCCCTGGATGGCTCAACGGTTTAGTGCCTGCCTTTGGCCCAGGGTGTGGTCCTGGAGTCCTGGGATCAAGTCCCACATCAGGCTCCCTGAATGGAACCTGCTTCTCCCTCTGCCTATGTCTCTGCCTCTCTCTCTCTGTGTCTCTCATGAATAAATACATAAAATATTTAAAAAATATATAGCTTGTTTCATAGTAGTTACTCAACAAATGTTTTTAAATGAATGAAAGAGTGTATCTTAAATATAATCTCATGTATTCTTAAATTTCATGGTATTATTGTATTCCTATAAGGTTACTCTTAATAAAATTAGTGTAAACTTGAATTGTTATATTTTTGGATGGCTACAATAAACCTTCATCTTTACATATTGATGTCATCTAAATCAGAATGCTCTGGCAAAAACAAACAAACAAGCAAACAAACAAAAATCCAGTACAAACAAACTTAAATTGATAAAAAACAAAATGGGAAATAGTAGCTTGCAAATGATATCATATATAAAGATATAATAGCTAGTTCTATAAATAACTGTCAAATTAAAAAAAATGCATAAAGCCCATTACAAAAAATGGGGAAAAGCAAGAACAGGTATAGAAATACTTAACATACAAAAAGATAATAAGATGTCCATGCTTACTCATAGAAAAATTCAAAATAAAAGTGCACAGAAATACCATTTCTTACTTATCATCTATAGGAATGTTTAGCATTTGAGAGTACACAATATATTTGGGCAAGCCTTGGAGAAATAGGCACCAACTGGTTGGTGGAACTCAGACTGATAAAACACTTTGGGGGAATGCACTGCCAAAATATACTAAATTAATATATACAATTACCTATGAGTCAGCAAGTCTACTTTTAGATATTTACTGCAGCGATTCACCTCCAATATTATGAAAACATACACTCATGTTTATTTACAAAAATTACTTCTAATTGCAAAATATTGGAAATCGTCTACATGTAGAGAAAAGGAAAAATAGTTATATAATCTATGGTTCACTCGCACATTTCAATACTATGAAGTTGGAAACAAGAATAAAAATTTCCCTGAAAGAATACAGAAGGATTTTCAGAGTATTTCTAGAATATGTCTAAAAAGGAACAGGAAGGATAAATCAGGAACAGGAAGAGCGGTTATGTGTGAGATTGATATAGAATAAAGTAGAAGTGCAGGAGCATGGGAATGATGCAGAAATGAAAGGGAAATAAGACCTCTCTGATTATAACCTTTTGCAAAATTTTGATTTTTAGAAAGATGTTAATACTTACATACAAATTAAGCAAATAACAAAGGCTGGAGAGAAAGAAAATAAAATGAAATATAAACAAAACAAATTTTAACTGTGTCACATGAGTGACATAAGTACACTAAAGGGGTAAGGAAAAATAATTATTTTGACCACAAATTAGTTTTGGATATATATCCTAAGACTAGAGACAAAAAATAACCATAATAAAATATTATACTCTTGTTTGTACAAATCAGAGGTTGTCATACTAAAATTTCCAATTAGATAAATAAATGTATTTATAAAGATTATCTATCATATATCTAATCTTTAAGCTTCTAGAACTGAGCAAATAAATAAATATCCTGTGAACAATGGAAGCCAGGTTTTCCACTGCCAAGAAAAGAATTATAAATATGGAAAGTGGAGGAGTTAAAGCTTTTGCAGATAGGTTATAATCGGAAGTATCAGGTAAAGTGTGGTTTCTAAATGGCTTTGAATCAGGGCAACTCCCTGAAAGATCTTTTAATGGGTAGGATATACTGCAGATAATACCTTCCATGAACTTGTGCCAGCAAGCAAGTGCTGCTTTCAATGAGAGTATTTACAACACCTCTTGGTCTGGGCCCTCCTTTGGAGGAGGAGTGTCATGGCCCTGGTGTCAGTTCCTTCCACTGCTAGTCCCTCTGCCTGTACATTTTGAAGGAAAAAAAAAAGTGTTATCTGCTTCCTTCTAACAGATTCTAGAATAGCCAGTTGTCTCAAATGCTTCCTTAATGTCTTTCAGTTCATCTGTACCAACTGCTAGGCTGGACTAGAAATGTAGTTGAGAACGAGTTGGGGATATGGCAAAGGTAAAGGTCATATTTTTTTTTCCAAAATCACACAGCTGAAGATTAAATTTCATAGTTACACAGTGTGGGGGAATTAGCAGGACAAACAAACACTGGAAATTACTTGAAGAAGGAAGATGTATCTTGTTCACAGAAGGATTTCTTGGTTCCAATTTTAATCCATAATACCAAGTTTAACACACAATTAGTGCCTGCATTGTTAGCTGAGGAATTAGTTAATGAATAGGCTAAAGAAAAAAAAAAGAGATTTGACTTTGTATTTTATGCATATTATTAACTCAAAATAAGAAAACTAAAACTCTTTCTTGAAAGGAGAAAGCAGGGTAAAGAATGCTCAGGATCCATGGTGGGTTATGGTAAATAGAACCCAAAAAAGTGTCCCCTCTAAGAAGAATGCCCACTGAAAACAGCAATGTCTTTCTTCATTCAGTTTTGAACTTTCATTCTTTTGTTTGGAACATTTTTAGCCAAAATTACTTTTTATCAATAAACTCCTGGGTGAGTAGAAAGAAGAAGATTAAGTAAGAGGTTAGGGAGTCCCTGTTATATAAGGATATAATGCTATTTCAACAACAATAAATATATTAACAAGTCACATTTCTTACAATTGACTCAGATGGTTTGGTTGAATGACTTGATAATCATGAGTTTATTTTGATTTAGAATACTTTGGCGGCTTAATTTTTTTCATCAAGGATCCATAGATTAGTTACATATTTCATTTAGGAAGACTGATGTTTCTGTAGGTTTCAGGGCTGTTGTTTGCTTTTTTTCATTTTTACATTTTTTTTTCAATAGTGATCAGTGAGAACAAAATAGTAAAAATGATTTACCATATTGACAACGTACATTTGAGATAAAGAACTCTAAAATCTAAGCTGTTTAGAGATAAAATTACAAAATTGGAAGAAGACAGGATAAGTTCAAAGATGTTAAAGTGATATTGGGGCTTATAATATTGTGTCAAGAGTAATTGAGTAAGAAATCTAAAAAGGCAGGAATTTGTTATGAGAGAGAAATAAAACAAGGTTTGTGATCTCGAGCACAAGGCAATTTTGGATGACAAGCCTGTTGGAATAGAGGGCAGAAATGTGTGAAAAGGTCATTATAGATGAATAAGCCCCATCATGAGAGGCCATCACATTCCTTAAGAAGAGTAACACCTATGCCAATAAAGAATTCACAAAACATGTTGACAGGGCTTGAGAATAAATGTGGAATACTGCAGAGTGTATGCAAAGTCACTACAGAATATTATAGAATGGCCAGGAATTAAGTATATAAAAAGATGACTAAGGCCCTACCACTAGTTTTTAAAGATGAGGTTTTCATACAAAGGCTTAGAGATTATCAGATAAAGGATATAATATTAAGCAATATAAAATATCACTATATAGTCTACTGTTGCTACCATATTTAAACATATTACTGGAATTTGCGAGATGTAGATTCTTGAGATACGTTTAATGCATACTTAATGCATATCACAATGGCCTGGACTGCATGTCCTTACTTCCTAAAACTGGAGCTGGACAGTTTGACAATATGTCATTTGTGATTACAATTTTCTGCACTTACCTTTGGGACTTTTTACAAATAATGTTGTCACAGAAAAAAAAAATTTAAATGGGCAGAGGACCTGAATAGACATTCTTCCAAAGAAGACATACAAATGGCCAACGACTACATGTAGGGGCGTTGTTCAATATCACTAATCATCAGGGAAATGCCCATCAAAACAACAAAGAGATTTCTATTATTAAGAAATTGAGAGACAACAGATGCTGCCTAGGATGTGGAGAAACAGGAAGTCTGTGCACTGTTAGTGGAAATGTAAACTGGTACAGCTGCTGTGGCAAACAACACGGAGGTTCCTCAAAAAATTGAAAGTAGAACTTCTATGTGATCTAGCATGAATCTATTCCACTTCTGGGAATAGATACAATATTAAAAAAATATTGTGTCGAAGAGATATCTGTACCCCCATGTTCATTGCAGCATTATTCACTTCAGCCACGGTATCAAATTAGCTTAAGTATGTATTGATGGATGAATGAAGAAAATATGATACACACACAGACACATGGAATATTCTGCAACTTTTAAAAAGAAGGGGCTCCTATCTTGTGACAACATGGATGAAACTGAAGGAGATTTTGTTAAGTGAAATAAGCCAGAGAGAAAAAGATAAATATTGTGTGTATCATTTATATGCGGAATCTCAAAAACACAACTCATTCTCCATAGACACAGAGTAGAAAAGTGATTATTGCCAGAGACTGGGGAGTGGAGGGAATAGAGAGAGGGTGGTAAAAGAGTACAAATGTTTAGGTATAAGATAAATAAACTCTGAGGGTCTAACCTATAACATGGTGACTACAATTGATAAGACTGTATTTTATAATTGAAATTTGCTAAAAGAATGGAACTTAAATGTTCTCACTATAAAAAAAAAGTTAAATATGTGAGGTGAGGAATGTGTTAATTAGCTTGATGAGGGTAATCTTTTCACAATACTTATCAAATTGTTATGTCCCATACTTTATGTCATCATTTTATCTGTCGATTATATCTTAATAAAGTTGGGAGAGGGAAAAACACACACACACAAAAATGATGGATTTTGGATTTCACTTGTGTTTAGAAAGATGAGAAAAAGAGCAATGGAAAGAACTGGAGAAAAAAATACAGACATTTATATGATGTACTTGAGATTTAATTATATCCTTCTGACTTAAAAATATCCTCCTTTATAAGAATGTGCAGATCTTTAGTTGAGATGTATATGAAGTAATGCATATTAAATGTCTTTCATCCAATGACAAGGAAAAGCCAAAAATATGGAGAGTAATACTACAGAACACATGTGCTGCAATGATGCTTACGAATAATCATAGTTTAATAATATTAATTATAATATAATTAATTAATATTAATATAATATTAATTTTTGAAGTTTACTGTGTATTCAGGATCCTGTGCAGATATATGTCTGAAATTTCAGTCACAATTGGATAATACTTCTATCTTTTTTGGGTAGAAGTCATTTCCTATGGTAATAACTTAGGTACTTCTATGGTAATAACTTAATAACTTATGGCGAGTTATTATTTCTACTGGTCGTAGCTCAGATAATTGTATTGAATATTACATTTAAAAAATGCTGTAAAATATATTTAGTACTTATAACCCACTGGGAAATATGTAAGACAAAAGAAAAACACATATGTGTTGGATATCTTCTATTTCACCCTCCATACTGACTCACCATTTTTCCATCTGCTCTATGCCTGGGAGACTGGCATATACTGCATCTCGGCCTCCCTTGATCTAGGATTTCCAGTTAAGTTCAGCTGAAGTGTGATATTGACAGGAGAAAGGTTCTGGAGGGTGTTTTTGTTTTTCTAGAAGATCAGCTATTTAAGATATCACTGGCTCACAAGTTCTAAATTTGCCACCACGTGCCCCCACCTTATTTTTATTCCTGAAAGCGCGTACACACTTTTGTAGACATGTTTGCCTTATTAAACATTCCACAGAGCACCAATTTCAATGTTCCATCTTTTTCTTGATGAGCTCTAACTGAAGTAGTAAGTGGAACCTGAAATGGCTCCAGAAAATAAACCTTTGAAATAGGATTCCGAGATTGAATCGCACATCTATTGAGAAGTCCATGGATACGATGGTCTCCAGGGGAAATTTGACACTGGTAAGTTATGGGAAGTAGTGACATCAATATTCTCAAAATGTTACAGATTCTAGCATGAGAAGAAACACAATTAAAGACCTAAGCTTTGAGAAGTAAAATATCTTTGGAATTTCATCTTTTTGCTGACATAATGAGCATAAAGATTTTTATTGGAGTTGGCTACTCCTAAGAGCCCTACAAAGGATACTCAAGTAAAAGAATAAAATAAAGGCTATGAATATTTAACACAGATAAATGAAAGATTAGAAATTCTGTGACCCCTTTAAGGAGTTCCTTATATCTCTTCCAGCTGCAGAGCAAATGAAGTTGAGGATCAACAACCAGAGCCTGTGGTAAGGTTGCATTGTCAATAAAAACTCAACTCAGAGCACCGAAGAGAAAGAACAGGGACAGAGAGAGGGACAATTGGGAAGATGCAGATATAACTGAGAATTTTGGACTCTTTTCTATGCCACATATTCTTGAATATTCCTTGCTAGTGGAAGTACAACGTCTAGTCCTGGTTCCTGAAGGAACCACACTATCCCCTTAGGAAATATTTTCCTCAAATATACTTGGAAAATGTTTACAGAGTCATACTAAATGCCCCTCATTACTTTCAGAGCGATAGGAATTGTGTCAATATGTACAAAAATGGGAACAGAGCTGGCTCTAGGAAGAGACCGTCTATACAGAGAAAAATTACAGAATTTCATCAGGTTTAATTGACAGGAATCTGGTAAGCATGTATGGGAGTGTCAGACATTCTGAGGGTGTTAGACAAAGGAGGACGAAGTAAAAAAAGATCAATGTTACACAATCTATTTATAAGGTGTCCTTCCTTGGAACTTGCGATATAATGTTTGAATCTGGGACCTGGGAAGGATATTAATAGTTAGCAGCTACATTGACTCACTGAAGCCTGAACATAACAGGGAACTGGAGCAATTAGCAATTTGGTTGAAATATCAGGACTTTCTTGGGGGTATGCGTAGGAAGGAGTCAAAAGTTTCACCTGGATTGTAACGCTGGAATTTAAGTTATTATACATAACCTGACCAAGCAGTCCTTAGCTATGTGCTCATCAAAAATCTATAGAGTCTATGCCCTTATTAGGCATTAAGAAAGGCCTTGGTTAAAAAAAAGGAATCAGCATTTTTAAAAGCCTATGTGTGTCCCATTACCTATTACTTGTTGCCTAAAGATCATGGGAAAGGATGCTGCAATAGCCTCAGGTTCCCTAAATCTCAATGGAAATATTGAGATCCACGGTTGCTAGAGGCAGTTAGTGGTGCCTGACCTTCAGAGCCAAGGTGGATGCAAATATCTCAATAAATCTCAAGACAGGAGTAGTAATAAAAATGTTTTAATGTGCAGAGATCTGTAGTGATGCTTAATGAAGCATATAGTCCTCAGGGATAATATAGACTGACGGCTCACGAAGGGGTTGCATGACAGATATTAGTAGAAAAATTCTATGGCTACGGGACCAAAAGCTAACTCAAGTGCCAGACCTATACTTACTTGTCCATAGACTCACTGGTCCTAAGTTGAGAGAGGAGTCTCAGTGTTTCGAAGGTCTCAGCAATATGACATATGAATCTAAGATGACTCTCCCCCTAAAGTTCTAACTGAAGAAATTTCAGACATTTGACAAGACAACAGATGCTGAAGAAAAGAAAAATAAGGAAAGTAGTCAAACATTTTGGGCCGGGGGGGAAGGGGGTTTATGGTACTGCCTCTGCATTAACGCTGATGTCCGGACTTTTGCAATTTACCATGGTCTGTCAAGAATATAAACTGTTTTTATTGTTGTTATTTCTTACTTTTTTATTCAAATTACAGTGAACATACAGTGTAATGTTGGTTTCAGATATATAAGTCAGTGATTCAACACTTACATACAGAGCAAGTGCACTCCTTAGTCTCTGTCATCTATTTTACTTATCCCCACCCCCACTTCCCCTCTGGTAACCATCAGTTTTTTCTCTATAGTTGAAAGTCTGTTTCTTGGTTTGCCTTTTTCTCTCTTTTTTTTTCTCCTATGATTAATTGTTTTGTTTCTTAAATTCCACAAATGAGTGAAATCATATAGTATTTGCCTTTCTGACTGACTTATTTCAGTTAGTATAATACCCTCCAGCTCCATCCACATCGCTGCAAATGGCAAGATTTTACTTTTTTGGAAGGCTGAGGAATATTCCATTGTATATATACACCACCTCTTTATCCATTCATCGGTCGATGGGCATTTGGACTGTTTCCATAATTTGGCTTCTGCTGATAATGCTGCTATAAGCATCAGGGTGATTTCACTTTGAATCAAAATGTTTGTATCCTTTGGGTAAATTCCTAGTAGTGCAAATGCTAGATCATAGGGTCATTTTTTTTTTCTTTTTGAGGAACCTCTATACTGTTCTCCAGAGTGGCTGCACCCAGTTTGCATTTCTACCAACAGTGCGAGAAGGTTCCTCTCTCCCCACATCCTTGCCAATACCTCTTGTTTCTTGTGGTATTGATTTTACCATTCTGACAGATGCGAGGTGATTATTTCATTGTAGTTTTGATTTGCATTTTCCTGATGAGTGATGATGACCATCTTTTCCTGTATCTGTTGGCCTTCTGTATGTCTTCTTTGGGAAAATGTATATTCATGTCTTCTATCCATTTTTTAATTTTTTAATTTTTAATTTAATTTAATTTTATTTTCTATCCATTTTTAATTAAAAATTATTAATTTATTAATTATTTATTTGGAGGGTATTGAGTTTTTATGAATTCTTTATATATTTTGGATACCTACCCTTATATAATTTGAAAATCTCTTCTCCCAATCTGTAGATTAACTTTTAGTTTTGCTGGCTGTTTCCTTTTCTGTGCAGAACTTTTTATTTTGATGAAGTCCCAATAGTAACTTCTTTGACATCAGCCATAGCAACTTCTTACTGGATATGTCTCCTGAGGCAAGGGAAACAAAGAGTGGAAGTTTTTGATGATTGATGAAATGGTGGTTTGTTTTCTTCCAGTGGGTCCAACGTGATGACAAATTCATTACATGACAATACTTTTCATTTCCAGAATGTATAGTGGGAACAGGCATGCTTAAAGACCACGGCAAAACCTTTACAATGTCTTCTACATAGGAACCAAATGGAAATCCATATATCCGTTCCCATATAAATACAATAAAATAATGTTTGCCTTACTTCTACCTTCACTGATCTCCCTATGAACTATGGCAACCCTCTTGTTCCCTTTCATACTTAGCTCAGAGTATACTTAAATGGTTTCAATATTTCTGCAAACCTTTCTCTGGGCCACTGAACTTTAGACATTCTACTATATAAACTTAGTATGAAGGAAATAACAAGCTGCTGGTGTTGAGGATATCAGTTTTCACCTGGGTTAAAGACAAAGGCAGGTGCTCACGAGGAATGAAAGGGGGTACAGTCACCTGGATATCTGTGGTTTTTCTATCTAAGGAAATTCTCTATCCTTCTGTACACTGCCATGTACTCTAGTTAAAGGCAAAATGCTATTTGTTGGCTGTATTAGGCTATTCTCCATCCCCTGCAGATATGGACAATTGATCTCTTACCTTGATCCTTCAGGATTAGGAAGTGAATAGTGTCTTCCTGTTACTAGTTCCAGAATATTGCGTTATTCTTTGATATTCCTAAATACTACCCAATCATCTGTAAAAGAAACTTTATAACCTTTAACAACTACTTAACTGCTTAATCCTGAGACTCAGGTTTACTTTCTTTTTTCCTTTTTCTTATAGTATTTATCTACACTGTGTTACCACTTTTGAATACAGCATCAAAACAGGATTCTTGAACTCAAATATATTCTTTCTAAATAAACCAAATTGTCCTTGTGATAGAGGAGATATTTTATGATTGAGCTATAATATAAATTTCTCAATTATATTAAATACATGTAGAAAAATATTTTTGACTAGGAACACTAATAAAGCAAAATATCCTATCAACAATATGTTGTACTGATATTAATCTTCAAATTTCATTCCTTCTATGTATATACTAGGCCTTTTCTGCCTTAATTATTAATTTATTATAAACTTTCCATGCTCAGGGGCATTTATATGAATTACATTTCCTTCAAAAACAGAAGAAAAAATCTTTTTAAAAAAAATATTTTATTTATTCATTCATAAGAGACACAGAGAGAGAGAGGCAGAGGAAAAGCAGGCTCCCTTCAGGGAGCCCCCTGTGGGACTGGATCCTGGTCACACCCTGAG
Source organism: Nyctereutes procyonoides (assembly GCF_905146905.1). Taxonomy (NCBI): domain Eukaryota; kingdom Metazoa; phylum Chordata; class Mammalia; order Carnivora; family Canidae; genus Nyctereutes; species Nyctereutes procyonoides. The sequence continues at coordinate 7,552,051 of NW_026575046.1, forward strand.
CTGAAGGTAGAAAGATACTCAACCACTGAGCCACCCAGGCATCCCAAGGTATTTTTTTTTTTAACGATTTTATTTATTTTAGAGAGAGAGAGAGAGAGAACAGGCAAGAGGGGAGGGACAGAAGGAGAGATGCTTATCAGGGAATAAACAGGGAGACCAACAGGGGAACTTGATACAAGACCCTAAGATTATAACCTGAGCTGAAAGCAGACACAATCAACTGAGCCATGCAGGTGCCCAGAAAAAAAACTATTCCAATTGAGACTCTGTGATTATTTTAACCAGTTAGTTATTAGTGTTTGCATAGCTGTTAATCCAAAAGAGAAAATCTGTTCCAACTATTTATTGGGAAAACCATTTTGTGTAATATTACCTGTATACATGCTTAACGAGTAATACAAACAAATTTGGTAATTATTATATGCTTTCTTTTTCACTCAGCCATTTTGAGATGAACACTATAGGATTTCTAAACCCTTAAACTTTTTCTTCCTAGTCATTTGTTTGTAGAATCCACCAATCAATCTGTTATTAGATAATCTCTTTTTCTCAATTTATGCTGCAGGAATACTAAATGATCTGTGTTCTTCTGTGTGCATCAATCTGTTGATATCTCTCTGACTTTGCTCAGCTTCCCTCAGCCTTGGAAAAGCTTTCCATTACTATCTCTCAGGTTAAATATTTTCAATTTTAAAAACTTTTGTTGATCCATTTTCCCACCTCAGTCAGAAGTAATCACCTTTTCCTTTTTCTACCTGCACACTCAGTGAATATTTCTTATGTTTCACTGACAGTGGAAATTATTCGTTAAAACAGATTCAGCATCTGTTTAGCACAGCAATTAAGCAAGCACATCAAGGAGAAAAAAGATAAAATACTGTTTATTACATTTTTAAAATGTGAAGTACCAAATGTTATCAACTCTTATTTTCATATTTTCTAACATTTTAACATATCTAACGTTGGAATATATGTTATAATTTAATTGGCATAAATTTTTCTTTGTGGTCTATGAGATAATGGTATGTATTATAATTGATGGAAGAGTTACTATGATAAATTTTATAAATATTTTTATTTCCTTATATTTATCATTTATTTGATGGCTTGATTTCTCTCTCTTTCCCTCCCTCTCTCTCTGAAATAATAATGATTTTCCCTTTGTTTTATACTAAGGTATTCAAAGAGATTTATATCATTCCCTGTTGGACAGCCCTATATTGCAACATGTGATTTTTTTTTTGTTTTGTTCTTTTTTGTTGTTGTTGTTCTTTTAAGATTCTATTTTCTTCACTCGAAAGATTGTGTGAGCGGGGTGGTGTGGGGGGCTGGTGGGGAGGGTGGAGAGGCAGAAGGAGAGGGAGAAGCAGACTGCCCACTGAGCAGCAGGAAGCCCTATGCTGGCTGATTCCAGGACCCTGAGATCACAAACCTAGCTGAAGGCAGACACTCACTAACTGACTGAGCCACCCAGTTGCCCCTGATTTTTTTTTTTGTTTGTTTATTTGAGAGAGAGAGAACATGGATGGGGGCAGAAGGAGAGTGAGAAACAGACTTCTTGGCTGAGTGGAGAGCCCAAAGATGGGGCTCCATCCCAGGACTATGGGATCATGACCTGAGCTGAAGGCAGATGCTTAACTGGCTGAGACACCCAGGAGCCCCTGTTTGATTGTTTTTGCTTTCTTTCAAAGGGCTCTCAGAGCAAAACTGATCCCTATGAATAGCATGAAAAATTTGGATTATGTAAACAAAACTTATTTATGACAAGTAAATTTTGAATGTTTTGAGGTCTCATTTTTTATGAGAAAGATTTACATATATTCACAGAAAGACCTGAAGTTTGTGGTTAGAAGAGGAAAGCTGATGTTATTTAATGTACTAAAATGATTCATAGTAGAGCTTTTATTTTTTTTTATTTATTTTTTCTTAGTAGAGTTTTTAAAAGCATTAACTATCTTATAAGACAATGTAACAAACTTTGCCATGACTAGAAGTCTCCAAATATACTTATTATTACATATAAAGAAGTTTTTAAAGATGCTATAAGAACAGTTGAAGGAGAAGATGTTATATAATCCAATTTTGATATTCTGTCTTTAACTTGAGGCTTGTCAAGCTAAATCTGATTCTAATATATGTTTCCTTTAGGGTTCTCTTCAACTACAAAAAATGCATAATTTAGATATAAACAAAATACATAACAGGGAGGATGTATTATTTGGAACACATCACAAATTGTCTACCCCAAATTAAAATAAATAAACATTACATATTAAAATAGAAATAAATAGAGCAATATATCTTAATGAAAGGGACACCGGTGCGATATTAGTGCTACAATCTCTGAGAAGAGATACACAGGGAAATAAAAAAGAATTCTAAAAATCAAGGAGCAGATGCCACTTAAATATATGGCTCACACAGGAACCATGCAGACTACAAAATACAAAAAAAAAAAATTCAAATGAAAGGTGATAAGAAAACCTAGTTAGATGAAAAACTAAAATCCAGAGTTGAGGAAAAATATTGAGTACCAAAACAGTAACTTTACAAAATTAACTAGGAAGCTTGATACTAGGAGAAACAAAAGCTGATATCTTGGGGATAAATATGCTGACATGGTAAAGATACTTAAAGCCACAGAATGCAGGAGCATGTAGAAGGTTAGAAAGAAAAGAACTGAAATGTGGAAACACTATTTTGACAGTATAGATAACATTCCTGTAAAAAGCACAATCATAAAGTCCATATTTATAGACACAAAATGTTCTAGGAATGAAAGCTTCCTATTTTGGGGTATCATTCTCATTGCCATTTATTTTGTATTTTCTTGCAGTGTTTTAAATTTTTTTCTACGTGTTAACTTCCATCTTCCTTAATTAGACTCCAACTCATTGAAGATAAAGTTGAATTTCCCCATTAGAATTCTCAGAGTATATAAGATAACGTCAGACCATAATAGGCCGACAGTGAACCACATAGAATTGAACACAGCAGAAAAATGTTGAGAATTCAACTATCTTTCTTCATCTTGTCTTCCCCAAAATAAAACTTGGTTATCTGGGAAAAAAAAAAAAAAAAACAAGCCATGAGAATTTCCTGGAATTGTTCTTTGGATTTAGGTGGAAGATTGTCAGTTTCCTTCTTTACCGGGTTTCCCCCAATTCTAGCCTTTCCCAGGAGTCCATGGTCACCTTCTCTGTCCCTCCATCATTAATTCATCCTTTTAGAGAGTAAAATCCATTTTGGTTCTTAGTATATTCACAAAGTTTCACAGCCACTACCATGATTCTCTCTCTCTCTCTCTCTCTCTCTCTCTCTCTCTATATATATATATATATATATATATATATTCACTATATGTACATATATATATATACACATATATATAGTGAATATATATACTTACTCTTGGAGTAAGTAAACTTAAAATTATATATATATATATATATATATATATATATATATAATAGTGTTTATATACATATATATATAATTACTATGAAAAACCTTGCCCCCCTTAAGAAAAATTACCCCCATTCTTCTCAACCTTTTCAGCCCATGGAAGCCACTACTCTCTGGATGGATTTACCTCTCTTGGCTATTTCAGATAAATGGAATCATACAACAAATAACCTTTTATTTCTGGCTTCTTTCACATAGCATAATGTTTTTAAGGCTTACCCTTATTGTAGCATGTATAAATACTTTATTACTTTTTATGGCTGAAAATACCCCACTATATAGATATTACATGCTTTATTGTTAGTCTATTTCATTGTTCAAAGCACTTTGCTTAGAAGGAAATTTATAGGCTGTTGCTGTATATCCTCAAAAAAGAGATAGATACAACTGGTGAAGAGTTTGGAATTGGAATAACAATGAGGATCCAGAAAACTAAGCAAGCAAATAAATGAGTCAATTATTACCTGAGGAAGAAAATGTTTCAGAAATGAAAAATATTCGTAGTATGCTAGCTACATGGCTTAGGTGTAATTGGCATTTACTTAGCCATAATAATGTGTGTGGTAGTGGTGAGAGTGGTAAATGAGAACATCCTTCATGTCAATTGGAGTAAGTAAACTGAAAAGAGTATAAGTGACAATTTTTTTTAAAAATAAGTAGCAACATAGTATCCTATTTAGATATAGGGAGGCAAATACTAAATGAGCTAAATAAAATAATTTTGTTTAGATCATCATTCTGTGTATACATTATTATAGTTAAGTTTTATAGAAGGAAGAACAAAATGAAGGAAGGTATTCGAATTCTCAACATATGTTATCTATACATAGGGCACCCAAGAGTATGCTTTAACAGAATAAATTAGCCATATATCCCTAACAACTAATGAACAGACTCATCTTTCGTCTCTTGGTAGTTGGAAAGTCTTGCCAGTGCTACTTAATAATGAGACTGATAGTATTTATTGTGACTTCTCAATTGCATCAGTGTCCCAAGTCAGTATATCATGAACCAATGCTGACCAGGTGAAGTTAAAACAAAACAAAAACATGCTATTTCTGAGAAAGCCAGTATGGTTTCATCAGATTAGAACACTATAAGAGAAAAGGCATGAAAGCTCCGTGCCATAGCAATAGAAACTATTAAAATAGAAGGCACAGAGGAATGTTCACTAAGGTGGATTTGGCTTTCCTTTCACTCGACAGTTAGGTATCATGTTAAATTCAAGAATCACGTCACCCACATAGTTCTTGCAGACTTCTCCAGTTTGAGATGGATTTTTCTTCCCTTTTGCATGAAGTAAATTATAAACACAGAAAACTTTTGAAAGAGAATAATACACAAAAATTCTGTGGCATTAAACTGGGGCAAGTAAAGCAACAGGAAAAGAAAATCTGGAAAACGCTAATTTATATTTCGGGTAGCAAAATTTTGAGACCCAGTTTTTTCATTAAAGTGTGATAATTGGCTTTGTAATCATAATGAATCAAAGGTTTTTGTCTGAGTTTACAATATCTGAAACATTCAATGTAATTTGGCTCATTAGATTTGTGATTTTATTTTGGTGTTTAGAAAAATAACTTGGGATCCCTGGGTGGCGCAGCGGTTTGGCGCCTGCCTTTGGCCCAGGGCGCGATCCTGGAGACCCGGGATCGAATCCCACGTCGGGCTCCCGGTGCATGGAGCCTGCTTCTCCCTCTGCCTGTGTCTCTGCCTCTCTCTCTCTCTCTCTCTCTCTCTCTCTCTCTCTCTCTCTCTGTGATGACTATCATAAATAAATAAAAAAATTAAAAAAAATCTTTAAAAAAAAGAAAAATAACTTGAATTCATTTTTAATCAATGTTTAAATATTTAGTGGGAAATTAATTTTATATTCTTAAGTTTTGCTTATGATTTGTAGAAATCATCTGCTAATAGTTACAAGCCTGATGAATAATGTTTAAAACAATTTAATGTTATAGAGTAATATTTTTTAAAAAAATTACATAGTTCTGTGAGTGCCCCTTTGCACACAAAATTCATTCTGATATAAAATAACCTGTCAATGCATGTAAACACAGAAACCTAATAGTGTATTTTACAAATAATGCATTATTTAGGGACCAAAAGAAAATGATTTTATGGTAATTACTTACCAGTTCTGAGTTTACTTATAAGAGTTTAAAGTATATGTTTATTTGGCCTTTCAACACTATTTTATAAGTGATGTAAATAATAGAGTATCGATTTGGTTATGGGAAAAATATATGATTTTTTCAATGTAGACAGAAAGGAATGTGGTTCACATGAACAAGTATAAGTCACTAATTTTTTGTTTCACTTACAGTCTAGAAATGCTTACCATTACTTTCTGTGGTCATTTATAGGTTTAGGGAAAATACTGATGAACATAATAATAATGATCAAGACATGCATGATCTCTACCCTCATGTAGCTTAAAATCCGGTAGAAGAGATAAGTAAGCAAAGAGAAAAACATATGGATAAAGCAATTGTAATTGTTTTAAAATCTAAGAAGGAAATAAGATGCTAAGACACAAGAGAATGGGTAGGACCTGTTTTTGATGGGGACAGGTAGATGGTCTTGGAGAGAGGCGGACATGGGAACTGCTCTGGTGGTAATGTCATTATATTACATGATGTGGACAAGGAGTGTCAGTGGTTAGGGGGCTACACTAAAACCAAATCACCAGTATTTTTGCAAGTCAGGTTAAGCATTTAACTATTATCGCATCTGTAATGGTACAGTCATGGGGGGTTTTAAGATGGTGCTATTCCCATTAATAAGAGTATTAGTTAATATTCATTGAGAGCCTACTGTGTGCCAAATGCTATCCTAAATCTGTTATATGGACTATCTCAGGGGTCTGCAAATAGCCCACCTATCAAATCCTGCTGGCCACCTGTGATTGTACAGCTTTGGGATGGACACTGATTGTACAGCTGTGGACACTAAGCAAGATGGTCCCCTCTTCCCTGTTCCCTCTTGCCATCTACCTTTTGGAGAATTCACTGTTGGCGACTTCCAGGCATGTGAACCCGTGGAATTTCCATCCTGGAGTCCGCCACTAACATCATTGTGCGTCAGTTCTGGGCCCTCTGGGAGGCGATTAAGATGTGTCTGGGCAAAAAGTGAGAAGGACTGTGAGATCTCCTGCAAGCAACCCACGGACTTGTGGCTCTAAAACCCAGAATGATTCTAGGTGAGGTTAATGAAGGATCATTGGAAGAAAGACAGGCAGGGACAAGGAGCCTCCACTCTAAGAGGAAACCACCCTTGAAAGGATTTTATACCAACCTGGAAGGAGCCCTCCATCCTTTCTCACATGATAGGAAGATGACAAAAACCTCCTGATTCAATGACAGGCTCATGGAGGGTCGATCAGATTAACTGCCCTGCCAACAAGTCCATAAAAGCCCCTAGACTTAGAAACTCTGGTGGCAACTTTCTCAGATCCCCTTCCCCTTCAGGAGCTTTGTACTATTGCTCTACAGACATTGCTTTGCTACCTACCACTCATCATCTGGTCTACCTTTTCATTCCTTGAAGTAGCATGACCCAGAACCCAGGACACTAACGGCAAAGAAAACTTGCAATACAGTCAGGTGGGCACATGAGATGTCCCAAGCTGGACCATCCACCTAATCTCTGCAGGGCAGGCAGGCACTTGTGTCTTCTCCTCATCTAGCTTTGTAATACCTTTGTTTTTGCCTCTTGATCCAAGAAAGCTGAATTATTACCAGTTGACTGTTTACTTTTTCATCCTCTCCATAACTTTTTATTTCTATCCCCCGGAGGTGGAACTGAAACCCAACAAAATGGCTTGACTGGAGAGCCAGAGGCTGATTTGGAAAGTTATTTTAAGAATCCAAAAGGCAAACAAAAGCAGGCCCTGGATGAGGTCAAAAGGGGTGGAGAAGGAGTAAAAGGATAGATTGGAAGAATGCATTAAACACAAAAAAGCAAAATTGGCAAAGCTTACTTTTAGATCTCCTACAAAGGTGAGCTAAAGGTAGACGCATTGATTGTGAAGCTCCCTCCTTTAACAGGGATAATGGTACAGTTCTGGGATGGGGACAAACTGGAGATGAGCCTAGGGATAAGAGGGAAGAGTGGATGTGAAGATTTGTTGTCCTGCTAAACAAGAGATAGAATGAGACTCCCAAGAGGACTCTGATATAAGGTTCTAGAACTTGTAGTAACTCAACAGAACATTCGCCTTACATGTATGAGCAAATGAAGTTGGCTGTTTTTGTGTTTGTTTTGTTTTGCTTTTCTTTCTCTGCCTTTGACAAACACTGTTTAAGATAAAACTGAAAAACAAGTAATGTTTAACCCCAGGACAAGCATAAGGGAGATGACTGGGAAGTATGAATATTCACTTTATTAAAGAAGAGCATAGTTTATTTGATAATTGCATACTTTGTGGTTAAGTTACAGAACTTGAAGTGTTTTAGTGTTTATTTCAAAATTCATATTGTCACTTTATGGTACACTGTTATGTGAGTTTGCTTAGATGCTACATCCCAATCACATGACAGGGTTAATATATTTCTACTGCCTTGAATTCTTAAAATACTCAACAATAAAGAGGAACTTTAAGAAACAAAACAGAATAATGTTAATAAGTTAAGTCACCATAAAATAAAATGCAGTTCTAATAACTTAAGCATAGGGCCTTCAACTCACCCTTCACTTTGTTCTATGAAATTCTCTGGCTATACATGTTTGACTTACACTGGATAAATAAGTTGGGAATCTTTCCATAGGGTTTTTTGATATCACAGTAATGAAGGATAGTCAGAAGAAAGGAAAGTGGGGTGAGGGCTCCTGTCCTAAGAAGAAACCACCCTTAAAAGGAAAAAGACCCCATCCTGTTACTCTACACCACCCCGGAAGGAGCCCTCCACCCTTTCCTACATAAACAACTACAAAATAGGTAGATGAGCATGGGGACAAAAAACCTGATTGGGTGACAGGCTGGAGAGTTAACCGAATTAAAACAGCTGCTAATAATCTCATAAAAACCTTGAGATTTAGAAATTCCTTTAGCAACCCTCTTGGGTCCCATCCCTCTTGGGGAACTTTAAATTATCGCTAATAAACTTCGCTTTGCTGCCCACCACTCTTCATCCGATCTACCTCTTCATTCTTTGAAGCAATATGACCAAGATCCATGGACACTGAAGGAGGAGAACTCCTAAAATAACACTCTGCTTTATTTGTTCCACTTACTCCTTTTGAAAGACATAAAGGGTATGTAAGAGCCACTTGCATTTAGCCTGAAACCAAGGACTCTGTTGAATATACTGATTGTTATCTACAGGTCAACAGAGAAAAATATTAACAAATTAGAACCTGATAAGAAATTGGATAAAAGTGGTTTATTTGGATAAAAATTACTTTGATTAAAAATTGAAATTGGATAAAAATTGGTTTATTTTTAAAATCTATTTTTCCCCCAGGTGAGTGGGCGATGGATTAAATGGGTGATGAGTATTAAGGAGGGCATTTGTTATGATGAGCACTGGGTATTGCATGTAAGTGATGAATCACTAAATTCTACTCCTGAAACTAATAGTATACTGTGTGTTAACTAAATGGGAGTTTAAATAAAAATTGGAAAAAGGAAAAACAAAAAGTGATATAAAATTATTTTTCCCTATTTTAAAAGATTTAGAGCAGTTAGGTATTTTAGTATATTAGAAAATCTCCATCTTTAAACTAAAGATACTAAATTTATCTTCATATTTTGGTGTATTGCAAAGAAGGCAATACACTAATATGAAACATTAGCATAATATACGCTGAGGAAGTATTGGGAAACAATTAGAATCTCACTGCTCACATTATGAAGAACCAAGTAGAAAATTGTTAGAGACAAACCAGCAGTAATTGAAAAAGCAAAAAGGATAAAGTGAACATACATTCTACATGTCATGGGGAAAAATGACATTAATGGAACCAGGGAGAACTTTTCACTCTTTCCACTTTCTTCAAGCACTGGTGTAGTTCTCTGATGCAGAGAAAGCTCGTGGTTAATGGTGACCTTGGTAGAGGATGAGAAATAGTGAGAAGCCTGGTGGGGGATTTACATTCTTTTATTTAGTTTTTAGATTAGATTAGATTCTTTTATTTAGATTTTTTCATGCTTAGAGTCTAGAGCCTCCAGAAAAAAAATTTCTTCTGTCTCTGACATCACTGTAGAGTTTATAAACTGAAAACTGAATGTTTTGATATCCATGCTTTAGTAAAAGTTAGTGAATGTTTCTAATTCCCATCTGGGTAAAGACTGCTCTCAAACCAATGAAAAAAATGTTTGCCATATTTGGAAGGCAATTTGTCAAGCAGCTGAAATCTTATCAAATCTCATAACAAAATAAATGATAAAACTTACTTTCTTACAGATAAAGGGTGTAATGGGCAAAGGCAGACAGAAGGAAGTAGGGAATACAAAATAAAGGGTGGAGGGAAAAAACCTCAAACTAAATTATTGTTCTGTTATTTGACAGCAGAAACTTAAATGTTCTCCAAGTCAACATAACCAAAGATTGGAGAATCCCAATCCTATTCCTATAACTATGCTGAGATAATTCTAACCTTCTGAAATATGTCTATTCATATTGACTAAATATGAACATCAGAGAGATGGCTTTAGCTATTTAAACTAGTCTTTGAGATCTTTAATGACAATTGAAACCAATCAATGTAAATATAAATTACATACTTTAATTGTACAGGAAATGCTACATATTTTCCACAAGGGGATTTTCCATATTGGAATTATGTGATACTAGCCTGCTAAGTAACTCGTAATAAAAAATAGACATATAAACAAAAAGGGAAAAAGCTGCATTGCAAACTGAAAGCATAATACATATATCTATTTCAAAAAAAATATTTGCACTGGTATCTGTTAGTCAAATTCAATATTGTTTCCACTCCCTCATGTGTAAATATATTCATTGAAATCCATTTTGAGTACTTTTAATGTAATCTTGTGATTGTCTATTTTTGCTATATTTAATCAACACATCTAAAATCTCATTTTCTTCATTGTTAACAGCATACTATATATATTATATATATATATATCCAATACACATGTAGAAACAGTTATATTTTAAAAGGAAAAAATATAAATTTAATCTTAGTATAATTATAGCAAAATTTTAATCGCATTTGCTTAACATATTTTAGATATAAAGCATAACTTGTCTAAAAAAACATAAATTTCTACCCCAAATATCTGTTACTGAAAGTAAATGTCCTGAGAAAATTAAGGACTTGAAAATATAGACAGAGATAGATTTTGACACATAACCAGGACACTCATACCTTGAAATGATTCAGTTACAGAAAAGAGGAATTTGTTTCAGGAATGAATTATAATAAGTAAAAAGAGAGAGAGAGAGAGAGAGAAAGAATGTGAGAAAGGGAGAGTTTAATCCATTTGAGGAAAGCCCTGCCCACCTTGACAAAAAAATATAAGACTGCTTTAATACTGGAGAGCCAGGTCAGAGGACTTATACCAAGACTTGATTGGATATTAGAAGTTCAATAGAATTATCTCACCTGAGGAAACTCCACAAGAAATTTTTTAGGTAAAATCTGTGTATTGCCTGGACCTGCTGGCTCTCAGTGTAAACAGGATTTCTATTATTATTATTATTATTATTATTATTATTATTAATTATTATTACTGATTCATATTTTAGTTTTAAATTCTCTTTGTAATATATACACTGTGACTCTTATATTTGATGTCTAGCTTTAATTGTTGCACATGAAATAATATTTCATTACTTAAATTATAGTTTTTATTTTAGGCACTACAGCAAGTATCTTGAGTCTCTATATCAGTGAAGTTTTAAAGTGTATAATCCATAGTGAATATTATATGAATTATAGTAATTCTATGAGGCTAAAAGTATATTCAATTCCTGTGGGTTAAAGGCTGTAATATGCCTTGTGAGACTCTCTAAGGGTAATTAGCAAGTAGTCAATTATTTGTCCTCATTTACTAGAATGTGAATTGAAAATGTAAATATTTCTTAAGTCTAGGATTATTTTTTTGAACACGAGTAAATTTGAATACATTTTGCTTAAAAAAAAACAAACCTACAGCTTTTACTTCTTGAATTTTGATGGCATTAATGTATTTATTCGAACGATTTTTAATCTATAGTTTTTGGTACATAAAGATTCACTTGTATTTAAAAAATGTTTAGACTGTGTATTAAAAGTAAATCTTTTTAATAGCCTGGCCACATAACATGGCCAGAAAAAAATTCAAATGCATTAAACCTGCTGGTATGCTATAAATCTATTTAAGTTCTTAAAAAATAAGAACCTAAATCTTAGAAAAGTACTGTAAATAGTGCATTAATATCAAGGAAAATTTTATTAAGCTAAAGAATTATCTGCTTCAAATATACAAAAATAAACAACATGTTATAGTTTTATAGGATTACATATTTTTTGGGATTACATATATTTTAAGAATATGAATTAGACTTTTGTGTCCAATAAGAGAAACCATAACATCCTCCTCTTCCCCATATCTTAAAAAATAAAAAAAGAAAAGAAAAATCCAGATAGACATTCACTAGCAGCAACCAAAAAAGAAAACATAATGCCATACCTTAAATTATAAACATAAATAGGTTAATGAGAAAATTCTATGGATAGCATAGTGAGGCTTCTAAAAGTATACCACCCTGCGGAAACAAACTGTTGGTTCTCAATATCCTTAAAATTCTCCGTGATATCCCTGAATCTAGAGGGTGGTTCTCAGAGTTGATGATAATGCATTTTCCTCTTATCCCAGGAGGGTGCTGAAGTGGAGGATAAATGGTAGTGGGAATAATGGCCATAGAGTAATGCATGAAAACAGAAGTAGAAAACAAAACCACTCTTTTTCACAAATAAATTTTCCAGTCGTTCGCACCAAGTATGTGATGTATCTTAAGCCCATGAGCTTGTCCACTTTGTATTGAGTTACAGTGTCTAAATACAGGAAGGAACAAAACAAACCTGAGAAGTAAAAGTGGAGTGCTGCCTCCGTGTGCTCTGACCCCTCTTAAGACCACCTAGACTTACTTCTCTACAACAGCTTCAAAACAAATGGAAAGGCCCAAAGCTGTCAGAATACAAGAAAGGTTTAAAAGGCACAGATATTATGGAAATGTACTTTGGGTGGGAAAACCAAAACTAAAACCAAATAACAAGAAAAAGAAGAGCATAGCATAAAGGAAATCAAGAAGTGCGTTTGGAAGTAAGCTTTGCCCAAGACAACAGAAGGAAGTTGGTCTAAGGAAGGGCTTTCAGTAATTAAGCAATTTCCTAAGCATGCAAATAAACTCAGAGCCCAAAGAAATAAAAAAAAAGAATTAGAAAATTTAAGGAAAAAATAGGATTTAAAGAACATCACAAACTAATTCATAAATAAATTGGTAGTACCAAGAGACACACCGAAAGAGAATTATTGACATGGAATAAAGGTTTAAGATAATTATGGAGGGAAACCTCCTCCCCCCAAAAAAAAGTAAAGCAGCAAGATAGAAATATATTCAGAATAGGAGTGGATGATAATCTCAACAACGAAAAATAGAATATAATTTCACAATAATAAAACCAAAATCCTCCTCCAAAAATCTAAATCAGTACATATAGCACTTTGCATTGTAGGTAACACACACGTGCCTTTTAGCATCTGAGACATCAAACTTTAATTTTAGATTATTATGTTAAATTTGATAATGCTCTTCCTGGTCTTTCCATTGATTAATTCATAATATTTTTTAAAATGGCTTTTTGTAGCTCTAGATGTTTGTAACCAGTTAATGGGTAAGCCCCGGGAGTACTTTACACTAAACAGGCCCAGGCAAAAGCCAAGAGGTAGAAAGATAATGCAATGGTGAAGACAGAGGTCACTGGAAGATTTCGTCTACAAGCACAATTAAAACATTTGTACTTTTCATCCTTTTATTATCTTTGTGGTTATGCACTTATTGTGTAACTATATCCTCCAGCAAAACTACAAAGAGCAAATCCTGTGGAAGGGGGTACAGTAGCAACAGGCTTAAACCAGAAGAACAGCGTGACAGCCATGGACTCAGAATGTCAATGACCACAGCTCACTCTTCATAATAACATAACACGGGAGTGAGACTGGGGAATTTCTTCACAGGATAGCAAACCCCTCAATTATAGAATCCACATCTCTGCAAAGGTGGCTTGTCCTTCTGAAAACAACCAGTCCTCCAAGAAAAGATCCAAGTAGTTTTCTCATAACACCTTAAGTAATATCTAAGTGAATAGCGATGGGAACAAAAATAATTCTCCCACAGGTTTACGCACAAAAATAGGTCCAGACTGATAAAGTCACTCAAAAAAATAAATAAATAAATAAATAAAAAGAGAAAAAGAAAGGAGCTTTGAAATAAAACCTGAAACTTAAAAAAAGAAAAATAATGCATCTAATGGGATGAAAACCTACTTCACATGACAAAAAACTGATGAGCAATGAAATCATAAAGCAGTGGACCCTCTCTCCCTACCTTCTCATCCACCCCTCTTCCTTCTCCTCCTCACCCAAAGTAAACATTGTCAAAGCAGTCGGCCATGGTCAAGGTCTGCAGGGACGTGCCCCACAAGGTGCCACTCTCTCCTGTTAAGTTAAACAAGAATATTTCCTTCACTGTGGAGGTGAATTAGCCAAGTTTTTAAGATCTCTTCAGGTTGTTAAGCAAAGTAATCTGAAGGGCTCTATATTCCTTTTCATGAAGAGTGTAAGTCTCAACAGTTTGCTCCAGGCTGTCCTCTGGTACCGGTGACCTGCTTAGAGCCAATAAAAGCCACCCGTACAACTCTGTAGGGGGGGTCAGATAACTTCTGGTCCCATGCTGCAAAACAGCAGGCAGTAGCCGGGAAATTGCTTCCCTGCCTTTGTTAGAGATCTTCTTTCTGATCTTTAATTTGACACCCCACTCTCCCTTCCTCACAGGAAGCTCCTTGACCTCATCTCCCTTCCGCTATTGCAATGCATCCACTGTCCCCCAGGAGGCCTCCAGGTAGAGCCTTTGTAATTGGGCCTGAAGCATCACAAATAAGTTTGGACCAGGAGCTATACTCCTCAATCATTATTTGAATTGAATACACACATACACACACACACACACACACACACACACACTTAACGTTTGTTTTTGTTCTTTTTTCAATCGAGATGCCTTGAGTACGTAGACTGTGCTAATTCTACTGCATTGTTCAGTTGAATTTTGCATCCAAATGCCTCATAATTGTTGCCCAAATCAAGATTGAGAACATTTATTTCAGTTTCTTTATGATTCTTCTCAGACACTCTTGCCTCCAGAGATACCCAATATCCTTACATCTATCAGTTTAGAGTCATCTGCGTCTTTGTGTTTTTGGTTTCGTGTCATAAAAATGGATGATAAAGAAAGTTCCCTTTTGCAACTTCCTTCATTCAGCCTACGGTCTTCAAAATCTATCCATGTTATTTCAGGTTACTCTTTTTATTATTGTATAGTAAAACAGGACATGAATATGGCAGATTTTATTCGTCCATTCTGCTATTGTTGGACGCTTGGGAGTCCTCAGTTTTTGACCACGGAAATAAAACTACTGTGAACACACTCATGGCATACACGAGTACTGGTAGCTGTCATTTAGAGGACATGCGTTTTTCATACATATATGTAAAGAAGTAGGATTGCTGAAGGGGAGAGCGAGTGTGTGTTTCATTTTAGATGTTGCCAAACAGTCCTTGAGAGTGGTTTCACCCCACCTGCAAAGTATAGGCAAATGGGTTGTTCTACATCTTTGGCAAAGCTGGTCAATCTTTTTTTTTTTTTTTTTTTTTTGAGGAGTTTTTTTGAATGTGTGTGACATCTCTTTGTAGATGTAATTCCCATTTTCAGGATGGGTAATTTTTTTTTCACGTGCTCACTGGTCTTTGGATATCTTTTGTGAAGTCCCAGTTCAGATATATTATTTTTAAGTATTTTATAATTTTGTATATTTTATATGTATATTTATATATCTGTTATCTTTGTTGATTTGTAAGCACTCTTTATATAATGTGGAATAAGACAATGAGGTTCTGTTATCTCTGGAACTATTAGAACATGAACACAAAAGGAAATGTATCAAGTAGTAACGGGGTGAGCGAGCTGAAGGATTCTGGAGCACCCCAGCAGAATACACTCAAAACCTTATTGCCAGTCACCTGTAACCTTTCTTCCACTGTGTGGCAAGCTCGGTACACTGGTAGAGTCTGACTGGGGGACTTGTGCTCATTAGAGAGACTGCAGAGACTGCAAAGCAAGCAGAAAACATGGAACACTAAGTCATTTTGTCATTTAACAGAGCAAAAGAAATGGGACGGTTCCCTGCTCCAGCCTGGCTACTTGCTCCCTAATTTCCCAGAGGCATCCGGAACTTGAAACTAACAAGGATATCCAGAATTTCAGAGTAACAGACTGAAGATGAGGGTAGATAATGATGTACTTTTAGGGGAGTGTGGACCACCAGGGTTTCACAGTGCCTAAGTGGGAGGTATTTGCCAAGGTTTCAAACAAACAAACAAACAAACAAACCCAGCCTGCAGCTGGCAGTGATGACCGTGTGGGTTAACTGCCAAGGCAGGCTCCTAATAATGGTGGTTGTATTAATTAGATAGGAAAGGAAATTCCCATCTAATTTCAGGAATGCCAAAGCACTGAGGAAAATGCTGCAAAACAAAATTATTTGGCTGCTGCAACTACCTCACAATTTAACTATGTTGTGGAGATTAAAAACTGATAAGTCATGTTGAAAAATCTCAATAAACTGTAAATATTTGAAGAGTAGAGACAGAATTTTCTAGTGAAGATGCTATTGTATACCTGAAAATTAAGAGGTTAAAATAACAAATATATGTGTGTATATGCACATATTCTACATATGTTATAACTATATAATAAAATAATCTCCTAAAGTGTTTGGAGATTTTCAATATACACCCAAAATTCTTTATAATAATTTAAACATTACCAATATAAATGGAAATAAATTTTACTTATAATGAAGGCAGTACCTTACAAAAAGTAAGATTTATTCTTAAATAAATATACAATATTTCAGTAAGCAAAGCAAGCCATGTTGTTTAAAGAATATATTGGATAAATGGAGAAACTAAGTGCCCACAGTAATTTTAAGTTACTATGTAATTATAATTCAATTCATTTAGAATTGTAATGTATTGAGTTTTGTTACGAATTTTGTTTTATAATTTTGCCTTACAAAATAGTTCTTAAATATTTTTCGAGCAAAATTTGTGATCAAATTAGGTCTATTTGAAAGAAAATATACTGATAGAATGTATGCCCTGCCAGATATTAAAGTTTACAATAAAGTAATTATATTTAGAAAAGATAGCATTGGTCTGAGAGTAGACAAAAATTAATAGAAAATGATAGAAAGAACAGAAATATACCCAATAATGCATGAGAACTTCATATTTAAGAAAGGTAGCATTTTAACAATGGGAAATTGGGTTATTTAATAAATGTTTTCTCTAGGAGTCTATGAAGAAAAACAACATAAATATTGGACATTATTTACATGAATAAATTCAAGTGTTTTTTTTTTTAAGATTTTATTTGTTTATTCATGAGAAACAGAGAGAGATAGAGGCAGAGACACAGACAGAGGAAGAAGCAGGCTCCCCGCAGGAAGCCGAATGTGGGACTCGATCCCAGCACCCCAGGATCATGACCTGAGCCAAAGGCAGATGCTCAACCTCTGAGCCACCCAGGTGCTCAGTAAATTCAAGTTTTCCTGAAAATCTTAATGTGGAAAAAAATATCTTAATATTCGAAGAAAATATAAAGAGTGCTTGTACAAACTGCAAGTGCAGAAGGCCTTTCTATGCTAGAAAACAATCAGTAAGCCATAAAAATAAAACACTTTTCCCTTACCATTCTCGAAATCTGGTGATAAGCCAGTAAGTATTTGTTGAATGAGTGAATAAATGATAGTATTTATTAAAATGGGAAGATGAATAAACGTCCACTCTCAGAAAAAGCTTGATAGTTAAGAAAGTAAAATTAGGAAAATGAGTGAATATTAGAAATTTTAGATTTAAAACAAAAGAGAACTTTTTTTTTTTTTAATTTTAGATTTGATTTATTCATGAGAGAGAGAGAGAGGCAGAGACACAGGCAGAGGGAGAAGCAGCTCTAGCAGGGAGCCTGATGCCGGACTTGACCCTGGGACTGCAGGATCAGGCCCTCGGCTGAAGGCGGCGCTAAACCACTGAGCCACCAGGCTGCCCAGAACTTTTTTTCTTGCTATCAATTATACTTCATATTTTAGTACCACAAAAATCTACAGGAATTTTGATAATTGGTAAAGATAGCAAATCAATGAAACTCAAGGACATGGAAAATCCATTAGCAAATATGAAAAGTTTTCTTGTTTGTTTGTTTGCTATTTTTGTATCTCCTATAGAGCATCAAGAGGTTTTAAGAACAACTAATGAATGTAATTCAGGGATCCCTGGGTGGTGCAGTGGTTTAGCGCCTGCCTTTGGCCCAGGCGCGATTCTGGAGACCCGGGATCAAATCCCATGTCAGGCTCTGGGTGCATGGATCCTGCTTCTCCCTCTGCCCATGTCTTTGCTTCTCTCTATCATAAATAAAAATTTTTTTAAAAAAGCTTTAGTGCATGTAATTAAGGTAGCCAAAAATATCAATGTAATGGACAATGTTCATACTTACCTTTGTACACCTGTTTCCATCTGCCAAATTTAGGCTGTGTCAGTAGTCTACCCAAAAAAACCTCACTGGCATGGGTAAATATATAGACAAACACAGAATATCATAGCATCATATAGATGGTACATAAGTTACTTTTAATTCTAATATAAAAGTTAAAGGACAAAAAATTAAGGATAATTACATCGTCAAACATTTATTAATGAATAGACAATATAAAAATAAGTAAACTCTGACATTAACAGCATAAACTACAGGGAGAGAAGAAAAGTGTAGAGTTTTTGTATGCAATTAAAGTTTAGTTGTCGAGATGTCAGGGTGGCTCAGCGGTTAAGCGTCTGCCTTCCAGTTCAGGGTGTGATCCTGGAGTCCCAGGGTCAAGTCCTGCATCAGGCTCCCTGCATGGAGCCTGCTTCTCCCTCTGCCTGTGTCTCTGCCTCTCTCTCTCTCTCTCTCTCTCTCTCTCTTTCTCTCTCTCTGTGTGACTATCATAAATAACTAAAAAAAAAAAAAACTGTCACAAGAGACAAACTAGGTGACTACATAATAATAAAAGAGTTCAAAAGTAAGGTATAAAATTATGAATATATATGCATCCAAAATCAATGACCTAAGTATATAAAGCAAGCATCATCGATTGATTGATCTGGAGGGAGAAATAGACAGAAATACAATAATAGTAGGATACTTCAATATTTCTTTTTCTAATGGATCACTCACCCAGAAAGAAAATCAATAAGGACACAACAGTCTTGAACAACACTGTAAATGAAATGGACCTGACAGTCATATACAGAACATTAGGTCCAACAGCAGCAGAATATACATTCTTTTAAAAAATACATGGAGCATGTTCTAGAATAGATCACATGCTTGGTCACCAGATAAGTCTTACAATTTAAGAAGATGGAAATAATTCTATATTTTTCAAACCATAATGGAGCAAAATTAGAAATCAATAATTTAAAAAAATTGGGAAAACTCACAAATGCTTGGAAAGTAAACAACACTCTCTGAAACTACTACTGGGTCAAGGAAGATTTCAAAATATAAATTAGAAAACATCTAGAGAGAAAGGAAAATGAAATCACAACATACCACATCTTATGAGATATAGCAAATGCAGTACTAGGAGGAAACTATGTAATAATAAACATGTACGTGAATAAATCTAGAGATTTAATGCGTGGCATGATGATTATAGCTATAGTATTATATTATAAACTGGAAATTTGCTAGAGGAGTAGATTTTATGTGCTTTCATGATGCACACACATACATGGTAATTATATAAGAAGATGGGGATGTTAATAAACTTGACAATAATAATCATATATGCCCATATACATACATACATACATATATATACACATATATAAATACTTCATGTTGTACACTTTAACATATGCAAGTTTTTAAGTAGGCTCCTCATCCAGCATGGAGCACTAACACAGGACTTAAACTCATGACCCTGAGATCAAGACCTGAGCCAAAATCAAGAGTTCCGAGTTTAACCAACTGAGCCACTCATGAGCCCCTATCTACAACTTTTAATTAAAACAATAAAATTTAGAGAATTAAGTAGAAAGCAAACAACCTAATTTTATATCTGAAAGAACTAGAAAAAGAGGAAATAAGCTTCAATTTAGCAGAAAGCAGGAAATACTAAAGATTAAATGTAAAAAAAATAGACTAATAAATAGAATTCATAAGAGCCATTTTTGAACAAATAAAATCAATAAACTAAAGTAATCTAAGATAAAAAGAGAAGACTCAAAAAGCTGAAATGAAAAATGAAAAGAGGAAAAAAAAAGAGAAATGAAAAGAGGAGACATTATCACCGATACCAAAGATATAAAAAAGGATCATAGGAATATGAAAAATTTCATGACCACAAATTGAACAATTTTGAAAAAATTGACAAATTCCAAGAAATACACAACCTTCAAGAGTGAATCAAAAACAATAACAACAAATTAATAGGTTTAATCAATAACCAAAAATCTCCCAATAGGGAAAAGCCCAGATTCAGATGGCTACACAGATGAAATCCACCAAATATCTAAAGAAGATTTTATACCAATCCCTCTTAAACTTTTACAGAAAATAGAAGCAAAAAGGTCCCAAACTTGTTTTATGCATCCAACATTATCCTGATACTAAATCCGAGCAATGACACTACGAGATGATGAACATGAACCCACGTCTTAATAGCAAAATATCTAATTAAAAATTGAAAAGTAATTGAATATATATTTCTTTCTTTTTTTTTAAACAATCTTTTTTTTTTATGATAGTCACACAGAGAGAGAGAGAGGGAGAGAGAGAGAGAGAGAGAGAGGCAGAGACACAGGCAGAGGGAGAAGCAGGCTCCATGCACCTGGGCCAAAGGCAGGCGCCAAACCGCTGCACCACCCAGGGATCCCTGAATATATATTTCTTAAAAGAAGACATAAAAATGGCCTATGAGTATATGAAAATATGCTCAACATTGCTAGTTGTCAGGGAAATGCAAATCAAAACCACAATGAGCTATCACCTCACGCATGTTAGAATGGCTACAATATTTTTGATGTTTTTGGCACTATTTTCCTTATTCATAGTCTAGAATGTGACCATTTAATTTTTTTTAAGATTTTTCTTTTAAAAAATAAATAATTTTTAAAAAAATAAATATTTTTTTTAAAAAAATTATCTTTTTTAAAAAAATATTTTTAAAATGTATTTATTCATTTGAGTCAGAGCACAAGCAAGAGGGTGGAGGTGGAGGGGCAGAGGGAGAGGAAGAAGCAGACTCTCCGCTCAAGGGGAGCCTGACGTGGGGCTGGATCCTAGGACCCCTGAGCCCAAGGCAGACACTTAACCGACTGAGCCACCAGGTGCTCCTCTTATAATTTCTTCTTCAGGTCTGTGAACCCACAACCCTCTCCTTGACATGCTTTGACAGTTCTCTTTTGAGTTTCTGTACTTATCATCTGAGTTCCTGGCAACATTTTGTTTTTTTGAGAAGGTTGTTTGCCATTTTTGTTCCCTATTTCTTTCCCCTTGTGTGCCTATAGAGTATTTTTTTCTGTCTTGTGCAAGGTACGTTATGACTTTCAAACACTGTTTAATGATACTAGTTCTTTTGTGACCAGCTATTTGCAGGAAATACGTGTTAATGCACAGAGAAGGCAGTGTTGAAATCAGAAAAGTTTGTCTGAATTATTGATTTTCACCCTTTACTTTCCATAAGCCAACAGTTTGCCAACCTCAGAGATGTTCCCTATTTGGAGACCCCGTAGATAACAGACTTGCAAGAACTTGTGTAGTTTCTCAATCTCCAAACTGTCTCTGATCCTCCTAATAACAGGGAGTCCACAGAAGCTGTCACCACCAGCCCTTGTAAATCTTTGCTCTTTTCTCTTGTGTGTGTCACCTGCTTTGGAGGACTGGTCTCTTATGGCTTAATCTGGGAATTACTATTGAAATCCGAAATTATTATTGAAATTATTATTGAAATTGATGCCTTTTTAGGCATCTTTCTGAGACCTTACTGGACATCGAATGTGTGCTCCTTATAAGGCAGTCGTATGGAATTTCTTGCTTACACCGAAACTCAAATATTAATTTCCTTTTCTTTTTGCCATTGCATCATCTGATTCACAAGATATGAAAGTCATGTTTTTGCCCCATTTATAACAAAAAAAATCCTTTTAATGTTTATCTCAGGGCTCATACCTATAATATTAGTGCTTATTCCACTGAATTGAGATGCCTAACAGGATGTTGCCAGAACTAGCATATGTTTCAGGGTAATTTTATGTAGCATTCAAATTATTTTTATATGCTATAGGCACATTTTATACTATCCTATGACCCTAGTGTAGTTAAAAAGAAGGTCATATGTAATTTAATTTTATTGATCTTGAAGCACTATTTTCTAATTGTAAAATTTAGAGGCTCTTAAATTTGGTGCATCTTAAACTTTATTATGTTGTTTGACGCTTGTGTACATGCTTTACTGATTATTAAATCTTTGATAAGGAAAGCAATCTCAATTACTTTATTCTTACGGGACTATACAATCTGCTTTAAAAGGATACACTTCAGAGAACACTCTGAGGAATCCATTGTGATAAAAATATGAATTGATCATAGAATACACATCTTCACCACAGCCCCACTTGAGAATCTAATAAAAGCTATAGATCTTCTACCCATGGGTGAAATTAAATGATAAATCACATATACACAAAAATATTTTACATCTGAACTCACAAGATTTGCAAATTTCTTGAATATTAACCGCGGGCAAGGAATTCTTATATTTCAGATTGTGAAGTCTTTAGAGTAAAATGTTAAACGTATAAACAGGTTTAAAATTAAACATCTTTCTTAATAACCTTGGAATCAAACAATAGACAATTTAACTCTGCTACTATGACTGATAGTAAGTGGCATTCACGCTATATTTCTATTTACATGTTTGATTTTCAACTTTTTTGGGGGTTGGGGGGTTCAACTTTCTAATTTGAATGACCTTGCCTTATTTTTTAAAAAGCAGAATATTTTAAACGTCAGACGTCATTATTGATAGTTAACTTTAAAAAAGGAGAGTTGCCAAGCAATCTAAAATTTTAGCAAGAGAGGGTCCCTGGGTGTTTTCAGTGGTTTAGCGCCTGCCTTCAGCCCAGGGCCTGATCCTGGAGACCTGGGATTGAGTCCCACGTCGGGCTCCCGGTGCATGGAGCCTGCTTCTCCGTCTGTGTCTCTGCCTCTCTCTCTTTCTCTCTCTCTGTGTCTCTCATGGGTAAATGGGTGAAATCTTTAAAATAAAATAAAATAAAATAAACATTTTAGCAAGATATTTGTGTGAAAGTCATTAGTAAATTACACAGATCAAGATTTTGTCAAGGAAATATACATTTTGGGGAGATATAATTAGGTTCCAGAAAACATAGAGTTTAGAAATATAAATGTGTTCACAAATTTAACATTGAAGGTAAAGCAAATGTATCCTATGCTCTATTTTGATTCAGTCTCTTGCTTTATTAGTATTCACACTGCTATCACTATAACTTATGGAATATTAATTGTATCATTATTATTATGAATCGTATCACTCTGATCTTTATGTCGCTCACAAGGAACAAAATATATTGCTCCTAATGTATTATACAGAATTTGGTTTGAGAGCTGTTAATTAATTTATCTATGATAGGTCTAGGCTGGACATTAAATTTTTGTTAGCACTCAGAAATCTCTTTTTTCTCCCCCCCCCCCCCAAACAGGAATAGAGTTGAGAGGTTACTTCATTTCTTTCCAAAGCCTGGAGTAAATCAAAACTAAGTAAGTAAATAAACAAATAAAATATCAAAACCATATTTCTTGTATTTAGGGGTATGTGAACTATGAAGTAATAATCTAGTATAAACTATTCAAAACTATTCAATCTCCAAGTACTGTAATGTCTTGTGTTGAGTGAACACATGTGCAAACGGATGTATATAAAGTTGTGCATATAGCAGCTTGACTTAACTCTGAACTTGTATTTAAAAAAAAAAATTTAGTGTTTTATTTTGGTACTGTTTCACACTTAAATAAATTTTCCAAAATAGTACAAAGTATCACCATGTACTCTTCACACAGAATCACTAAATGTTAACAGTTTCCCACATTAAAAAAAAAAAAAATCTTTCTCTGTGTCTCTTTCTGAAATGTTGAAATACTTAAAAATAAGTTTAGATTAGATATGATGCCTCAGTACCTCTAAATGTGTCAATGTGCATACTCCCCCCAAAAAAGAATATCTTACATATGTACACTATAACTTAAAAGCCAGGAAATTCATATTGTTATATTATGTCTTCTACATTAGAATTTTATCTATCATTTACTAATTTATTTTACAGTAAAAGAAAACTCATGGATTCAATCCATGAACACATGCTGCATTCAGTTGTAATCAATTTTTAATTTAATCTGGAATAACCCTTCGATCTTTTTTTCTTTCATGACCTTGACATTTTCTAGGAGTGCAGGCCAGTAAGGAAGTGACCAAAGAATGACAACTATGTGTGAAATGAAAATAGGGGTGCAGCTTGAAGTACTCTAATTAGCTGAACTGGAGACTATTTGACCATCACATATATAATGATAATAACAGAATATAACCCATTAATAGAATAAGAACCTATGAGGCCATTCCGATATATATATATATAAACAAATTAATAAATAAGTATCATAGAAGGAAAAGCTTCTCCTTACAGTATAATTTCAACCTAAAAATGCAGAAGCAGGAATGGAAATGGAATGTACATTTTGGCAAAGGCAATAGTTACAAAAGGTAATGGCAAAATCAATGGATGCCAAAATTATGAGTCAACTATATCATGAAAAATAAGATACAGAATCCCAAATCATTTCCTGTAGATACTTATTGGTGGAAAAAAGCAAAACAGCAACTTTATAACAGAAAATCTTAACAGACACCACCTTAACTATTATTTCTCAGAAAGTAAACAATAAATATAATATCTGCGTACAAATGAGAAAATATGAAGTCAATATACTTAATAGAAACAATAGTTTTAGATTACTTATATGCAGGGCAGCTTTATGTATAGTATTTTAGAGAATAACAAGAATTAATCATTGTTTAAAGGAATATAAGAATATTCAAATAATTTTAACAATAGGAAGTAGTTTGATTATAAGTATCATTGTTTTTGTTATGACTTCAAGATATTCCTTTTAATTATTTCTTCAGATTAATATATTTTTATCATCAATTGCTTTTTTACATTTTAGCAACATGCATTTTTTTCACTCTATCTTCCATTCATTCATGTTCCTTTATTAATGCTTTTTACAAACTGCTTTAAAATAGAAGTAGTCACACTTGGTTAAAATGTTATTACCTCTCTTGATCTTTTTGTCTTCCTGCATTATTTTATCTTTCATCTTGTAAACTCTGGAACAACCAAATTATATTCGAACATCAGAAAGTTTTCAAAGGTTAAGAAAGAAAAAAAATAATGCATTTGTGTTAATGGTAAAACACAATGTTCTTTAAAGATTTTTTTTTACCATAGGTGTATCAAATTGGTAAACACACATTTTTATCAAAGTATAAATGTGTAAACATATACTTAAAATGTAAACTTGGCTAGAATATGGTGGTCGGTTTGGTCAAATGATGGTTTAGTTGTGCTGAAAGTATTTTGTAAATAATATCTGCAATGAGTTAATTTTAAGGAAAAAAAAATTACCCTTAATAATGTAAGTGGGTCTCACCCAATCACTTGAAGGTCTTATGAGAAGAAATTGAGGTTTCCCTGAAAAGAAGGATTCTGCTTCAAGACTGTAACATAAATATCTTATCCAGTTTCCTTCCTGCTCACACAGTTGTGGAGTCTGGTGAGTTTGAAATCTACCAAGCAGACCAGCCAACTGGAAACTCAGGCAAGAGTGAAAGTGGCTGGCAGTTGTGAGTCTGAAATTTGTAGGGCAGGACAGTAGGCTGGAAACCCAGGCCTGAATCTGTTAGCTTCGTAGTAATTTTTGTAATCAAAAAGAGTGAGTTTTCCTACTCTGTTATCATGACTGTTTGACTATTAGGGTTTCCTTGGATTTGCAAATTAATTTTTTAAAATGATTTTATTCATTGAGAGAGATTATGGGTGGGTGGGAGGTAGGAGCAGAGGGAGAGGGACAAGCAGTCTTTCCACTGAGCAGGGACTGCAGTGCTGTGCTAGATTCCAGGACCCTGAGATCATGACCTGAGCTGAGGCAGACGCTCAACCAACTGAGCCACCCAGGCACCCCCTGAATATTAATTTTAGGATCAGTTTATAAACTCTACAAAAAGCTAGCTGGAATTTTGATTTCACCAACTCTGCAGATCATTTATGGACTAGTGCTTATCCGAGAACTCGAAATGCCTTTCCATTTATTTAGATCATCTTTAATATCATTAAATAATGTTTTGTAATTTTCAGTGTACCAGTCTTGTGCTTCTTTTGATAAATTTATTCCTAAGGATTTAGACTGAGTTATGCTAGTGTAAATGGACTTTTTTTTCCTATTTTCATGTTTGGATATTTATTCCTAGTAGGCAGAAATGAGATTGATTTTTGTATATTGATTGTGTATCCCATAAACTCGCTGAAATTATTTATTAGCTCTAATAGGTATTTTGGATTCCTTGGGATTTTTTGCACATCACATCAGGTCATATGCAAATGGAGATAGTTTTCTCCTCCCCTTCTAATCTGGATGTGTTTTATTTCATTTCCTTCCCTAATTGCCCTCTAGCATCTGTGGTACAATATAAATAGAAGCAATAAGAGTGAAGACCCTTGTCTAATCTCAGATGTCAATAGAAAGCATTTAATCTTTCACTATTATGTTACGTTAGCAGTGAGTTTTCTGTAGTTGCTCCTTATTTATTTGAAGGAAATCTCATCTATTCCTACATTTTTTATTGTTTTGTCATGAAAAAGGCATTGAATTTTGTCAAATGCTTTTTCTGTATCTACTATGATGATCCTATATCCTTGTTCTACTAATATGGTGTTGTTACATTGAATAATGATTTTATGTTGAGTCAATTCGTGTTCCTGAGATCAACTCCACAGTCTACAAATCGTTTAATATACCACTGGGTTTGTTTTACTAGTATATTTTTGAAGACTTTTGCATTTATATTTTTTAAACATTTTATGTATTTATTCATGAGAGACACAGAGAGAGAGAGAGAGAGAGAGGCAGAGACACAGGCAGAGGGAGAAGCAGGCTCCATGCAGGGAGCCTGATGTGGGATTCCATCCCGGGTCTCCAAGATCACGCCCTGAGCTGAAGGCAGAGCTAAACCGCTGAGCCACCAGGGCTGCCCTGCATCTATATTCTTAAGAGATATTAACCTTTAGTTTTCTTCTCCATGGCAGCTTTGTCCAGCTTCATAACGGTGTAATACTAGCCTCATAGATGAATTGAGAAATGTTCCTTTCTCTTCTAGTTCTTGGAAGAATTTTTTAAGATTGCTGTTAAATATTCATATCATATAATCCTTCTAATATGCTGTTGGATACCTAATTTGTGGAAGATTTTTACATCTCTATTCATATGGGATATATGTCTGTTGTTTACTTGTAAATTCTTTGTCTAGTTTTGCTATCAGAGTGATGTTTGCCTCACAGAAAAAAAAAATTAAAAACGTTTCTTCCTCTTCCATTTTTCAGAAGGATTTGATAAAGATGGGTTTTAACTCTTCAAATATTTGGTGGAATTCACCAGTGAAGCTACTTGGTCCTGGGCTTTTCTGTGCTCAGTGTTTGATCATTATTCTCTTGTTGCATTATTACTACTTCTTTATATTTTTGAGTCAGTTTGATGGTTTGCATGTTTCTAAAAACTTGTCCATTTCATCTAGTTCGTCTAATTCATTGATGTACTTGTTCATAGTTTTCTCCTTTAATTATTTTTATTTCTGTAAAGTTTGTAGTATTTTTCTCTCCACTTCCATTTATTTGTAATTTGAATCTTTCTCTTATGCTCATGGTCAGTTGATTAAACTTTTCAATTTTATTATCTTAAAAAAACTTTCATAAATAAACAAATCTTTTAAAAAAAGAGATAGAGAGAGAGCAGCACCTAGATAGCTCAAGTTAAGCATCTGATTCTTGGTTTCAGTTCAGGTCATGATCTCAGAGCTGTGATATTCAGCCCCTTATTTGGCTCCCGTTTAGCGAGGAGTCTGCTTGAGATTCTCACTCTTTCTGCCTCTGTTCCTCCACCCCGCCTTGTTTTCTTTTTCTCTCTAAAATAAGTCTTTAAAAATAAACCACTTCTGTTTTGTTGATTCTATTATTTTTCTATTGTTTATTTGTTTTATTTCCAATCTAATATTAAGTATTTTCTTCCTTCTAGCTTTGGATCTGGTTTACTCTTTTTTTTTCTTTCTCTGCATTCTTGCCAGCATTTGTTGTTTTCACTATTTTTAATTTTAGTCATTTTAGTTGTTGTGCAATACCTCATTGTGGTTTTAAATTACATTTCCTTTATGATTAATTATATTGAATATCATTTCATAGGTTTATTTTCCATCCATATATCCTTTCCATTTAAATAACTGTGCATGTATTTTCACATTTTTTCAATGTGTTATTATTCTTTTACTATTGAATTTTGAGAGTTTTTATATATTTTAGATGCAAGTCATTTGTCAGATATGTTGTTTATGAATATTTTTCCCTAATCTGTAACTTTCATTCATTCTCTTTTCTTTTAACTTTTAGCATAGCAAAACAGTTTTTCATTTGATGAGGTCCAATTTATTAATTTTTAATTTTTTCAATTGTACTTTTGATTTCAAATCAAAGAACTATTCATCTAGGCCTGGTTCCCAAATATTTACCCTCATTTTTTTTTAAATTTTTTATTCATTTATGATAGTCACACAACACAGAGAGAGGGAGGCGCAGAGACACAGGCAGAGGGAGAAGCAGGCTCCATGCACCGGGAGCCCGACGTGGGATTCGATCCCGGGTCTCCAGGATCGTGCCCTGGGCCAAAGGCAGGCGCCAAACCGCTGCGCCACCCAGGGATCCCCCCTCATTTTTTATAGATGTTTTATAGTTCTTCATTTAAGTCCAATATGAATCTCCAGTTATTTTTTATACAAAATGTGTGAGGTATATGTCATAGATTAAAGTTCTGTTTTGTTTGTTTTATTTTTGCCTGTGGAGGTCCCATTTACTTCAGCACATTTTTTTTTTTAAGTTAGGCTCCTCAATTGAATTGCTTTTTTATCTTTGTCCAAAAACATTTAGGCATATTCATTTGTACAGGTCTATCTCTGAGTTCTCTATTTTGTTCTACTAATTTATGTATTTATATTTTTGCCCATAGAGTCGTCCTCCTCCCATTCCATAGATTCACACTTTCTGTGGTTTCAGTTATCCTCAGTCAACCTGGCTTTGAAAATATTTAATATAAAATTCTAGAAATAAATAGTTTATGAGTTTTAAATTTTGTGGCATTCTGAGTAGGGTGATAAAGTCTGACACAGTCTCCCTCTGTCCCACCCAGGACTTGAATCACCCTTGTCCAGCATATCCACAATGTATAGACTACTTACTTGTAAGTCACTTAGTAGACATCTCGGTTATCAGACAAATTGTTGCAGCACTGCAGTGCTTATAGTCCAGTATTTTCCTTAGCAGTGACCCAAAAGCATAAAAGTAGTGATTCAGATACGCCAAAGAGGTGTACAGTGCTTCCTTTCAGTGAAACAGTGAAAGTTCTCAACTTAATAAAAAAGATGAAAAAATCATATGCTGAAGTCGCTAAAAAAATCTATGATCGATTCTATTATGGTATATTATTATAATTGTGCTATTTGAAAAAATCATATGCTGAAGTCGCTAAAAAATCTATGATCGATTCTATTATGGTATATTATTATAATTGTGCTATTTTATTAGTTCTTATTGTTAATCTCTTACTGCATGATATTGTAGATTTGCTGTAGATGTTCTGTATCAAGTTGAGAAAGACCCCCTCTATTCCAAGTTTCTGTGAGAGTACTCATCATAAATGGGTGTTGATTTTTAAAATGCCTTTTCTATATCCATTGGCATGATTTTCTTCTTAGCTTATTGATTTTATATATTACATTGATAAATTTTCAAATGAGGAACCAGCCTTGCATATCTGGAATATATCCCAGTTAGTCACAGGATATAGTTATTTTTAAAGATTGCTGGATACGATTGCTAATATGTTATGGGGAATATTTGCATAGGCTTTTGAATTTCTCTACTTTTCTCTTAGCAATATGTGTTTGACTCATTCTTTTTGCATGTATCTGTAGTTTGTTCATTTTTATTACTTTCATTGGATAGATAAATAAAATTTTCTATTTCCTGATTTAGGGGCATTTGGGTTGTTTATACTTTTCACTGGTTATGAATATGGCTATGCTAAACCTTTGCATAAAGACCGTATGCAAACATGAGGTTTTATTTCTCTGTAGTAAATACCTGTGAGAGATCTGTAGTTCATATGGTTAGGATATATTTAAATTTATAAGAAATGACTAGACTATTTTCCAGAATGTTTATATAATTTTACAGTTCTTTCAACAATGTATAGGATTTCCAGTTGCATTTCCCATATTTACCCATTCTTGGTATGATCACTTTGTTCATTTATTTGTTTGCCTCAATTTTATCATTCCTGTAGATAGATATGTAGTAGCATTTCATTTTGGTATTAATTGACATTTCTCAAATGCCTAATGATGTCCAGCATTTTTTGATGTGCTTATTTTTTATCCATAATTCTACTTTGTTGTAGTTTACTTCAAATATTTTGAGCTCTTTTTCATTGGGTTGTTTGCTTTCTTATTATTGGACGTCTGTGCCTTAGTCACGGTTCCAAATATATTCTTGTGTGTTTCATCCTACACGTTTCATAAGTTTATGCTTTATATTTAAGTCTGATCCCTTTTGTGCTAATTTGTATATGTTATGAAGAATGGATTGAGTTTAATTTTTGTCTTCACAAAATTTTTATTTAATTTCCAAAAAGTATCATATATATTGTGTGCTAGTACTTAATATAGTAAATAATACAATTATTTATAATCAAACTTCTCAAGTCAGTTAATTTCTCTTGACCTTTATTCAAAGTATCTGGATAGTACCAGTAATAGCAGTACTTCAATACATATTTTCTTATATGCTGAGCTATGCCAGACTGTTCCCTAATACAACTTGACCAATATATTTAAAAGACCTCAAGGCTCACATTTCAGATAACTGGTTTCATTGTCTTTTCCTTTTTTTTTTGTTTCATTTTCATAATTATCTAGGATTGAATGCTATATTACTAAATATCTTAAGCATGTTTCATAAATTTGATGTATTCATTTATATAATTCTTTGCAGTATTTAAAAAAAGTAGTGGAGACTTAAGATAGCATCTATTTTTAAGGACTTTATATTAAAATTTTCAAACAGTTAATATTTCAAGATGTCTCAGTCCACTGTTTTTACCTCCCCTAGATGATTGTTCATATTTTTGATACTTAAAATCCCCTTAGGATCTTAAAGGGAAGAAAGCCAAGATCATTAAAAACAACAACAACAACAACAACGAGATGTATATGTATATAACTATTTAACACATTCTTATTCTCAAATGTATTCTTAGAACTAAAAGTAAATAAGTCTAATATGAATCATATTTAAGGAGATAATAGCCTGTTGATACTCAAAAGTATAATACAACATTCAAACTGGATAAAAGGCTTAAAATGATCAAAAGATATACACCATAATTAAAACTATATTCTCACAATTACATGTATAAAACCACTTCCCAAAATAACAAAAAATATTCTAGGCATTGAAAGTAGGGCCACATCACTATTTCAAGAGAAAGCTGATAGATCAGAAATAGGAACTGTATTTTTGGCAACTGTTAATCATGCCATTTACTGAGTAATCCACACACTGCCCCTCTAAATTTAAAATTCTGGTTTTATCTAATAAATTTCCTTTTTAATTCATAACTTGTGTTGTGCTCATTGATCTACATATCTGTTGTTGGACCAGCATCACAATTATTTAATCAATAATTTTACATCATTTATAGTAACAGTACACATACTATTATATTTTCTTATACTTTTCATTTTCCATATTAATTTTAAAGTAAGTAGTAATTTTAAAGTGTTGTTATGGGAAAATCTACAATTTAATATAAAATTAACTATGTAATATAAATGACACACAAGTTGAGGAAATCTCATCCTTCTGCCACGTATTTTACCATTTAAGAATTATTCATTAGTCTCCATTTGCTGAAATACACTGTTGGTGTATATTCAAGGTATTTTTTAACCTATAAACCTTGTTTATTTATTGTTAATTTATTATTCAATAATTACATAATTCTGAGTGTTATTTTTAAAAGTATCTTTAATTTTCCTCTCCTGAGAAGTTATTGTTAATGTTGATAAAAGCATTTAATTCGGAATAATACACTCACAAATGATTGAATAACCATATTCTGTCCATTTATTTTCAATTATTCTTAATAAAAATAACATAAAATTATAATTTTCTGTGAGAAGGATTATAACCATAATCCACAGGTATTTATATTACTTTCCAAATGCTCTCTATAAACTAAATAATTTTCCACTTGATCAAATAGATATCTTGAGGTTCACCTAATTTTTAAGGGGTTATGTAGTTTACTTTATTAATATTTTTTTATTTTACTGTACTGTGATATTGCCAATTTTATTAATAATCCAAGGGAATTAATTTTTTTATATATGGTTTGCAAAAACAGTTTGACTTGTTTATTTCACCTGTAAGTTGTGGCACCTGTTTGTTTTCTTGTTCGTTTTTTTCAGTCCCTACACTCTAATTAAAAAAAAAAAAAAGACACTGAAATGTCTCATAGTACAGGCACAATGGAAGATCTTGTATCTCTGCACTGAGAAGTGCAATAATGAATAGTACTCCTTTGTGTCCTGTAAAAATACATATGCTTCGCTCCTTGTTTTGCTCTATTACATCTCAAATTAAATGCTTCATTATATAAAGAACAGAATTACCATGATAAGCTTGACACATACATCTTCTCATGCCCTTTCATGGACTTCCTTTTAGGAAACCAATGGACTGACAAAATGACCTTCCACAAACTTACTTCAGCTATCACAACTAATGTCTGATTTCTTTCCCAATGCCCAAAATGAACATTTGCTCCATATAATTTTCTAAATTTAAATAAAAGTACCTGTGAATTTCTCACCAAATCATTACTTTATTTGTACTGTTAAAACCCTAAAATCCATTTTATAAAGTGGTAGTGTAATTATGAAATGGAATGTTCTGTACTGCATTATCTCTGTATTGTATTTTTTGCGTTTAGAAAGGAAACACAATTTAAAAGACATAGTTTATAAATGTATCTGTGTGTATGTGTTTATATGGTTATTTTATACATTAACACATATATATACAACATTAGCAACTTAACATTTTGATGTTATTTGTTTTAACTGTTGAGCTATACCCTAAGCTGAATTTTATCCTCTATAGATTGTTTTGCAGTGAAAATGTTGGTATGCACAAATTATCCCATAGATCTCTATAACAAGATAGTAACTTAATATCAAAAAGAATGTTAAAACAGAAATTGTATCATAATGTGGTGCAAACGGTTATGAGAATGGTTAAAGACCAGTTAGAAGGAATGGTTTAAAATAAGTTAGAAGCCACAGAGATACCTGTATGTATTGTTTAATTTTAACAAAAATATGAAACTCTTATTGAAAGATTCTGATGTGATGAGTACCATCTGCTCTTATTTTGTTATATAACAATTTGCATAAAATCTATTAAGTTTGCTCTATTGCATGCTTCAGGAATTTAATAACCCAGAATTATGGATGATATACAGTACTTGGTAACAAATGCTAATAAACAAAAATTGAACTTCCAGCTAGAAATGCATATAGAAACTAATATGTAATTTTAGGGAAAATAAAGTGATTGCAAATAGTTTTCATCATTTTTAGTAATTAATTTGTTCTAATTAAGAAGGTGTGATTTGTATTCCTATGCTTCTAATTCTTTGGAGTATTACAGAAAATGAAGTTTCGTCATTAACTTGGTTACATATAATGGGCATCATAAAATGCCTTTTCTTAGTGTCTCTTTTTCTCTCACTCACTTTCTCTTTTTTATAAAGTAATGAATCCACATGAAGTTATCTGTTAGCTGTAAAAATAAAAAGGTTTGCTTAAAAATCTTTCTGTGCAAACATATCTATGAGGCCTTGGGTACAACAAGATTGCCATCACTTTGTTCTTTTAGAAAAGTTATTATTCTCTCTTCCAATCTGAATTGTTCCTAGGCTTGGCCTCTGCTGGAACAAATAATACTTTAGACATATTTTCATATCAGTTTAATCCTTTAGCATAATACCTATAGTTTAGGTACATTCATTCCATTCCTATACTCTGCTAAAGCCAAGGTTATTACACAATGCAAATGTATTCAGCCTTTCATTAAGGATTTCTATTATAAATTGCAAAGGTTTGAAGAGTCTATGCAGGTGTTTCTGTTTAAGTGGAATAAACTACAATACATAAAAACAAGCTTTGGATTCATAGATCCCTTTACCCATATTTGGATTTTATCTCATTTTAGCTAAGGGAACTTAGGCAAAGTTATTCTCTAATCATAAGATCCTTTTCAGAAATAAGGAAACCCAATAGTGTTCTCTATAAAGGATTAATGTGTAGATAAAATGGAATAGAAAATATGTTGCCAGTGCCCAGCACAGAGAAATAACACAATAAACATTAGCATTTTTAAAGCAATTCATGTTGGTATCTATTCAAAACCATGAAGCATTCTGTCTTTGTAAATGACAATTTGTGGAACCAAATAGAAATTATTATAATATTCCTGACACATTGTATAATTTTACATTTGGAGAATTTATTTTGTCAAACAATGGCATAAGTGAGACAATATAAACGTGATGTGTGTGTGTGCGTGTGTGTGTGTGTGTGTGTGTTCTCTCCTTTGTATCTGTCAGCCCCATTAACAATAAATAAAGATAAGTTTGAGTGAAAACAATGATGTGTTTTTCATATATTGTTGCGGTTTCAAGTCAACCAAAACCTATTATTTCAACCTATTAATCTTTGCCAATATTGTTATTTTAGGAAGGGACTAAAAGTAATTTTGCTTTCACTCTTAAGGTTTTCTCTTAATTCCCCATGTTTTATTCACTTTGGAACAAAAATTGAGAAAAATGGCCTCAACCAGGCAGCCAGGCAACCAATCACCAACTGAATATCGAGTATGTGTTATATGCCAGACACAGATGATAGGCCTCCAAGAAACAACAATGAAATACTCATATTTTCTACGTGAAGAACATCTCAGTTTAGTCAAATATACACAGTACAGTGCAGTAAAATATGTTTCTTATAAGGAATATATAAAAGACACTAGAAGAACAGAGAGTGACTGCCCCTATTAGCTTAGCCGAGATAGGATAGTCAACAGAATCCTTGAAAATATTCTGGAAGTATGAATAGGAATTCACATGGTAGGGAAAAATATGTCAGTTTTTTGAATAACAACAAAAAACCAAAGGCCTGACAGGATTAAAAGCAGGATGAGTTTCAAATGATTACAACTCCTAATATCTCTATTCAATATTTTTCCCAAATAATTATGTATTACTGCAACTTAAATCAGTACAATGTTGTTTAGTGATTATTTTAGAGTAAAAGAATGAAGCTAATAAACCATATACAATAACTATTATTTGACAGTTATCAAAAACTACTAAATATCAAAAGCCCTCAAAAAAAAGCCCTCCATATAATATTTGATAATGTTGCTACTGTCTCCCTAGTTTATACATAAACATACTGCAGTGAAAGAGTGTAATTATTTTATCTGTGTTCGTATAACTGATAAATGAATGTGATTGTATTCAAAAATAACATCCAGCTTACTAAAGCTTGTACGCTTTCAATCTAGACTATACTGCTTCTGAGTCTTCTCATTTTTAAATCCTTTTATTTTATCCTTCCACCCCTCCCCATTCCCAACATGGAGTAATTAGTGGC
Source organism: Nyctereutes procyonoides (assembly GCF_905146905.1). Taxonomy (NCBI): domain Eukaryota; kingdom Metazoa; phylum Chordata; class Mammalia; order Carnivora; family Canidae; genus Nyctereutes; species Nyctereutes procyonoides. The sequence goes on from NW_026575046.1 coordinate 7,587,964, forward strand.
TTGGACAGAGCTATTTATCTATATCACATTCACCTCACTCAAAACACAGCAGTGATTTGCCTATTATCAGTTGAATACCCTTCTAGTTATAAGAAATATGGTAGAAAACTAAACCACTCGTGCCTAGAAACCTGTCCGATGGGTAAGATCCATTAGTACACAGGTAATTGCAATGTACAAACGAGTCAAACCTACCTGGAGTATACTTTCTTCCAATTTCTGTAAATGAAATTTCAAACCTTGAAAAACACTGTCAAAACAAAATATGCACTGAACACAGTTCAACATTCAAGGAAGACTTTCTGCAAGGCTTTTGGAATAGTGGAAGAGGGCACAGAACTCACTTTGAACTCAATTCCACTCAGACAAAAGGCGGGAGGACTTTAAACCACTGGAGTAAGCTCCTAGAAAAGTACTAGAGATTATCAGGGGGTGGAGATTGATGTATGGGACATGCCAGGTGCATTCCATTTTTCCTGAGTTTGCAAGGTTCATTTATTTATTTATTTATTTCCGTTTGATTAGGGCCTTTGTATTTGCTCATTAGTACCCATCACAGGGAGTTCCTGGTCTTCTTACTGAGACCGGCAGATAGGGGTGCTGTTTTCCTTGATGATTACATTTCAAAGGAATGGCTCCCAGGAACTTGAGGACATTACAGGGTCATAAAACTGGCAAGAGGCTTTTTAGGTGATTTACATCTCAACAGGACCGATAGAGAGTTTACAAGTTTTCTGGAGAAATGCTCTAAGAAAAAAAGAGGCCAGGGTGTAGAGTCAGGGAGAAGCATTTAAAAGTTAGTCAAACTAAGGGAAATAGTAGGTTTCCTTGGTCACTAAACCTACTGGATTGTCAGGAGCACATTTTTTACACGCTGTTCCTTCTTATCTCCACTGTATTATTTAAGGCCCTTGGGCATTTAAATTACACTCTGGTCACTCAAGTGATAGCAAAGTCTTGTTTAATGTATTTTGTTTAGACTGCAAATTGTTGTTTCCAAAACTAATATAGGCAACATTTTCAGTTGGGAAATCTCATATATTTTAATAACTAGATTTTTTACTGTCCTTGAAAAAAAACTGCCTTCTGGAGCATTTGTATTTGTAACCCCTACCCTCTTACATAATCTAAAGGAAAATCACAAACTCTGTAAGCAAGTCACGGGAAGTCTAAAAGTCCACTGGTGCCATTTCTGTCACTGATCCACTCCATCATGTGGTATAGCTATTGGATATTAACTTTCTTTAAGTGTTCTTTGGCTTTCTCTAAGCCCAGAACAGTGTCGCCTTCCAATGAAGTCTGATGAAAACTTGTGTTTGCGTGAGCCACAGTGAATTTGTCTTATTTAAGTAGACCTACCTATAATCAAGGCATAATGGGTATTTACTATAGATAAGTAGATTTCAGAGTGTATTTTAAGAACCTTATATCTCAGATGTACACCAAATCACACTCATATTTGGAAGATGTTCTTTTAGTTGAAAGGCTGTTGAACAATGGACCAATTTCAAATGTCATCATTACATATAAGGAATTCACTTATTTCTCTCTCAACACTGTTTATTCAATGACTTACATGAAGACATGGAATTTGATTTTACAATATTGGCAGATGTCTCTAAGTGATTTGAGGTAACCAATTTGACTCTTTTATGTGGTTGCATTGGACTAAACATCTTGGCCAGCATCCACAGGACAAAATTTAGCAGACACAGTTTTTGGAAAGTAAGCAGTCCATGTAAACAAAAGGTCTTAGTTCATTTGCTTTATAACTCTGCTTCCTGAAATAGCTAATCAGGCTTATTTACACTATTCAACTGATAGTATTCAGACATAAGGATAAAAAATAACAACGGTCTTAAATTAGTGAAATATTTCAGTGGTTCAGTAGTATTGAGTTCAGTCTGCAGGCAACATTTTGGGTGAAATCAATAGTTTACACTAAATCCAGTAGCTATACGTAATTATTAAATCAATCAATAAACAAATTAATACAGACCTTTGAGAGGTCTGGAAAACTTGTAATTCAAGGAGAAAAGAAAGCTAAAACTGTTAGCTGATAATAAGGCTATAGTTGTAAAAGATTAGCCTATATTTTAAAATATTTTCCTTAAAATAAATTATGTGCTTTTCTAAAGAATATGATTTTTATTTTACTTTTCAATATTCTATATAATAGTATTTTATATCTCTGTATGTAAGCCAATGTGGAAGACCCAGAATAATAAAAGTTGAACAAATATGCCATAATATTGGGACCAACTGATTTGTGATTTAACACACACAAAAAGTAAGTCTTTAATACAATCCACTAAATTAAACTGGGACGTTTATAATTCAAATTCACATAGATAATCCTAAATATAAGCAATCCTCAGTTTCATATATAGGACAAAATTTTGTAGTGTTTATCTAGTAGCTGTTTTTAAAGCTGTGTCTGGAAAAATCAATAAAAATAAGATTCAGGAAGTTTTTGTAGTTTAATTTTAACACAGAGCTTATAAGATTTAGCCTAATAAAATTGGGAAAACAAGAAAAATTAAGTTTGTAAAATTGATTTTTAAAGAGTAGAGATTTTCTAGAGCTCAGCAGGTATGTGATGGGATTAAGATACTTTCATAGCTAAAAATATGATTCAAAAAACAAAGATGCATTCAACATAAGCTTGGATATTATAATTGTCTATGGAATAGGGATTTAACTATCATTTTTAAATTATACTTTTTTAAAGTATGTGTGTGTGTGTGCACATGTGTATGTTTGTATGTTTTAACACGCAATATGATGAATAGAAGCTATCCAGAGGTCAATTTCAATTAAGTTGCACTGAGAAGTAAAACACAGAATCATTTCAGTATCACAATGACACTCGCTTTCTGGTAAAACGTCAAATAAGGGAGATTTAAAAGAGAAGCTTTTCTATTCATTGTCATTCCTATATTCACAGAGGAAATCAATCAAATAAGAATCCTCATTTTCAAAGGTCAAAATATGGACATTGTAATTTTATAGAAAACATTCTGGAATTCTATGGCCATTATCAATCTTAGCTCTTTAAAATGCAAATGACAGAAAACATAAATTGGCTTAAGGAAAAAAAAAAGGAGCATTGATTAGCTTAAGTAATTCAAATGCTCCAATATTGCTATAGATGAACATTCAGATGGTCTAATAAAATCAGGCCCTTGCTTCAGTATCTCCACTCTAAATTCAGCCGGATCTCCCCACCCTACAAGTTGATCTCCAGCAGTACTAATCTTACATTCCATTTTTTTTTTGGCAACATCAATAGAAACAGATTGATTACACTTAAAATAGTTACACCGATAATTCTAGACTAAGTCACATTGACATGGGGTTACATACCCATCCCTGTTAGTCAATCTGGGCTTAAGGCTTGTTGCAGTCATAACTATACACTGTAGTGGTAGTTTAACACAAGAAAGTGTTATTCGTTATTTATTCCTTGACTGATATAGGTCAAAAGGCTCCTTCCCATCCTTCAATCATGCCATCTTTAACTTATGATCTTAAAATCTCTATAGCAGGGGAAGAGACAGAAAACACAGTAAAAGCACTCTTGAACTGACTTGCCAAGAATTCGATCACATGCACCCACCTGAGTGAAAGGGAAGCTGAAAGATATATTTCCCTATATGTCCAGAAGGAAGGGAATGAAATAGGATTTGTTTCTGCCACGTGTTTCTTTTCCCAATCATTTTTCAGAGAGGTTTGGTTCTCTAATGGACCAGACATATCCACTCCTGAGTTTGGGGGGAGGGTAGGGGATCCAACACCATTCAGTTTCACTGAGAATTAAACTGGGATAGTTTTGAAAAAGAATACAGACTTGCCTGTGTAGCCAAATGAGAGAATGGAGACAAAGATACTGGGTATGATCAAAAAACCAAACTGCCTAGAAATATAAACAGTTGTTCTTTACAAGGTAAAAATAGAGAATAATACCCCTTTTCAATTTTATCAATAACTGTTCAGTCAGTCACATTTAGGTTAATGTATTTGAAAATCATCCTTGTCTTCTGCAAACAATAGATATAATTAAATTGATAGGCTAAATCATTGACTTTAAAAATTCAACGGAAAATGTTATGCTTAATGATGCTATATTTTATTAGGTGTAATAAAAGTAGAATTAGACTACTGTATGTTACAGGGATTTTGTGGAGTTAAGGTATCCAGGTTACTGTGTAGGTATCCAGGTTACTGATATGTAGGTATGTATCTGGGTTACTGCTACATACCCAAATACCTGAAGATAAATTTACGTATTTATTTATTTTTATTTTAAAAAATATTTTTATTTATTAGAGAGAGCAAGCAAAGGGATGGGCAGAGGGAGAAGCAGACCCCACTGAACAGGGACCCAGACATGGGGCTTGATCCCAGGACCCTAAGATCATTATCTCAGCTAAAGATAGATGTTTAATAGACTGAGCCACACAGGCACCCCGATGAGATTTTTTTCAGGAATTAAATTATTAGATATAAAATTTAGATTTTGTCAGGAATAATATATTCATAGAATTCTCAAATTAGGGGAAAAAAGCATAAAAGTCATCTAATTCAACAAGAATCTTATATGCAAATGCCTCGTCCATGACCTCATGTAGAGTGTATTGAATATATGTTGATAGTTGCCATTTTTATATTTAGATTTAAACCATACACTAACAGATTAATAGCTACCACATTTTATTTATAAAACTATTATCAGAATTTAAAGAAAATTGAGTTTCAACCAAAAGTTTTAGTAAAGTTAATAGAATGTTCATTTGTCACCTAATAAGTGTGTTGTACACACAAGAATCAGGGGTTCTTGAACAGTATTTTTATACAAGGCTAACATCGCTATTTCATTTCTTGGCATTTTATTTTCCAGATACCTAGTTGAATTGATCGGCAACCTTTATCAGAAATAGATTTCATCATAATGTATTATGTAAATGAATTTCTAGTCCATTTAGTTCTTTAAAGTACTATACAGCAGTCTTAGGTTAAAAACATGAGTAGCTGCATTCAGTCTGGATGTACCTGATGTTATGTATCCCTTTTCCCATGTCTTTGAAAAAATTCAGTGTAAAAATGTGGTATCACGGATCCTGGAAAGATAAAGATTGTTCAGGGCCACCTGGAAAGGGATCCTACTGGCTTTGCTTTAAGGACACAGCCTGGCTGAAGCTCTATTGCTTTGGTTACCATGGGGCAATGCTTATAAAAGTATTTATGTTAAGAGAAGTGCAGAGATTAGCAATGTAAATCTTTAAGAAGATGCTGCAACCTGGAGTATAAAAAGATTATTGGAAAGAAAATAATATGTCTGTGTTTTCAACTCTAACAACACATAATCTGCGTGTAGTATGTCCCTAGAGAGAAAGAGGAGAATGGGGAAGCCACACTAATTTATATTCATTTACTTGTGCTCTGTGCAGGCAATTACTGAATCCCCAGTTAAGTAAATCAGAAATAAAATATGTCTCTTCCCATCAATCCATATTCCATTTGAAAATTTTCAAAGAATATTCATCGAATTTCCATTTCTATTACAGTTCACTTCTGTAAGGTAATTAGTTAACTCAATTAGTAAACCCATTTTTCCTTATCTGAGTAACTCAAAATGACCTTACTGGAATTTATCAAATGTCAGAATCTAACTTCCCATTCACAGAAAACTTAGGCCATACAACAACATGTTAAATGACATTATGAGAATGAAATAGCCTAAATCCAGAACGGGGAAAATTTTATACACAAGTGACCATATTTAAATGATTTAAATAATGAATTTAAATAGTTGACCCTTGAACAACACAGGCTTGGCCATTCAGGTCCACTTATAGGTATATATATATATATATATACCTATACACACACACACACACACACACACACACAATGCCGTATAATACTCTAAATGTATTTTCTCTTTCTTAAGATTTTCTTAATAATATTTTCTTTTTGGAGAGATAGAGACAAACCAAAAAACAAACCCTTGACTATAGAAAACAAACTGTTGGTTACCAGAGGCGCAGTGTGGGTGGGTGGGGACTGGGTGAAATAGGTGATGGGGATTAAGGAATGCACTTGTGATGAGCACTGGGCATTGTATGGAAGTGTTGAATCATTATATTGTACACCTGAAATTAATATTACACTGTATGTTAACTAACTGGAATAAAGACTTGAAAAAACTATTTTTCTCTAACATACTTTCTTGTAAGAATACATTATATAGTATATACAACATACACAACATGTTCTAATCAACTATTTATGTTATCAGTAAGGCTGACAGTCAACAGTAGGCTATTAGTACTTAAATTTGCGGGAGTCTAAAATTATACACAAATTTTCAACTGCACAGGGGTTGGCCCCACTTAACCCCAATGTTGTTCAAAGGTCAACTATAATTGGCATAAAAAGATAAACTGAGGGAGAGACTGTAATAAATTTAAAAACGGCCATATTTGGATCTTGATTCAAACATCCAAAACAACAACAACAAAAGAGCAAAACTAAATTTTTGATATTCTGGAAAAAAAGAACATAGACTGTAATTTTATTGTATGAATTAATAATTTTTAAACTTTTTGGTGTGATAACGGTATAACAGTGAAATCCTTACCTACTTGTGACATATAGTAATGTGTTTATGGCGGGAAAAAGTGTTATTAGTCTCTCCTCTTAGGGCTGAAGATGAAGTTGGAAGAGACTGCTATTTAAACAAACTTCTGTATAATTTTTTTTAACTTCCTTATAATTTTATGATGATGGCATTCTTGAGTATTAGAGTCATGTGCTAGTAGTTAGTTGATTAAGAAATAAGGTTATGCTTAATATATCAGGCAATATCACCCCTGTGGCAATCAGTAGGGTATGACATTCAGTTACCAGAAATAGTCATTACTTTGCATGTATATGGACATGTTTTGTTTTTGCTTTTGTTTTTTTAAAGAAGCAACAGGCTCACATGGAGTCACATGTGCTAAGCCCTAAATTGATAAATCAAGACTTAACACCTAATCCAATTGCATTTTCAGCCCCTCCCAGGAATCCAACCTTACATAGTCAGTCTGGAATTTTCCGGTCAGCACTAGTGAGATAAACTGATGGGCCCTTTCCATTACCTAAAGGAAGGTGACCTTCCTGAAATAATCCATTCTTTCCCCACTTCTACATATAGAAGGCTTCCATTTTGTACAGCTCAGTGGATGGAGATCCTTTCTATTTGCTAGGTGGGATGGTGCCCAATTCATGAACCACTAACAAAAGATAATTAGATCTTCAAATTTACTTGGTTGAATTTTGCTGCTTCTTTTTTTTTTTTTTGAATTTTGCTTCTTTGCAATGTTAATGTATATACATACACATATACACATAGACACACACATCTACTTAGTTCTTTCTCTTTTGACCTTGAATATTTCTTCAACTCTGAGGGGAAACCAAAATAATTTAACTTGGCTATTTAAGAAATTCTGTCATAAAGTCCATAAAGTCTAAAAGTGAAAACTGAACTTTTATCCCTGCTTAGAAAATTAGTCCATACAGTTTGAATGGGATGCATGCCATATCTAAAAAAAAAAAAAAAAAATTCACAACTTTTAAGACACCTCCATATTTTTATGATCAAGCTGTTTTATTTGAGATATAGTTTTTTTTTGAGATATAGTTTTTAATATAAATATTGACATCTCGATATCACTGAAATCCCTTAATAATTGGATATTTAAAAACCAAAAATATTTTGATATTTCAATATGAAATTCAATAAACACTCTGTATGTAAGTGCTTTTATAACCCTAACAAGAGTTTTAACTAAATGTTTAGACATTATGGGCAAGATGGTACCAAATGCTATGATTAATGTTACTAAACAGTTTCTATTATAAACTTCTGTTTTCAGAACCTGACATGATTCTGAAAAAGTCTCGGTTTGCACTAAAGTGCCGCATGTTTTGCCTCTTTCTCTAGGTGATTTTTTTCTCACATGTGGGAGGAAAATCTGTTCCCTTTTTCCAACAAGTGAGAATGGGGAAATATACTTTTCATTGTAAAAATAATTTGTTACCTATTTGTATTTAAAGTAGTTCAAATGACATGCTTCTATAACTATTCTAAATAATTTTGTTCCTTTTATTTTGATTATAAAGATTACACGTAATTATTGTAGATCCATTTAGAAACAGAAGCATTTAAAGAAATACAAAAACCCACACACAGAGATCACCGCAGTTCATAATTTATCTTTACCACCTTTAAATAAATATACATACCAAATGTTTTAAAAATCAGAATATACAAACATATAGCAGCAAGCCACGTGCTTAAATATCTTAAATTTTGAAATTTAAATGAATTTTAAAATTATTTATTTTAATATTAATTATATTAATAATTTAATATATTAAATATATTTTACATATGCTAAAATAAATTTTAAGATATTTAAGATCATAAATTCTAAATGGTTTCATAACTTATCAATGCAAGAGCTATAGTCTTTTAACCAATCATCAGTTGTCTCCAATCTTCTTTTATAAAAATTACAACATGATGTATAACCTTGTACATCCATATTTGTGTAATCCAAATATTTTTTCAGACACTTTCTCGAATTAGACAAGCCTTCCTGTTTTTTTTTTTTTTTAAGCCTTCCTGATTTTAAAACTGATATATGTTCTCCCATTTACTGAGGACAGCACTAGATTATTTTCCCACCATCCTTAATTAGCCATCCCTGTGGCTAATTTTTCTCCAATCAACTGTTAGCAGATGTAATGGGCATCACTTACAAATCTTCCTAATAAAATCTCTTGATATGATCCTCTGTGTTTTTCTTCCATCTTGGAAGACTGGGAAGATGCCTTGGAAACATTTGTTAAATTTAATACCTGCTATAGCCTTACCTTCTTAATGATTATGTGGCAAAAAAAAAAAAAAAAAAAAAAAAAGTGTTCTAATGACTGCAAACCTGACCAGGACTGTTATTTGAGAAACAGACTTTCGTTCATTAAGCTACCTTAAGTTTATTTATTTACTTTTTAAAGATTTATTTATTTATTGTAAATACATATAGAGAGAGCACTAGTGGGAGGGACCAAGGGAGAGGGAGAAAGAATCTCAAGCAGACTCTGTTGCTGAGTGTGTAGGCCATTGGGAGCTCCATCTCACGACCTCAGTGAAAGCAAGTGTCCATGGTGCTCAGCTGAATGTTGCTGACCAGGCACCTCACCCCCTTTTAAAAATATTTATGTATTTACTTTAGAGAGAGAGAGAAACTACATAAGTTGAGAGAACCTTTTAATGCGACAGGTTAGCTTACTTGAACTAATAACTTTTGAGGATTTTTAATACATATGATTAAACTGTCTTCCTAAATCTTTATAGTGGCTTATCGCTAAAACAATACTGGATAATATTACCAAGTTAGCATTCTTGCAAATATTGGGGAGCTTAGCAAGCAGGGCCCTAGAAGGAAAAAAAAAAAGGAAAGCTCATATTCACATAATGCACTAAGTGTTTATTTAAAAGACTATGTACAAGGGTATGGATCTGGATCATGCATAATGAAATTACAAGGGAGAGAATACCGGAAGTAGTAATAATTGTGTTCCACTACGACCTCAGTCCCTGAAACACAAAGGGAGGGGGGAATTACCTCAATTTGAGACAAAGAAGGCTGTCTTGAGTGACTGCTTAACTGGAGCCAGAAGACTGAAATAGCCAATTTTAATCTTGTGCACATATCCCAGATACTATGCATAGAAAACAAAGTTAGAGAGTGATTCTAAAGAGAAACCTAACAGAGGGGGCACAATGCACCCCGTTTGTTCCTTGGTATATAATTTTGCTTTTTTTATGAGTAAAAGATGCACAAATTTATTCAGTATCTCTATTGTCAAGAGTTAGCAGCCATTTGATCAGTGATACACATGGAATCTCAGAGGTGAGCTGCTAATGTTCTTCATACAAGATACTGTGAAACAAGGAAAAATAAGTAAATAAGAGGTGGCTGTTTCTCCTCACTTCAGGAGCCATTCCAAAAGCCTGAGGACATGTCCTCATACATTGTGCAGGCAGCTTGGTTGGTCAGGGGGTCTTCATGAACCTGAGTGAACCATTGCTTTTGTGGAAACTTGAGTTTTTAGTAATAATGCCTGTAGTATTTATTGGATTATCATGGTTTACCACGACCAGACCAGTCATAAGTAGCACTCTGGTCAATTTCCTGAGTTCTGAACACAGTCATCATTGCTCTGATTGTACAGAACATTCCAATGTGCCTGGTAATTCACCTTTGGCCAATAGAGGGACCCACGTACCTGACAGTTAGTTAAACTATGAATCTAAAATGGCCAGAAGGTCCTACCCCTGTAACAGGTGAACTGGAGGAAATAAATACCTGAACATCATTTTCTCGGTCTTGAAACCTCGGTAAATGTCCTGAGCTGGAGAATTGGCTACAAGCCAGAGGGTAACAAGACATACAGGTTAGCACTGGTGAACACAAAGAAGAGCGAAAAGGTGCAGCGTAGATTAGAAGGAGTAAAATCATGAGAGCCAGAACTGGCAAAATTATTTTTAACATTCCATTTGAAAGGGCATGTAGAGAAAAAAATATGATTAAAGTAGAATACTTATTGCCCTTCCATGTTTCTCATGGAAAAAAAATTCCTTAAAAAAATCTCACTCTTGACCTACTAATAACCTGGTTTATTATTTGATCTCCTGACATACAGACTTTTGAACTTAACTGGCAAAATTCAACTTTTGAGATGCATATGTCATTTTTAAATCATTAAGGTGATATTTTTTGTTTATATACTAGTCTTCTATATTAATGATATAGGAAATGATATGATCTTTTCCTTTTCGTTTAATGTGAGTTGAATGCAGATGTAAGACTTCCAAACAAGTAGCCTACTACACAACGTAAACAGCATCTGTCCAACACTATTAGAAGAAAATTCTAGAAACCTGAGAACGATTTTCTCGATTTCATTTGCATGTTTTGTTTTCTTTATCCTTTTGATTATGCCTTTTCTCCTTATCAGTTTAAGTATATTTTTATATCCAATACCCCGGGTACTTCACGATTTAGGCAATTAGCTGTAGAATACAAAATGCACTCCGGTGTTTTGTTTTGTTTTGGTTTGCCAAGAGGGAGCCTACACCACTGCTAATGACTAACATTTTAGAAAAACATCACAATCTAAAAGGAAGGTAACTTGCCTAATTAAGATAGACTTGGAACCATAAAGGCTTGTTTTCTTGGTCAGGTCTGGACAACAATAGGTCATGGCAGTCGAGTGCATTCTTCACTTTCCTAGAATGCTTTCTACTATTTTCATTTGTCTCACATGTCTGTTGTCTAGAATTTTGAATGTCTCTAGACAGCACAGAATTCAACAAATGATTATAAATTAAAAGAGGATGAAATAATATTGATAAAACTCCAAAGGACCTCAATATGAAGAGGTTTTCTGAAGAAGAATCAGGTCTTCATGAAGAATCAACACACAATTGAGCATTGGGACAATTGATAATGGCCTCTCCTACAGGAATGATTGATAAGGGTGGACATATACATGTAGTTAGAAAAGGCTTGGTATTCTTTGCCCATAATAATGAATAACCATGAAAACCATTTTAAGGCCAACTTGATTTTTTTTTAAGGCCAACTTGATTATTTTTTTAAGGCCAACTTGATTATATTGTGACAGCTCTAGCCGTCATGATAACAACACTACAAACAACATGGCTTAAATAACAGAACTTCATTTTCTCATTGTTCTGCAGACTATAAGTCTAAGATTGAGGTGCTAGCAGGGTTAGCAGACAGCCATTGTTTCACTGTTTCCTCACAAAGCCTTTTCTCTCTGCATACATAGTCCTGGTGTCTCTTCCTCTTCTTATAAAGACATCAGTCTTACTGGTTTAGGGCCTCACTCTTAATGACCTCATAACCATAATTACCTCTTTAAAGGCCTTATCTCCAAATACAGTAACAATAGGGATTAGGGCTTCAATATATGAATTTGGGGGAGGGAGGAGGCACAATTCAGTCAATAACACTAATCAATGACAACATTCATTAATAACCAACTTCTGAAAGCCATTGAAATCAACCAGCAATATCTAAACCCCATTAAACATTCTTCCTTGAGTAAAGTTCAAATTCTCTAGAAATACCTGCTTCTAAAAGAGTACCAAGTCCTGATCCCATGCCTCCTCAAACCTTAACAGCATTTTGATTTGTTAGCAATGTGTCCTATAAACTAAAGTTCAGCTTTTCCTTTTTTAGATATTGAGTGAGCCTCGTCCTTTCAACAACAGTATACAGTACAATTTCTAGGCTAAGAAAATGGCAAAGACCAAATTTAAAGTGTGAGTTTTACATTTACTGCATGGTGACTTCCCATCGAAATATCTACCCATCCCCTCTGATTTATCATTACTAGAACAAGAGCAGTCAGTCTTTCTTTTTATCATTGCTCTTCCACAAACACCTCTTCCCTTTGGTGCTCTCTTCAAATCATTTAGAATAACTCCGTTTTCTTCAATCTCCTAGACAATTCTAGTGACACTGGTCATGAGCTATAGTTTTTATCTCCCTGCCTCTTATATTTATAGGATTATAGAGCAGTAAAAATTAAAAGAATGTTCTAAATCCTTTTCTAATATATATATATATATATATATATATATATATATATATATATATATATATGTGTGTGTGTTTTCCCACCTTGGAATTTATAAAAGTTATATGACATGTGCTTTTAAAGAAAAACAACTGGACAGTCTTTATGTTTCTGTCTTCTTATTTTCTATGTGACCAACCAGAAGAAATCAATTTTGGTTAGTTTGTCAAACAGTGTTAATATAGATGATTTAGCCTGTATGGGGTATGTCACTAAAACATATATGAAAATATGTTGATAACAATAAGCATGGTTTATATAGTTTTCAAGAGAACTTTTATAGTTTAAGATCCCATATCTAATATTATGTATCTATATTATTTTATTTAACATGCTGATAGTTCTATATTAAAGCTAAGTTATGATCTTTAAAGTTATTATTTACTTGTAATAATTTACATAAAGTATTTTATGTTACATTATTTTATATAATTATATAACAAATACAATATGGTGTTTATATTTGCATAAGATACATATCAAGTTATCTTAAGATAATATTTAAAAACTTACAAATATAAAAAAATACATTTCATAAAATAATGAAACCTTTACTTTCTCTGGGATATTTGGCCATAACTTAATTAAATCGATTTTTTTAAGTTCTTGGTTTTTAGAAAGAAAATATTAAAGGTTTCTAATAACCCTTGATGTTCATTGCTCAGTTTAAAAATAGTTCCATAACTATTTCTTACATATAAATATTGTATATGTTCATATCTAGTCCCTTCTGAAAATTCTCTTTGATTTTGCTTTTCCCAAATTCAGAAATCAAATGCAGATTAATAAAACTGTTAAGATTCTATGGCCACAGGTAAAGCAAAGATTTATTTCTTCACCTTAAGAGAAAATAAATATTAATGGGAATAGTTTGGTTTGTTTGACATCTTTTAGATTTTAATTTTCTCTTCACTGTGAGAGCTGCTTTGTTTATCAAATCTAGGGTAAAAAAAGGGATATGCCAAAAAAGAAGTGAAGGCATTCTAGGTTAATTATAAATAATTAAAACATATTAATATGAGTATGTTTTAATGGCTGCATACTTCTTAGGGTAAAAGAATCATACTTAGGTTTTATGTGTGGACTGACTTAATAACGATCAACAAATCAATTTTTAAATGAACAAAACAATTGAGAAATACTCTTGTCAATCATGGACATACACAATACACTGCACAGGATAAATTAAAGTCTCTGGAGATTTGCTAATGTCTTCCTTGTCACTTTCCTCACATTGTTATCAATCAGTGTAACACCCTGAACCCACTGATTCCATTAGGGAAATATTCATGCTCATTACAAACCTTATAAAAACTCCTTTGAATAACTCTGCTTTAATGTTTTGTGTCAATGATTCATACCAAACAGGTGTAAGGCTGACTACAGTATTAGACATAAATTCTCCATTAAATTACAAATGTTTCCCAAAAGTTAGACCAACTCAACCGACTAAATTGCTCATCCTAACCCAAGCTTTCCAGCTATTAAAAGATAAAACACAAGCATTTATACAGATGGTAGGTATGCTTTTGGGGTGAGCCTTGGTCATTTTGAATTATTTGGCAAAAGAGGCTTCCTGACCTCTATAGGATTTCGCATTAGAATAGAACAAACCAATCAAAATGAATTTTAGATGACTTGCTGTTACATTGGTAAACCTCATAAAAGTGGAATGTCAATCAAAGCACTGTCTTAGCTTATGACCACTCTAAAAACCACTATTAACCAGACCTGCTTCCCTCGGGAATGAACCGTAAATATGATCTAGTCATTGTTAGATCATTTTCATGATAGATTGATTTGAGGCTTGTCCTTGCCAGAGAGCTACTGTTTTAATAGTAGCAAAAAACAAAAATTGTTTTATTGTCCCTCAACTGGGAAATTCCAACACACCTTTCCAGTGCCAAAAATACAATTTTGGTGGGGCTATCATTAAAGAATTTTTTGCATAGCCTTGCTTTTGCTCAAAATACCCATTGCCCATATCCTACTCATCTACAGGGTATAGCATATGCAGGGAACTCTGTAAGAAGGCACGTGTGCTTAATTTAGGAGAGCTCCCTTAAGGAATAATAATCTGCTCCTTCATGGCTGCTGTGTGAGCTGCGATCCAATTGTGGAATAACATTACTAAAAAAGACTTCAGAATCTTGTTTCTGACCTGTTTTTAATCACAAATGACTGTAAGTCTGCTTTGGAGGCTCAACCAAGTAGTTTAAATCCAAGAACTAGTGTTGTTTTAGATTGTCTCTTGGGCCCTACATTTTTCTTGGCTAGTCAACAGGAACCTGTGCTATAGCAAACACTTCCTGTTGTACCTATAAATGAAAAACAATAATCAAGTAGAACAATAAATGAATAGTGTAATAAAAATGAGCACTTGGCTTTCTAGAAGACGTCTAGCTCTTCTTTGAGTTATGCTTTCCTGGTCTGTATTTGTTATTCTATGTTTCTGCTTTCAGAGTTTATTAGGACTCATGATTATTTTGCAAATGGAGATTGCCTGTATTGCAATTGGCCAATACATTCTGTCCAGAGACTTAAACGCTATTGTGCAGGCACTGTCACAGAACATGATTAAACAGCACGTCTTGCGGTCAAAACACATGAGCTAATTATTCTAGTTCAACTTCTCGATGCAATTCTATAGCAGAACATATGAGTAGCAAGTAGCTAGTCTGTTACAAACAACACTCACAGAATATATACAAAGATCAAACAAGACCTCTCTGTGACCACTTTCTGGCAATTTCTAAAATAAGAGAAATACAAAGACATTACATATTCAAAACAATGACTATGCAGTCTTCATTTTCTGACTACTTCTTTTATGTAACATTAGCCAAACTTCCTCTCACCTTCTAGGTAAAAATCTAAGAAGATGCCCAATAACCTAATAGTCCCTGCTTCCTGCCAACACTCAATCTAGAAGTATCCTTGATTTCTTTAGACCCCCTTTAGAATCATCCAGCCTGGTCCCAATCCTCTAAAAAAGCCTTCACAACTTCCTCTTATCAAGACAACTCTGGTTCTCAGATTCTCTTGCTGCTGCTATCTCAATAGGCCTAACTATGAATTCAAGAATGTTCTTGATGGTCTTCGGCTGGTGAGCTCTTTTTAAAGAAATTACCTTTTTGGAGATTTTAAAGAAATTTGTTGATTTTAGTGATTCTTACATTCACTATTAGAAAAAAAATTAAAAACAAACAAACAAATGATATATCACTGAAGAGACAAAATCATTAAGCTTCATTGGGGTAAATATGTACAACCTGAAAATATTTTGCCTACCAATTGTCAAATATCTCAAATCTAATAATTTCAATTTATTTTTCATGTATATCCAGATCTGTAATGCCCACAACTCTCCAAATTTGTTTTCCTCTATTTTCCAATATCGTAGAATCAGTGCAGTTCTTCACTGTCGACTCAGTTTTGGTAAAGTTCTGAGTTCACTGATATGCAGGGCATGGAAAGTGAGTTGGGAAGTAGATGTTATTTGACCTTCAGGGAACACAAAAAATTATTTACAACAGAGTGAAGTTCATGTGAAACATTTACAACATTTGTTCACCTGCAACATATGTTAAATGGCAAAATATGTTCTTTTTCATTTTACTTAACACATAAATGTCTTTTGTATAAAGATTTGGGAAAATTTTCTTTTGGTAAAGGTGTGTTGAAAGATTACTATGGTACTTGAATGTATTTCATGAATATGAAATATATATCAGCAATAGAACTCTGGAATATGTTTCTCACAGTGCCACCTCTGCTCGTGATTCCTTGTGTCTGCAATACTTATTGCCCCATCAAGCTAAGGGCTAATTTGCTGCATTCTCTTTGGCTCATGGTCATCTCCTCTAGGAATCTATCCCTGATCTGTTTAGACTGAATTAGTGATTTTTTTGTGATTCCATGATAATCTGTATAAATCTATCATCCCATACACCTAAATGATTTTGTTTTTCTGAGTCTGTTTGCCCCACAGACTATGGGTTTCTTGAGGGATATCTTATCTTACTCACTTTGTACCCAGAATGTCTAGCTCAGTGATAGTATAATAATATTCCAGGAAATGTGTGAAAAAATAAATGAGTAGTTATAATCTCTTTCTATTTAAGAAGTAACTTCTAGTGGAGACAACCAGGTGCTTCTTATTTAAAATACATCACTTTGAAAACCTAACAAATACTCCCATATTTGCTATTATGACTGATTAAGTGTTCTCTGCAGTGTATAATGAAATTACTTTCTTTGTATTGAGAGAGATTCTATTGCAGTATTGAAAAAATATCAATTAGATACTAATTAGTCTTGCTTTCTGCTTGTGGAGGGCTTGAGGTGAATGGGTGTGGAAGAGAATGGGAGCAATAATTAAGTAAACATTTAGGCACTTCAAACCTTGTGCTCCTTGCAGATAAAAATGCAAATCAGGTTTGCAATATAACCTTCACACAGACAACCAGGGCAGATGCTAATGAATCTAACATGTTTGTCATGAGTAGTTTAGTTTGAAAATCATTGATTTCTTTACAAAGAGAAGCAGTGAAACATAAACTGAAGTTGTTATGCTGCACCAAACCTGGAAAATTAAAGGCTGCTAATGGTCTTTTGTAATACCTTGTGAGAATGATGATTATGAAAATGCTCAGCAGTTTTGATGAATCACTCTCATCTGGCAAGAGGTCTTGACTTATTTGACAGAAGGTGCCTTGCATAGATCAGCATAGAGAAGTGAGAGATAACAGCTATTGTGTTACATAATAGTGTAATAATACAACATTTACAGGGTTTTAAGTGCAAGTGAGAAACAATAAAAGTGAAGAATTTCACAGTTAAGGAGGAAACATACCAGTCTGCCCTTTAGCACAAAGTCACAACCCAGAATTAAAGGACTCATGATTCGGGGTGAATGGCATAGCTGCTTGCTTAAAAAAAATAGTCTGCACCGATTACTCAAGCCTTATCTTTCTTTCTTTGTTCCTTCTTTCTTTGTTTCTTTCTTTCTTTGTTTCTTTCTTGCTTGCTTTATTCCTTTGATACTGAGGAATTCACAAGCTTTCTTTATACTGCCAGGATAATTCACCTTAAATTTTTGTATTTTACTATCTTTTTTAAAAGATTTTTTTTTTTTTTTATTTTAGAGAAAGAGAAAATGGCACATGCAAGTGAGAGGAAGGAGAGGCACAAGCAGACTCTGAGCTGAGTGCAGAGTCCGCCATGAGGTTGAGATCATGACCTGAGCACAAAGCAGGAGTCAGACGCTTAACAACTGAACCACCCAGGCACCTCAAATCTTATTATTTTATTTCTCAGCTCCAAAAAATATGCTGGTGACTAATTGCCAACTTTATGAAATCTAAGCATTCCGGTTCAGCTTTCTTGCATGTCCCAATCTGGGTTACCTCACTGGATTTATTAATTCCCTCTGCTCCAGTTACATACTCTACTAGAATTACCATCTCCTTATCGAGTGCTTTCACTTGCATGAGTTAATCTACTTCAAAGTTCCTTTCTTCCCTATGTGTAATCCATAATAATTCTTACTTTTATTTTTTTTAATTTTAAAAATGAAAAAGCCCCAACTTCTATAGGAATAACAATTTCTACTCAATGCTTCTTATTTTTCCTGAATGCCCAAATAAGCTAAGTGGTTCATGTGCAGTGTCTTATTTTAATCTTCATAAAATCCTGAAGAGGTCATAAGGATTATAACCATTTCACAGATGAGGAAACTCAGAAGGAAAGAGGTTATATAATGTTCTCTATGTCTGGTGTCTAGCAAGTAGCATGATTTGAATTTGGCTCTGATGGACTGACTACAAAGATTTCTTTCTGTACTCCTATGAACTTCGTACCATTAATGCATAAATTAGCTTTTAATTATCTTATTGTTATTTTCACATGAATAATGTAACCAGGGCTAGACTCTAAGATGAAAGAAATCAGTAATTTTTCTTTCTGAATCTCCAGAATACTTGAAATATTGACTAGGAAATTTATTATTCAATACACAGTGATAGGTATACACACACAAACACCAATCCTGGTTTTAAAGAACATATATCAGTTTGAAAAATAAATGTATTCATTTATTTATTCTTTAAAGATTTATGTATTTATTTTGGGGGGATGCAAAGGGAGAGATTCTTTTGAGAAGATTCCTCACTGAGTGTGGAGCACCATACAGGCCTCAATCCCAGGGCCCATGAGCTCAAGCATGACCTGAGCCAAAACCAAGAGTCAGATGATTAACTGAGCCACCCCAGTTCCCTTGAAGCATAAATTTATTAAAATTGAAAGTTAATTAATAATTGTGATAAAAATAATAATTTAAAAGATAAAATGTAGATATTTGGTGGAAATATAGAAAATAACAATAAGAAAGAGAGGTCTTTTTTTTTTTTTAAGTTTTATTTATTTATTCCAGAGAGAGAGCATGGGGAAGGGGCAGAGGGAGAAGGGGGAGGGACAGTCTCAAGCACTGGGGAGCCCAATGTGGAGCTGGATTTCACGACCCTGAGATCATGACCTGAGCTGAAATCATGAGCTAGACTCTTAACAGACTAAGGCACCTGGGCACCCAGGAAAGAAAGTAAATATTTCCAATGGAATTCCACATTGACCTGAGGACTATGCAATCCCCAATGAACTTACAGTTTTAAGCAGAGGCAGATCAATAAGTCAGTGAATAAAATGCAAGAAAGCAAGGACTGTGAGAAATGTACGCATCGAGAGTTATTGTACACATAGAAGCAATATCTATTTCTCCAGGAATGTCTTTCTAGACATTTGGAGACCCAAGATGATCTGGGATGACTGAAAATTAGCCAGGAAAATGAAGTGGAGAAAGACAGTCCAGACAAAAGATAAGAGGAGAGAAAATGAGCAGTAGGGAAGAGTGGTCATAGCACATTAGCAGGAAGTCAAATGCTCCAATGAAACCCGGACTCAAAAGTGCAAAGGAGGCAGTGGTTAGTGATGAAGCTAAACAAGGTAAACACATGCTGTGTTTCTGATTGTCTTTCGAGCCTCACTATGAAACTTTGAGCTTTGCTGGGGAACTTTGGCAATTCAGGAAAACTTTTCATGAAGAGAGGAGGTATGTAATTAAGTCCCTTATTTCTAAAATTACTGTGGTATAAATGCTGAGGGTGATTAGAGGGGTTAACAGTGAATTCTGAGACATGTTGTTACAAATCAAGAATGAAATAAAGCAGCAGGGAAGGATAGTCGGAAGATACTCAGAAACCATGGAACCAGGGAAAGATTGGTTTGAAAGAGTAAGAGAGAGGGAATTGTAAAGAAAGAAATCTAGTATTAAAAAAGAAAGAAAGAAAGAAATCTAGTATAGAACTCAGGAAACTGGACAGAGGTGGAACAACTGACCAAAATGGCAGAGCAAACATACTGACAGCACACTGAGAAGATGATAGGCTCACTATGAATATTTATATTTGTAATGCCAAGAGAAGATTCTCAGCTGACGGTTCTGTTCTCATAGTGAGGTTTCCCATGAGATAAGGATATAGGGGAGTATTTGGTATTTAGACAAGGGAGTAAATTCCCTTACTCTGGGTGCACATATATAGCACAAAAAAAGGAAGCCAGTAATTGACCCCCAAAGAAAGCAAACTTAGAAGATAAGCAATAGTAGAGAAAGCAGAATAAAAAGTGGGCCAACACATGAAAGAAGAATGAAGCAGAGATGTCTGGCAGTCAGTTTGTTCTGGAAAACAGACCCACTCTCTGTATTTCGAATGGAAAGGGTTTGAGACAGAGGGTTGGTTTCTAACTGCCTGATAAGGGATGGGAGAACAAAAACCTAAAACTGAGATTGTTTTGAGATTCATAATTTCAATATCCCCCTACCACCCCCAGGCTGAGCAAGCAAAATTGCATTACACATATTGCAAAACTACTCTGCCTCTGAAGCAGCAAAGGATCCTGCAGTTTTCTTGGCTGCCTCACCATAACACCACTTCCTTCAAAAAATCCAGAAGCCCACACTGCTTTTTATCCTAATGGAGCAGAGGAACATAAAGGCACTCACTGATGGTGTCATTGCCTCCAGCAAAACCAGATCCCTTGGTAAGGTCTACACTACCCAGGTTGTTCCAGCAACGCTCTGCCACTTTCAGTGCTGGAAAGCCCAGGCTGAGCAGGAAACACACTGGTTCCTAGTACTCTTGGGGGCACATCCCAAAGCCAAATGAGAAGGGCACATGACTTCCTTCTTCCTTTTCCCAGAGCCAGTGCCTTCCACTGGGAAAATCTATCAAGAAATGTAGTTTTCAGGCTTACAACAGAGCAGAGAAGGATGAAAGTAGAATTAAGAGAAAACAGACAAAATAGGTACACAACATTTTGAGAAGGATGAATGAAAAATATAGCCAAAGGGGTTGGGTTGGATTGCTTTTCTAAAATGATGTATCAATTTATTATCTTTCTAGAAGTATATAAAGGTGTTTTTACCCATTTCCCACTATTATCAGACATTTTATTTTATTATTTTATTTTATTTTTTTTTTGTAAATTGGGTAGCAGAAATAGATATAAAAGCACTGCTTCCTATTTGAATTCCAGCAATTGGAAGGACAGTCCACTGGTTCTGGTCGTTTTCTTAAAATCGTTGAGCATATTTCAGTGCTTATTCATCTATACACTGTAGCTGTTTAGAACGATACTTCCAGGAGAAGCGCCTGGGTTGCTCTGCTGGTGGAGCATCTGACTCCTGATTTCACCTTAGGTCATGATCTCAGGGTTGTGAGATCGAACCCTGTGTGAGCCCCCCCCCCCTCGCAGGCAGTAGTAGTCTGCTTGTCCTTCTCCCTCTACTCCTCCCCCTTCCCCTCTGCTCTCTCAGTCTCAAATAAATAAATAAATAAAATCAAAAAAGAAAGAAACAAAAAAGAAAGAAAGAAAGAGAAAAAAGAAAGAAAAAGAAAACAAAAGAAAGAAAAGAAAAGAAAAAAGAAAGAAAAGAAAAAAGAAAGAAAAGAAAAGAAAAGAAAAGAAAAAAAGAAAAGAAAAAAAGAAAAGAAAGAAAAGAAAAGAAAAAAAAGAAAAGAAAAGAATAAAAGAAAAGAAAAGAAAAGAAAAGAAAAGAAAAGAAAAGAAAAGAAAAGAAAAGAAAAGAAAAGAAAAGAAAAGAAAACTTCCAGGAAAGCCATGACCACACATCTCTACTTGTCTTAGGCAATAGTAGTCATATCATTAATTCTGTTTTCCAACTAAACTTTCTGTCATCCAATGTTTAGTTTGAGTTCCTTAAAGGTACATCCTGATACAAACACTTGGTTGCAAGTATTTTATTTCATGAACGAACCCAAGAAATATCAAAGGGATATGGAGGAATGAATATGTCTCAAATTAGGGAGATTTCCTGGAGTGTTTCATGACTCTTCCTTGCCCAGATGTAACATGGTGAAGTATGAGAAAGTGTAGAAAGGAAGGGAAGGAAGTCAACAAAAAATGTGCTAACAGATTGGTTACAGCTTTAAGAACCTGCCACTGAATCCCACAGTGGTCTCTTTCAGTGACTGTGGAGACTACCCCTCAATGTTATCTCCCCAAAGCCAAGGAAGCTGGATTATTCTTCAGCTCCTAGTTCTCATGGCTTTCTCCCTACATGTATATCTGTGTCCGAATTTCCCTTCTGTAGAGACACCAGTCCTATTGGATTAGGGACCCATCCCACTCCACTAAGAACTCATCGTAACTAAGCACATATGCAGCAACTCTGTTTCTAAAAAGTCCACATTCTGAGGTACTGGGCCCTAGGACTTCAATTTATGAACATTTACTGGACATAATCCAAGCCACGACACCATCCATAGTTATATAAGGTCTCTCTTTGTGGACTGTGTGCATGTGCTTTCCACACTTGACTGAGCCTGATCCTAAAGGTATGTATATATTATTATAGTTGGATTTACCCAAATCAATGCCATGCTGATCCATCATCCAGCATATGATGGATGGCCTCGGGTCGCACCATTTCTTGATATAAACCAGATTAGCCTCACCAGCCTATCAGATGTTGCTTTTTGAATAGGCAAATGTCATCTGCTACAGATGGTCTTATTCCGGAACCCTAGGGATCTGCATAATGTCTTTCATACTGGAACTTGCCAGAGACACCACATGCCAGTCCTATCTATCACAGAGAACTCTAGCACTGTAAAGTCTGCTGGGTCAGATTGCAGTGGAGCTTGTAACAAAGACTGGATTTGCTACAGAGATCTCCCTTTCTTTGGACCCCACTCAGTATGGCAGCCTTCTGAGTCCTTGGTTGGAGCAATATTCTCAACTGTACTGTCTACAAAATATAAATTGATTTGTCATCACACGATGTACCTCTTTTTTCATGGTAAGGGTTGTGGCATTCAATAACTTATTCTATACTCTGGGGGAGATGTTGCCAAATTACTAGGTATTAAAAATGTCCCCAGTATCATAGGTCCTATAGTTTTGTAGGGTTTATTTCCTATCATTTTGCAGGGCCTGAAGAGTACTTTGCACTTTTGCCTTTTGAGGGTAATTCTAATCTTTGCTATAACACCTGATGTGCTTTTATTCTTCTAATTGATCCCCTAACTAAAAGAAGAACAATTTCTAGATCTTTAACTTGGCTTTTCTTACCATCATCCCATTTACTACATAAGGCATAGAACTACCATAGAATTGTGCCCACCACTGTGTGTGTGTGTGTGTGTGTGTGTGTGTGTGTGTGTATTACCATATCGTGTGATGAAAGACCAGAGAAAAGACAACAAAATAGCTCCATGGAATCACTGGCCCCACTGTGAGGACTGAGTCCACGATCCGTTATGATCCCCATTCACCCTGCGCCAACAGAGGAGCTGTGATTGGATTTTGAGTGCCTTGGTATCGGTGTGAGCATACCCTCTAATCAAGCTCTACTAGGGTCTGGATACTATCCTAACCACGTATACGGTGTTCCTGATAAATGACTGTAGATGCCTTTGGGAAACAGAAAACAAATTATCATAGATTCTTCCTGTGAATATTCAGTTTCCTTCCTCAAGTAGATGCTCTCCCTCTTCAATGGATGGTTTCTTAGTCTGAGAACTGGCTCAGTTCTAGACACGGGGTGAAAATTAATTATTTTTGAAAGCATGACCATCAACCGTCCCATCAATAGCTCTTGATTTTTTAATTATATTTGCAAGTGCGCTCTTCATGGCTGGCCGTTTGCCTTCCACTGGGAACACTCTGTTCTATTACCCACTGCTCCTGATCCCTGCGTACCAAGGCCAGAGTGTAGCATTCAGCCTTGCTGTGCATTTTAATTCTACCCATCTTGCCGTTGAAAGTTATGTGCTGCTGCCTGGTCTAACCCTTTCAGAACCTCATCATCACAGATACCATCAAACACACAGTTGCATAAAAAAAATTGTTCTACTATTAACTCTCGCATCCTAGCTGTCCTCACCATGCTATGCTGCAACAGACCACTGCAAAACTCGGTGTCACGTAAAAATGAATGTTTTTTTTTTTCTTTCTCTCTCTCTCTCTCTCTTGCTGGTGTGCAGTTCAGCTGGGATGGCTACCCCACACATTGGAGGTTGACTGGGCTTGGTAATGTGCTTTTTCTGGGATCATGTCTCTTTAGTATTGACTCACATTTTTCTTGGATTGGCACCTACTTAGGACATGTTCTCACGGTGATTGTGGAGCACAGAGTGGACAGAAAAACATGTGTCTTTGGCATAAGCTCAATCTGGTATATTATCATTTTCGCTCTCATTTCAATGGTCTAGCAATAATATGTTTGAGCCTTTCCTATCTGGCTCACCACACAATCACATATAAGAGGGAACAAGGTAAAGAACTGAGAGAAGTATTCCAATCTACCACCACCCACTGTCTTGGTAACAATTATACACATTTCTTCAACATGTCAATTAACTCATTTTCTCCACAGGATGCCCACAGGGTCGCATCTCCTCAGGCTTGAGATCTAGAATTTTATAGCCTTCATAGGATTAGATAAGAATTCTCTTCATCCAAATCCTCATGAAATAAAAATAAAAATTATCTGTCTTCTATATACTCTACCTAAAATGGTGGTTAAGGAGGAGATAGCCACGATAGGAACCACACTATTCAGGGCTGCAGAGCAATTCTGATAACCCCTGGGCTGCTACTGGGAGGTTCCATTACCTGGGGCTATTATGGATTCTTTCTTAAACCCAGATTTGTTCCCTGAGGGTAGTGTCCAGAATCTTTATGGCTCTTGACTGTGTTTTTGAAAAACCTTTCAGTTTCTTCCTTGGGCATATCATAGAGAATATACCTTCTTTGGTAACTGAATAGTTCTGTCAGTGTGTTTTCTATAGTCAAGACCTAAAGTATTTTTATTTTCTAACAGCCACCAATCCCTTTTAATTCAAACTGGTAGAAATTTTTCCTATACAGCTTTGGGTTGCCACCAGTGAGATATTGAATAGTGTTGAAGCTTTGTTGTTGTTGTATCACCTTAATGAAAGCGAGTCCTTTGAGTCCTTTTGGTGAATATAATTATCTGGTGCTTCGTAGTTGTTATGTAATAAATATATTTTTCTTTGCCTGCCTTTCTGAGGTTTTCAACCTTGCCTCTCAAAACTGCCCAGCAGTTCCACATCTTCATCTCATTTACCAAGTACCGTCATTGTTTTTTGGCTTGGAGAGCCATTCTAGCAACAGGAGTCAGAATCCTGAGTTATGGGATAATGAGCTCATATCAATGGATCTCTAGTTCCACACCCATATATATTCTTCTGGTTCCTATTGATAACTAGTAACCTAATTCTGTTGCTGTTCTTTCTTTTTATTTTTTAAATATATATTTTCCTTCTTTCTGCTTCCTTCCCTCCTTCATTCCTTCTATTCCTCTTTTTCTTTCTTTCTTTCTTTCTTTCTTTCTTTCTTTCTTTCTTTCTTTCTTTCTTTCTTTCTTCTTTCTTTCTTTCTTTCTTTCTTTCTTTCTTTCTTTCTTTCTTTCTTTCTTTCTTTCCTTTCTTCTTTCTTCTTTCCTTCCTGCTTTTCCTATTTCTTTCTCTCTCTCTCTTTTTCTTCTTTTGGGAGATGAGGTAAAAAACCATCTCCCCTTATTGTATGAAATGTTTCTTTCTGCTGAGGCAATGCTTAAAACTGGCTTAATTTTTGGTTTGGTCTAGAAGCACCAAGAAGGCTAAGCTATATTTTGAGGATAAACCTAATCTTTTGAGGATGTTCATGGTTTACTGGCAATGGGAGACTGCTTTGATAAAGCAAGGTGAAAGGGACCCCTTCTATTGGCCAAGATGGTCTGGGCTCTGAACATAAGGGAAACAGAGTTTGAATTTTCCTACTCATCAGGATTCCACACCTTTCCCAACAGGGCTTTAACTCTTCTCCAGTGTGAATTTAATCAACTTTAAAAAATATGTTGCCTTTCTCCAACTTTAGATTTTACTGATTTATCTCTCATCCTTAAATTATGATCTTGCTTCTTAGCACCAACACTCTTAGTTTAGGATCCTTCCAAAGAAGATCCTGACACGATTGTGCCCATAGTTTATTTAGCAGCTGATCCCAGGAAGAACAAAGGGTGAGTGAGAAAGTTCTGAAAATTACAAAAAGGGGTTAATATTATGGGAAACTAGGGCTTCATTCCGTTTCAAAATCTCTGAGAGACAGTTTAGAATCTCCACTTAGAACTGTCCCATTAGGTGGCAAAGATTGTTGCCACGAGCACTTGCTCCTTATTGGTTGGCACACCAATACTTTCATTTGTAATATTTCATTTGTAATATTTCATTTGTAATAATACAGAAGGCAGATCTAATAGAACAGTTGGTACAAGAGATTACAATGCTTTAAAGAATGGGTTAAATTTTCAAAAATAGAGCCTGAATTAATTTTCTAATTCCACAATAATACTGCATAAAATCTACCCCAAAGTCAGGGTCTTGGAACACCAATCATGCATTCTTGTGGAGTTGCATGTCAGGCTTTCTTTTTTTCTGGCTGAATTTCCTTGAAAGCTCTACTTCATGCCATAATTCTTCAGGGATAGACCCAACTCCCATATCTTTCATCCTCATGGAGGCAGCAGGTTATCTAGGATATGCTCTTTCCTGGTTGATGGTATAGGTGCAAGAGGGCAAGCAGCTCCACAAGACGTCTCTGAGTGCTCTCAGTGGTATCCCATTGCCATATTCATCAACATTCAGAAGTCAGAATTTCACTGAGACTAAGGTGAGGTAAGACGCACTCATCTGGATGAAAAAATTTGAGGGTGGAAAAAGTCAGAGAGCAATATGAAAAATATTTTGAAACATATTTTTATAAAGATTGTTTTATTTGTTTATTTGCGACAGAGAGTACAATAAGAGGAGGGGTAGAGGGACACGCCGACACCCTGCTGAGCAGGTAGCCCAATACAGGGCTCTATCCCAGGACCCCAAGATTACAACCTGAGCTGAGGTCACGCACTTAACTATGTCACCAGACACCCTTTGATACAATATATTTTTTTTAAGTGCAAAACGTTCTGTAAGAAACAAAATATTTTAAAAAACAAAATCTTTATTTTTATTTTTTTATTTGTCACCTTATAATTAATCTATAGTTACAAGTGCACACCTTAATCCCCATCATTTATTTTGCCCATCCCCCCCACCCCACCTCCCTGATGGTAACCTTCAGTTTGTTCTCTATAATTAAGAATATATTTCTTGGGTTTTTTTTTTTTTCCTCTCTCTCTTTTTCCCTTTTACTCAGTCATTTTGTTTCTTAATTTCCCCATCTGAGTAAAATCATATGGTATTTGACTTTCTCTGACTTATTTCACTTAGAATAATACTCTAGCTCCATTAGGTGGAGCAAATGGCATTGCAAAAGGCAAGATTTCATTCTTTTTATGACTGAATAATATTCCATGTGTGTGTATGTGTTACTTCTTCTTTATCCATTCATCAATTGATGGACCCCTGGGCTGCTTCCATATCTTGGCTATTGTAAATATTGCTGCTATAAACATAGAGGTGCATGTATCATTTTGAGTAAGTATTTTTATATTCTTTGGGTTAATACCCAGTAGTGCAAGTGCCGGAATAGGGGAGTTAGATTTTTAAGGTTTGAGGAACCTCCATAATATTTTCCACAATGGGTGCACCAGTTTACATTCTCACCAACAGTGCACGAGGGTTCCTTTTCTCTACATCTTTGCCAACACCTGTTTTTTTTGGTCTGCTGTTGTGTTTTAGCCTTTCTAACTGGTGTGAGGTGATATCTCATTGTAGTTTTGGTTTGCATTTCCCTTATAGTAAGTGATAATGAGCATCTTCTCATGTGGCCATCTGGATGTCTTTTTTGGAGAAATGTATGTTCATTTCTTCTGCTCATTTTAAAATTGGATTATTTTTTGGGTGTTGAGTTTCACAAGGTCTTTATATATTTTGGATGTTAGCCCCTTACCAGATAAGCCATTTGCAAATATCTTCTCTCATTCTATAGGTTGCCTTTTAGTTTTGCTGATTATTTCCCTCACTGTACAGAAAATGTTTATTTTGGTATAATTTCAATATTTATTTTTGCTTTGTTTCCCTTGTCTCAAAGGATCTATCCAGAAAAATGTTGCTATGGCCAATGTTAAACAGATTACTATCTATCTTCTCTTCTAGTATTCTTATGGTTTCATGTCTCACATGTAGGTCTTTAATCCATTTTGAATTTATTATTCTGCATGGCACTAGAAAGGGATCCAATTTCTATCTTTTGTATGCTGTCTAGTTTTCCCAGTATCATTTGCTGAAGAGACTATCTTTTTCCCATTGGGTATTCTTTCCCTTTTTGTTGAAAATTCACTGGTCATATAGTTGTGGGTTTATTTTTGGGTTTTCTATCCTGTTCTATTGATCAACTTGTCTATTTTTGTGCTTTGGCCTGCTTGGGAAATAAGATCTGTCACCACTGCCACCAGAACTGGGACCTCATGAAACTCTCAGGTTGAGAGATAAGGTGTAGGTAGGGGTTTGAGCTGGTCATTTGGGAGAGGGGGCCCTCTGCACTGGGACTGAACTAAGTATGACTAGACAGGGTAGTTCTTCCAGGGTGTGAGGCTGTGGAGCATGGCATAAGCAAATTAGGCAAGGAGTATAGGTGTTGCACTGGTCTCGAGAAGTGTCTCTGTGTTTATGTTGACAAGCAGGGGAGGGAAATGGCACCTGCCAGTCTCTTTGTTCCCAGAGAGATCTTTCTATGAACATTCTCTTTGGGACATGTTCTGAGATCAGCAACTAACCCCCTTCCACATTATATGCCCTAGGAGCTCTTCAGATCGCTGTTTCCTTGCTGTATATCTATAGACTGTCCTGCCTTTTCTCCAAGAGTCGCCCCCATGTCCTCGGAGTTCTCCAGAGCCAAGCATGAAAACATTTAAAACTCCAGGCTTTAAGCCTCACTGGTTGCAAGCACTCATGGAATTAAGACCTTCTCATTTCCCAAGCCAATTGCTATGGAGATTTCCCCACTGGACTCCCCTGTGTGCTAGTTTGCCTCTTGCCTTTCTCTGTGACCAGGTCTCCCTTCCTATCAGTGGCTATGATTCTTCTCTCCAAAGCTGAGTCCCCACACTTCCTAGCTTATTTGATATGGCCTCTTCTGTATCTTTAGTTGTGGAGTTTATTCTGCTAGTTTTCAGACTGATTTCAAGGATATTTAGGATGGTTTGAGAGTTATCTAGTGTTGGTGGGATGAGGAGAGCCTAAGGTCCTCCTACTCTGCTGCCATCTTTCATATCAAGTTAAACCATTTTATTGAGATACGATTAACATATAAAAGATTGTATGTTGTATACTTAATGTATACAACATGATGAGTTTGGAGATAAATATGCACATGCAAACCATCACTTACATACTCACCTCTCAAGTTTCCTCTTATCACCTTTCTTTCTTCCTTCTTTTCTGTCTTTCTTTCTTTCTTTCTTTCTTTCTTTCTTTCTTTCTTTCTTCTTTCCTTTTCTTTCTTTTTCTCCCCCCCTCTCTCTTTCTCTTTTTCTCTCCATCCTTCTTTTTTTCATTCTGACTTTGAATGTGCCTAGCTCTGGCCCTACTTCATGAGCCTCACACTAATCCTACAAGTCCTATATTCAAACCATAGTTGACAAGTCAGCTTATGGAGGCAATATTTGAGGACTAAAATATTTTTGAAATACAACCTAACTAAAAAAGAAACAATGTACTTAAAAACTTCAAAAATAAATTATTTCTGTGGGACGTGTGAGTGATAGAATAATAAATCTAGCATTGAGAAAATGTTTCAGATTGAGGGAAACATGCTTATATAAATAATGACATGACTAAAAGCCCCATATACAGATTTTAAGATGGATTTTCAGATAAAATGACAATTAGTTTTATTTTTTTCAAAAATAAAATATAAATAAAGAAATAAACATTTTCTGGAATAATTTTTGTATAGTTGCCAGAATCCACAAAGGTTGCTATTCAGGAATAGCAAAGGTCCATTAGTGTAACTATACAAATTTTGTGTTAATGAGCTACCTAATGAAGAGCTTTCTGTTAAAAATGCTCTTTTGGAAGAGACACACTACTAATACTTTTCACATATCCTCAGTGAATATTCTGAAGCATTATGTTCAATTATGATGAAGTTGTGTCTTATTACTAGCATTTTATTGATTATATACTACTTTGAGATTTTTCCCCTAGTACACTATATAATGATTATGAATTATATTGTACATAAAACCAAGGGTTATCTTTTTAAATAGATCAAGACTTTTTAATCATTTGGAAAAGTTGAAAAATGAAAACTGTAATTTTGATTTCTAAATAGTTATATAATAATTATATATTTGCTAATGTTTTCATTTATTCTTTCACTATAAAGTTGGTACTTTCTTGTGATTTTTAACATATTTTGTTTGTTTCTTAGAAAATTGAGATGAGATAAATAATTGTCTTAATGATGACATTTTAATAAATGATATTTTTAAAATATGGATAGCATTTCTTTTTTTAATATATAATATTTCTAAAATATATTAAAATTTTAGATTTGTAAAATATGTATTATTTTTCAGGTGAAGTTTTAAGTGTCATAAATTTCCCTATACTTCTATTTTTGGGGGAGAATTATAAAATTTTCATAATTTTTCTACTTAGCTTAATATTTATCAGTTCACTGTGGCTATCCACTTAACAAAACTGCTACATTTCTGGTAGAGTGGAGATAGTTAATCTGCCTGATTAAAGGCATTACAAATCTATAGTTAAAGCACAACAATAAAAACAAAAATACCAAGGTATTTTTGGGAGATTACCTATTGTCATTTAAACATACAAATCACATGCTCATCACAATTTATATCTATTTTACATTTTCTTACTTGATCTCAATTGCTGACTTTTGTTTTGTTACCACTTGAAATACTGAATACATACACAGACTCTTATGATAATTTCCATAACAGTAATATTCTGTAGCTTATCACAAAATCATTTCTTTAATAATACATTATTTTATTGGTTTTGCTGACAGCATGTTCTATATTATAGCCCCTTCTCTGAAGTCTTCCACATATATGCAATATATTTACTTATAAAATCTTTAACTGAAAATATAAAAGGCACACTTATGATTGATATTCAACAGAAGCTTTACCTTGTTTTCCTTAAAATGGTTTAATTTTATTGGTCAGAGTTGTCATTTATATGCAATTGTGCTACATAAGATGACAACATTTATTATGTTGAAGAATAACTTTTAAATAGCTGACACAATTCTTCAGTGATAAAGCACCAATGGAAAAATAGGTCTTCCATTTATAAACTTTAGAGAAGATACTGACAAAGTCCTAAAACTATTTAGTTTAAATGTGTTATGTTTGACAACAGTAACATAAATTATTCTTCTTAAACACATATAGTATAAAGTTTCACTGTAATTTAAAATTTCTTAAAAGTTTATTGTAATACTGATGATATATTTTCCAAACTCACATGCTTCATTTTTAACATGTTGCATTCTGTTTCAATAAAATGAAAATCATGATTTTAAGTAGTTTGGGGGCATTTTTTATATAACAAAATAATTTTTTTTATTTATCAAATGACCATATTTTTACTATATTTTAAAAAGTCATATAGTTGAGTCATAACTATAAAATCTATAGTAATGGGACAAGTATCTAATAATATAGACCAATATTAAAGTGGAAGCTATAAAGAATTGAAGTTAACTCTACTAGATAGGAGCAAATAACCCCCAACACAGTTCAAAATGGAACATTGATTGGTAAGTTTTGTAAATAGAAAGCACTGATTTTAATTATATAATTATGTTTATTATATAATGATATTTGTTTTTAATTATGTTTAGTATTATATCACATTAATACTTTGTATTAATAATAAAGGTGCCTATTTTGTGGAGATATACCCATTCCATTAGGTATTATTTAATTTTTTTGATTTTAGATTTTTTAATATTAATTAATCGTGGGAAATTATCACTATTTACTTATCATTTCTGATTTCTCTGCTTTTATGTTATTGTATTAACTACTCCTTTTGTTTCCTTTTTTTAAATACTTAAGTACCTCATTTTTTTTTTCTTTTTTCTTTTCCTAAGTAGAAAATAATCATGTATTTGGACAGAGTCAGATTTACATTGCTTGAGTCATAAAAATATAATTCCATCCAAATTGTGACTTTATTATCCTTAAATTTGCATATTCTAAAGTGTTACTACAGAATATGTAGACTAAATTTATCAAAATAGTGAGCATATCCTTGAGATATACCTCTTAAGTCTGGTATCATGGGCATGGTATTAATATCAAGTTCATGAAGTGATATTATATTTTAAGTGTTCATGCTGAGATGACTTCTGGAATGGTGTTCTAAGGGCATACAGTTAACAAAAACATTTTTTCGGGATGCCTGGGTGGCTCAGTGATTGGGCCACTGCCTTCAGCCCAGGGCATGATCCTGGAGTCCTGGGATCGAGTCCCACATCGGGCTCCCTGTGAAGAGCCTGCTTCTCACTCTGCCTATATCTCCACAGCTTGCTCGCTCTCTGTGCCTCTCATGAATAAATAAATAAATCTTAATTTTTTTTCAAGAAAAATTGAATCCCAGCAAAAACCGTACATTTCAGTGACATTTGAGCCATGACACACTATGTTTCTATTTTGTACCAGCTCAATCTGATGGAAGCCTTACCTTTGTTAGGTCCTGCTAGAAAACAGGGTTTCCACTATCTCCAGCTCCCAGTCTAAAGCTCCTGTTTCTCCTTAGGAGGAGTAAGATATTGTAATTCTCATCTCCTTTACTCTGTTGCAGAGATGCTATTTTCATGTGAGAATAGCTGAGAGGTCTGGACTTTCTACCTCCACTGAAGGCAGAAGTTCTACCCCAGATGGAACAAGCTAAGAATAATCAGACTCTTATCATTATTGCCCCAACTGTCTAGTGAGGCTACAATGGCTTATAAATTTTGCTCTAAAGAGAGTGTGGGTGTAAGAACAGAAACTGATGAAGCTTTTTGCAAGAAAAACTTTGTTTGCAACAGAGAGTAGGGAAGTTCAAGTTTAGGGCATTCTCTAAAACAATGGGGATTTTGGTGGTAGGTTATTAAAAAAAGGGCCAGTTGTTCCAGGATATCAACTTAAATCAGGTTAACTAGAAGCTTAATAAAGAGAATTAAGGAAAGAAACAGGTAAGAAGAGCGCTTTTGGGATTTGAGCAAATATCAAAGATCGGTATCAAAAACCAAACCCACAGAATGGATCAAATATAATTGGATTAGACTGTGGAACATTTTAACTCCAGAACATTGTTAAATACAAAAGTATAAGCAGTGGGTTATTAGTAGAACCTAAAAGTTAGGTATAATTCTAAAGTTGGAAGACAGCTTTACAAAGAGTCAGAGAAAGAGACCTTCAAAGACAGCACTATTAAAAACACTGTTATCCCAAGGTGACTGCATACCTAAGGCTAAACCTTGAAAGGAGTAACAACAGCAGCTTTAGATAGTGAGGGAAATGAATTTCAATAAAATATTCCAGTCTAGTCACAGATAAACAAATAAACAAGCACACATTACCCAGAACTCTCAAAAGTTAAAAGAAGGATTTACTGAAAATAAATTATCTAAAATGTCCAATTTTCAACAAAAATTATGAGATATGCAAACCCATCTGCAATAAAAAGCAGACAGTAGAAAATATCTCTGAAGGACCCAGGGTAGTTAAGAGACAAAAACTTCAAATCAGGGTCACTTGGGTGGCTTAGTGGTTGAACATCTGCCTTTGGCTCAGGTGGTGATCCTGGGGTCCTGGGATTGAGTCCAGCATCAGGCTCTCTGTAGGAAGCTTGCTTCTCCCTCTGTCTGTGTCTCTGCCTCTTTCTGTGTGTCTCTCATGAATAAATAAGTAAAATATTTGAAAAAAAAACCAAAAAGCTTCAAAGCAGTTATTATAAATATGTGCAAAAAATAAAAGGAAGCAATGTTTAAAGAGCTAAAGGGAAGTGCAATGATAATGTCTCATTTAATAGAATATATCAATAAAGAGATAACATTTTTTAAAAATAAATTGTAATTTTGGAGTTGAAAAGTACAATAACTGAAATAAAAAAAATCACTGAGAGACTACTATATATCTGAACTGGCAAAGAATCAGCAAACTTGAAAATAGATCAATAGAGATTATGGCATCTGAATAACAGAAAAAGAATGAAGAAAAATAAGCAGATATTCTTTAACGTACCAATATTTGCACAAATTAAATATCATAAGATGAAGAGACATAAAAAGGGGTAGAAAATATATTCAAAAAGTAATGGCCAAACTTCCCAAATTTGATTCAAAAAAACAACTCAGGGATCCTTGGGTGGCGCAGCGGTTTGGCGCCTGCCTTTGGCCCAGGGCGCGATCCTGGAGACCCGGGATCGAATCCCACATGGGGCTCCCGGTGCATGGAGCCCGCTTCTCCCTCTGCCTGTGTCTCTGCCTCTCTCTCTCTCTCTCTCTCTCTCTCTCTCTCTGACTATCATAAATTAAAAAAAAAAAACCTCAAACAGTAATCCATTTATCTAGAAAGTCAGTCAATCTAAGTAGCACAAAGCAAAGAGATATATATGCAGACAAATTAAACTGTTGGAAGACAAAGACAATATCTTTTGAAACATCAAGAGAAGAATGATTCAACTAATATAAAAAAATATTTACAGCTGACCAGTCCTCAAGCAATAGAGGCCAGAAGACAGTAGGATGACATGATAAAAATACTGAAAGAAAAAAAAAATGAACCTGTCAACCATGAATTTTATAGCAAGTCAAATTACCTTTCAAAAGTCATGGTGAAATAACAACTTTCCAGGAAAACAGCTGAGAATCTCTGTTGCTAGCAAAGCCACCTTTGAAGAAATTCTAAAGGCATTTCTATAGACTGAAAGCAAGTAATCTCAGATAGTAATCCAAATTCACATGAAAAAACGGAGTACTAATAACATTAGTTAAGCAATTTGAAGAAAAGTACAATAGCATTTTTCTTCTTATATTAAATGATCTTAAGGGACATGAATAAAATAGGGTATACATAATTTCATTGGTGGACCCATAACACAAAAAAATAATATATTTGATAATAGTCACACACAGGAGATGGCTGGTAGCAAATTGTAGGGAAGGAAGGAAATGAAAACAGATGATGTTCTGAATCTGTGACAACGAATAAAGACAACCAGAAATGGTAAGTAGAAAGGTTAATATAATATACTCTATATACATACACCTGAACTCTTTCCTTCTCTTCCTTTTCTCAGTTCTTAAAAGGCATGAAGTTATGTAAAATAATAATTATATAAATGCATTGCTGAGCTAGTAACATAGATAGATAAAATATTTGCAGTGATAATAACACAAAAATAGAAAATGCAGCTATATAGTGATTATATGTACAGTAATTATCTGTAATTCCCACTAGAATTAGCTTAAGGAATGAATAGATTCTGATAAGATGAATATGGTATGCTGTAGTGTAATTATTAAATAATAACTCAAAAGTATAATGAAAATAAAGGAATTTAAATGTTATAAAATATTTACTTAATAGAAAAGAAAGCAGAAGGTAAATAAGAGGAAAAAAAAAACATTCAACAGACAGAAAACAAAAGGTAAGATGTGATGCAAAATGTAAATTTATCAATAATAACATTAAAATGTGAATTAGCCGGCAGCCCTGCTAGTGGTTTAGCACCGCCTTTGGCCCAGGGTGTGATCCTGGGCACCTGGGACGAGTCCCTCATCCGGCTCCCTGCGTGGAGCCTGCTTCTCCCTCTGCCTGTGTTTCTGCCTTTCTCTCTCTGTGTCTCTCATGAATAAATAAATAAAATCTTTAAAAAAAATGTGAATTAGGGGTGCCTGAGTGGCACAGTTGGATAAACTTCTTAATCTTGATTTCAGCTCAGATCATGATCTCAGGGTCATGAAATTGATCCCTGTGTGCTGGGCATGGAGCCTGCTTAAGATTCTCTCTTCCTGTCTATCTGTCCATCCCTGGCCCCACTCTGTGCTCTCTCTCACTCTCAAAAAATTAAAAACGATAAACATAACTTAAAAATAATAAAATAAAGTCTGATGGTTTAAACAATCTAATCAAAAGGCAGAGATTATCAGACTTGTTTAAAAAATTCAGCTATAAGGGATCCCTGGGTGGCGCAGCGGTTTGGCGCCTGCCTTTGGCCCAGGGCGCGATCCTGGAGACCCGGGATCGAGTCCCACATCGGGCTCCCGGTGCATGGAGCCTGCTTCTCCCTCTGCCTGTGTCTCTGCCTCTCTCTCTCTCTCTCTCTCTCTATCATAAATAAATAAAAATTTAAAAAAAATTCAGCTATATGCTATCTATAAGAATCACACTTTTGATTTAAAGACACAAATAGTTTGAAAGGTAAAAGATGAAAAATATATCATGCAAACCATAAGAAAACTGGAGTGGCTATGCTAAGATCACACAAAACATTTAATAATCATAAGATGGTCAATCCATCAAAAAGATAAAACACTTAGAAAGATAGTTTCACCTAAGAAATAAGCCCAAAATTACATGATTTAAACCTGATAGAATTGAAGAGAGACATATAAAATTTAATAATACTTGAAGATTTCAATATCTTACTTTCCATAATTGGAAGAACAAGCAGTCAGAAAATCAACAAGGAAATAGAAGACATGAGCACCACTATAAGCCAACTAGAACTAACAAACATCTATAGAACACAAAAGTATTTAAATATATATTTTTCACCATATATGAGATATTTTATGACATTATTTTTGCAAGTATTTTTCTGCTGCATAGAAAAATTTATATCTCCTTGATATAAATTCAGTTCTCAATGAGGCAATTTCTTTCATACTTGGCTTTTATTTGATCTCTACAATGTTCACTGATACTAACCCTTTCTTCTACCATTTGTAATACTCTTTAAAATCCATATACTAAACTTTTAATTTTAAATATTTTACTTTTAATATCCATCAACTTCATTTGGTTTATTTGCATAGTTTTGTGTCCTTGCTGAGATTCCCTATGTGTTCTTTATTAGTAAACATACTTCCTTTAAACACATTTATACTGCTTTAAAGATCTCAAAATCTACAGATTTTCCCTGACTTACAATAGCTCAGTTTATGAGTTTGTGGATTCATGATGATATACAAGTGATATGCACTTAGTAGACACTGTACTTTGGATTTTGCATTTTGATCGTTTCCCAGACCTGTTGTCATCTACCACTGTTGTTATGAACTGAATGTGACCTCCCCAAATTCATATGCTCAAATCTTAACTTCAATACAGGAGTGTTAGCAGGAGGGATCCTTGGGAAATGATTAGATGAGGATGGAGTCCTCATGAATGGGATTAGTGCCCTTATAAAAGAAAAAGAAAACCCAGAGATTTTCACCCCTTCCATGCTGTGAGGACGCAGCCTCATGACAGCTGTCTGCAACCCAAGAAGTGGGCCTTCACCAAGAACCCAAAAATGCTGTTACCCTGCTCTTTTACTTCCAGCTCCCAGAACTGTGAAAAAGAAAATTCTGTTGTTTAAATTCTGTTGTTTCTAAGCCATTCATTTAGTCTGTTTTAGCAGCCTAAAGTAAGAAAAGGACTCTTAGATATCCACATGATTTGTAGTCAGTATTTCGAGTAGAATTTATACTAATACTCTTTATTTTCTAGAATTCTCTTCCACTACTTAGATGCCTCTCTATCTTGAAGTCTGTCTTGTTTTTCAAACCAGTCACACTATGTCTTCTAATTTAATTTCAGTTTTCCTCTATCATGATGAGTAAGTTGTCACATGATAAGTTGCATACCCACATAATCATGTAATAAAACCAGTAGTATTCTTTTCTTTTAAATGTCTTACCCATCCACTTTCCAACTTTCTCTTAAATTTTGTCACTTTCTAGGCTTTCAAGTATTTTAAAACTATATTTTGTTCAGTGTGCATGTATGTGTGTGTGTGACTACTAAGAAAGTGTTTGATAAGCTACTTCACCATTACCAGAAGCAGAACTCTTGAACTCTGAAATAAAATTTCAGTGAAAAGTGTTCAATTTTCCCCAAGTCTTTGTTCCTCAAACATTACTCTCTATTAAGAGTCTCAGCATTGATTCAGACTCTGAATATTAGTTGTTTCAAATACCTACAAATTGAAACACTAATTACATATAAAATCATTTGCCTTGGCATATTTTGTGTCATCAATATCATAGGGTGTCCAACACTGTCATTTGTAAAATTAGTTTTTTCAAAACTTAGTTATGCCTTCTCTGTTCTATCCATTTCTCTTCCCTCCCATCTCTCTCTTTCCTTCTCTATCTGAATGTATTTGTCATTGCTTTGACAACTGATGGTGACATAATTTTTAAAAAGGCAGATTTGAAGGAAGCATGCAATTTTTACTATTTTCTGTTATTTGAACAAAAGTTTGTTTCTGCTTGGAAATTGTTTTATGCTTTTATTATATCTAAACAAGAGGTCAATATACTTTGAAAATTACTTTGGAAATTTGATGGATTCCTGCTGATTTTGATGATTTTGACAATATTTTATAACATATAGTGCCATTATAACTGCAACAAATATATCAGAGAAAAAATAAAAGTAATTTTGAAGTACTCATTTTTTATTTTTAATTTCAAATTTCTATTTTGGCTTGTTTTACTAAGAAGATACACTTATGAAATTATTTGTAAATATCCATATTATCCATTCCTAATTCAAGACCTATTCATTATTTATATTTATGACATTCTGAGGGCAATATTTATGTTACCACTTTTATCAAAAGATTAATTTTAAATGAGACATTTATTAATAATTTGTATAATCTCTATGAATAGAAGGCATACCACAAGACAGTAATAGAATTGGGGAAAAAAACTGTAGATTTAACACATATAAAAATACCACACACCATAATGGAGCTTGTTGTAATAAAAATTAAAAATTAAAAATAATGGAAAAGTGACCTGACAATTTACACTCTGTGCACTCAAGGTTGACTAAGATCAATTGACCAATATTGTCCTTTTAAGAAATGTACATACTTTCAAAGTATATTTTAAGAACATAATAATATATCCAAAAGAATCAATGTAATTTTATTCCAAATATGTGTCATATACATGTGCGAAGTTAAATCATTACTTTTCCTCTGATATCACCAAGCAGCCACTCAATAGATCATATTCCTAAGGTGAGAACTCCCGTGGATTAAACACTGATACAGATAAACAGCTAAAAAAATGATTCTAAAATTTTATTTTTCCATAAATATTATTATCTATCAGTCTATAATCCTTTTCTGGTTCATAGAGCTTTCACAACTGGCTAATGGAGTACAAATGTGACATTGATGTTTCAGTAATAACATTTCCTGATCTATATTTTCTTTATATAATATTGGTATCTTTAGTATAAACATTAGTCATTGGAATTATTGTCACTAGAATTATTCTGAAATGCATATAGACGGAAGATGATATCATTGAGGTATATTTTTAAATTTTGTTTTATGAATCAGGCAAAGCATTACACTTACAGAAGTTTGGTGTTATCTCATATGTTCTATAATAGGCACGACAGATATCCAAGGAGCACTATAATCATTAAATACTGAGGCACAGAAGGTGGTTAGTTCTTTGTATCTATTATTAGAGTAAAATGTACAGAAGGATACATCAGACAATGTCTATAAAAGAACATTCATTGACTTAGTACTTAAATTTTTCATTAAAAATTTACCATAGAAAGCAATCTTTATGAGTACTTAAATAACCACAGAATGGAAGCCATTCTTGTCATTCACGGAAGAGCATTTAAATTTGAAATGAATTTGAGAATTTCTGGACATAATCAGTGTTTCTTAAATTAAAAATTAACAGAAAAAGATGCAATGAAGAAGAAAAACAAGCAAAAAAATTGGTAATACAGTATCTAGAAGCGATGTACTGAATACAAGTTATCATTAACCGTGAGTTGTTAACATTAATGCAAAAACAATGAAAGATTATACGAACAACATAGAAATAGCTATGTAGGAAGTATCATAGAATTTTAGTCAGTAACTTTTGTAGATATAATAAATATCTCTATTCTGTTCTGGTTTCTAAAACTTGGGATAAATCATTTGGGAAGGTACAAAGCAGAGTAATTAAAAGGATCAAGTGATTAAAGTGCAAAATATTTATTAAGATTAAGGGGTTTCAGATTATTCAACCAGAAGATGAATAGTCTCTAGATAATGATAGAATACCTTATATCCTTTACAGAGGAGCTGATCCTCTATGCAAACTTGAGCTTGCATATCTGGTTATAATTAGTATTGATGCCATGACTGATTTTGCTCTAAAAAGAGTGGCGGCGGCAGCAGCAACAATAGAGAACCAGAACAATGATGAAAACTTGTTGCTCAAAACCCACACCGTCTGCTGGTTGCGACTCGGTACTTGGTACCTACAGTTGCCCATTGCCTTCTGTCCTCACTGAATTTGCTGGAATGCTAGCTTGTCCTGCGAAGTCACGGGGAACCCACTATCAACTTCGCCATACTCTGGTCACTGAGCACCTCTCCTGCTATCGCCCTCAGTTTCTAAGGACTCTACTCTTTGCAGGCAGCTCTTTCATACCTTAGGCATCTAAATGTCCAGGGGTTGGCACAACCATCTTAAGTCTCTTCACCAGAGCTGTGGAAATCTGATCATCCAGGGTGGACTCTGAGATAAAAAGCATTTTATCATTCTAATAAGCACATTTCTTCTCTAATACAGGGCTCTCAGTCTAATGGAAAATTTTGTGGAATCAGGCTTCATCATCTGAGCAACAGAACATAGAAAATTATTTGAGTGACTATTTTTAACATGTGTCATGATGGTGCCATGACAGATGCATAGGAAGTTTTCATTATACATAATGGACACCTTGAGGACATTAGGCTTGATGCTCTTTGGATCCCCGGTGGTGAAATTCTAGGTCTCTAGGCCATCTGCATCCTCTTTCAGGTAATCCTGAAAAGGGATTTTTCAGGTAATCATTTGGATATTGACCCTGAGCGTTTAGGGTAGAAGTGGAGAAGATGGCTCTGAAATGAATTCTGTCCTCTCCTTATGCTTTGCTTTTCTCCCTAAATAAGTGAGAAAAGACAAACATACTTTCCTTTGTTCTCTTCCTCCCACGGCTCCCCCCCCACCCTGAGACTTTCCCTCTTATTTTCTCTTTTGTCTGCCCAGAGGGGTAGGTTTGAGGTGGAGACCAAGCTCCATAGCTCCTAAATAGTGGAGTTGTCTGCTTCTGTACATTTTTTGAAGAAACTCTATGGTTCTGAGTTTCCCACAAATGACTTTTGATAAAGGAGTTTTAGGGCGACTATGAATTACTGAATATAAGAATATATTGGTTTAATATTGACTTGAGATTTTGAAAACATTAACCTCGTAAAGCAACAATTTAAGTATAATCCTGAAGCATTCTATAGCTTATCTAAACTTGCAAAGCTCTGTATGAGAGTCTATGTAAATGAGTTGGTGAGACCCCAACAAAATGCTATGCTGATTTTTAAAATAGATCATATTTTGAAAGTATCTCAAAGAAACAGAAGCTTCTGTGCATTCTATCGTTTACAACCTGTTTGACCTTGACAAGGTGCCAATTCTCTTTGAGTTTTGTTTTTCTCTTCAGTAAAATAGGAATAATGACCTACTTGTCCCACAGTATGTCATTAAAATCATAGGGCACCGTTTCTGAAGAAGAGATATTATAAGCTATAAATCACCTTAAAAATAACATCATTTTCTTTAGACTTGTATCTAAGGTAGAAAGTGTCCTCTTAAGCCTGCTTGAACATTCAGTATCATTTTATTTGGAGAAACCACTGGTAATTAGTAAAGATGTTAAGATTTGGAATTCATTGTCACAGCTTGTACTTTCTAAGCTCTCACCCATATGAACTGCACTCATTTCCTCTGCACAGCTTGACCTTTTCTAATTAATGCACAGGACTGCCTAACTGCAACTTGCATTGACATGAAACACTTGCATTGAACAAAATATACCCTTAAAATCTTAGTTTGTTGGATAGTACCTAAAATTTTTCTTAGTTCATTATTTCATACCTTTCAGAAGTGAATAGTATGTAGTCTATTTCTTAATATTCTTAAATCCATACTAGATAAATTGATTCTTTAAAAAGCATTCTT
Organism: Nyctereutes procyonoides; assembly: GCF_905146905.1. Taxonomy (NCBI): domain Eukaryota; kingdom Metazoa; phylum Chordata; class Mammalia; order Carnivora; family Canidae; genus Nyctereutes; species Nyctereutes procyonoides. The sequence continues at coordinate 7,630,480 of NW_026575046.1, forward strand.
TAAAAATGGTAGATGCATTTATTGTTTTCTAACAAATGAGAGTCATGTGTTTAAAATAAGTCACATTATTAAAAAATTGTTGAGGTGACATAATAAAAAGGGATAATCTAAAACAATCTCAAGTAATATATCTCATGTATTTTCTTTCATAATTTCTTTTTACTAATACATTCTTAGTGTGAAATTCATCTTTCTTCTTAGTACTCCACAGTCCAGTAAAAGATTAGATTTAATTTTTAAAGAAAATTGATTGAAGGTTCGAAAAAAGCTACAACAGAACATAAACCACGATTACTACACAAGCTTAGGGATCTTTAGGATCACTTAACGAGCTACTTTTCTGAATCTCCATGTGGTACAAGGCAGCCTATGTGTTTCTCCCAAGGCCTTTCTGGCATCTCTCCTAGAATTCAGAACAAAAATATGCAGGAACTCCAAGTTATCAAAAAGCAGGCACAACTCAGAAATTTTGTAAGTACCTGGTACTTTTTTCTACATTCTTATCGCCAACCAAAATTATAATAGATGGCCCAAGAAAATGCACCAACTTTGACCTATGACTTCTATTATTCCCTGGAACATCCACCTATGCACTTACAGTTTAAGAAACAATTCAATAAATGAATCTCTCTTAAGGGGGAAAAAAAATACCAGGCTGTAATACTAAGTTGCCGAGAGCTGACACTTATGGTGCCCTTTCCTTAGAAAAACATCCACAGCCAGGAGAGAGATATCCTGAGAGTAGGCGGGGAAGTAATTGCCTGCTATTTCAGATGAGATCAGCAAATTTCAAAATAGAAATATTAGCACCGTACAGCTTATAAGAAGGGGAGGCTGAACTTCCCACCCATTGTCCAATCCTTTTTTTGAAACAGAAGAAAATGATAACAGATCTTTAGATAAAGGGAGAAAGGAAAAAACAACTTACTCTTTGCATTTCAATTTTCAAAGCTTGAATGTTTTGGGAAAATGTTCATACTATATTTCTAAGGGAAAAACAGCATACAGAAAAATATGACTTAAAATATATATATTTACACAGTCACACCCCCCCCCAACACACACACATGTAACAATCTACGTGTCCTGGTGTCACAAATCTATGTATATGAAATCGGTCCCATTAAATCTTTACTTAAAAGGACTTGTGTCCCCAGCATCATGCTTCCTGTTCCTTGGAACCACTACCCCTGAAAACCCTTCCTTAGTGCTTGCATTTGGATGTCCACTTGAGAAGGTCCACATGAGCTTACAGTACAGCTTGGCCATGACAGTAGCTCTGTGACCTCAGCCAGATACTTTTCTCTAGCTCAGACCTTCTGTGGCTCAGGACTGCCCCTCAGCACTCACGGATCCTGCTAATGATGTCCCTTGCGGAATCCCAGGTCTACAGCAAGGGTATCGGGTTGGAACTCTCTCAAAGCTGCCACTCTTTAGGGTGAGACGGTGGTGCCGAATTGCACGTTGAGCTGGTAAATTGGATCTTTCCACAGCTCCCACAAATTGTCGCTTGGATTGCTAAGTGACACTACACATTCCATTGCCAAATTCCAAATTCCATTCCAAATTTGTGAAAACAGAATTTTCAGCTTTTCTTATTCAGTCCTTTTTTGTAATGTCAACCAACCGATGAAATCCTAAGAAAAACAAAAACAAAAACTGTCCTCCAAGATAGAAAAGAAAAAGTTTATTTTTTAGTTGAACAACAAACACTCTTTAGGCACAAAGCTGTACAGATTGATATTTTCTCTAAACATTTGTGTACCTTTTTTTTTTTGTCTTCTGACACCCACCACCAAAAAAGAATTTTTGAAATAGAAGTAAAATGTCATTATCAGTCTTAAAACATAATCTGACAAATATCAATATTACTAAACCATAATATACTAATATCTGTATTCAAATTAAATGTGGCATCTATTCCTACTCTGAAACCGTGAATATGTATTTACTTTGAATTTATGTAGCAAATGGCCATTTCTGTTGTTTTCTTTTTCCTAAAGTAATATGATGACTTTCTCAAATCACAGGTTAGAAAGAAGAGTGAGAGGAAAGTCGGGATAAAGTGCAACAGATTCTAAATTAAAAGTTACCCCTGAAATTGTGGAAATAAGAACAATTTATATTTATATTTATTTGTTTATTTGTTTATTTATTTATTTTTAATAAATTTATTTTTTATTGGTGTTCAATTTGCCAACATACAGAATAACACCCAGTGCTCATCCCGTCAAATGCCCCCCTCAGTGCCCGTCACCCAGGCACCCCCACCCCCCGCCCTCCTCCCCTTCCACCACCCCTAGTTCGTTTCCCAGAGTTAGGAGTCTTCATGTTCTGTCTCCCTTTCTGATATTTCCCACACATTTCTTCTCCCTTTCCTTATATTCCCCTTCACTATTATTCATATTCCCCAAATGAATGAGACCATACACTGTCCTTCTCCGATTGACTTACTTCACTCAGCATAATACCCTCCAGTTCCATCCACGTTGAAGCAAATGGTGGGTATTTGTCGTTTCTAATGGCTGAGTAATATTCCATTGTATACATAAACCACATCTTCTTTATCCATCATCTTTCGATGGACACCGAGGCTCCTTCCACAGTTTGGCTATTGTGGACATTGCTGCCAGAAACATCGGGTGCAGGTGTCCCGGCGTTTCATTGCATCTGAATCTTTGGGGTAAATCCCAGGAGTGCAATTGCTGGGTCGTAGGGCAGGTCTATTTTTAATTCTTTGAGGAACCTCCACACAGTTTTCCAGAGTGGCTGCACCAGTTCACATTCCCACCAACAGTGCAAGAGGGTTCCCTTTTCTCCGCATCCTCTCCAACATTTGTGGTTTCCTGCCTTGTTAATTTTCCCCATTCTCACTGGTGTGAGGTGGTATCTCATTGTGGTTTTGATTTGTATCTCCCTGATGGCAAGTGATGCCGAGCATTCTCTCATGTGCTTGTTGGCCATGTCTATGTCTTCCTCTGTGAGATTTCTCTTCATGTCTTTTGCCCATTTCATGATTGGATTGTTTGTTTCATTGCTGTCGAGTTTAACAAGTTTTTTATAGATCTTGGAAACTCGCCCTTTATCTGATAGGTCATTTGCAAATAGCTTCTCCCATCCTGTAGGTTGTCTTTGAGTTTTGTTGACTGTATCCTTTGCTGTGCAAAAGCTTCTTATCTTGATGAAATCCCAATAGTTCATTTTGGCTTTTGTTTCTCTTGCCTTCGTGGATGTATCTTGCAAGAAGTTACTGTGGCCAAGTTCAAAAAGGGTGTTGCCTGTGTTCTCCTCTAGGATTTTGATGGAATCTTGTCTCACATTTAGATCTTTCATCCATTTTGAGTTTATCTTTGTGTATGGTGCAAGAGAGTGGTCTAGTTTCATTCTTCTGCATGTGGATGTCCAATTTTCCCAGCACCATTTATTGAAGAGACTGTCTTTCTTCCAGTGGATCGTCTTTCCTCCTTTATCGAATATTAGTTGACCATTAAGTTCAGGGTCCACTTCTGGGTTCTCTATTCTGTTCCATTGATCTATGTGTCTGTTTTTGTGCCAGTACCACACTGTCTTGATGACCACAGCTTTGTAGTACAACCTGAAATCTGGCATTGTGATGCCCCCAGATATGGTTTTCTTTTTTACAATTCCCCTGGCTATTCGGGGTCTTTTCTGATTCCACACAAATCTTAAAATAATTTGTTCTAACTCTCTGAAGAAAGTCCATGGTATTTTGATAGGGATTGCATTAAACGTGTAAATTGCCCTGGGTAACATTGACATTTTCACAATATTAATTCTGCCAATCCATGAGCATGGAATATTTTTCCATCTCTTTGTGTCTTCCTCAATTTCTTTCAGAAGTGTTCTATAGTTTTTAGGGTATAGATCCTTTACCTCTTTGGTTAGGTTTATTCCTAGGTATCTTATGCTTTTGGGTGCAATTGTAAATGGGATTGACTCCTTAATTTCTCTTTCTTCAGTCTCATTGTTAGTGTATAGGAATGCCATTGATTTCTGGGCATTGATTTTGTATCCTGCCACGCTACCGAATTGCTGTATGAGTTCTAGCAATCTTGGGGTGGAGGCTTTTGGGTTTTCTATGTAGAGTATCATGTCATCGGCGAAGAGGGAGAGTTTGACTTCTTCTTTGCCAATTTGAATGCCTTTAATGTCTTTTTGTTGTCTGATTACTGAGGCTAGGACTTCCAATACTATGTTGAATAGCAGTGGTGAGAGTGGACATCCCTGTCTGGTTCCTGATCTTAGGGGAAAGGCTCTCAGTGCTTCCCCATTGAGAATGATATTTGCTGTGGGCTTTTCGTAGATGGCTTTTAAGATGTCAAGGAATGTTCCCTCTATCCCTACACTCTGAAGAGTTTTGATCAGGAATGGATGCTGTATTTTGTCAAATGCTTTCTCTGCATCTAATGAGAGGATCATATGGTTCTTGGTTTTTCTCTTGCTGATATGCTGAATCACATTAATTTATATTTATTTTTAAATGTTCTACAAAAATACCCACATATTAAGATGATAAAAGAATTCTATTAAAATGTGATTTCATATTTTTATTCTTAAGGACTGTGAAAACGTGTAGGGGAGAAGAGTGCGATTGTTTTATACTGATTCTGTCTCATATTGCTCTTTAGCATTTGAAGCCGGGGTGAAGGACGTACACTCTCAAACTGGAGTTTGAATTTCAGCTCTAATTCTTACTGCACAAACCCTGGCATTGCATGCTTTGGGCCTCTGATAGCTCATCTGAAAATAGTTATAATAAAATAGTTCAAAGTTTTTTTGTGTAGGTGGCTGATTTAATATATGCAACATTTTAATTACTTGAGGTGGAAATTGCAAAGATGATGGATGGAGTTTTACCCACTGGGGGCTTAGGCCCATGTATGAACTTACAGTGAACCCAGTCCCCTACTGACTACCATTTGAAGATAATCTTTGTACGTTCAAATCTTTCCATAGTTCTGAACATCTGGAATATCTTTGGGTTGAAATGGGCTATTTTTGCTCTACCTTTCAGAAAGTGAACTTTTTCAAGAAAAGTGAAACTAAATGTGTAGTGTGTTCAGACAATTTTTGAAGCGCCTATAGAATTCAGTTTTCATGGTAATGCATTTCCTTTTGATGTGGCTGTCACAGGTGATGCTCTTTCTGGGACTCGGTGTTACCGCCCAGCACTCACTCGGCCCCTTTTCACATGACCATGTTTACGTGGTGACACACACACCACTGCGGTCATGACAGTGCACAATCCGGAGATGTATGCTCCCTTCTTTGTGCAGCAATGAGTACAGGATCCTCTGTGTTGACTTGCAAACTTTTTTTTTTTTTTTAACATTTGCTTTTCCTCTGCATGTTTTTCTTCTTTTCATTAGGCTGCATTACCTGATATTCTTCAAATCCTTAACCTGCTCAGGCACCGGCCTCTCTTGGGTACCATTCCTTCAGTGGTCTGCAGTTGGCTAAGTTCTGGATGGGAAACCGAAAGCCCCAAGGAGCCTCTGCTTGTCCAGTGGAGCCGCTGGAGCTGTTCCTGGTATTTTTCCCATCGGATTTGTTCTTCTTAAATTAATTAAATGAGGTTGGAGTTACAAATAGGGCCCTCACCGCTCAGCCACTCAGCTGGGAAACTACTTTGCAATCAAAAATCAAGACCGGTAAAATAAGAGTGGTCTTTTATGTTTGTTTAATAGTTTCTCAGGAGACATGATTAAGGAAGGTGGTGATGATGCTAAGGAGTAAGAGAATTGGCAAAAAAAAAAAAAAAAAAAAAGGCAGCAAAAACAATGCTACTTCTTCCAGCCTCATCAACTGCATCTATAGCAGCCAAATACCCTATGTCGCCTATGGTTTAAGATCGATTCAGTGTGGCCTATATGAATCTCTGCAAAAATGCAGAAGTGTCTCAGAGAGAATTAAATACATATACGTGCAAACTGTGTGAGGAGCTGCAGTACTGAGGACTGAACACATGGTTCTGCTCTAACAACTATAAAGGTGGGGAGGGGGAAAATCAATATTTTCATTGGTGCTTCTGTTTCCAACCATATCAGCAGAGCCATGTCCTTCAGTTTTGGAGTTACACCAGCCCTTTCATTTGAGAGTAAAAACAATATAATGTTTTTCATTTTGTAACATTATATTAATGGAGCCATGGTGAGCATCATTCCTCTGCTGAAGGGCATCCCCACATAATTCCATGTGATTACTCTTGATTTTGACAATGGTTTCGTGTCTTCAGTCTTTCAAATCTGTGAATAAAGGCATCTTTGGAGGACCTTGCTGCTTGCCAGTCACTTTGTAATATATATTCTAAGTTACTTCAAGGTACCTCTGCATATACAGCTTATAATGTTATAGGTTTCTCTCTTCCCTCTGTCTCCATTCCTACGAGATCACTTCTCTTCTGCTCATCACAGATATTCTGTGCATGTAGGTCTTAGTGTGTAGTTTGGGTTATTCTGACCTTTTTTTGTGTATATAGAAGGAAGTGGAAATGATAGTAGTGGGTAGTTTCATGATGGACAAACTAATCCTGTGGTGTTTTGGGTTCAGTTCTTATTGTAGCTAATGTTGATGATAATCAAGGTTTGGAATTTCAACAAGTCAGGGAAAATAACATGCAATAAATAGCAATTAGAAAATAGAGCACAATACAGGGATTCTACAACATACACACACGCACACACACACACACGTGCGCGCAAATGGAGAAGTCCCAGAAATTGTATGACACACACACAAGAAAATAATCAGAGAAAAGGTGAGATATTGAGGAAGATAAATGTGCCGCTAGGAGGCAGAATGATTTATGGTTTGCCCCAACCCCCCTTTCCCCTTTGCTTTGAGGAAACAGGCCAGTAATAAGGGCAAACCTCATACAGTCTCAGAAGTCATAAAATTACATTTAATTAAGAAAAACTGTGGATATCCATCAACGGGGCAATATTTAAATACATTACAATGAAAGGAGAATTATGCAGCCATAGTTAATCATTTGGTCCATACGTGTTAGAATATATGCAGAATTTTGCAGCCATAGATAGTATTTTTTATCTGTATTTGTCAACATAAGTAAATGTCTAGGATTCCCCCCAGTGGCAAAAAGAAACAACTTTAAAGGGTAATACTTTATGCAGATAATTATATTTTTGTAATAAAATGTCTTAAATGTGTCTGTATATAGTGAAAGAAAGAGAAAAAAAAAAAAAAAAAGGAAGGTGTGGGACACTAAATTTCAGGGCCTGAAATGTATCTTCTTGGTGGGAAGGAAAGAGAAAGATGGCAAATTATCATATTTGGAGTGCATTCCTTATTAATAATATTTACTCTTTTATAATTTAATAAAGATATGTGAAAATATAAAAAATATCTCCCCAATTTTGTTACTTGCTTTTAGCTTTATTCATGGTCATTGTACTATAGAAACCTTCGATTTCTTAGCGGTAAATCTGTCAGGCTTTACTCCCCTTGGACTTTATGTTTCAATATGACTTCAAATTATTTTGATATTAGGATTGTACACCAGGGTTTGTTTTTCATAAATTAAGGGACACGACTAATATCTAACTCTGCATTCAAGTGACATTATTATAAACACTTTTTTCATAATCATCAAACTCACTTCCAAACTTGAACCACACATTTCTTACTTATATTTTCCAGGTATCACCCTGGAGATTAAAATTTCAACATATGTATTTTGCGTGGACCCAAATTCAGTTCCTAACATTGTCATATATTTATAAGTTTCTAGAATTATTTGAATAACCACTGAATTTTTTAAATGCATAACCTTGTGAGGCAATTCTTTTAAGAATATCAGAAATAATTTTATATTTAATTTATACATTCTTGGGCACCTGGGTGGGTCAGTAGTTGAGCGTCTGCCTTCGGCGCAGGGCGTGATCCCAGGGTCCTGGAACAGAGTCCCGCATCAGGCTCCCTGCAGGGAGCCTGCTTCTCCCTCTGCCTGTGTCTCTGCCTCCCTCTCTCTGTGTCTCTCATGAATAAATAAATAAAATCTGTAAAAAAAATTATACATTTTCTAATATGTTATTCATGTTAAATTTTATGTGGGAGTATGGGGTATATGTATGTGTATGTGTATGTGTGTGCACTTATATTAAAGAAGTTAAGAACCAGGGTGGAAAATTTAAATGATTTTATGGCTAAGTATATCTCTTACCACTTATGATTTCTCACTTGGAGGATTATTAATGAATATGAAAGGGTTACCAAATTGAATCTATAATGATCTTTTATAATCTTCAGTTTTAATTCTCTTTGTGGAGTTGTAATTTATATTTTATTATGCATTAAAATTAGTAATAGTACATTTTAGACATTTGTTACACTTGGGTTAATATAATTATGTCCTCTCTATAACAAATGCTACCCACTGCATTATTTTAGCTCCCATCACGTATACAAAATTGTGGGGTTTTGAAATATGTGTGTGTGTGTGTGTGTGTGTGTGTGTGTGTAATCTTTTTATATAAGCTAAAGTTTAAGCTTAGGTTACAAAACCATGCACAGTATTCTTTCCTTGTGTCGAGTGTATAATCAACTTTGCTAGTTCCCACTCAGATGAATTAGTTCTTCATAAGCTTTGATGGGAATATCACTTAGTAGATTAATGTAACTTCAGTCCATTACATATAATGGTGGTCAAATTAATTCACTAAAACTTTGACCACATTCTGGATAGTAAACCAAGGAAAAATTAATCAGCTTGGTACTGTGCATCATATTACGCTTAGAAGTGAATCATATGAGTGTAAATTATGCAAATTATGCCTGTCGTTTCAAAATAGTAGCAAGTATACTATACAGTATAACCATTGTAAATTCTATAATTATTAAAGTGTTCCATTATTCACCAACTCTGTTATAAAAATATCAAATGGTCATAATAAATTGTGCAATCATGTACTTCGTAATTGGAGGAAGTATACCTTGATACATTATTTAATGAAAGCTATTTAACTGCAACTATAAGAAATAAAGGTATTGCCAATCTGGTCAAATAATCCAGTAAAATAGGCTAGCAACACGTATATAATTATTTTGATAAGTTTTAGTCTATTAAAATATCAGTAGAGAAGAAAATATGGAATTAATCAAAACAAAAGCATAGAATATTTTAAACTGTGTTCAGAACATATCTTTATTTATGCCTCTGATTCAAAACCAAAATTTTGATGATTTCCAGTGTTTCTGACTAGTTAACTTTACTTCAGACATATATCATTGTGACAGCCTGGAGCAAGCGGAAAGGAGAGCAGAATAGAGTCAAAGGCCCTGTATTTTCAGACGAAATTTGTCTCCTGTTTTCAAACTTTTGGCAAGTTATATAACCAAATGTAATATTTTTCTTAAAGTGTAAACAGAAATGGAAAACTTAAAGTCTGGATAAATTATGGAATTGTGGAATTGTGATAAACATGATTTCCCTAAAACTGTTGACAGACATCTATCAGAGAGTAGTGTTTTAACGCTATTAACATAAAAAAGAATACCAATCAAATTTTGCTTTCCACATTGCCTATTGCTTTTTCAATATCAAAGCACAGTTTGAACACGTGCTGTATTTTTCTAACATTTGTGTTTCATTACCATCTTCTGTCATCCATCCACCCATCCATTCATTTACTTATTCATCCAATTGTCCTAGAACTGTATCCTGAAATGTTTATGCCATTCTTTTTGAGCATTCATGTAAATGCTATTCTACTCACGTTGCCTGAAGATGTATTGTGATTGACTTGCTGAGAATGCAGAGATAAAAACCTAGATGCTGATAATTTGACTACCTAAATAGACTCAAAAGTCAAAAATAAAATGTCGTATGAATAAAAAGATGACATATACTCTTTTTAAGGGAAAATAATGGAATGTCTTCAGCTATCCCTGCAGTCCTACTGGAAACAAGCTGAAGATAGATTGATGAACTGGGAGATTTGACGAGAAAGACATGGGTTATGTGGCATTAGATGAGGTCAGGATATTCGAACAATAGCATTTCACACATCTCAGGCCACATCTGCATACTCCTAACCAGTACTGTGTAAACATCTCCTGTTTGCCTCGCTGACTTACTTGAGCTATTCCATTTGGTGTTGGGAAGACCTCCCAAGAGTTGGTACCACGTCAGTGAAGGGTTGTTTAAGAAAAATACACCTACATCCTGAGACTCGGCTAGGACAATCCAAACAACCTTGCTCACATATCTGCCTCCTCTTACTTGTTTTCAATCATTCAGGAAATGTAAGATTTTGATACAAGAGTGTTTTTTTTTTGTTTGTTTGTTTGTTTTGTTTTGTTTTTAAGATTGATTTATTTATTTGCAGGGAAAAGGCAGAGGGAGACAGAGAATCTCAAGCTGACTCCCCACTGAAGGTGGAACCCAACGCAGGGCTTCATCTCACAACCCCAATATCACAGTCTGAGCCCAAATCGAGAGTGGGACCCTTCACTGCCTGAGCCATCCAACCACCCCCTCAGTACAGGAGTTTTTTTAATGGAGGAAGTCTCTGCTTGAAACACATTCTTGTTGCTCTTTTTTTTTAAATAATGAATTTATTTTTTATTGGTGTTCAATTTGCCAACATACAGAATAACACCCAGTGCTCATCCCGTCAAGTGCCCCCCTCAGTGCCTGTCACCCAGTCACCCCAACCCCCCGCCCACCTCCCCTTCCACCATCCCTAGTTCGTTTTCCAGGTTAGGAGTCTTCATGTTCTGTCTCCTTCTCTGATTTTTCCCACTCATTTTCTCTCCTTTCCCTTTATTTCCTTTCACTATTTTTTATATTCCCCAAATGAATGAGACCATATAATGTTTGTCCTACTCCCACTGACTTACTTCACTCAGCATAATACCCTCCAGTTCTATCCACGTAGAAGCAAATGGTGGGTATTTGTCGTTTCTAATGGCTGAGGAATATTCCATTGTATACATAGACCACATCTTCTTTATCCATTCATCTTTCGATGGACACCGAGGCTCCTTCCACAGTTTGGCTATTGTGGACATTGCTGCTAGAAACATCGGGGTGCAGGTGTCCCGGCGTTTCATTGCATCTGAATCTTTGGGGTAAATCCCCAGCAGTGCAATTGCTGGTTGTAGGGCAGGTCTATTTTTAACTCTCTGAGGAACCTCCACACAGTTTTCCAGAGTGGCTGCACCATTTCACATTCCCACCAACAGTTGCTCTTTAAATAAATATATTTTGATCAACTTTATGTCCAAACTCTGCACATAACAAGGCACATAGTGATAAATAAGGAAGACAAGAATCTTGATCTCATGAGTAATGATAATGATACTGCCTGGTTCGTCAAGTCAAAAATTTAACTTTAAAAATATGTAATTTCTCACAATTACAGGTTGTAAGAAATGTTATGAAGGATAGATAGATGATAGATAGATAGATAGATAGATAGATAGATAGATAGATAGCAGATGAAAAGAAACTGACCTGGGTGCAGATTATTTCTCTAATTTGTGGAGTGATCACAGAGTTGAGAAGTTGTGACGTTAAGATTCTCCCATGGAACCTAGCTCAAGAATGAGGCTACAAAATCTAGGTTTCTCCAAAAGCACCAAATTGCAATGGGATAGCAATCTTTATAAACAAATTAAAAATAAATAAATATAAAAATTGGATGGAACATTAAAACAGAAGAATATTTAGTAGCACATAATAGTTGGTGGAGAGAAAAAGGTTTCTAAGTTTGGGCAGGTCAGGACTTTTGGATGAAAATGAGTAGCTAGTTGGTTTAAGACTGATGCCTCTATCAGGCAAGATTTTTCAGAGAACCAATATGATGTATCTACATCCAGATCTAGGTATCTTTCTATCATCATCATCATCATCATCATCATCATCATCTACCCCTCTAGGTGGATAGGTAGATCTATACATACAGACATATAATTTATATTTATGTGTGTGTATATTTATATGTATCTTTGGTAAGAGATTTATTTTAAGGAATTGGTTCATGTGATTTTTGGGGCTGGAAAGTACAAAATTCATAAGTTAGACCAGCAATCTCTAAACTCAGACAGGGGTTAATTCGTAGTCTTGAGTCCAAAATTTGATAAGCTGGCATACTAAAACCTTGGCAGGAATTGACACTTGTTTTGAGTCAGGATCTCCTTAGGAAACCTCAGTTTTTGTTCTTAAGCCTTTATCTGATTGGACGAGGCCCACTGGCATTATTGAAGAAAATCTCCTTGAAGTCAACTGCTGGTAGATGTTAACCCTACCTAAAAAATATCTTCACAGTGAACACCTAGTGTTTACGTAAATTATTGGGTACTATGGCCTAGCCAAAATGATACGTAAAATTAAATTTAAATAGTGGGAAAAGGAAGATGTGGTGAGTGGTGCTTAATCATACTAAAAACAAAGAAATAGATCCTGTATTTTTTACATGTCTTTATCCCAAGTTCTTAGATCTAGTTTTGTATTTTTGTTCATATTCTGAACAGTTATTTCCTGTTGTTTTGTTCATATTCTGAACAGTAAAACATCTTTTACTCAGTGATAATGTTCTATTTTCATTAGTTCTTAGAGAATTTTCTAATTTTATCTTAGTATCGCTTAGTATCTGACTTTATTTGTCCCCTTCACCATAAATTTATCAAGCTTTTCACAATACTAAGTGACAGAAATTCTATATACAGTACTTTTGGATGTTACAGCTAAATGTTTCAGTCATCTAATTTGAGCCACTCTCAATATTGATTTAACAAGATTAAAATTTATATTATAGGCATTCTATGCTATATCAGAACATATGTAGCTATATAAAGCAAAGGTAGCATTAAAAAATATTTCCACTTAATTTAAATTAGAAGCTTTAAGAAAAAAATAAACTCACTAAATAAAGTTAAAAACAGCTTGTATCATGAATAATAAATAAAAACTGCACATTTAATAAACACAAATTATATAACATTAATTACTAGCTTCAGACTAGATATTCATGTTTAATAAAAGAGTTTAGGCTAATATAATTTTCTTCAAAGGAAACTGTGAAAATGCTTAAATAAGTATTTCACCCAAAATTAGTACAAATGTAAAATTGTGATTTCTTAAAAACCAGTTTATTTTCCTTTGTATTAATGAATTTGCATACTGCATCATAAAGCTTCCTTATTCGTGATCACTTATTTATTTTTATTTTCTTATAAATGTGGAATTTGTTTTATTTATTTATTTTTAAATTTTTTTCAAGCTTTTATTTAAATTCCAGTTAGTTAACATATAGTATAACAAGTTTCAGGTATGGAGTCTAGGAATTCATCGCTTTCATACAACACACAGTGATCTTCACAATAAGGGACCTCTGTAATCCCTATCACCCATTTAATCCATTCCCCTAGTCACCTCCCCTCCAATAATCCAGTTTATTCTCTACAGTTAAGAGTCTGCTTTCTGGTTTTATTTATTAGTTACATACCTTTAGGTTACATGAGGAAATTCAGTGTCACTTTAACATTGCTTAATAACATGTATATCTAAGCACAGCCCATCATCTTATCTGTGTGCTTCATATACAACTTTATAAGATAATAGTTCAAATGGAGTTAAATGCCCAAAAAGTGATGCAAAAAGAATAGACTTTTTGTATGTGTGTGGTATTGACTTTGTCTTAAAAACAAACCTGAGATGTCCTCATGATATGCTGTCAAGTAGGCATCTTTGTTAGCACTATTTTTCAGCCAAAGAAACAGACATTAAAATTATTAAATCATTTTCTATAGTTAAAAATGGTCATGTTTCACTGAAATTGAAATCAGGTAAACATGCCCTTAACCACAACCTCACTCCCATCTAAGTTTCCATAGTACCTTAATCAAATAAACAAAAAGGTAAATAATTAATTTTAGTAATTATATAACTTGAGAAAACTATTAACTAATCAAGCTCCAATAATTTCCTTTCTGCCAGAAATAATATATTAGATTATGGTTTAAATGAACAACTGGGTTTGCAGAAAATTAGTTTCTTTGCAAGCAGACTGTCAAGGTGACCTTCATGATCCCCCTTCCTGACACGCATGCCTTATGTGATCTCTTCCTCTTGAATATGGGTAGAATGTGTGACTTGCTTCTAATCAACAGAAAATGATAAAAGTGACAGGGAGTACGTGATTATGTATATGTTATTAAGCGGTTGCTTTACATAAAATTGGAGCATTCATCTCGATGGAGTATTTTTCTCTCTTCCTTGCTAAGTTTGACCAAATAAGTAGCTATTTTGGGGAACTCCACTTGGCAAGTAGCTGTGAGAGGCTCTAGCCACTGGGGATGCCTTTGGCTGACAGAGAGCGGGATGATGAAGTCCTTAGTCCTACAGTTGCAAAGAACTGAATTCTGACAATAATCTGAAGGACCTTGAAAGTGGATCCATTCCCAGTCAAGCCTCAGAGGAGACATCAACCCCATCCTGCATTTGAATGAAGCCTTGAGACATTCTAAGCAAAGAACCAAGGAAAACAATCCTTGATTCCTGTTTTACAATAAAACTGTTAGATAAAAATTTGTATTGTTTTAAGCTGCTGATTTTGTGGTAATAAATATTGATTGCAGCAATAGATAACTAATAGATCCTCAGTTTCATTTTAGGTTTTTCATTAAGAGTGATATCTAGCTGATAGCCATCCATGAAATGTTCCTCACTGTCATTTTAAAATGCTTATAAGGTACAGGCATGCTCATATACAGAAATGTACCACGATCTGAAACAAAAACAAAAACATCCTATATGTTTCTAAACAGAATCTTGCTTAAATATAAATCACAATGACAACTGTAAACTTCAATGACTTAAAGTAATTTTTACTCATAAGTCTGGGCTGTTTTAGATACTCTTTAGAAATAGAATGGACCAGCCCCTTTAACCCCCAAATTATTTCAGAAGTCAAGACAGATGATACCACACATAGAAAAAAGAGGGCATAAGAAAGTTATTACTTATAAAATGAAGTCTTCTGGTAGGAGCAGGGCAAGGGAGCCTCTCATGTCGGTCTAAAAAACAGCTTAAGAAGGAATGGAAAGGAGGCTGGCTTAGGGTTTTGATGGTGGTTAGGGAATGGGGTCAGGGTGTCGTCCTTGAGCACAGCCATGATTTCAAATTCTTCCAGCACCACAGCGGGGAGGGTACACAGATATTCTTTTTGTTTGTTTGTTTGTTTCTACATATTATTTTTTTAATTGGAGTTCAATTTGCCAACATATAGCATAACACCCAGTGCTCATCCCATGAAGTGCCCCCCTTAGTGCCTGTCACCAGATATTCTTAGAAGCTTTCCCAGATTTGGGCAAAAGGGAAAGAGGGATAGTTGTAGTTTAAAAGTTGTTAGTAGTTGGGGTGTCTGGGTGGCACAGTTGGCTCTAAGTGTTTTGGTTTTGGCTCAGGTTATAATCTCAGGGTCTGAGATCGAGCCCCACATTGGGCTCCATGCTCTGAGAGGAGTCTGCTTAGAATTCTCTTTCCAAAAGAAAAACAAACAAACAAACAAAAACTCTCTTTCCCTTTCCCCCAACACTCATCTTTGCTCTCTCTCTCTCTTTTCTCTCTCTGAAATAAATAAGTCTTTTTTAAAAAAGTTATCAGCAGTTAAATATCCAAAAAAAAAAAAAAAAAGGGTCAGACTCCTTAATACAATAAGTTGAGAGGCTTTTTTTTTTTTTTTTTTTTTTTTGATTCAGTTCTGCTCTTTCATGTGTCTGTAGTTACCTCTAGGCAGCTTGGCTGATTGCTGATGTACAGTGGATATGTCTAGAAAATTGGGCTTTCCTCTTGTATTTTCCCATTGGAATTGAAGGGGCTCAAAAGGGAGAGCTGAAACATTCAGATTTTAGGGGGTCATGGCTTAGAACTGGAAACCTGCCACTTTGTTATATCACTTAAAATAAATCATAAAGCCAACTTTGATTCAAGGGGTAGAAGAAACTCCTTTTCTTGACAGAAAGCGTTGCAAAATCAAATTGCAAGGGACATGATTACAGAGAGTGGGATAATTGAAACCATTTTTGTAAACAATCTACTCTAGAGTTGAATAGAGGAAGAAAAAAATAAATTACCCATGTTTTATTTTATAACATGCAAATTGCAGCACATGGCATTGAACTGAAACAGGGGAAAAAGTCATGATTTACACCTCACATTCAATCCTTTAATCCATAGGGTCAAGATCATAGTTACCAAAAATTTGAGTAGCCATCTTTTTCCAATACAAGTTGATATGCTGATTTTCAATCACTTAGATGTTTCCTTTCTTCAAAAAATACTGAATAACAGTAACCAATAAATAGTGACCAAGATTATTATAAATTAACCTATTCAGAAATAACAATTTTCATAGAAAAAAATGCAAAACAGAAGTGGAGGACAGTGACATTTATAGAACTCTTAATTAAACTAAGAGGTAACAGCACAAAGAGGAAGTTTCCTATGAGCAGTTCATAGATGGATTGTATTTTCACATATATTTTTTATCAATTTAGAGAATTAGAAAGTGAGACCATAGGTGTAGTGATCCCCCATGTTAGTAGTGCATGTTTGGACTGCAAAAATAAATGTTAAAAAGTGCAAACTTAATTGGCTGCATTTAAACCAGACCAGAAAAATCTAATTTAATAAAGAAACTCACTGTAATATGAAGTTAAATCTAAGCCAAATCCAGGCCTACATGCAGTCCTTTGGGAAGTAGAATGCTATAACTGATCTCACCTTATGTGAAAATTAATCACATGACACATATATTACCAAGGAATTTCTGAAAGGATATTTGAGCATAAAGGAATGGATTATTCTGGAAGAAAAGAAACTACCATAATTTGAGCTAAAGAGAACCCTAAAAACATCATTATGAAGCTATTCTATTTAACAGCATAACTTAATGGTAAATCACTAGCAACAGTCTATTGAAAATTGAAAATAAGGTAATGTCCACTAAAATTAATTAATGATGTCTTGCAGTAAGTAGAAAAAACAAAAATAGAATGGATATTGGTTAGTTGTTTTAAATAATAGAGGATATGTCCGTCTACTTGGAAACAATACAAGTAGCCAATGTATCATTAGAATATACACAATATTGTAAAAGCTTGGTGCACTACTCTGTTACAACCTACAATTATAGAAATCAATAGCTACCACATAGATCACCACAAATAAATAGAAATTATATGTGTTTAAAACAAGGTAGAGGGGGAACCCGGGGTGGCTCAGTGGTTTAGCGCCTGCCTTGGGCCCAGGGTGTGATCCTGAAGCCCCAGGATTGAGTCCCAGGTCAGGCTCCCTGCATGGAGCCTGCTTCTCCCTCTGCCTGTGTCTCTCTGCCTCTCTCTCTCTCTCTCATGAATAAATAAATACAATATTTTAAAAAATAAAATTAAAAAAAAAACAGGGTAGAAACTGATGTCAAATGAATACTCCATACACTAAAATAACCCAAATAATAGCACTTTCCCTGAAGTTAATCTCATTATGAATGTGCAATATTAATTAAAAAAAAAGCACAACATGATTGAATACTTGCCTGAATGGATACTAAAAATGATTCTGAATAAAATTTTCATTCAAATCTACTCTATTACAATAAATCGAATCTATTTTAAATTACACAGTTATTCCAAACTTTCGCTACAAACACAGTGAAAACAAACATATTTTTAAGAAATGCAGACAAGTTTTTCTACCATTTATTTAAAGAGGTTCTTTCTTTATAAAAAGTAAAACGGTGCTGTGCTGAAACAAAAACTATGAATCAATGAAAATGTTAGAAAATCTAGTTTTAGAGCATTTTTAAATACAAATGTATACATACTCAAGCCTCCGTATATAACAGACCTAGACACAAACAGAACTATAACAGTACTTTAAAACGGATGTTATTCTTGTATGTTATATAAATAATAAGTAATGTAATGTCATTGTGATGTTAAGAGAACTCATGAAACAGTGTGATTCATTGTTTGTGTATGCTAAATCTTCAGATAACTTTAATATTCTTCTTTATACTTTTGTTTAACTTTTCTGTGATGAATGGAGCACACAATTTTATTTCAGAAAAAATGAAATATTTAAAGGATTTGAAAAGTGAATTGTAAATATAGAGGAACATAATTATGCTTGAAATATTCCAAGTGTAGTTTTATTGATTATCTGAAAAAATATAAAACTAAGAGACCCAACGATTTTGCACCTAATTAGAAAATATGCTTGCAGATTTCCTTAGTATGAGGGCATTCAACATCTTACCTTTCTCCTCACTTATGTTCAGTTCATATGCATACATGGAAGGAAAAAAAAGAGAGGTCTGCAAAGTGAACAATTTCCTGGAAAATAAAATAAATGTTTTGGGGTTGGAATTCTTTCCATAAAGCAGCACTTCTCAAAGTCTGGTGCAGAATCCTTTCAGAGAGACCTGAGGTCAAAAGGATTTCCATAATAATACTAAAACATTACTTTTTCTTTTCAACCTTACTCTCATATCTGTAGAGTGGAATTCTCAGACAAGACTAGTGATGAGGTAATTGTTTTTACAACTTATGGAAAGTGTGTGGGGTATTTTGTATTGTATATATTTTTTTTAAGATTTTATTTATTCATTCATGAGAGAGAGCGAGAGATAGAGAAAGAGAGAGGCAGAGACATAGGCAGAGGGAGGAGGAGCAGGCTTCATGCAGGGAGCCTGACATGGGACTCGATCCCAGGCCTCAGGGATCACGCCCTGGTCTGAAGGCTGCGCTAAACCACTGAGCCACCCAGACTGCCCTGTATTGTATATTCTTATGTTTCTTAAAATATTCTGAGGTAGTGCATGGATGGATGGATGGATAGACATAATTTCCAGAAATTAACTACATTTGCTTTCAGAGTTCCTACTGTGCTCTTATTATTTTAAGTTATAACTACTATAGTCTCTGTAATCTCATTATTGTTGAGTATATATAACTATATGTGTATATGTATATATAGTTTTGCAATATTTTTTTAAAATTTGGGGGAAATTTTACATGTCTCAAGCTGTTGCTGTTTTTAGAATTTTAGTTAGAATATCTTTTCTTATAGTTAAGAATAAGTATGTGGCATAAAATGGGAGATTAAATGACTTGTTTTTTCTGACCTTAGTCAGGAACATGACAGAGGTGTTCATTCTCACCACTGTTGTTTAACACAGTACTAGAAGTCCAAGCTTCAGTAGTCAGATAACAAAAAGAAGTAAAAGGCAAAGAAGAAGTCAAATTCTCACTCTTTGCGACTCTATGCTATCATAGATAACATGATATTCTATATGTATAATCCAAAAGACTCCACCCAAATACTGCTAGATCTCATACAGGAATTAAGCAAAGTGGCAGGCTATAAAATCAATACACAGAAATCAGTTACATTTCTATACACTAACAATGAGACATAAGAAAGAGAAATTAAAGAATTGATCCCATTTACAATTGCACCAAGAATCATAAGATACTTAGTAATAAAACTAATCATAAGATACTTAGGAAAAAAATAAAAAGATCTGTACTCAGAAAGCCATAGAACACTTATGAAAGAAATTGAGGAAGACACAAAGAAATGGAAAAATTTTCCATGCACATGGATTGGATGAACAAATATTGTTAAAATGTCTATGTTACCCAGAGAAATCTACACATTCAGTGCAATCCGAATCAAAATACTATCACCATTTTTCACAGAGCTGGAACAAATAATCCTAAAATTTGTATGGAACCAGATAAGACCCTGAATAGCCAAAGGAATGTTGAAAAAGAAAACCAAAGCTGGTGGCATTCCAATTCTGGACTTCAAGCTCTATTACAAAGTTATAATCATCAAGAAGTATGATATTGGCACAAAAACAGACACATAGATCAATGGAAGAGAATAGACAACCTAGAAATGGATAGTCAACTCTATAGTCAATTAATCTTTGACAAAGCTGGGAAGAATATACAACTGAAAAAAAACAGTCTCTTCAACAAATGGTGCAGGGAATTGGACAGCCACTTGTAAGAATGAAATTGGACCATTTTCTTACATCATACACAAAAATAAAATGGGTGAAAGATCTAAATGTGAGACAGGAATCCATCAAAACCCTACAGGAGAACACAGGCAGCAACCTCTTTGACCCTGACTGCAGCAACTTCTTGCTACACACATCTCCAAAGGTAAGGGAAACATAGGCAAACATGAACTATTGGGACTACAAGATTAAAAAGCTTTTACACAGCAGAGGAAGTAGTCGATAAAACCAAAAGACAACCAGCAGAATGGGAAAAGATATTTGCAAATGGTTTATCAGATAAAAGGCTAAGATCCAAAAATCTAAAAAGAACTTATGTGGGCAGCCTGCATGGCTCAGCAGTTTAGTGCCGCCTTCAGCCCAGGGCCTGATCCTGGAGACCCGCTGGAGACCCGGGATTGAGTCCCACGTCAGGCTCCCTGCATGGAGCCTGCTTCTCCCTCTGCCTGTGTCTCTCCCTCTCCCTCTCTCTCCCTCTCTCTCTCTCTCTCTCTCTCTCTCTCTCTCTCTGTGTGTGTCCCTCATGAATAAATAAATAAAATCTTAAAAAAAAAAGAACTTATGTAACTCAACACTCCCCGCCCCAAAAAATAATCCAATCAAGAAATGGGCAGAAGACATGAACAGACATTTCTCCAAAGAAGATACAAAAATGACCAATAGACACTTAAAAAATGCTCCACATCACTTGGCATCAAGGAAACAAAGTCAAAACCACAAGGAGATACCACCTCACACTTGTCAGAATGGCTAAATTTGACAAGTCAGGAATCAACAAATGTTGGCAAGGATGTAGATAAAAGGATGTAGAGAACCCTCTTACACTGCTGGTGGGAATGCAAACTGGTGCAGCCACTCTGGAAAATAGTGTGGAAGTTCCTCAAAAAGTTAAAAATAGAGATACTCTATGACCTGGCAAATGCACTACTAGATATTTACCCCAAAGGTACAGATGTAGTGATCTGAAGGGGCACCTGCACCTCAATGTTCATAGCAACAACGTCCACAATCGCCAAACTATGGAAACTGCCCAGATGTCCATCAACAGATGAATGGATAAAGAATATGTGGTATATATAAATCATGGAATATTAGTCATCAAAAACAAATGAAATTTTGCCATTCGTAACAACATGAATTGAAGTAGAGGGGATTATACTGAACAAAATAAGTCAATCAGAGAAAGACACTCATATGTCTCATATGCCTATGAGTGAAAGATTTCACTCATATGTTAAGTTTAGGAAACAAAACAGATGAGCAAATGGAAAAAGAGAGAGAGAGAGAGAGAGAGAGAGAGAGATACTAAGAAACAGACTCTCAAATATAGAGACCAAACTGATGGTTACCAGAGGGAAGGTAGCTAGGGGGATGGGTGAAATAGGTGATGGTGATTAAAGAGTACACTTACCATGATGAAATAATAATAATAATAGTCACCCTCGTGAACTAGGGAACATTACAAGTGCTCCAAAATTTCATATATATATAACTATCTAAATTCTTGGTAAATACTATTCACATTTAATATTTTAAAAGAAATAGAAACTAGTGTAATTGTCAATGAGTTTTGCAGCCACTCTGGAGTATGGAGGTTCCTCAAAAACTTAAAAATAGAACTACTTTAGGATTCAGTAATTACAATACTAGGTACTTAGAAACAATACTGATTCAAAGGGATACATGCACCCCAATGCTTATACCAGCATTATCAACAATATCCAAATTATGGAAGAGCCCAAACGTCCATCGTGGATGGATACAGAAGAGGTATATATATAAAATGGAATATTATTTAGCCCTAAAAAGAAGGATTCTTACCATTTTCAATGATGTAGATGGAGCTAGAGTAATATGCTACATGAAAGAAGTCAGTCAGAGAAAGATAAATACCCTATGATTTCACTCATGTGGAATTTAAGAAACAAAACACATGAACATACAGCAAACAAGACAGAAGCAAATATAAAAGAGACATTATAGAGAACAAACTGAGGGTTGCTGGAGGGAAGGTAGGGGGAGGCTGGGCTAAATGGGCGATGGGTACTAAGGAGAGCACATCTGATGAGCACTGGGTGTTGTATGTAAATAATGAATCACTAAATCCTACACCTGAAACTAAACTAAACTAAACTAAACTAAAATAAAATAAAATAAATAATAAAATATAAAATAATAAAATAAAATAAAATAAATAAAATAAAAATAATTACCTCCAGTCACTAGGAGCAATTAAGTTATTTGGAATTTAATGAATACATAAGAATAGTTATGTATCTGTCTTTCTACTTTTTGGTTGTTCTCTAAAGCAGGTATAATTGCCCTTTTTAACTATAGTTGCTGCATTTTATATGTTTTTGTTTGTTATTGTTGTTTGCATATTTGTTTTTATGTTTTTATTTGTAAGACCAGATGAAAAATTTATATTAATAGTTTAGAACACACACTCATTACCTCTTGGCTCATATTTTCAAAAGTATTTTGGTAAAATATAGGTACCTATCAAACACTAGAAATGAGAGCTACTAATAGAAAAATGTTCAAAACAATCAGTTCTTTATTTTGTCTTTATTAACTTTTCAAATATAAGTTTGAAACAAAATATGTAGTATTATTATAGTTATAAAATAAGTAATATAATAAATGCTCTGAGCTTATCATAAAAATTAGAAAATTGCCAATATCATGGAAGTTATTATTTAATTAGTCCTATTAATGCTAGATTTGTTTTGTCAACATTTTGGTTAAAACTTCTAAATTTAGGGCCACTTGGGTGGTTCAGCGGTTGAGCATCTGCGTTTGGCTCAGGGTGTGATCCCGGGATCCTGGGATCGAGTCCCGCATCGAGCCCCCCACAGGGAGCCTGCTTCTGCCTCTGCCTATGTCTCTGCCTCTCCCTCTGTGTCTCTTATGAATAAATAAATAAAACCTTTAAAAAAACTTTTAAATTTATCTTCACAAGTTAGATAATTATATTTTTTCATTGCATTTTTCTTTTCTGGTTAAAAAAAATATATATTTTAAGAATGATTGGTTTGACATATGAGTTTCTATATAAAATGGGAATCATTTTTCCTTAAAAGTTTGATAAAATCTGTGAAGTATTTGCCTGGTTCTAGTTTTTTTTTTTTTTTTTGTAGGAATTTTCCTATGTATTTCTTCAATTCCTTTGTAATTGCTCTATACACTACTTATTTCTAAGTTCAGGGTTTTTCAAAGATCGATTGATTGATTTTAGATAGAGAGAGTGCATGAGCTATGGGAAGGGCAGAGGGCAAGCGGGTGCTCCTGGAGGCTCCATCTCCTAACTGGGAGATCATGACCTGAGCTGCAACCAAGAGTCTGATGTTTGACTGAGCCACCCAAGTGACCCCCTAAGTTACTTTTCTTGAGGTCTTTGGGGACTATTAGTCTCTCTATTATGCAAGGGCTGGAAGAAGGGCCCATAAGTAATAAGTAGAATGAAAACAAAAATTACAAGCATGTTATTGACGTATGATTAATTTTAAAATGTACATATTTAACATAACTTGATGGGTTTGGAGATAAGTATACACCCATGAAACCATCATCACAATCTGTACCATAAACATATCTACCACCCCCAAAAGTTTCTTCCTGTCCTTGTCACTATTATTACTATATTACTTTTGTTTTTACCCAAAGTCTTTGTATTAACACACAATTTTACCATATTGTGACCTATACTTATGATACAATAAAGCAAACTTATGAGATAATTACAATGAATGATGTTATATGATTACAGTTTTCTACGAGTACATCACAAGTTTGGCTTTTGAAAAATAGTTATATTACAGAGACAATAAAGTTCTCTATTTAAATTGTGGGCATTTGGAAAACTGATGATAGGTGATAGCGATGTTTGTTCAATCTTTATTAAAGTCATAGTGTTTCTGAAATGGGCCAAAAGTGTGCTATTGGCTGTGATTTGAAAACTCTGTGTTCGTCTTCTGAGTACATCTTATTTTTGTGAACTTGGTAGAGGTATTATTTTAATATGTAAAATCAGGAAATAAAATAATTACTATGTATCTCACTCTTGTACCATCTAATAGAATATCTGACACAGATGGCAGTAATTATGCATATATTGAATGAATGAATGACTAAATCTCATGAGAACTACCTCTCACTAAACGTATGGTATACTTATTGATTACATGAAGTTTGTTAACATTTTTTTCAAGGGCATTATATTACTGTAAACGAAATGATTTTATTATCCTATCATTTAAATATGACCCTTGGCTAATAAAGGCTTCTCAGTCTTCTCTGGTTTTAAGGATTGGAGTCAAATTCCAGTAAACCAATACCTGAATGAGGCTAGAATTTGTCTCTGTGCTGGTAAATAAGGTTTTAATCAAAATTTGTGTAGTGTATTTTCAGTACATGGGCTCATTAATAGATATAAATGCTTTGGGCAAGTACCTAAATCTACCCCAGAGTTGTCGGTAGCCCAAATTCTGGATTTTAGAGATTAAAAAATATTCATTTGGACAGTTTAAATTACCTTAGAAAATTTCAAGATGCATGAAATGAAAGCCAAGATATTATATGAAAAAAAGACTGGAATTGTCAGTATGAATCCACAACTGCCCTTTCAAAAAAAAAAAAATGCCATGTCTCAGAATTGATCAGCATGCAGAGCTGATTTAATGGGAGTGATTAATAATCGTTGTTGGGGTGCACCTGCTAGTCTCAGTCATTCAAGGGTCCGATAGTTGATTTCAGTTCAGGTCATAATCTTTGGGTCATGAGATTGAGCCCCATGTCTGTTCTGTGCTCAGCAGGGAGTCTGTTTGAGATTCTCTTTGATAATATTTCTGTTTGAGTCTCTTTCTGTCTCTAAAATAAATGAATTAATCAAACAAAACAAACAGGGGCACCTAAGAGGCTCAGTTGGTTAAGTGTGTGCCTTTGGCTCAGGTCATGATCTTGGGGTCCTGGGATGGGCCCCACATTGGGCTCCCTGCTTGGCAAGAAGTCTGCTTCTCCCTATCCCTCTCCCCTCCTCCTACCTTGTGCTCTGTCTCTCAAATAAATAGATAAAATAGATTTTATTTTATTTTATTTTATTTTAGATAAAATAAAATAAATTTTACAAAAAGAATGGTTATTTCTATATAAATTACATGAAAGCCAATAGAAACCAATAACATCACCCATTAAGCATGCAGTGGTTGCCAAACTGACCTATGCTCACCTGTAAACAATATAACATTTTGCAAATAGATTTCTATAATTGGCCAAAGGGGCTTTGTGGCACTCTCATGGTAGGTTGTGAATCTACCAACTTTCAGCCATGGTTTTCGTGCTAAGCAAGTAGGAGTTTTCAATAAATGTGTGTTGTATAAATATATGAAGAAGAGCGCAGGGAGGGAGAAAAAGTAGAACAAGTAGCATATAAGGCTGTTCCACAGTCCTGGGAAAGGAAAGTCCTGTTGGGTTTAAGACCTATAGAACTCAGAACTGAACACATTGGTATCACTGCTATGTATCTGTTATCAAGGCTACTAAAGTTTATTTCTGTAAAGTTTGTTTAGTTCAGGGTGAGAACAATTACATGCAGATAAAACTAGGAGTTATTCTGAGCCCTCTGAAATTGGAATTAGGATGTAATCATGTTCTTCAAAAATGTTCTAGGTAGTATTGTTTTATGACCTATACAGTTCAACATGAGATTCATTCTCACAGGGGTTTAGCTACTTCAAATTGACCAATGGAATAAAAATAAATATAGACCTTATGCATATGTTTACTACACTTGTAAATGGTAAGTTTGAACCAGATACCTAAGCATGAAATTTAGAGGCGGGTCTTTGCATAAAGTAACACATCAGTCAAGCAACAAAAAGCTATTTGGGGGATGTCTGGGTGGCTCAGTAGCAGAGCCTCCAGCTCAGGTTGTGATCCCAAGGTCCTGGGATCGAGTCCCACATCGGGCTGCCTGCAAGAAGCCTGCTTTTCCCTCTGCCTATGTCTCCGCCTCTCTCTCTGTGTCTCTCATGAATAAATAAATACATAAGATACATAAAATCCTAAAAAAAATCTATTTGGTGGTTCAATGTTGATCATTATGGCCACCATATTAATGAAAAGATATTGAGTCAATGTTTGTTTTCCACTTAAATTACCTGAATTTCAAATCAGGGTTATTTAAGATCATCAATAAAGAATTTATACCATATTGTACATGTTGCTTGGAAAATTACAATTATGAAACAAGTTTTTTAGATTCTAACTAATATTTTAAAAAGTATTTTCAAAGGCAGATATTTATATTTAGTAATCAATTTAATGCTAGCTAAATTCAGAAATAATGCTTACAAATTCTCACATGTACAGCAAATGTCTAGCATGGTTTTGATCTTCTTATTTTAAAATATATACCATAACTGAATGAAAATAAATATTAAGTCAATATACAGCAAGCTTAGATTTTCCTAAATATATTCTTAGCCATGTTAGTAACTATGTAGGTTAAAAATAATTGCTTTTACATCCACATAAACTAGAACTATGGAATATAGTTCATCATTTTTAAACTACTTGTTTTCCAGTTTGTTATTGTTGAGTATTAATGTTTTTATATGTATGCAGCAAGTTTCAGATAACATTATTTAACTTTAAAATAAATTCTAAATTCATGTTTTGTATTCTGTAAAAAGCGTTATAAAATTATTAGGTATAATTGACAATTGATAATAGACTGAAATATTAAGGCACTAATTAACATAAGTCACAATTTGAATTTTAAAATAACATTTTTAATTAATATTTTATGTTCATTTCTATATGTACAAAATTCCAGCCATACAAGAAATACAAATTCAGCCTCATACACACAGAGATATATAAACACATACACAAACATACATACTCATTTATTTCTGGATGACTTAACAAAGATGTGTTTTGTTATTGCTGTTTTGTAGATAAATGAATGAAATTTAGCTTTGTTAAACAAAAAAATATATATTTTTTAAACAAAGCAAGGCATATATTCGAATTCTGCCCACGAGAACATCTGAGTCTTTTCACCCGCTTCATCTTAAAATTGTATCTGTGTGGTTAAATCTAAGAGGTAATATTTGATTTTGTTTCTGTTTTGACTCAAACACTATTGGATCTTATTTCAGTCTCAGAGACTACAGCGTATTAGAATTTATTGCTCACATAAAAAGTAGAGGGAAATTACTTGAATAAAGATGAGGATAGTGGTATTATAGCAATAGATAGCATGTGTTTCTAATTCAAAATTTGATCATCTTTTCCAAGTATTGTTGGGGCTCTGTAATTAGCTGAATTTCACAAGAAAAAAAAATAAGATACTTTATTTTCTAAATCAAGCAGTTGACTTTCCTGAACTTCTAAAAAAAGTTGATCAAAGTTTTTTCTTACTTTTCTTAAAACACCCTCTTTCTTTCTTTCTCTTCTCTTCCTTCTTCTTCCTTCCCTCCTGTCCTACCCTTCCCTCCCCTCTTCCACTTTCCTGTCTCACTTTCTCCTCAGTAGATATCAGCAAGAGACTTTTGATGTGTTTCTACATTTAAAATGTTTGGGAGCGATTCTAAGCCGTTACTGAGTGTTAATTTATACGATTGAATAGCTTCCAAATAGCCCAGCAGACATGACTGAATTTATTTCAGCATTGGGAGAAATTATATTTTTTGTCCTAAGACTCTAAAGAGAAATATAATGGTGAATAATTAAGTGCAGAACATGGTCTATAGTTAGTAAATCAATTTATGGACTGCTTCTTGTTCCCTAAATTGAATATGTTATGTAAATATACAGCGTTTCTCTTAAAGGCTTTAAAATCAGAGGTTAAAAAATAATACCCATGATTTAAAGTAAAACGTAGGAGGCATGTCAGCACTGTTCAAATCACTCAAATATATTTTAGTACTGTTTATTTCAAATTCATGACAGACAGAATATTATTAAAAATATCTTCAAATCCTGCCCTACTTTCTGGGACCAACTAGCTTTAAAAAAATCAATGTTAGGCTATCTCTTCAGGGGGAAATATGTATAATCTCCTCGTTTTAAATAATTCTCTCTTTTCCCCTGGGTTTGTAGGAGGGCTGGAATCAGTATATTGATTCACAAAGTTTTTCCTAATAAGCCAACTGTTTCCAGTATTGTTAGTGTGAAAAGTACACTTGGTTTATGTGCCTAATACTTGTGTCCTTCCTTTTGCAGATATCCAGCACCCCTCTAACCCCATCCCTGTTTGTCCACATTCTTCACTGCATCCTCCTCAGGGGTGAGGATCAGTTTTCATTAGGTTAAAATAATCCGTGGTCATTCCTTTCCTGTGCTAGAGAATCATTCAGGAATGAGCATGTGATGCCGTTCTGACCAAAGGATACAAAGTGGACTCTTTGGGGACCTCTCTAGGAACATTTCCCACGTTGGTACAAAGTCAAACCAAACTGCTGAGGAAGATGGGATAGAGGACGAAAAACTCTTGTGTAGGGGATGACTGTTTTATGCCTCTGAATTTGTCTGATAAACAGAGTCATAACTTCAGGTTTTGAAGTGAGCTGATGAATGTCTAACTGTTTAAACCACTTGGTGTTGGGGTATTAGCACTACCATGCACCAGTATCTTAGTTGATAGCATTCATTAGTCAGAAACTGTTGTGTATCCTGGGGTCCATGTAGGACCATGTTGCTTAACCATAATAAATATAAACTACCCTATCCTCTTTTGAGCTTAAGTTTTATATTAAGTTGAAACTTAAAGCAATGATATTCTTTAATTTTTTTTAACTGTATTTACACCAGGGGCACCTGGTTGGTTCAGTTGGTTAAGCATCTGACTCTTGACTTCGGCTATCATGATCTCAGGGTCATGAGACTGAGCCCTGCATTGGGCTCCTCACTCAGCAGGGAGTCTGCTTGGGATTCTCTCTCTCTCTCCCTCTCCCTTTGCTCCCCAACCCCTGTACTCTGTCTCTCTTTAAGTAAATAAATAAATCTTAAAACAAAAACAAAAACTGTACTCCAGAGTCCAATGTCTTCCAATGAAAACAATTACTCTGGGAATTTTATTTATGAAGCTTATGGGTTTTTGGTGATAATCCTTGATTATGGAGTAAAGCTCAGTTGTCAAGTTTGCTTTGTTTTGTCATTATTTGCTTAAAGTAATAGAGCAAAAAATGTTCAATAATTAAAATGAGTCATAAAACAACACTTTTTATTGGATTAAAATGATCTGAAACATCAGTGATTCTACAAGGAGTGCAAATGATGTACATCACATGAGTTGGGAGTAACATGTAGCTGAGTAACCTTTCTTTATCAGTTTCTTCAGTTGTACTTCTCCGATTAGGGACCATCAAGTTGCTCCTGGGGTTTAGATCAATAAAAGTCTTTGGGTGGCTGTCACAAAGGTAAAGAGGTAAAAAAGTATTTCTCCCTTGAATTGTTTTGTAGAACTATTTCTACATTCCACTTGACTTTAGCTAAAGAAAAGTGGCTTATAAAAATTGCTTTTTAATATTACAGAGTGAAATGCCACTAAAAGGGCTACATTTCCAAAGACAGCCTCTGAAGATGACCTATGTCCTATGTGCAAAAGTAATCACCCTCTCTTCAATGAAGAATTTTATTAATTCCCAAAGTTTTATAATCTTTATTTTCATATTACCCACTGTATGCATGGCTCTATTCTTAAAAATCAGGATGGTGTTCTGAAACTGATAGCTGACATTTACTTGAATGAAAAGAGGCATCATTTAGTGTGAACTTTCATTTTGATCTTTCCATACCCTCATTCCATTCCACACACTTTTTTCCCCCTCCTTTTTTCATAGACTTGCACAGTATTCCCTGAACAAGCTCATTTTTAAGTGACTCATCTAAGAAATAAAATTTATTTATACCCTGGGCATCCAGAATATAAACACTGTAATATTTACTTTTTTTTTTTCCCGTAACAGCAAGGTGATTATAACTAAAGATCTAGCATGCATTTAGACCCTGTGACATTCTGCACTTATGAGATGTAGCTTAAAATGAATGAAATTTGTGAAGCCTGAAGGTTAAATTGACATTTAGGTGCCAGATACAGTCTATGAGTGTTATATTCACATGATAAAAAGATGAAGTAAATAATGGTTTTAAAAGAGGATGGTCAAGCTCTATAGTTTCTTCCACTGTACTTTAATATGTATAATAGCCTTCAGTTTTTCCATTTTGACATAAAGTCAATAAGTATGTAACTACTATTAATATAATAATTTTCCATAGCAGAAATCTATAATTCAACAACTGACTCATCTATTTGGAGGAATAACTGGTAGACTTTGAAGCCCTGGAGAGAATATTGGTGACTTTAATTAGGCACCTAATTCAAGGAATTTAATGAGGCTGGCAAAGTATTTTGGACTTAGTAAGTTTAAAATGTAGATATCTGACTTTTTTTTTTTTAGATATCTGACTTTTAATAAGTCTCTACTTTTGACACACAAAATTGCAAATCATTGATATATAATTTCTTATTCTTGTGGCAAAAGATTGGTATATCAAAAAAGAATTTACAGACTGGTAGCTCAGGAATAATTTTAGGTGATATCTTACATTGTTACTGAGTTTCTGCTTTTTTTTGTTGTGATAGCGGTTTTCAGTTTATTTTCACACATCTATTTTTATATGTACTATTCACTGAATGAAGACACTTAATAGATTTAAAATAAGGTAAAATGTTATTTATATTTGTAATAGTTAAGCACAGAGGAAAAATACTATAGATATACACAATATTATCACAACATAATGATAAAGGAGAGAAAGTATCCTAACCTACACTTCAACATAAGTCTAATTATCATTATAATCATTATTATAATGCCCACTATTCATTGTGTAAAGTAACATTTCACAACTTAAATTTGTAAAATAACTCGAATTAGTTGTTTTGCTCAATGCCAAGTGCGGAATTACTTTCAGTATGAATCACAGTAGAGTTCTGGAGGCTATTCCTCTATTTTGGGTGTCCGATTTGAAGCTCCTTGTAAATGAGTCAATCCATTCATCTTAACATATAATCTGGCAATTCTTTAAATTCCAAAAGTTTGTTGGAAATCATGAAATATTTGTTTCCCTAATTCTCTTAAATAAGGAATTTCCCTCAGCCCCTAAATCATGTCCTATGAATTATACTTCTTATATTTCCAACACTTTCACATTCTGCCCATTTCTCACATCCTTCCTTTGCCCATCTCTGTCCTTATAAGGGGAGACACATTGTCCTTATTATTCACTATTGTTCCTATTACTAATTTTTAAAAAAGATTTTATGTATTTATTCATGAGAGACACAGAGAGAGGCAGAGATATAGGCAGAGGGAGAAGCAGGCTCCCTGTGGGGAGCCCAATGCGGAACTTGATCCCAGGATCCCAGGATCACACCCTGAGTCAAAGGCAGACGCTAAACCACTGAGCCACCCAGGTGCCCCTTTACTCATTTTAAAAAGCCTCATGTGTCATAGATTTTCAATAACTGTATGTTGAATAGATTACATATTAGGGAATTAGGAAATGTGTTAATGGTATTCCATGTTAGCCATAGCCTTTTGGAAAGATGTATATTCATTTTCTCCAGTATTTGTGACCTAAAATATTTGTCCTATAGTTTATAGTTATTCAAATCCCATAGATTTTATGGTTTACTTAAAACCTGATTTAATTATGTTCATTTTGATTATATGATTATAATTTGCAAACATTCAAATGTTTTTGAATAAATGTTTCCAGATGTTGATCCTTATAGGATGTCTTACAGCACTTTTATACTCATCCCTGTCCCTTTAAATATGTTTTGTATACATTAGAATCTTTAACTGATATATTTTAGGAATATTAAAAGAGCAATATACCGTGAAATAGTTAAAAAATGGTTTATAGTTACTCCATGGGCCCAAATCATATTTTATTTTATTTATTTTATTTTATTTTATTTTATTTTATTTTATTTTATTATTTTATTTTTTAAATCCAGCTTTTTCTTTTTCTATATTTCATTTTTTCTTCATTTAAATTCTAGTTAGTTAATAAAAATGGTAAAGGTGGTTTCAGGTATAGAATTTAGTGATTTCCCAAATTACATTTAAATGAAAACTAAAACATTAGAAAATATGACATCCCTAGCCTCTCCTCTATGGTTTTCCTGGAAAAACAGAATATGTAACTGAGGTATTTTTAAATGAGGAGAATGATACCTTCAACATATGTTTATTCAGTGGAGTGAGTAGTTCAAGTCAATTCTTATATGAATATATAACTCCATTCTCATTTTTCTACTGTTTTGAAATGAAGACTTCCACATTATATTGGAAAGATTATCATAATCTTCCAAATTTCTCCTGACTTAATGAACGAATTGTGTTTAACCACTGTTAAAATGTTAACTAAATCTCTTGTCAAGTAGAAATCTCAGAGCCCTGATAAAGTGAGCTTACAAAGAAACAATAAGCATTATAGACATATGTTGAGCCAACTCCTCCACTAACATTAAACCAAAAGTCTATGTTTTCTATATTAATTATGGCCCATGCTGCTTTTTAAGAATAAAGCATTTATTAAACTGAATCCAGATTAAGGCACCTATTCACCATGTAATATTTTAATTAATGATTTTTATAAAATTGAAGAATTCTATTTCTTACAGTTTGTAATAATGACTTTAAGAGCCATAAGTAAAGATTTCAAACAGAACCCTGTTTTTTAAAAAGTTCAATTGATGTTGCAGTTACAGAAAACTATCTGAATTAATATATCAAGAAACATGATAAATAGCAATACATTATATTGAGGAAGTTGTCTTATGGTCTGTCACAGAGGTCATTCTTTGCCTCCATCTGATTTAATATCCTGTTTAGCATTTTAATTAAGAATTTCAGAAGAGCAAGTAAATGGAATATTAATAAGGTTCTCATATGATACAAAATAGAGAGGTGTTACAAACTGTATCAAAAACAGAGAAATAATACAAACAGACATGATGAGGTTCCTAGCGGTGATAGTATAGAACAAAATGAAATGCATCTGTAGAAAAGATGAGTTAATGTGTAATTTATAGTTGAGTATGTAAATTTTTCAAAATAGAATTAGGTTTAGACAAAGAATGTGAACAAAGGAAAAAACTGTGCATGAGAAATGCTTGGATAAATTTTAATACTGTACCTTATACAAAGACATTACCTAGATTCAACTATAGAAATTAAGGTCTAAAGTAGTGAATGAAACACTAAAGTCCAACCCAATATTTTGCAAGATATAGTTATATTTAGTTAAGATCCACATATATTTGTTAAATAATTAAAATATATAAACAAGATAAAAACATTAAATAATGTTTAACTCCTCTACCTTGAAAATATATCTTTATGGTCACTTTAAAGGTCAAGTGTGAGTTTTTAATTCTCACTTTTAAGAATTGTCTTGGAACATATATGGAATGAGGAGAACCAGCAGCCTGAGTCCCAGAGCCTCTATCTTTCTATTGTACAAGGGGCTTTGAGTTCACCTTTGTGGATCTCCCCAACCACATATTCTAGCTCTTTAAAATTAGCAGCTGTATAACTTCCTCTCAGGCTTAGGGATGAACCAACCAGTAACATGATCCTCCCTCTGGATAACATGGCATAGGACAAAGTCAATGCCAGCCCTGCATCAGCTCAACATGATAGTAAGTTCAATGTCCTGGAAACCTGGCCATAGTCTACAGAAATGGCATAAGATCAGGTGTATAAGAACTCTTCGTCCTATAAATGCCTTAACCAATGGTAAGAAATACAACCGGAAAAAGGCCAGAATATTATTCTATATTAGGGCCAAGCAAATGATCTCTCGCCAGCATTTGAAAATTGTACCACGTAATACAATAAAATATATAAAAGACATTGTTATTGCATCATTAAACTACTCAGTTGATTAAAAGCAAGTTATTAAAAATTATAGAGTAACAGATTCTGTAGGACCTTATATCTATAATGCAATGGCAGGAACACATATCTTTAATGGGTTACAATTGGGAAAGCTGAAAATCTGTGGTTCTAATTTAATAGCTCATGGTTACAGTGTCTTAGGGAGGCTCCCTGAAAGCAGAGCCTAACACGGGATTTATACGCACATGGTTTGTTGAAAGAATTCTCTATTAATCTTAGGGAAAAGGTAATGAAATAAGCAGACTAGGGCAGGTGTTTGAACTAATCAGGAGTGAGATACAGCTAGAAATTCTGCAAGATGTCTGATTTTCCATGAGATGTTCCAGAGCATGAATGATCCACAAATTGGTTTCAGCTTGAGGTAAGAAGATAGTCTTTAAGGTTCCCTGTCAGCCAATGATTGACTGTAGGTTGCCCGCTGTCATGAGCATTACCTATATTTGGACAACAGTAAACCTCTGAAAGAAGATGAAGCTATGAACCATTAAAAGCTAACTCTCAAGGCAGCCGGGATACACTGCCCTAATCAAAGATATCCAAATGAGACACCATTAGTCTCTACCTTGGTCTTCTCATTGTACTACTCAGATCCACTTTATTCCCATGTTTAATTCATTGCATCTAGGCCAATGGATGGATCACAATTTCTAGGTAAGTTTACAGTAGGAGGGAGAGGCAACACACACTGCTACAGTTGGTCTAAGTGATAACCATCTACTTCGTTTGTTACCCAATCAAGGCTCTTCTTGCCCTTAAAAAGTACCTCTACTGGGCTATGTGGTTGTCTGGTTGGGACTCTGATCCCTAAGGGTTCTGAGACCTAGTTACCGAATATTTATCAAGTTGTATCTCTTTACCGACCCAGTTACAGTTAAAACTACACAGAGAAACACCAAGAAATACCCAGAGGATCTCCTAATTGCCAAGTACACTTTGATTCACTCTGACTACGGGAGAGCAGCTCTCATGATGATCAAAGTTAATTGCCTTTGTTAGTATGGTGACTTCCTTTGGTACCTAATGATCAACTGCCAAAAAGAGCCCAAAGTCACCAAGCAGAAGTTATAACTTGAAGTTCAGTAATGGTTGTAGTGCATCTTCTTGTGGAAGCGATCTACAGTAGACTAGAAAGTTTAGAGGGGATAGGAAATGCAGATTCTTTATTTGGTCACTAGGGATTGATGGTGAGTGAGACCATTGTCATTTTGATTCCTTCATTCCCAGGCTCATGTACTCCATCTACTGGAAACAAAGAGCTATGTTATGGCCATTGGTTTAAGGATTAATTATTCTAAAAAAGGATTAATTATTCTACGTTCTGAATTAGAAAGTCTTGTAATCTCAACATTCACCTTAAAATTGACGCTTTAGCTATTTCCTCAAACTTTTAATGTACTTTATCGGACAACAATTTCAGGACAGTGAAGTCTGTGGCTGAATGACCATCCTGCTGTGGCTCTTTTACTAAAAAGGGTCCTTAGTTTCAGAACATGTTATGTATAGGAAACCCCATGTGGGTAGATCAGACACCATTTTAAGTTTTTAAATAGTGGGGCTGACTGAGCTATAGCATAGGAGGAAAGCGAAGCCATTTCTAGAATGTATGACAGTTCCATTCAAGATGAATCATCCAAATGATTCTAAGCAGTTTATTAGAATCTAGAATCTTTCTAGATTCTAAGGAGTTTATTAACCAAGCTGCCAGCAAAAGACTAATTTCCTCTGACTTGAGAGACTATGCTGTATTGTGGACTCAGCAGTATTTTCTGTTAGTGGCCGACCAAATACTCAAAAGCAGCAAGAGCTGGATCACACTGGTGTAAGAGATCCGAAGTTGCCAGAACGCACATAACCTTCACCTACAGAACCATGAATGTTCCTTTGATAATCTATGGCATAAGCACTGCGATGCCCAATGACAAGGCTGGCTGACATTTAATCTCACTTAATTGAGTGAGGTGTAGTTTAGTGGCTCTTCTGATGGCCACTAACTTTCAAGGCAAATATTCACACACTATGCCTTGTCTTACAGATCCACCCATGTGCCTCTTATATGTCCTTCCCCCATGTCAATTCTCTTTCTACACAAAGTGGATAATTCAGTAAAATGTCCAAACTCTGACAACTGAGAGTACAGCCTTCACCACCGTCTTCAGGAACAAGCTTGCTTAGGATTATAGAGCATAGGGAGTCTGGGACGTGCACCTACATACCAAGCTAATCCATCCTTGTAGTAACCTTGGCCTTTTCCTTTCTCCATTGCCTAGGCATAGAAAATACCAAGAAGGCCATAGACCTCATTTGACAAAACAAAACAAAACAAAAAAAAAACATC
The DNA here is from genome assembly GCF_905146905.1 of Nyctereutes procyonoides. Classification (NCBI taxonomy): domain Eukaryota; kingdom Metazoa; phylum Chordata; class Mammalia; order Carnivora; family Canidae; genus Nyctereutes; species Nyctereutes procyonoides. The sequence continues at coordinate 7,666,872 of NW_026575046.1, forward strand.
AATAGAATAATGGAAGATGACATGGAAGTTGTTCATCTGTTTGCAGCTTACATGTGCTCTCTGGACCACCCAAGTCCCATCTCAGACTGATCACTTCTCTATAATGAATGCCTTCTGGGCTCACCTGAATTTAGGCTTAGTTGTCAATCCTGGCGATGTGGTAAATTGATATAATTTCTAGGAGGGACCAGTAGCTGCAAGGGGTGCTCTTCAAATGATGTATAATTATATGCACATGTTGGAGGTGTCAGGTTCCTGTCCTGACTCTCAGGATCAGCGTGCAAGTCTCCCGTTAGGCCTTGTTATTGATTTTACCAGCTTCATTTCTTAACACAGATGCCTTCTAACACCATGGGATTAATTTATTCGCATGGCTCAAGTGGCAAGGCTGCTTGCAGTGTTGTGTTGACTTGCAGCAGAGACCTTAATGCTCAGCGCCACATTCAAAATAAACAACTTTCCATGCAATCTGATAAATGGATCATTAGTTTCAGAGCTTTCTTCCAAGCATTAAAGATACTGCCTGTAAACCTCAAAAAAAGTCCAACATGTGTTCTGTTTTCTTCGGAGTAGTAGGAAGTACAAATTGTCTTGTGTTTAACTTTGCAAAGGATATCCTAGTGCGCCACAAAAATATTGAAACCCCTAAAGTAATCACATCTGTGTCTGATCCCTTAGTATTTGCAAGGTTCATATTACGCCAGACATACAACACTTGGTTTTCTACAGAACATCACATTGCTCCACTATATTAATAACATAATGCAATTAAACTTGATTAGAGGAAGTGGAAAGTACTTCAGATACTTTGGTTAGACAGACACACACATACACACACACATCAGTGTAATCTCCTGGACAGCACGGCCCTCCGTTAATTGTAAATTAGTAGCAGTTAGTAATTTTTCTTTCTTTCTTCTTTTTTTTTTTTTGTTAGTAATTTTTCTGGAGAAGGGTGCAGCTGTGAGATTTCTTCAACTATCAGTCACAACAAGCAGCTGGAAGATGAGTGTACTGGACTAAGAAAGGGGGACTACAAAGAGTGCCAATGATGTAGACTCCTCACAGGTAAAAAATTAGGACTCCCGAGCTGGACTCTCATTATTCTTTCTTGAACCATTGCTCTATAGTATTATGCATGTGATATGTGTGCGCGCGCGCGTGTGTGTGTGTATGTTTGTCTGCTGGGCATATCTTAATGATTTTGTCCATTTCATGTACCACTAAAATTAAATAAGAGTTAGATTTAGGGGAAAAAATGGCAGGGTTTTATTTTTTGTAGGTTCACTTTTTCTCTCTCCATATAAAAGATGCCTAGGAGATGCTTGACAAGACTGGTGTGATATCTTTCTGGAACCACGCTTCCTGGGCATATCAGGCTACAAAATGATGTGGGCCTATTGAGCCTGAACTTCCTTTTAGAAAGAGGCTTTGTGTAAGCCTTTGCCACACCTCTCCAGATGATGTCAGAAACCGTTTCCATGTCATTCTAGCTGAAAAATTCTGGGCAATATATATTTTTAGATCTGTACATTGCCAACTGATGTAGAAAGAAGTCAACAACATAAGGAAATTGATTGAATTAGACAGGTAATTAGCAATCGTTTAAAAGCTCATGAGTATATATGATTGCATAACTCAAAGGCATGCATTATTATATAACTTAAAAGTTTTTTATAGAAACTGACATTTTCCAGTTTTGCCATGATTTTAAATAATTTTCTTAAAATCAGACACCTACTGTTGTTGCTTTAGATTTAACAACTAATAGACATTACCTATTGTTTCACATCAAAAAGGTAAGAATTTGTTTTATAATCTCCAACTTTAGCCACCCTACTTAAGCATTCCCTACTGTTTTATTATTCACTCTTCTCAGTTCTTCTGATGATTCTTTTTTAACTTTGTTAGGATATCATTGATACAGGGACACTTGGGTGGCTCAATGGTTGAGCCTCTACCTTCCGCTAAGGGCTTCTATGGGGAGCCTGCTCCTCCCTCTGCCTATGTCTCTGCCTCTCTTTCTCTGTGTCTCTCATGAATAAATAAATATTTTTTTATAAAGAAGGATATCGTTGATACATTATACTATAGACAAACATTTGGTGAGGTTTGACATATGTTTGAAATCATATACCAGTGAAATCATTGTCAATATCAAAATAACGAATATACCTATCAGTTCCTAAAATTTCCTCCTATCCCCTTTAGTCCCTCCTTCCAACCCTGCTCATATAACCCCACATCCTCAAGCGACCCCTGATTTGTTTTCTGTCATCATAGATTGTTTCCATTCTCTTCATTTTAAATAAATGGAATCATATTATGTGCTTCTATTCTTTGCCTGTCTTCTTTTAGCACGATTTTGAAATCCATCCATGACTTTTCATCAGTAGTTCAGTTGTTTTCATGGCTTAATAGTATCCCATTGTAGAAATACACAATAATATGTCATTTCTGTTTCCATTAACCTGCTGATGAACACCTGGGTTTTTAGATTTGGGATATTACACTTAACCATTGTTATGAATAAACATGCCTTTGCATGGATATATACTTTTATACATTTTGGACATTTTTTGTCTGAAGTATCCCTAAGTATAATATATTTTAACATTATTTTAATTGGTATTATATTTTATTGTTATTCCTGATTATCAGTACATAGAAATATATTTATTTTTGTTTTGTGTATTGGTATGCTAATTTGCACAATGCAATTTTGCTAAATTTAGTTATTATTTCTAGTAGATTGCTGTGGATTGCAAGATAATTTCTACAGATGATCGCGTCACTTGCAAATAAGAAGTTATAATTCTTGTCCAAAATGGATGTTTTTCTTTTTTCTTGTTTCTTTCTTTTGCCTGAAAGGACTAGCAACAACCTTCAGTATAATGTTTAAGAATTGGTGAGAAGAGACATTCTTTCCTTGTTTCTGAATGGAGAAAACATTTAGTCTTTCACCATTAGGTACAATATCATCATTAGGTTTTTAAATCCTGACTCTTGTATTTCTATTTGGTGAGAGTTTTTACTAGTAATGATGGTGAATTTTGTTAAATGATTTCTATACCTAGGCTATTAAGATGAGCCTATGCATGAAATAGATCTATTTTGAGGAATTAGCTGATAAAGTTGTGAGGACTGGAATGTCCATTTTCCATATGGCAAGTTGGCAGCCTGGAGACTCTCTGACAAGTATTGATGCTGAAATCTTGAGGTAGAATTTCTTATTCCTCAAGCAAACTAGTTTTGCTGTTAAGATCTTTCAACTGCTTAGATGAAGACTACTTGGATTATCAAAGAAAATGCCTTTTATTTAAAATCAAAGATTGTAGATGCTAACCGTATCTACAGATACTTGCAGAGCCACACCTCTAATAGTGTTTGCCTAATGACTGGTTGCTACATTCTAGCAAATTGATACATAAACTGTCAAACACATTGACCAAGGAGATTTGAATATGGGACTCCTTCTTTTATGGTTGATCCCTAGTTTGCAAACGATTATCCCGTAAAATAAAAGCCAAATTCCTTAGCTTGGTTATTGAGACAAAGTCGTGTTTTCTCTCTATACTCATGCTTTAACTTGTGCCTTTGTCCTTGCATTCCACTTACCACAATGGCTCCATTCTATTATATAATTATTACAATTGCCTCAGCTCAGTGAATTAGAGATCAATTTTTCCCTCCTTCTAGTTGCTATAACACATACTATCCTAAACCTTAGGAAATATATATATTCCTAAGGACATATATATATATATAAAATCTCAAACACAGATGTAATCTATCAAATATCCTTATGCATATTTATACACAGTTATGATTCCTCTGCAGGACAAGGGTGTGGTTTATACATGTTGTATAAACCTCCACTTTCCATACCCAGTAAAGTTGCATACACTAGATATTGTCAAAATAATTATACTATTAAAATGATGTAACTTGACAGAATGTCTTATGGCTAAAATTTTACTCTGATAAAGAAATTAAAATCACAATTAACTATTTTTTGGGACACCTGGGTGGCTCAGTGTTTGAGCATCTGTCTGCTTCCAGACCAGGGCGTGATCCTGGAGCCCCAGGATCGAGTCCTATGTCACGCTTCCTGCATGGAGCCTGCTTCTCCCTCTGCCTGTGTCTTTGTTTCTGTCTCTCTGTGTCTCTCATGAATAAATAAATAAAATCTAACTTTTATTGTTTTATTGTTTTTTTAAATTTTAATTTAAATTTAAGTTAGTTGACATGCAGTGCAAAATTAGTTTCAAGAGTAGAATTCAGTGACTTACAACACCCAGTGCTCATCACAACAAGTGCTCTCCTTAATACCCATCATACATCTCACCCACCTCCCTCCATCCAGTCTGTTTGCACATGAACTACTTTTTATTTTTTTAGTTTTAAAAAGCAAGTAATAATTTATATTGTCTCATTTTCACTAAAATAAATCTGTATAAAAGTATAGAAAAAGTTGAGTGGTACAATTATAAAAGGAATTAATAGTAGTTATTTTGATGCATTAAAATTTGGAGTGAATTAAATTGCTTTTCTGTTTTTTTTTTCTATTTTCACATGACATGAGGAATGTTAATATTTGTAGTAGGTACCCCTCAAAAGAGAGCAGTAAATGTCCAAGACAGAGAGCAGGGTCCGAGAGATGTCTACTTCAACACGGGCCAACCTTGGATGTACTGGTAACAAGGTGGTGGACTACGTTCCATCACGGTCCTGCTGCGACAGTGACATGGCATGAAGAGGTAAGAGACCCTCTACTCCCAGGATTCCTTGAATACACTTGGAAGCATCTTCTTCCTGGGGGGTCTGCCACCTTCTTAGTTTGGACTCAGAGCCACCAGATATCCAGCAGCAGCAGGAGCCCCAAGCAGATGATAGCTGAGATGTAGGTGTTTAGGGACCTTTTCAGAGACACCGAAGTGAGGATAACCTCATATGTTGGGAGGTGGGAGTGAGATTTGCTCAGAGAGCTCCGCTGCCCCCGACAGTGTGAGGAAGCCACCCAGCAGGATGTGCGTAGAGGGAGCCCAGCCTGAGCACCCTGGCCTGGCTGCACCCACAATGAAACCATTTTTAAACACAATGCTCTCAAATAGGAGAGAAGGCTGTTAGTGTGATCCCCTTCATGGAATCACACAGGAGTATTTTGCACAGGGACGCCTGTGGGGCTCAGTGGTCTGCCTTCGGCTCAGGTGGTGATCCTGGGGTCCTGGGATCAGTTCCTGCATAGGGATCCCCGCAGGGAGCCTACTTCTCCCTCTGCCTGTGTCTCTGCCTCTCTCTGTGTGTCTCTCATGAATAAATAAATTATTTATATAAAAAAAGAGAAATATTTTGTATGGCTCTGTCAGATTCCAATCAATACGACCCAGTGAAATGGACAAAATGTATTTGTATAGTGCAAGAAAAACTCTAAATATTTTTAAGTGGGCTTATTTCTGTGGTCTCTATTCTGATATGTGTATCTGTTTCTGTGCCAGTACTATACTGTTTTGATTTACTACAGCTTTGGGGTATATCTTGAAGTCTGAAGTCGTGATGCCTTTAGCTTTGTTCTTCTTTCTTAATATTAAATATCAAATATTAATTGATAATATGTACTTACACATATGATGACTTCTATATACAATTAATTAAAGTATGCTTATAATTTCCTGTGACACCCAAGCTGTTATCATTAAAATTATGTTCAGGGTTGCTGGTAGGTGTATACCTTTTAAAATTAGAACAAGAGTTTCTTTTCAAGACTTTTACGTGATTGGTTACAAAATGAAGAAATGTAAAACGCTACTTTCAAATATAAGGATGTATTTTTAGATTCAGTTTAACATAAAGAGTTTCTCTATACTAATAAACCTTAAAATAAAAAATGTAAAAGTTTATGCCCACGAATACATTTTTACCAAGTTCTTCAAATATAAATGACTAATTAACATTTTGCATAAAGTTTTACAGAAGAAAATACTTTTTCAGCTGATACATAAAGAGAACCAATTACATTAACAGCAGACATGTATATCATTAAAACTATTGTAATAATATTTGACTTTTTCACGGCATTTCTCTTAGGTCTTGTTTTAACTTAAGTGATCATGCTTTCAAATGCCCAATCATTCCAATTTCATTACAATTTGTAAAACTCACTTATAGCAGAAATTTATTATCTTTTTAAAATATCAAATAATGAAAAATAATGCAGAATTGATTTTGCTTTTACTTTCAAAAATTAAATTCTGAATGAATCACATAAATTGAAAACCATATATGACCATATAATGTCACCCTTCAAAACAAGTAAAAAATATTTAAACACAAACTATTTCAAAATTCCAAACTCACATAGCATTAAATTAAAAAGAAAATGGACCTTTCATTTTAGTTAATTTTTACTTTTGCTGTAGTTCTATTTAAGTGTACAAGCCTTATCACTGAGTGTAGGTACAATACTGCAGAGTAGATCTCTAGAGCTTATTTATTTTTCTTAACTAAAAATCTGTACATACTGAGTAGTGACTTCCCAGTTTCTCTTCCTTCCCCTTTTTCCAGCCTCTGGAAACCACCAGGTCAGGCTTTGATCTTATGAATTTGACTATTTCAGATACTTCATGTAAGTGGAATTATCCTGCACTAGTCTGTGTCTGGCCTATTTCACTTAGCATTATGCTCTCAAAGAAGTTGGTCTTTTTTCTTTTTGAAGAATCTTACCTTAAATTATACATCTGTATATATTTTTCCTATTGGAATTTAACTGTGGGGTGGCTACTGTTTTAAGCAATAAAATGAAATAAAATAAAATAAAATAAAATAAAATTAAATAAATAAAATAAAATAATAAGAGTGTGACTGTTTTTGAAGGAAATACTCCTGTACTTTGGATGTTTAAAATTATTTGGAACACAATGAAATAGATATAATGAGAAACAATTTTTTTTTCTGCAATAACAATTGGTATCTGTTTTATTTTGTTTGCATTTTTAGAAAAAAGCACAAGAAGGTCACAAAATTTGAAGAAGTCAATGATTGTCAAAACCTTTGCATTTAGGAGTCTTTATATCTTGCCTCTCTTTCATTCAAGCTTTTTAATTTTTGTCACTTACTTTTTCAGTGTCTGTGTTTCCTTTCTTATAAAATAGAACTAATTATACATTTATTAATAGCAATCAGGATTGTTTTAAAAATTGCATGAAACTATGCATATATTTGGAACTCTCACATGAATGTATATTTATTAAGAACTTTTTATTTAATTGACTTCCTGGCTTCTATTAATTGTTAAGAATTGACTTAGGAAAGGGGAATTAAGACAGGTAATGTTGAGTCAATGGCCTCTCCAATAAAACAGTAAAATAAAGTAAAAGAATAAATGGGTGGGAAAGAGCTGGGGCTTAGATTCTAGAAAGACACACAGATTCAAAAAAGAAAGAAAAGAGTTATAAGAAATTTTTGCAGGCAATGATTCTTATCCTGTAAATCTTTATTTCTCTATATTACTTTGAAAAGAATTTTCCTATATGCCCTGTTGCCCCCATTTCTGTTCAAACTCATTTTCCCTTACAGCCACTGCTTTCCCTGATTCCTCCTGCCACCTCTCTGTGAAAGAAGTATTGATTGAGTGATAAAGCAAATCCAGTTACATGGCTGTAGTGATCTCATTTCACAAAAGAGTCTGGAGAAAGAAATGTATCCTTAGAGTAAACTTCGGATCACTTAAGAATTCTGAAATCCTGAAATGCCAACCAAAAGAACATTTCCAGGGGAAAGGAATAGCTAAAAAGAGCATGAGTCAGAATAATGTCGGAAGCCAGAGAAAGCAAAATATTCAGCCCTGGAAGAGAGACGGGATGGAGACAGAGTAACTGGTGTTTACATTTCCTCTGGATGTCTCCAAGGCTGGGCACAAGGCATGCAAAAGGATTCGAGGTATTTATAAAAGTGAAACCATGACATCATTTGTTTACCCTTTTCCTCCTCTGTCCTTCTTGTCTTTGTCTTCTCAGTACAAGCCTTTCAGATAATTCAGTTCTAAAATCTTCTCAGCAATATTTACAATGCCTTAAACACGCAGATTTTTTAATTTATTTTTTTTATTAAAATTCGAGTTAGTTTACATATAATGAAATATTGGTTTCAGGAGTAGAATTCAGCAATTCACCACTTATGAACAAAACCCAGTGCTCATCACAAGTGTCCTCCTTAGTACCCATCACCCATAGAGCACAACCCCACCGACCTCCCTATGTCAACCCTGTTCTCTAACGTTGAGTCTCCTATGATCTCTCTCTTTCTCTCTCTCTTTTTTATCCCCTTCCCATATGCTCATCTGTTTTGTTTCTTGAATTCCACTTATGAGTAACATCATGTGATATTTGTCTTTCCTACTGACTTATTTTGCTTAGCATAACGCACTCTAGCTCCATCCACATCACTAGAAATAGCAAGATTTCATTCTTTTTGAAGCTGAATAATCCATTATACATGTATACCGTATATATATATATATATATATATATATATATATATATAATAGATATCTATATCTGTATCTATCTATCTATCCCACTTGTTCTTTATCCATTCATCAGTCAGCAAACATTTGGGCTCTTTCCATCATTTGGCTATTGTTAATAATGCTGCTACAAACATCAGGGTGCCTGTATCCCTTTGAATTTATATTTTGTATCCATTGGATAAATACCTAGTAGTGCAATTGCTGGATCATAGGGCATTTTATTTTTATCTTTTTGAGGAACCTCCATACTATTCTCCAGAGTGGATGCAGTTTGCATTCCCACCAAAAGCACAAGACAGATCCCCTTTCTCTGCATCCTCACCAACACCTGTTGTTTCTTGTGTTAGTAATTTTAGCTACTCTGACAGGTATGAGGTGGTATCTCATCATGGTTTTGATTTATATTTCTGTGATGATGAGTGATGTTGACCATCCTTTCACGTATCTGTTAACCATCTGGATGTCTTCCTTGGAAATTGCCTAGTTATCTCTTCTCCCCATTTCTTAACTGGATTATTTGTGTTTTGGGTGTTGAGTTTGATAAGTGCTTTATAGATTTTGGATACTAATCCTTTATCATTTACAAATATCTACTCCCATTCTGTAGGCTGCCTTTTAGTTTTGTAGATTCTTTTCTTTGCTGTGCAGAAGATTCTATTTTTTTCATTTTGATAAAGTCCCAATAGTTCCTTTTTGCTTTGTTTCCCCTGCCTCAGGCAATGTCTCTAGTTAGAAGTTACTATGGCCAAGGTCAAAGAGGTTTCTGTCTGTGTTCTCCTCTAGGATTTTGATGATTTCCTGTCTCAGGATTAGGTCTTTTATCCATTTTTTAAATAATAAATTTATTTTTTATTGGTGTTCAATTTGCCAACATACAGAATAACATCCAGTGCTCATCCCATCAAGTGCCCCCCTCAGTGCCCGTCACCCATCCACCCCCACCCCCTCGCCCTCCTCTCCTTCCACCACCCCTAGTTCGTTTCCCAGAGTTAGGAGTCTTTATGTTCTGTCTCCCTTTCTGATATTTCCTACCCATTTCTTCTCCCTTCCCTTCTTTTATCCATTTTGAATTTATTTTTTGTGTATGGTGTAAGAAAGTGGTCCAGTTTCATCCTTCTGCATGCTTCCATCTAGATTTTCCAACACTATTTGTTGATGAGATTGTCATTTTTCCATTAGATATTCTTTCCTACTTTTTTGAAGGTTAGTTGATCATATAGTTCTGTGTCCATTTCTGGATTTTCTACTCTGTTCCATCAATCTACCTGTTTTTGTGCCAGTACCATACTATCTTGATGACTACTACTTGGTAATATGACTTGAAATCTGGAATCATGATGTCTGCAGTTTTGTTTTTTATTTTTCAGGATTGGTTTGGCTATTTTGGATCTTTCAGGATTCCATACAAAGCTTATAATTGTTTGTTCCAGTTTTGTGAAAAAAAGCTGCTGGTATTTTGAAAGGGATTGTATTAAATGTGTAGATTGCTTTGGGTAGTATAGATTTTTAAAATGTTTGTTCTTCCAATCCATGAATGTGAGAAAAGCTTCCATTTCTTTATGTCCTCTTCAATTTCTTTCATAAGTGTTCTATAGTTTTCAGAGTACAGATCTTTTACCTCTTGATTAGGCTTATTCCTAGATATCTAATTGTTTTTGGTGGAATTGCAAATGGTATTGGTTCCTTGATTTCTTTTTCTGCAGCTTCATTATTGGTGTATTGAAATGCAACAGATTTCTCTACATTGATTTTATATCTTGTGACTGCTGAAATCATGTATCAATGATAGCAGGTTTTTGGTGGAGTCTTGTGGGTTTTCTATATCAAGTAGCATGTTGTCTGCAAATAGTGTAAGTTTGATTTGTTTATTATTTGGATGCCTTTTATTTCTTTTTGTTGTCTGATTGCTGAGCCTAAGAATTCCAATACTATGTAAAATCGAAATGGGTAGAATGGACAGCCTTGTCTTGTTCCTGACATTGGGGGAAAGGCTCTTAGTTTATCTCCACTGAAGATGGTATTAGCTGTGGGTCTTCTGTATATGGCCTTTATGACGTTGAGTATGTTCTATCAGTCCCTACTTTGTTGAGGGTTTTTATTAAGAAAGAATTCTATACTTTGACAAATGTTTTTTTCTCCATCTATTTAGAGATTTATATGGTTCTTATCATTTCTTTTATTAATGTGGTGTATCACATTGATTGATTTGCAAATATAGATACACTTTGCAGCCAAGGTATAAATCCCACTTGATCGTGGTGAATAATTCTTTTAATATACTGCTGGATTCAATTTACTACTATCTTGTTGAGAGTTTTTATATCCATGTTCATCAAGGATATTGACCAGTAATTCTCTTTTTTAGTGGGATCTTTGTCTGGTTTTGGAATCAAGGTAACAGTGGTCTTGTAGAATGAATTTGGAAGTTTTCCTTCCATTTTTATTTTTTGGAATAGTTTGAGAAAAATAGATAGATATTACTTCTCCTTTAAAATTATGGTAGAGGGCAGGCTGGGTGACTCAGTGGTTTAGCGCCACCTCCAGCCCAAGGTGTGATCCCGGAGACCTGGGATTGAATCCCATGTTGGGCTCCCTGCATGGAGCCTGCTTCTCTGTCTGTATCTCTGCCTCTCTCTCTCTCTCTCTGCATTTCTCATGAATAAATAAATAAAATCTTTAAAAAAAAATTCTGGTAGATTCCCCCGGGAAGCAATCGGGCTGTGGACTTCTGTTTTTTTGGGAGACTTTTGATCACTGCTTCGATTTCCTTGCTGATTATGGATCTGTTCAAATGTTCTATTTCTTCCTGTGCTAGTTTTGGTAGTTTATGTGTTTGTAGGAATTTGTCTATTTCTTCCAGCTTGCTCAGTTTGTTGGCATATAATTTTTGATAACATTCTCTTATAATTGTTTGTATTTCTATGCTGTGGGTTATGATATCTCCTCCTTTATTTGTGATTTAATTTATTTGGGTCCTTTCTTTTTTTCTTTTTTGACAAGTCTGGCTAGGGGTTTATCAGTTCTCTCTTTTTTTAAGATTTTATTTATTTCTTTGAAAGAAAGAGAGAGCACAAGTAGGGGGAATGTCAGGCAGAGGGAGAGGGAGAAACAGGCTTCCCACTGAGCAAGGATCCTGACTTGGGGCTTGATCTCAGGACTCTGGGATCATGATGTGAGCCAAAGGCAGATGCCCAACCAACTGAGCCACTCAGGCGACCCTCCATTTTATTCATTCTTTCAAAGAACCAGCTCTTAGTTTTGTTGATCTGTTCTACTGCTTTTTTTTTCTATATCATTGATTTCTGCTGTAATCTTTATTATTTTCCTTCTGTCAGCTTTAAGCTTTATTCGCTCTTCCTCTTCTAGCTCCTTTAGGTTTGGGGTTAGTTGTGTATTTGAGACTTTTCTTGCTTCTTGCAAGAAAGAATTAAGTCTGTATTGCAATATACTTCCCTCTTAGGACTGCCGTTGCTGCATCCCAAAGGTTTTCAAAGGTCATTTTCATTTTCATCCACTTCCATGTACTTTTTAATTTTGTCTTTAATTTCCTGGTTAACACATTCACTCTTTAGTAGAATGTTCTTTAACCTCCATGTATCTTGGCCTTTCCAAATTTTTCTTGTGGTTAACTTCAAGTTTCATAGTGTTGTGATATGAAAATCAGAATAGTATGATCTAAATCTTTGTGTACTTTTTTTAGGGTTAAGTTATGATCCAGTATGTGATCTCTTCTGGAAAATGTCCCATGTGCACTTGAAAAGAATATGTATTTTGCTGCTTTAGAATGAATGATCTGAATATATCTATTAAGTCCATCTGGTCCAATGTGTCATTTAAAACCATTATTTCCTTGTTGATTTTCTGCTTAAGTGACCAGCAGGGTCACATGCCTGAGCTAGAAATGCTCAGTCAAAGGCCAGGTGGGCACAGAGCACAGAGGGAGCCCAGGAAGTTGGGAGCGATTGACTACTTTTCCTAGGGTCCTCTGAGGAGTAGGGCCCAAACCAGTGAGGAAAGCCTACAGGGAACTAAAGCCAAAAAGAACAATCTAGAGCTTACTTAGCCTAGCCCCCTGGCAAGGGCAGTGAAATTCTGCCCCAAGCAAAGAAAATGTTTTGAGACAATGCTTGAGAATTAATGCTAGAGACCCTCTCCATAAAATCAATCAGCAAGAACATCCAGCTAAGAACAAGTTTACCAAACACACAGAGCTGCAAAACTCTGGTGCTAGGGGAAAATAGTAGATAGAATTCATGGTTATTTTCTCATGATTCCTTAGTCTTTATATTTTAATGTTTTTTCTCTTTCCTTTTCGACCAATTTCTTATTTTATCAACTCTTTTTTAAGTCTTTTTAAATTTTCATTTTTACAGTTACATTATATCCTTTCATTGTATTTAATTTTATTTTTGAATATATATAAATTTTTCTCTCTTTACAATTTTGGGATGTGATTTCTTCTAACAAACAGACCAAAAATACACACAGAATCTAGTGTGATGCTCTGTTCTCTTCATCTGTCTAGTTATACTCTCTCTATTTTTTTAGTCTTTTAAAATTTTCATCTTTACAGTTACATTCTGGCCTTTCAATCTATTTAATTTTATTTTTGAATATATATATATATATATTTTTTTCCTCTTTACAACTTTGGAAAATAGTTTATTCAAGCAAAAATATACCCAGGATATAGTGTATTATTCCATCCTGTTTACTTGTCTGTTTATATTATTTCCTTTTTTTTGTCTTTTGATCTTCATTTTTACAGTTACATTCTACTGTTTCATTGTATTTTTTTAAGATTTATTTATTTATTCATAAGAGATACACACACACACGGGCAGAGGGAGAAGCAGGCACCATGCTGGGAGCCCGATGTGGGACTCGATCCTGGGTATCCAGGATCATCACCTGGGCTGAAGGTGGTGCTAAACCACTGAGCCACCTGGGCTGCCCTCTTTTGTTGTATTTAATTTGATTTTTGTACATATGTAAGTTTTTCTTTCCTTACAATTTTTGGATCTAGTCTTACAGTAAACAGGCCAAAATACACACAGGATCCAGTGTTTTGCTCTGTTCTGTTCATCTGTCTGATTACATTCACTATCTCTTCTAAAAAAAAAAACAAAACAAAAAAAAAAACACTTTTTTTTTTTTTTGGTTTTGGGCCTCTTTAGTTTAAATTTATCTGGGGTCATTGTTGCCATTTTTCTATTTTGTTCACTAGTTCATCTATTCTTCTCTGGACAGAATGACAAGACAGAAAAACTCACCTCAAATAAGAGAACAATAGGTAGTACTGACTGCCAGGGACTTAATCAGTATGGATATAAGTAAGATGTTGGAACTAGAATTCAGAGTAACAATTATAAAGATACTAGCTAGGTTTGAAAAAAAGCATAGAAAGCATAGAATCTCTTAGAGAATCCCTTTCTGAAGAAATAAATTAACTAAAATCTAATCCAGTCAAAATAAAAAGCTATTAATGAGATACAATAAAAAAACAGAGCCTCTAACTATGAGGGTAAATGAGGCAGAAGAGACAGTTAGTGATATAGAAGACAAAATGATGGAGAATAAAGAAGCTGTGAAAAAGAGAGATAAACAACTACTGGATCACAAGGGGAAAATTCAAGAGATAAGTGATAGGATAAAGTGAATCAACATTAGAATAACTGGGATCCCGAGAGAAGAGGAAAGAAAGAGAGGGGAGCAGAAGGTATACTGGAACAAGTTATAGTTGAGAACTTCCCTGCTCTGAGGAAGGAAACAGGCATTCAAGTCCAAGAGGCACAGAGAACCACCCTGAAAAATCAAAAAAAAAAAAAAAAAAAAAAAAAAAGGTCAACACCTCAACATATAATAATGAAGGTTGCAAATTCTCAGAGACAAAGAGAAAATCCTGAAAGCAGCTTGGGACAAGAGGTCCATAACCGACAAGGGTAGAAACATTAGACTGGCAGCAGACCTATTGACAGAGACCTGGGCTTGATATATTCAGGGTGCTAAATGAGAAAAGTATGCAGCCATTAATAGTTTAACCAGCAAGGCTATTGTTCAAAATAGATGGAGAGATAAAAAGCTTCCAGGACAAACAGAAACTAAAAGAATTTGTGATCAAATTCTAAACCAGTCCCGCGAGAAATATTAAAGGGGATACTTTGAGTGAAGAGAGCCCAAAAGTAACATAGACCAGAAAGGGAACAGAAATAATATACAGAAGCAGTGACTTTACAAGTAATACAATGGTACTAAATTCACATCTTTCAGTAGGTACTCTGAGTGTAAATGGGCTAAAATGCTCCAATCAAAAGACACAGAGTATCAGACGGAAAAAACAAACAAACAAACAAAAAACAAAAAACAAAAAAGCAAAAAACAAAAACAAGACCTATCAATATCCCATCTGCAAGAGACTCATTTTAGACCCAAAGACACCTCCAGATTAAAATTGAGGGGGTGGAAAAACATTTATCATGCTAATGGACATCAAAAGAAAGCTGGGGTGCCAATCCTTATATCAGACAAATTATATTTTAAGCCAAGAACTGTAATAAGAAGTGAGGAAGGAAACTATATCATAATTAAAGTGTCTATCCAACAAGAAGATCTAACAGTTATAAATACTTATGCTCCTAACATGGGAGCAGTCAATTTTATAAGCCAGTTAACAAAATTAAAGATACACATTGATAATAATACAATAATAGTAGGAGACTTTAGAAGCCCACTCACACCAATGAGCAGCTCATCTAAGCTTGCTGCGCATTTTGTGATTGTGACTAATATATGCCTTGGTGACAGCCAGTTTTTGTCATATTTAAGGGGGTTCTCTGTGTTTCCTGGATTTTGATGTCTTTGTCCTTCCCCAGATTAGGGAAGTTTTCAGTTATAATTTGCTCAAATAACCTGCCCATTTTTTTTTCCTCTTCGTCTTCTGGGATGACATAAAAGTTATTATTTTTAATAAGTTGCTAAGTTCCCTAAGTCTACCTTTGTGATCCATTGCCTTTGTTTCCCTCTTCTTTTTAGCTTCATGATTTTCCATAATCATATATTCTTTATCCCTGATTCATTTCTCTGCTTCATCCACCCAAATTTTTATGGCATCCATATGTGTTTACATCTCAGTATTGCTCTTTCTGTATCCAAAAAAATAAGACAAAAACAAAAACCTCCAAAAACAAACAAAAGCCTTAAGGAAGTTACATCGTGTTTCTCCTAGAGCTGAAGTATTGCAGCACTCCATGATCAGTAGACTTGGTATGTGCCGAAGGAGTTTGAGTTTGTCCTGGTCTTCTGAGGGAGGGGTCTGCTGCTCTGATTGTTAGGTGGACTTGGCCTAGTGGAGTTGGGCCTACAGGGCACAGGAAAGGCAGAGCTTTGTGTAGGTGGCTCTGGTCTCCGCTTGGTAGCTCTGTTTTTCTCTCACTGAGGTAGGTCACTGGTGGTGGGTGAGGTGTGAGAATGGCCTTGCTTGCTGTCTTTTCTCCAGAAGCCAGAACTCTTGTGTCACTCTCTTCAGGAAGCCCTCACAGATGAGCAAACAATAGTCCCTTCTGTGCCCCAGCTTCCGTCAGATCCCCACCTTCACCCTATCTTTGTCCAAGTTGTCCCCCTGCCATATGGGGCAGCACTCCTGTGTTTTGTCTCAGGCTGGGTTTCAAAGCCCAACACTTCAGAGACTCCTGCAGTGTGGACCCACACTGATCCTCTAGGAGACAATCTCACTGCACTGTAACCAGTGTTGGATTGTCCCAGAAAATAGTCCGTCCACGATGCAGGCGTTTGGGGTTTATGGTAAATCTCAACAGACAGCTGGCACCAGGGTTTACTGACCTCAGCTGGCATCTCTGTTCCTTGCTGGTGAAGGGGGCAGCTCAATGGAACCCACAGGGTCTTTTGCCCACACAGTGCCTGTACTGCCTCTACCAAATGCATTCTAAGCAGGGGAACCATTCCTTCCCATACAACCCAGCGGATCCTTAGACCATGGCTGCTTGCTCCCTGAGCTGTGCCCTCCTCCCCCACCAGAACACCATTCAGTTCACTAGGCATGACCCTGGAGATGGCTCTGACCTCTGAAACTTCAGACTCTGCATCCCACTATTTATAAAACCAGTCAGTGGTTTTAGGGAACAGTTTTCTTGTGCAGGCCCCTGTGTGTGTTTTCACTCCTTCCCTTTCCCCCACTCTTTCTCTCTCATTCTCTCACTCCTCTCTCTGTAATGAGGGCTCCCTCCCCTCTGCAGCTCCTGAAGCTCTTTTCTCCTCTGCACCAGCTCTCTGCAGTTTCTACCTTACACAGGTCTTTTTTTTTTCCTGCTTGTAGACATGCAGTTTTGTTCTCTAGGCTCTCTGATCAATTTCTTGTGTGTTCAGAATGATTTGATATTTATCTAGCTGTGGTAGGGTGAGGAGGCAAGTTTAGAGTTGCCTTACTCATCTGCCACATTAACCATTTCTCCAAACATGCAGATTTAATTAAAAAGTAATTGTAGCATTCAGACTGCCTTGGGTAGAGGTGGTATAGGGGGAAAGTGAGGCATGATTTGATAGGAGGCTAAAAACAAAAACAAAAACAAAAACAAAAAACCTGTATGATTGGGGAACTACCAGAAGGAAAAGGAACACTGACAACAAACAGTCAAGTAATCCAATTTTGGTAATCCAATTTCAGGACTAAGAGTCAGGTCAAATGTTGCAGAAGACCCTTAATGTTGAGAGAAAGGAAGTAACATATCATACACTGCGCAAGTCAGATTATGAGAGTAATGGTAATAATTGTATTGATTGACTGAGTGAAAGAAGTAAGACGACAATGACCAATAGTTTGTTAGGCTAAAAGAGCAGGAAAAACATCAAAAGCACAAAACCAATGATCCGATGACCCAAGTCATATGCTTAAACTTGTGCTTATGTGTATACTATGCTCAGGTTAGAGCCATACCTCCTCTTCACCAAGTGGTGACATCAGAGCTTAAGAAGAAATAATGGTATTGTCTTCATCTTTATCTTCAACATCTGACATGAACCAAACATGAACATGACATCCACCCCCCTTCATAATGGCATTCATTTTCTTTTTCTAATATACTTCCTCATTCCTTAACTCTTTCCTAGGACCAAATGTTCAACATCACTAGTCATTAGGGAAATGCAAATTAAAACCACATTTGCAATATCACTTCACACCTGTGAGTATGGCCATCATCAAACAGATGTGAGATAACCAGTGAGAATGTGGTGGAAAGGGAACCCTTGTGCCCTGTTAGTTGGATTGTAATTTGGTAACCGCCACTATGTAAAAGAGTATGGAGGATCCTCAACAAACTAAAAATAGAACTACCATATAGTCCAGGAATTCTCCTTCTGGAAATATATCCAAAGAAAAGAAAAACACTAACTTGAAAATACATCTGTACTCTCATGTTCACTGCAGCACTAGTTACAATGGCCAAGACATGCAAACAACCTAAGTGTCCATCAGGTGATGAATGCATAAAAGAGTTGTGAGATATATGCATCGAAAGGATTACTCAGCCATAAAAAAAATGAGGAATTCCTACCATTTGCAACTTGAGTGGACCTTGAAAGTAATATCCTAAGTGAAAAAGTCAGACAGAGAAAGACAAATACTGTATGATTTGCATTATATGTGAAATCTTAAAAGAGAAAAAGTGAAACCTCATAGAAAAAGAGATCAGACTTGTGGTAACCAAAGGCAGGGGGTGGAGAGAGAGGAAATTGGAGGAATGTGGTCAAAAGGTACAAACTTTGAGTTATAAGTGTAGAGATAAAATGTACAACATGATGATTGTAGCTAACGCTGCTGTATGGTATATGGGAAAGTTATTAAATGAGGAAATCCTATGAGTTCTTATCACTAGGAGGAATTTTTTTATTTTTTTATTTTTCTTTTTTTGGTTTCCCTTTTTATTTCATCAAAGACTGGTGGATAAACCTAAACACAGCACAATTACTTCAGATCATTCTTCATATTGTATACACACAGACCGATGAACGTAATCTGCAAAGAAACCTGCAGTCGGCAATACAATGCCTACAGCTTTTCCTTCCCTCTCTCAAAAAAAATTAAAAACACACCAACTTAGAATCTCATCAGCACACACTCTCCTGTGACAAATGATTCAGACATAAATAATGGGTGCAAAGAAACTATATGCTAACATGTGTAGAACCTTTGTTAATGAAAACCCCAAAGCAGCCGTAAGGATGCAGCTGCCTTCAGTGACTGGTAAGTAGCTAGTAGCTAAGTAGTAGTAACCCCATGGGGCGCCATCGACAGAGGTTGTGCTGCAGAGAAAAGCTATGTACACACACAATGAGAAAATAAACTGCAAGAACAATGCATGCATGTTTAATACTGGAGAAATCACGGCCCTCCAAAATGTCTTCACGTTTGTTATAAAAGCCCTCTGCACTCAACTAAAATTAAAATGATCTTCAAAGGATAATACTTGTAAAGTTTGCTTAAGTCTTTTCAGCCACAGAAGCTGCAATGGAAATAAATGCTCAGAGTGATTTTCAAAACAAACAAAAAAGTCTATTCTTCTAATGACATGCATGATTAAAAGGTCTATGCAAGATACAGGGCTCTGCCTTCCCAGTGACTAGGAAAAAAAAGTCAGTTTTTAGTTTGCAGATGGTCAAAGGATTTTGTATTCCAGCAGGAGTTCAAATCTTCTGGATCTTTTCGCCAACAACTACTGGATTTTCTTTTTTTCTGATTTTTCTCAGCAGCATCAGCTTTGTAATTTAAGAGCAATTGTGTACATCGGAGTAACGGTGTACAGCACAGTAAACACTTCCACATTCAAACCCAGTAAGTCCCACTTTCTTCCTGCACATGAAACAGCGATTCTTGTTTTCTTTTGTTTTGTTTTTCAAGAGACTTGCTTTGCTCTTCAGATGGCTGCTGTGCCGTATCTGATACTGAAGCTTGCAGGTCTTCTGTTTCAGGTGTTGCTTTTTCCACAGATGTACTGTCCACTTGGGAAGATGCTACAGATTCTGATGAAAGTGACTGATTTGATACAGGGCCTACCTCCACAATTTTCTGTTTGCTTCCCCTCAGATTAACTTCACTTGAAGCTGTGCCCCACGACAACCTCTTTTCCTTTTTCTTCCTTTTTTTAGTATCTATATGAGAAGACGGGTGTTATTTGAACCTATTATGATGATTATTTCACAGCATATATAAATCGAACCATCATGTCCTATGCCTTAAACTTATACAGTGATGTCTTTCAATGATTTCTCAATAGACTAGAAAAAAATACCTGGGAATAAATCTGATGGGAGACATGCATAATCTCTACAAAAACAATTTTGAAATCTGAAATATTAAAAAGAAAAAAAGAAGATTAAAATGTTTACAAAGTCTATGAATCAGAACTCAGGATTGTAATGATAAGACTGTTCCCCAAGTTAATCTAGAGTTTCAAAAAATCCCAAATAGATCTCAGAAGGGTTTTTGATTTTGGTTTTGTTTTTTTTGGCAAATAGACTTGGTGACTGCAGAATCTACATGGGAATAAAGGGATATTACATTATCCATGGCAATACAGAAATCCAACAAATTTAGAGGATTTTCTCTACTAACTGGCATGGCGTGCTTTAAATTACAACAAGTAAGATTGTAAAGTACTGGTGCAAGGAGAAACAATAGATCTATGCAACAGAAATCAAAGTCCAGAAATAGATCAATGGATTTGTGCACATTTGGTTCAAAGCACATGTGGGCATTGTAGAGCAGATTATCTGGAAAGGATAATCCTTTCAAAGTATGATGTTCTATCAATTGGATATTTATATAAAATAAATATATAAAAATTAGCTGCCCCATAAAGAGAAACAAAATTATTTTTGAGTGAATTATAGATCTGGATGTGAAAGGTAAACCAAAATCTTCAAGAATATAAATTAGAAGATTAATTTCATAATCCTGAGGTAGGAAAAGATGACTTAAGTGGGACAAAAGTCACCAACTATAAAGAAAAAGATAATAAATCATACCACACAAATTAAAGGATTTACTAAGTCATACTACATCAAATTTAAAATTTTCTTTCTGCTCAGGAATAAATATCATTAAGAGAGAAAAACTGTATATTTCACTTGTATTGTTACAGAGAATTAAATTACTGTTATATAAAGGAATAGAGAAATTTAAATGGGAAAGTGAGTTTACATAATCACATGGATCTCAAAAATATATTAAGGTAAAAAAATCAGATGCTATAGAATGCATACTGAATATTTCCACATATATATTAAAAAATAAACAGGCAAAACATCTAGGTGATAGTCTCTTTGGCGATGGGAAGAAGAAGTAGATACTGGGAAAGACTAAAAGGAGTCTTCAATGTTGTTGGCACTGATCTATTACTTAAGCTAAGTGATGGTTACATGTTAAGAGTTCTTCACATTTATTGGATTCTACACATTATGGCTCTTAATATTTTTTTATGTTATACTTCAATAAAAAATAAATTAATAAGATACCAAGACACTACTATAATCCTGATACTATTTTGTGTCCTTTACATATAATAACTCATCTACTTCTCACCAATATATGAGGCAGACATTATTATGCCTGTTTTAAAGATTAAAATATAATTAAAGAGTATTAAATAAGATGGGATATTTAAATAGCTTAATGAGGAAATGGCTGATCCAGGATGTGAATCTTGATATCTAGCTCCAAAATCCATAATATTAATTAGAATATTTCAAATCCAAGCTTTGCATAGGTGAACTTTTTTCAATCTCCTACTGCAACAGTGTTCCATCTCCCATGACTCCCAAATCTGAAATAACTCATTACTGGAGAAAGGTTTTAGGGTCATCATTCCCTCAATCTATTCCACCCACATATATACATCACATTGTGTTTACACATGCTTATTGCTTTTTTACAAAAGTATTTCAAATATGTTATTTTAACATGTAAGTTTAAATGATTTATAGTCACTAATCATAGTTATATTTGAACAATTATTATTTTTTGTTTAAAAATCAAGATAAGAAAAATAATAAATAAATAAATAAATAAACAAACAAACAAACAAATAAATAAATAAATAGATGGAATACACCTTGAGAATACTGAATTTCAAAATTCAGTGCATTATATGGCAACAACAACAAAAAGGATGAGTCTTTTTCCTAGTAACTCAATTTACTGGACAGACTACATACAGATAAACCTAGTTGCTATGCTACAGCGGATTGTTTTGTTGATTAATGATTACTGGAATTTCAGGGGTTAATAATATGGATCACACTATTTTTCCATTTTATTTAAATCTATTTTAGCTTATACATATTTGTGCGTGTAGCATATGTGTGTAATTTCAGAAAAAAAAGGCATCTTTTTATGGCCTCATTTATAGTTTGAGATTAAGCAATTTTAAAGATAACTTCCTGTGATTTCAAGCTTTCTAGAGTCAAGGCATCCGGTGAATGCAATTTCAACAAGTTAACACAAGGTGGAGTTTATATTAAATTAATAATATTTGACTTTCAGGCCAAATTTTTCAAGTACTTTGAATTTTCAGAAAATCCCAAGACAACCATTCCTCAAATATTTAATCATTTTTGATTTATTAAAACTTAACTTTTAAAACTCAGCAATAATTAACATCATTATAATTAGCTTATTTGAGAGAAAAATAAAAGTATAAAAAATAACTATATGACTAATTCCCAGCAGAACCTGTTCACAGCATTTCAAATTATCTCTGTGATCTTGCCAAGATATTTCACATCTCTGGGACTCTCTTGGAATAGAATTAAATTAGTGTTTTAAAAAGACATTTAATAGAAAAATTCTCTTGAAGGAAAAAAATACACAAATAAATATAGATGATTTGGTTAAGTTGGGTGTAGGGTCTACTTGATCTTCAACCTAATATAACGTTTCAAATCTTGCTGTTGAAACTAAATTTTTCCACAATGCTCTAAAAAATACTGATTTCCTCCTTTCCCTGAAGTCCTCTGATTAAAGATTGTTTTTATAAATCACTATTGCCCAAACCTCACAACTTTAGTATCATCTTGGGCCTCTCAAAAACAACAAAACAAAACCAACAAAAAACCCACCACCACCACCAACAAAAACACTAATGCCTGGGTTCTATCTTAGACCACTTAAAACTGAATCTGTGGAAATATACCCCAAACATTGTTATCTTAAAAATACTGCCCTATAATTTAGAGGCAGAAAGTCTTGAGACCCACTATGCGCATAGTAGCAATTCTTAATTCTTCTAGAAGTCTGACCTTTTGCAAACCTCAGTAAACGACTTCAGTAATGATTATATTGGCAAGTTTACATCTGATATAGGAAGGACGTCATATCTCTTATGCCCCAGAACTCCAAACTGTTTAGCTAAGATTGTGAACATCCCGTCCAATAAGCCATGTCAATAGCCGCACCAATCACAGGAAAAGAGGCTGAAAATGCAAGGTTTCTCTTATCTTCTTTTATAAGAGATAAAAATGACAATTCTTCCTTTCTACTCCAGTTTCATGTATATGCTACCTATCCAGTTTAGTTTGGGTTTTGTTTGTTTGTTTGTTTTTAAGATTTTATTTATTTATTTGAGAGAGAGAGAGAACGAGGACGCTGGAGAGACAGAGGTAGAAGCAAACTCCCCATTGAGCAGGGAACCTCACGTGGGGCTCCATCCCAGATCCCTGGGATTATGACCTGAGCTGAAGGCAGATGCTTAACGGAGTCGCCCAGGCACCCCCAATTTAGTTTACTATATTGTCCTGCTCCCTATTCTTTTCTGGAAAGATTTTTAAAAATCCAATTTAAATTCAGTAAAAGCAATTCAAGCACTATTTTTTCTATTTAGGCTATCAGATAATTTTTCAAGACAAAATTATAAGAACATATATATTGTATATAACAATAAATGTTTGCTTTAATCGCAAAGTATTATGCGAATTTCTCTATATTGGATCATATTTTTCTCTTCCCATCCATTTTTGAGTGAAAATTGCTTTCTGAAAATAAAATTGTCCTTAAATGAATTGAAATCATTGAATAACTATGAAAGAATAATAAAATCAGATGTCAAAATGTTAAGTGATATTATTCACACTCACATGGGAAAATATTAATATAATATATTAACCTTAATTATAATATTTCTAACTATGAGCCATGGTTCATGGTTTGCATTTTAAACTTGCATTTTAAAATATTCACTTTTTTAAGGTCTTCAAACACATAGGCCATTTCCCTTAAAATAAAATTGTGTATAAATTCATTATACCAGTTCTATTATTTCAGATGTGTGCAAAATAATCACAAAGAAGACTGAATGACTTTTGGAAATTATACTTATTAGAAAGTATAAGGCAGTAAACCAGATTTTATGTTGCTTGATGCAAAGACTAACCTGTGGATCTGTCCTTTTTAAATTAGTATAAGCTTCTCCTTCCCAAACTACTTTAGTTTGTATTTTTTTCAAACAGGAATACTATCCTACATAACCACATTATAACCACAGTATCAGAAAATTAACATTGATATATTACTACTACCTAATTTTTGAACCCTACTTAAGTTTCAGCACTTGTTCTTATAATGCTCTTTATAGCAGAATGATCCAGCTCAGAATGAAGTTCCATGTAGTTGACCTCTTTTTATGCTCTTTCAGTGTTGAACAGTTTCTCCTTTTGCTTTGATTTACATGATCTTGACAGTGATGATTACAAGTCACTTTGTAGAACATCCTCAGTTTTTTTTTTTTTCCTCATGCTTAAATTCAAGGTATGCTTCCTTTGTGGGACTATAGCAAAGTGAATCTGTGTTCTCATTGTATCTCCTCATGTAATGTGTGTTTTTGCTTATCCTGATGATAATCCCATTGACCACTGATTGACTAAAGTAGAGTCTGCCAAGCTTCTCTCAACTAGAAAGATCCTCTCCACCAATTTTTCTCAAGTGTTTTGCAGTGAGGTTCTTTGAAACTATGTATATAGCTCATATCTAATTAATATTTCAATAAATGCATTGATTTATTTGTATCAACATGGGCTCATATAGTTTTCTCTTTTGCTCATTAGGGTATAATCCCTTCAGTTTAATAATTACTTTCATGGTCACATTGTCAACAATTTGGCCTTTCAAGGTGCTCCATTATTCTTTTTTTTTCTTTTTTTTTCCTTTTTTTTTGGCACGATGAGCTTCAGGATCATATCCTAATTTCTTATTCCAGCCCTGGAGTCAGCTCTATCTCTAAAATACCCTGATTCTTTTCAATGAAGAATGGGACTGGACAACCACAATCTGGGCACTGGATGTCCTCACTGTTTCCCTCAGCTGCTCATCCTCTGTCTTGATAGATGATAAATAGATATATAGATGATAGATAGAGATAAATAATAATGTATTTGTGTATGTATATGTATATACATAAAAATATATATATATAATATATATGAAATCTACATTTATAAGTATCTACATATATACACACATCAGATACTTTTACATACTTATTTCTATATATTGGAAATCATTATTTCATTATCAATACATCTAATTTCAATCCAATATCAATGTTCATATTTGTTTATTCACATTCTATGTTGTAACTCATTCTCTGACGCTGAAAAATCGGTTTTGTTTCTTTATTTCAACTTTATTTATTTGATTACTCCTTCAGTGTAACCAATCTCTCATCTCTGCCACCTTCTTCTTAGCACAGATCCCTCCTTCCCATGACACCTTGAGACAAAATGGCTTTTTCTGATCCCTAGTTACATAACAGATAGAGAAAAATAACCAAAGAACAAATAAATGCCCCAAATCTTGCACTATTGCAATGTTTCAAGTTTATTCTAGTATTCTTTCTCAGAAGACTGAAACAATTCATATTACATGACAGAGGTAGAGCAAATGATTTCTGTGGTGATGATAGATCTAAGAGTTTTACCTTAACTCAGATATGTTTGCTGGGAGTTCTGGAGATATTCCTATCACCTAGTTGTCAGTCCTCAGCATATTATGACACTCAGCCTGTCATCTTTTAACTGTGAAGCTCGTTCATTCGCTCGTGCATTCAACAAATGCTTACTGACCTTGTACTCAACACTGGAAATGTGAAGGGCAGTAAAATCAGTCATGATCTCTTTCTTCTTGCACCTTATCTTTCAGTGGTGAAAAATAAAAAAAAAAGGAGTGAAAAACAAACAAATGGTAATATTTCATGCAGTGCATCATGGAGGAAGCGGCTTTTTGAGAAAACAAATATCGGGGAAGACCACCTTTGGACTTAATGGTAAAGGGACAACCTCTCTAATACAATTTAAGCTGCTACATAAGGCTGAAGCAAGAGATTCCCATGTGAGGAAAGTATGTGTGGGAGAGAAGATGGCAGGAGGAAAAAATCCTGCATCAGGAAAGGACTGGAAGAAACCAGTTTGGATTCAACATAACCAGAAACTGGGATGAAATTACAGTAGGTTGGAGATAGAGTAGAAGTGGAAGAGGCTGTACCTTGCCTACTTTGGTATATCTGAAAATACTGAGTATTTCCACAGCAAGGAGCGGCCATTTATTAGATTTATATCTATAAACAAAACTTTGCAGTTCTGTGCAGAACCAATGACAGAGTATTGTAGTATAGGCCAAGACTAATCAAATGATGGCTTGCATGCCAAATCTGATGCACGACTTGCTTTGTTTTGTTGAAGGATTTAATAGACCTTATTTTTAGAGCATTTTTCGATTCACAGGAAACTTGAAAGGAAGGTACAGAGATTTCCCATATACCCCAAGCCCCTGCATATGTAGATCTTCCTCCTATTATTAGTATTGCCCACCAAAGTGATACATTAGTTACAAGTGATGAACTTACATTGACATGTCATTACCACCCAAAGTCCATACTTGACCTTATTTTGCTCGACTCGGTGTTGTACATTCTATGGGTTATGTGCATAAATGAAATATATCCATCACTATAGTGTTATGACGAGTACTTTCACTGTGCTCTGCCCTCCCTTCCCCAAACCCTGCTAACCACGGATCATTTTTCTGTCTTCATAATTTTGTCCTTTTCAGAACGTTTGGTATTTGGAATAATACGGTCATACAGCCTTGCCAGATTGCCTTCTTTTACTTTGTAATATACACTTAAGTTTCCTCCATGTCTTTTCATAGCTCATTAATTTTTAGTCCTGAATATTGTTCCATTGTCAGAAAGTGTCATGCCTATTTTTCTATTCACCTACTGAAGGATATCTTGTCTCCTTCTGTGTTTTTGCAATTATGAATAAAGCTGCTATAAACGTGTGTGCCAGTTTTTGTGCAAACATAAATTTCACTGCCTATTTTTGTGAATAAACTTTTACTGGGGATGCAACCATCCTGGTTTTTGTAATACTTTCTCACTATAATGGCAAAATTCAGTAGTTGCTACAGAGACCCTATGATTCATAAAGCCTAAGATATTTATTATGTGGGTGTTAATAGAAAATGTTTGTTGACCACTGATTTTGGAGATAAAATAATGGTAAGTGTGGCCAAAATTTTGGTATTATAGATAGTAATACCTGGATAGTTTTGAGATCTAAGTAAGCAATCAGAATGAAAAGAGAAAAGGAAGATGGTCTCTAATTTTCCAGTTTTAGATACAGATGGATTGTGGTATTTTTAACTGTGATGTAAAAACTGTGAATAGTATTAGGTTTTGTTAATTGTTTTTTCCTTCTGATATAACAAAGTACCATAAACTTATTTGCTTACAAACACATTAATTAATTCTCTTACAATGCTATAGGTCAGAGGATTTACGTGAGCCTCACTGGGCTAAAATCAAGGTGTTGATTAAGCTGTATTTTTTTTTTCTGGAGGCCCTATAGGAGAATCTGTTTCCTTGCCCCAGAAGACCATTTTCACCCATTTTTCTTCCTTGTAATTGAATAGAAATTAGCATTTCTAGGTGCATATCATGGGTTGGAAAAATTACTACATGCTTTATATATGTTGTCTAATTTCTAAAAAACAATTTATTTATTTATTCATGAGAGACACACAGAGAGAGGCAGAGACACAGGCAGAGGGAGAAGCAGGCTCCATGCAGGGAGCTCAGTGCAGGACTAGATCCCAGGACCTTGGGATCACAGCCTAAGCCAAAGGTAGATGCTCAACCATCGAGCCACCCAGATGTCCCTAAAGATTTTATTTATTTATTCATGTGAGACACACACAGAGAGAGAAGCAGAGACACAGGCAGAGGGAGAAGCAGGCTCCCTGCTGGGAGCCTGATGTGGGATTTGATCCCAGGACTTTGGGATCATGATCTGAGCTAAAGGCAGATGCTGAACCGCTGAGCCACACAGGCATCCCATGTTGTCTCATTCATTTGTCAAAACAACTCAATGAAATAGATGTTACTTTTACCATTTAAAATTAAAAACTGAGGCTTCAGACAACTCAAAGTCCTTCCTATAATTGTTTTGATGAGCTAACCTTCAAACCTGTGAATTACGGAAATGTAATAGTTATGCATTTCTTCTTTTCACTATGACCTGCATATCACTATGACTATTGCTACACCTAAAGCAACAGTGTTGTAAATTTCTAATCATTCTTTTATTTTGACCTCAGGCAGGAAAGGTTCTTAGCTCTTAAGGACTCATAGGATTATGTTGTAACCACCTGCATGAGCCAAGATGCTGTCCCCATCTTAAAATCCTTAATCTTCATCATCTCTGCAAAGTTGCTTTTTCCATATAACATATTCACAGGTTTCAAGGACTAGTATCTGGCCATTTGGGGAGGATATTATAGTACCTGCTACTTCCAGATTTAGAGAGAACTTCATAGGTTCAGTCTGAGATGCCCCTGAGACTTCTAAGCAGATGTAACTATTAGGTAGGTTTATTTTTTTAATAGCAGCTTTACTGATATATAGTTAATATACTGCAGAATTCACCCATTTAAATTGTACAAGTCAATTATTGTGCAAACATTACCACAACATAGTTTTAGGATATTTTCATCACACCCCAAACAAATCCATCCTACCCTTTCCTTCCCCTAGTCCTGGATCACCACTGATCTAATCTCCAACTCTATAGAATTGCTTATTTGTGAATCCATTACACAAATGGATCACACAATGTGATTTTGGGTGATTGGGTTCTTTCACCTTATGTAATGTTTTCAAAGTACTTCCATATTGTGGATGTATCAATACTTCATATTTATTGCTAAATGATACACCATTGTATGGATATACCACATTGGGTGGACATTTGGGTTGTTTCCATTATTTTGATATTAGGAATCATGCAATTGCGTACATTTATTTTTGTGTCGACATTCATTTTTATTTCCCTTGAGTATATATTTAGGGATAGAATTACTGAGACAGACAGTACTTCTATCATTATTTTGAAGGGATTCCTGAACTGTTTTCCAAAGTGTCTGCACCATTGTACAATCCAGCAAGGCATAGGAGTTCAAATTTTCCACATTCTCATAGGCATTGTTTTTGTCTATCTTTAATTTTGGTCACAGTAGTGGGTGTAAATTGATATATCATTGTGATTTTGATTTGCATTATCCCTGATTACTAAATATATTTGGCATCTTTTCTCTTGTTTCTTGGTCATTTATATATATTCTTTAAAAACATACTATCCAAATCCTTTGCTGTATTTCAAATTTGTACTGTCTTTTTTATTGTTTAGCTATAAATAAATTGGCTTAAAAGGGCTTATTTCTGGACTTCAATCCTGTTCCATTGAACTATATATTTACATTTTTGAGATCAATGCACTGGCTTCTTTACTCTAGATTTGAAGTAGGCTTGAAAATTAGGAAATGTGAATCCTCTAACGTTGTTTGTTCTTTATTTTTAAAATAGTGTTGCTATTATTGGTCTCTGAATTTCTCTAGAACTTTAAAATCATCTTGCCAATTGCTGCAAAAAATGTTAACTTCACTTTTATTGGGATTGTTTTGAATTTGTGGATCATTTTAAGGAGTATAACCATCTTATATCATGTTTTCTTATTAATGAACATGGGATGTCTTCATTTACTTAGATCTTTTAAAAAATTTGCTAACAATGCTTTGGAGTTTTCAAAGTACAGGTTTTGCATTTTTTTTAGTTAAATATATCCCTGAGTACTTTTAAAGATATAATTTTAAAGAAATTATTTTGTTTATTTCATTTTCAGAATATTCTTTTTTAGTGTATGGGCATAAAACTTGTTTTGGTATATTGACATCATATTCTAGCATCTTGTTGAACTTGTTTATTAGTTCTAATAGATTTTTAGAGTACTTCTTAGGATTTTCTGTATGCAAGATCATGTAATTTATAAATAGAATTTTGCTTCTTTCCAAACCGGATACAATTCATTCATTCATTCATTGTCTAACTGCCCTGGATATAACTTCTAGTAAAATGCTAAATAGAAGTGGTGGTAGAAGAATCCTTGTTTTATCCCTGATTTTAAGAGGAAATTCAGTCTACATCATCAAGTATGCCATTTGCTGTATGTATTCTTTAGATGTCTTTTATAAGATTGAAGAAGTTCCCTTCCACTCCTAGTTTGTTGAGTGTCTTTGTCAAAAAGATAGTTGATACTGTTAGTCTATATAAATCTGCTTCAAAAAGTAAATTTATCATCATTAACTTGAAATCTAAATCATTATGTATCATCACAATAGTTCACATAAGGTAGCAAGATATGCAAGAGGAGATGGACAACAAAAATAATATAAAAAAGCTTGATCCTCACTGTTACAGTGGGTCTTGAAGACTATGTCAAAAATAAAATCTACCTTCTTACATCACTGATCTCATATTTCCTCTATTTTACCTCAGCAGATTGACTGAACTGAATCCTTCAATATATATGTTTACACACACATACACACACACACACAGATATACATGCATATACATCTTTTGCTTTATGATCTGAACCTTTGGGGAATCTATATTGGATTGACATAATGTTCCACTGAGCAGTGCTGTTGGACACAGAAGTCTTAATAGGCATCTCAATGAATCTTTGAAGGACATGAGCATCCATAATCTTGAAAGTTACAGGCCATTTCCCAGGCATAGAGACATTTAAGAAGTTTCTGTGCTTAACTACCTAAGATGAATTATTAATGCTGGTACACCAAAACCATTTTTTCTGGTGACCCTCAGATTGATTTTTGTTAGGATTAAGTGGACCATGATCTTTTTTTTTTTTTTTTTTCTTCCTGAGCCAGACAACCAGGGTCAGAGAGGGTATTTTTTTTTCTCCCTAGGCTAAATAGTAGGGTTTATGTTAAGTCCTATTGAAGACAATTATTTCCTACTTCGTCCTAGACCTTGAACTGATAAGACCTACTGCAGATGGTGCATGGTTACTTGGTTGCAATCTGACCGCTCATGTGTTAGACTATATATGCAGGATAGTCTGGGAACAGAGATCTAGGAAAGATATACTGCATCCCAACTCTGATATTAGAAGAGGAAGTAGGGCTTATAATACAATATAAATGTAAGTTTAGTCTGATATATTTGGAAATATAATTGTTTTGATTATCCTTAATACAAGGCTTCCCTCAATCTGGCAGCACTGCAACCACTAGTTTCCTGTAAGAATCTGGATACAGTTAAGAAACTATTCTCAGTGAGTAACTGCCAGCTCAGTGGCTCCTAGTGCTGCTGAAAATATATTCCTAGCACTTTGTTAAAACAAACTCATGTGTCACGAGTTATCTATTTCCCCAAGCCTCCAAGCCAGCCAACGGAAAGAAAGACTTTAGACGCCAACTGCACTACTAACAGGGTCAGCTTATTCTAATCCTCCCTAACCTGAGTCATCGCCTATTCAAATTAAGTACTCTTAACACCCAAACTCTTAAAGCAGATAATTATATAATTGTGAAGCAGAATGCCACATTCCCTTTGCTTCTTAGGTTTGTGATAGAAAGAATACAACTTCCAACTGAGCTCTCTCTTTTCAGTCTGGAGATTATTATAGGGAAAGTGTTCAGTTGCTCTAACCATCCTCTGCATGGGAGAAACGTTTTCTATTCTTATTGGAAAAAGCCTAACATTAACTCTGTAAAGTTTTACTGAGGCATGAACAGAAGCAGAGCAGAAGCAGAACAAGGATGCCTTGTTTCTTATTTCATTTAACACGCCCACTTGCAAGTGCCTTCTCTTCCTACTACCTTCTGTGCTTCGGAAATTGAGGAATAATCTAACTAGACAGTACATACCTCACAAAGTCAAACTATATGTCTCATTCTTCTCATTATGCCTCATCTTTTGTGCTTTTTAATAGAGAAATTGATTTCAAAATCTACTCCATATTGTCTCAGGTTTTTTTTTTGTTGTTGTTGTTCAAGGGATATGCGGCAATTTCATGTAGAGGCTAACAATGTTTATGCAAACTTTGAGGATCATTTACAAAAGACCTGCTTTTTCAGAATTTTTCTGTGATGATTGCCATGACACTAATACACTATATTTTGTCTATTTTTTCTTCTAATACGTTCACATGGAAGGAAATACGAATATAGTATTAAGTCGATAAAACATAACAGTATAGAATGGGATAATCTTCCATTTACTTGTTGATTCCTATGATAAGATATTTATCTGAAAATTTGTAACCTGGGAGGAAAGAAAGCAGAGTTGTGAATAAGTGAACAAGTGAAATTGGCAATTATCAAAACAATCCTATATGCCAGGTCATTGGGAATAACCAAATTGGGAAGGTAACAAAAGCTGATTCAGGGTTCATCTGGTTTCTTTCGATGCCATATGACTTACATCTATGCCAATCCCTTTACTCAATAAAGAGAAGTCATGCTTTGAGTTTCATATTATTTCAATGACCAAAACAGACAAACAAAACCTGTAGAAATTCATCTCCCTATCCTGTAGGATTAGGTAGCAATAGTAACAGGTTGGTTACTCTATCATCTTTAAGATCTGATGAAATGTCTTTCAACAGATATTTGCTCAACAAACACCCTTACCTTTTAAATAGAAAAAAGTTGTCAATATTTATAATGTCCTACACTTCATGGCAACTAACATTTTTGAGATGCCTTTTTTATGCATTCCTCTGAAGAATAGGAAACAGACAAAATGACAGACTATAATGATAAGTTAATATATCACTAACAAGAACATGTTTATATCCAAATAAATATAATACGTTTAATAATATCTAGTGAACCATCATTCTAAATACTTTATCATTCTACATATTTTCTATTTTTATAGTTCCATTTTTAATGCATCATAAATGTTTTTGGTGGTAAATATTATGTTTTTGGTGGTAAATGCTTTTGTCATTATTGTAGTTTTTAGTAACTTTATTGAGATGTAATTTACATAGCATAATAATTCACTCAGGTAACAATCCAGTGAATTTTAGTTTAAAAAACAAAGTTGGGTAGCCATTGCCAGAATTATTATTTTTTAATCTATATTTAATTATTTTAGAGAGACAGCAAGAAGCATGAGCAGGGAGACAGGGAGAGTCAGGGAGAGAATCTCAAGCAGATGCCCACTGAGTGCAGAGCCCAATGGGCAGCTCTGTCCCACAACCCTGAGACCATGACCTCAGCAGAAACCAAGAGTCTGATACTTAACTGACTGAGCCTCCCAGGCACCCCCAGAATTCAATTTATAATAGCAATGCCATAGCAAACAGAAACCTGTGCCTGTTTCCAGCCATACTTATTACTACCCACAATCCCAGTTAGCATAAGTCTACATTCTCTCTCTGTTACTTCTTTTAATTTCATAAAAAAATGCATCATAGTGTATTTTAAGATATTTATTCTCTTACATTATAATTAATATTTTATTATGTCAGTAATTAAAATTCATTTTAATTGTTTTATAATATTCTAAGGTATGAATATACCATTATTCATTTTTCACTCTCCCATAGGTAAGCTTTCTACTTATTTAAAATATCTATCATTGAGAACAATACAACTATCAACACATTGTATTTCAATACTCCTAGTCGAAAGGCACATGTGTTCATTTCCTACTAAAAATGAATATTTTTTCATATGCTTATTAACATAAGTGATTACTATTCTGTGAAACACCTGCTTAACTCTTTTTAGCAATTTTTGTTGGAATTTATGTTTTCTGGTTCATTTTTCCCCACATTTTCACAGTAATTAATGTCCACTGTGTGTAGGCATCACTTTTTATATTTATTTTATTTAACCAAATGTCATGAGCATTTTCCTTTCCTTTACAAGTTGTTAAAGAACATGACTTGTAATTATCATTTCTTATGTTGTATACCTCCTTGTCATTTCTTATGTTGTATACCTCCTTACTCTTTCCAGGTTGACTGAGATATCTAAAAATAAGAAAGGTAAATGACATATATTCTTTCCGACGTTCAATGGTTTCAATTAGGTGTCAGTTTTGTCAGAGACGAGAAGTCACTTTATATCATCAGAAATACATGCATTCACAAATACAAAGGTCATGGTTGCTGGTTATGACCTTTAGAGAATTTTGTGTTGTTGGTTTTCCAGGAAAATTCATTTATTTCCAAGTTTTGTAAGAAGTCACAGTTTGAATGAATACTACTTTAAGCGACTCTTCTTTAATTCTAATGTAAATTCAGTTTTGATATGACGTACATAGTTATCTTTGCTAACACTTGGTATGGAGAAAGATAACCATGTTAATGGCTATCCATGGAGAGACATTTAGACATAGACACTCTATTTTTAGACACACCATCTTGCCAGGTAACATCCTAGTTCTTACAAAGTATTAATGATACAAAAAAGAAAGAGAAAAGGAAAGAAAGAGAGGAGGGGCAGAAAGACAGTGAAAACAAATAATCATTAATTTAAAAATACTAATAGGAAAAATCAAGAAAAAAAATCACCTTAATCCTGCCACATATAGTCACGATTTTTAACATTTCTGTTGTTATGTTCAGTTAAAACTAACAATCGTATAACAACTGTTAAGCATCTTTACAATTTCTCATGGAGTAGCGTAAAAGGAAAACAATCAAACAAACCCTCTGTTTCTTACTCTACTCACAGAATATTTCTATATTCCAAATGTGTGGATTTCCCATATGGAGCAATGTTCCAATACTCAGTGGACACCAACTGCTGTCTTACAAATTTAACTCAATCATGACACTTTCTAGCTGATCCCATAGGATAAGGGCTCAGTCCAACAAACCTTGCCTTCAGACACCAACCGCAAGTCCAGATTGTCATCTACACTTCTGAACAACCCGTTATAAATTAAGATTTCCACGACTCTCTTTCTCAGGCTCAACAATTCACTAGAATCATTCATAAAACTCACAGGAATATTTATTCACATTTAGCAATGTATTATAAAAAGATATAACTCAAGAATAGCCATATCGAAAAGACTCAAGGGCAAGGTATGGGAGAAACACGGAGCTTACATGTCCTCTCTAGGCACACCACCCTCCCCAAACCTCCACATGTTTCCCAACATGGAAACATATCAAATCTCATTGTTCAAGGGTTTTTATAGAGCTCAGTCTCCACCCCCACCCCTTTTTCCTTCCCAGAGGTCTGTGGGTAGAGCTGAAAGCTTCAATTCTAATCATTTAATCTTTCTGATGACCAGCTCTATTCTAAGGTTATCCAGAGATGCCACCTTAACTCATTATCCTTTTGATAAGCTTTTATTTGGCTAGTAATTAAGTAAACATTCTTTTCACATATTAATTGGATATTTTTACCATCTTATGTGGATTTTGTCCTTATAATTTTGACTCATTTTAAATTATATTTTTTTTTACTTTTTTTTTTTACTTTTTTTTAAGATTTTATTTATCTCTTTGACAGAGAGAGAGAGGAGAGAGAAAGAGCACAAGCAGGGAGAGCAGCAGAAGTGGGAGAAACAGACTCCCCACTGAGCGGGGATCCTGACTTGGGGCTTGATTCCTGGAACCTTGGGCCAATGACCTGAGCTGATGGCAGAAGTTTAACCAACTAAGCCACTCAGACGTCCCACGGTTTTTCACTTTTTCTATCATATATTTGAAGGCTTTTGTTGTTGTTGTTGTAGGTACTTCTAGTATTCTCTATTAGGTGTCTCCTTTATTTTTTACCTTTAATCCTTGGGTAGCATTTTTGTAACATTATAAAACTACTATAATTTTGTATAATGAGAACAGAAAGATTGACAAGTAGACCCATTATTAGTATTTGAGCAATCAGTTACTTAAAAAAATATTAACTGAATTCAGCATCGTTGTAATATACCTGGAATATCCTTATTATACTCAAATGGAATATACTTATTACACTCAATTTTAAACTTTTCTCTTGTGTATGTCCATCTAGGACTTTTCATACCAAAGTTTATATCTGTTGTCAGTGGCCTTTTCAGGCAGAGATCAAAGGAAGAATATTTGATATAGATTCCAAACACAGAGAAAAGATCTGAAGCAGGGAATCAAAGAGGAGTTTCCCCTGAGATTTCATTTTCTCATTTCTTCTCACTGTGGTGAAGAATCAAAATGTTAAATTCTAAATTCAAAGAAAAGGATGAACCAAAAATCACCCTGGAATAAATTCAACGCTCAGTTAGATTCTAATCTACCATCAAATATAACATTCAGTTTTCTATCACTTAGATTGCAATGACATTATTTTCCTCTTTTATATTACTTTTGCTTACAAAAGCATCTGTGTGTGTGTGCATGGGCTTCAGGAATTATGTGAAATATTGGACAGTGCAATATTTTACATATTTTTTCATTTAATCCTTACAATAATTCTGAGGTGTGACTAATTTTTTTTGTATTTTACAACTGAAAATAACACATCATAAATGGCTAATTGACCCTTGAAGGATCACACAAGGAGTAGAATAAGGAATTTGAGACTGAAAGTTCATTTTTGTATTTTTGATTAAAGTTATTAATACATCTAGATTTATCCTTCTTCTAATATTGAGGTGATTTCTGTCTATAAATCGTTATAGATATGATGTTTTCTTCCAGAGATGTAATGCAGCTTATTTGCTATCTATGCTTTTACAGTTATTCTGGTGTAAAGATGGCCAGGGTTGAGGAACAGGGAAACACTAAATTTTAGTATAAAAATAGGATCTTAATCTTTTTAACATTTAGCAATGTAAAAAAATGTTATATTTATATGTTTTATATGGCCAATTCTCAGTTCTTTATGAAATAGTTTCTACTTATTATCATTTCAGTTTATCTCAATTTTTTTCTCTTACTTTATGTTTTGATTTTCTTTTTATGGTAAACATCTCCTTGATTATGCAAAGGGTTAGCATATTCCTGGTTGATTTCAGGCAACAGTCTTTTAAAACTGATTTTTAATCTAGTTGTTTAATGCTACCGATATATTAACAGAGAGTCCTATGTCTTTGCGTGTTCTTCTATAACACTGCCATAAAAACCCAGAGAATTTTAGATTACTTAACCAAGATGCATTATACAAGATATATAATATTTCATTTTACCAACTTCAATTAATGCCCAACTATATATTGAATAACTATAAAATGCTTTGATAGGAATTGTGAAAATAAAAAATAAAGTGGAATACTTGGCGCCCATTTTAATGATCCTAGGGGCACTATATGAAGCACTTAGAGACATAAATCTAATCATTAATCCTTCAACATTTTTTTTCCCATTCCCATTGCTAGGAATGAGGGTTGCTCACTACCATCGCCCTCTTGGCAGCAGGCTCCTAAAAGAGACTGTGGACAGTGGTGTCCATGTTAAATTTATTTTTTTTTCAAAACATTATGTTTCTTCTAGATTTGAATTTTTGTATATACTCTTTGCTTTCATATAGAAGTGTTTCTGTATTGTCAGTTTGGGCTGTCAACAAAATACCACAAACTGGATGGCTTAAACAACAGAAATTTATTTTCTCACAATTCTAGAGGCTGTAAGTCTAAGGTGTTGGCAGTACTGGTTTATGCTGAGGCCTCTCTCTTTAGCCTTTTAACTATGTTCTTACATAGCCTTTTCTCTGTACAAGCACAGAGAGAGAGAGAGAGAGAGAGAGAGAGAGAGAGATCTGACATTATCCCCTCCTCTTACAAGGACACAAGTCCTATTATTTCAAGATCTCATTTTTTTATGAGCTTATTTTAACTTTAAGTACTTACAACAAGTCTTATTTCCAAATACAATCACATTGGTGGTTAGGTCTTCAATATATGAATTTGGGAGGATGACATAATTCACTCTATATTTACATGTAGGCTCTCAAAATGAATATGCAAAAATATTTTTTCTATAGCCTAACTTATTTATATAGCCCAATGATTCAATTATATATGTATATATTATATGTTATATTTCTATGTCTACAACTTACAGAAGTCATAAAATTATTTGTAATGATTGAGATGATATTCAATAGACTTAGCATTCTAAGTAATATAAAATTATTATTCTCCATCTCTTTTTTTTTAAGATTTTTATTTATTTATTCATGAGAGACACAGGG
Source organism: Nyctereutes procyonoides (assembly GCF_905146905.1). Lineage (NCBI taxonomy): Eukaryota > Metazoa > Chordata > Mammalia > Carnivora > Canidae > Nyctereutes > Nyctereutes procyonoides. The sequence goes on from NW_026575046.1 coordinate 7,704,962, forward strand.
AGAGAGAGGCAGAGACACAGGCAGAGGGAGGAGCATGCTCCATGCAGGGAGCCCAATATGGGACTCAATCCCAGGACCCCAAGGATCCTGGAGCTGAAGGCAGATGTTCAACCACTGAGCAACCCAGCAGTCCTTCATCTCTTTATTGAAAAAGAGTAGTAAGTGAATTAAAATTTAGTGAAAAAATATGTTTAACACATTGAATGATTCATGCTAATTAATAGGTGATGCTACTAAAAATAATGAAAATAACAAATTAGTCATAAACATTTATGTAGACACAATTTTAATAAATTATTAATTTCACATGAGCTATGCAGTATATAATCTTAATTTCTTTTATTGTACTCATTATAGACTGGGCAGCAAATAAGTAGCACACATGATGTCTTATTAGCAATTACATAAGCAAGTGATGAGATATTATTCATTAATAACATAATGTTGATTATCTCCTGGGTGTACTGGTTGTTTAATTCATTAAGAAAATTAACATAAAATTATTGATAACTTTATTTTATATTATTATTATTAAAATGTAATCACTCTTATGGAATAGACTTTTTTTTTTTAATTGTGCAATGATTTCTAGCCCCTGAAGGGAAAGCTTTTACTTTTTATTTTTTTAAAGTATATCTTTGTTGACTGCAGCCCATTGATTTGTCTCCAAGAAATTAAAAAAACAAATTCAAAATGTTGAATTTGAAGCCTAAAATGATATTAAATATGTGGTGCTTTTGCCTTGTTACTTATAGCTCTACATTTCAAACTGCATGGCAATGTAATAAACAATTAGATTATAATAAATTCTTACATGACAATCACTTCTACACTTATCAGTCTAAACCTGCTAGTTTTTTTTCAGAAACATTTGTCATATTTCTTGAAGATAGTATATATCTTGTCTTAGAACTGAAATAGGTGACTAAATATTGCTTTATTTAAGCACAAAAGACAAAAAGTCTTATTTCTTATATTGTTTCTTGTGTCTGGCATCCTGAAAATCATGTTTGTGGGGGGAAAAAGGAAGAATCAACACATCTTGACTTAATCATGATGGAAAATCTCAGTAGGAAGATAAAATCAACAAATAAATGACAATGTGGAAAAATAATTAAGATTTATACTTAATAGTTTAAAAAATTGAAGGGTGGGCATGGATTATTTTGAACTGGTTATCTGTGTTTGTAGACAGATAAAGGCATTGTTACAGAGAAAAAGAAACATAATCAATGAAGTAATGTTTATCTGGGGTAGAAACATTTTTTAATGAAGCAAAAAACTACGTTGATATGTATCACATGATGGCAAAGCCAGACTGTATAAATTATTGAAAGGAATATAATGAGTAGGACTATATACTGCAATAAATTGCATTTAATATCTTTAAAATGCTACAAAAGTGACAAATAAAGCTCACAGGAAAATCTCCTGAAAGAAGTGAGTACCTGCTCTAATCAGTCTCTCACTCCTAATTATAACCTAATGTAGATGCTTGTAGTGGTTGATAATTAAATTTCATAATCTCAATTTCTGTTTAATAAGAGGAATCATGGGGGTGGTCAATGGAATTGGGTAATCATTGTTGCTTAATATTCATAATTTACTCAGGTAATTCTGAACTATCCAGTACTGACCATTCATTTTGCTTCTCTGATGTGTCCCTCAGACCTGTATTAGAGAGATGACAAGGAAATTTGTAACTTAAAAAAAAAATCCCTAGATGAATAAACTCAGACCCTTAAAATTGTTCTGAAATTTCACTGTTTAAAATCATTCTATTACTCATTTGACAAATATTGTTGCAAAAATTCTCTTAGTATTTCTCTTACTATGTGTGTTTTAATATAGGCATTAACCAGTGTTGAGGGAGACGAGGTCTTGCTTCTGACTAGATTGTGTTCTGGTGGTGGGAAACAAAATACACCAGTAAAACATCCATTAATTATAAATTTTCAGAGAGTGATAAAAAATTAAAAATAATAAAACTGAGTAGCTGTTTTTTGGAACCAGGAATTTAAGTCAGATTAAGTGACTAGAGAAAGTCTTGATGTGGAGGTGGTGTTTGAGTTAAGATCTCAATACAAAGAAGGATTCATTTGTGTGTTGAACTAGACAACCAGACACAAGACATTCCAGACAGATGAAACATCAAGCACAAGGTCAAGGTCGCAAGCCAGGTACAAGTTTGTAGCAACTTAGAATTCCAGCATAACTTAAACATATTAAAGGAGGGATGACTGGCAATAGACATAGAAAAAAAAAGAAATATACTCTACCCTGAAAGTAGTGGATTAAAGTAAAAGTAAAGTGGATTAAAGCTCTTAAAGAGCTACATGGGCTAAGAGACCTCTATTGGTTGTCATAAGCCAGAGACACACAGTAAAGCATATTAGCCCCTAATCATGGCAGACCACTGCAGCTTCTATCCAAACTGCTCCAGCAAGTTGTTCCATGTGCTGTTTATATTCTACATCATGACGAGAAATTTTGATTTTGTAATTTTAATGAAAATAGGGCATATGTTCCAAAAGTCATAAAGTTTATACCCTGTAATTTTGACACTTCTGTAATATTTAATAGGGACAGGACACCCTTTACTTCTCTAAGAGGTCACCTGGGGTTGAGGGGGGCACACAAATTTCAACTGAGCCTGCACACTGATAACACAGATTGTTTTTGAGTCTGCATTCTGGCACAACAGCAGAAAGGAATTGAATTATTAGCTAAAGTGGCTTCTCCAGAATTATTTTAAAAAATCTGAAGCCACCAGTAATCTCTATTCTAAGGCAAAGCAATGAATTATATTTTACTGGTTTCCTCTTGTAGAAATCGAGATGTCCCAGATGAGTTATTAACAAGTCTTTTTAATCTGTAATACCTCACAAATGATGAAAATTATGTAATTATGTCATCATAAATGCTAAGATCCTCTGCACCAAGATGGCCGTGAAATAGATGTTCTCAGAGGGGAACATGGAGCTGATAAGATAATTAGCTGAGAGCTAATGTTCGCATTGTGGGAGATGAGTGATTCAAGACCCCACTTTCTGATTCATGATCCTTTCAGTTGCTAATTTTGTCAGTATAGCATACTGCTTCACTCAGAACCCACTCCAGTATTTTCTGTAGTGCTCTGGTGTGCCATTGAGGTTAGGAAGAAAGGATAGGAAGACGCTTCCAATATTTTCTCAGAGACAAGAGACACACAAGATACGTGCCTTCAAGCAGACACCCAAGATATGAAGGTAGAATTGGGTGACATAACATTCCCCTTGGGAAGAGAAGTAGCAGAAACAGTTTTTCTGGGGACACTATCGTGGGCTTTCTAGCGCATAGTTCCTGTCATCACAGAGGATGCAAGATGGATAGTGAAATAGTAAAATCGCTTTTCCTGGCTAGTAGACTTAAAGATTTTTCCTTCTCCATTCCATAAAATTCTAAAACCTAATAATCTGTAATGAATTCTTGTGAGATTAAGCCAGCTAGAATAGATTACATGTCAGCAACAGAAGAAAACCATGCCTGACAAACCAGATTATATGGCTTAAGTAAATAAAAGAAATTATTGACACATGAAAATATCAAGACAAGGTTAAGCTGTCTTCAGAAATGTCTGGCGCCAGAAGCTCAGTGTTTCAATTTCCTCCTCTACTTCCCGTTCAAGCCCTATCCCCATGGTGTTGGAAATTAAGCTTAAAATATCCATGCACCTTGCAATCACAATGGAAAGAGAAAAAAAAAAAAAGAAAGAAAAGAAAGAAAGATTACTTTCACTCCAATCCTATCAAATGTCATGGGAAGGAGTCTCACTGGATTAACTGCAGTCCCAGACCCATCACCCCCAAACCAAGCACTGTAGCTAGTTTGTGAAATAAACTGATTGAACAATCCTAGGCCATGTGTCCACTACTGCCTCAAGAGTGAGCAGGGCGTCTGCTCCATTTGGGCCAACCCTAAATGGAGTGGAGAGGAGTGATTCGCCAAAGAAAGTAGTTTTTCCAAAAGAGGAGAATGAATGCTGGCACAAGAAAACACAAACATACACACTGTCTCTCTGTTTCTGTCTCTCTCACGCACATACTCACACCTATTCCATTAAGGATTTTAATTTCAGAAGTGAGGAAATTCAAATATTGTTGATGAAAGCTAATGAACTTAAATGTCAGGGTTGTTATAAGACTTAAAGCACCAAGACTAAAAGTTAATTAATCTTATAAGCTTTCGTTATAAGATGAATAAGTTCCCAGGATCTAAGGTACGGCATGGTGACTATAATTGATGATACCATATTGTATATTTGAAAGTTGCTATGAGAGTAGAGCATTACTGTGCTTACCATAAAAATAATAAACTGGTGATTACGTAAAGTGAGCTATTTTAACTAACATTGCGGTCAACATTGCACAATATGTATGTGTATCAAATCATCAAATTGTATACCTTGAATTTACAGTTATATGTCAATATATCTCAATAACGTAGGAAACAAATAATGCCAAAAGTTTTCATTGGAATGAAATGGTAAATCTCAGATTCATGGTTTCACTAGGAATAAATTAAAATGCTGCACTTCTAAGAAACCTTAATACCTGGAAATGCCCTCTATGGTGTGCTGATTATAATTGTACGTTTATGGAATCAAGTATCTCTAGGTTTAAATCCTAAATCAGCCACTTATTAATATATGTCTTTCAGTAGTATAAAGTAAGTATGATTTGATTTCCTTAGTTTTAAAATATCAAGAACAGGGATCCCTGGGTGGCGCAGCGGTTTAGCGCCTGCCTTTGGCCCAAGGCGCGATCCTGGAGACCCGGGATCGAATCCCACGTCGGGCTCCCGGTGCATGGAGCCTGCTTCTCCCTCTGCCTATGTCTCTGCCTCTCTCTCTCTCTCTCTCTCTCTCTGTGTGACCATCATAAAGAAATAAAAATTAAAAAAATGTTTAAAACATGCTTTAAAAAATATCAAGAACAGTAGTACTAGCTTTGAGTTATTATGAAAAATAAGTAAGGTACAATGGCCAAATATGCATATATTATCTTCTGTCAATTTCTTAATTATATAAAATTGGGGTAGGAAAATAAATATATCAGTTGTGGAAACAAAGGTATAATCCCAGAAATGCAGAACTGCTGTTTGTTTCGTATGAGGTGCCTTATACATTACCAAAATTTTAAATAATTATTAATTGGAGCAATATGACTCTGATTAATATGTTAACATTTGCAATACCATTTAGTTAATCTCAGCAAGCACAGTTGATGGGAACAGAAAGTTTCCATATTTCTTCTTCAGCATTTCTGTGGCCGCAAGAGCATTAGTACAAATCAGATAAAATGAATGAACATTATTAGTATGTTATTAGTATAAGGAAAGCAATCCCTGTGGCATGAGGATCTTAGAATACATTATACTGTGTCTGTCCCACCAATTATTATTTTGCAGGGAAATTAAAGCTAAATTAACCATGTGTGACAAATTTGATGGCAGAAAGATGTAATACAACACATAGCCTAGAAGTGCCTAAAATAATATCAGAAAAGTTAACATCACTGCTATTGTCTTGGTAATTAGTCATCACAGTTTTGTTCTGATTGTGTGATGAACTATAGGGCTCTAAATTCTTCATAGTCATTCTTTGGTAATGGCTATGATGGTGGTTGTTGTGATGTTAAACCGATAGGACAAAAACAGCAACAACAAAAATCTACTGGCTTGTGGATGATAACCTAATGAGCGAAAATATCAATACTCATGTGCCTATAATAAAAGAATTTTAGTTAAAATTCTATAAATCTTGCCATTTCCAATGGCATAGATGGAGCTAGAGAGTATTATGCTAAGCAAATAAGTCAGAGAAAGACAAATACTGTATGATTTCACTTATATGTAGAATTTAAGAAACAGATGAACATGGAAGGGCACAAAAAAGAGAGAGAGGCAGGCGAGAAAACAGACTCTTAAATATAGAGAACAAACTGAAGGTTGCTGGAGGGAAAGTGCATGGGGATGGGTTAAGTGGGTGATGGGTATTAAGAAGGTCGCTTGTGATGAGCACGGGGTGTTGTCTGTAAGTGATGAATCACTAAATTCTACACCTGAAACTAATATTATACTGTATGTTAACTAACTGGAATTTAAATAAAAACCTGAAAAAAGAAAAAAAAATCTATAGTTAAATGAGATACCATTGCAAATTGAAAGGAATTAAATCACAAGACTGGAGTTGAATACAGAACAGTAATCTAAAGAAGCTCCAAAAGTGTCTTTCCCTTTCACTGTTTTATGCTTTGACTTCTTTAGCTACTCTGTGTTATCACTCCACAGTTTAAGCTCCTATTCTATTTAAACAAACAAGAAATGAAACAACAAATGGACAGCAAAGGAGAATCAGGGTTGGAGGTAAGACAGGGATGCAAGCGCAAAGGTGCAGAGAGAATATTTTGAGGGGATGTGATTTGTGATATGCTTTGATACAAGACAAAATAATGGTAACCAAGTAGTAAACTTGGTACAGAATGAAGAAGCCAGTAGTGAAATCGGGCAGACTTAATCTAGATTCTGAAATTTCCTGGAAGTAGCTCAGTATATCCTTAGTCTCATTCCCAAGCATTTAACATTTTTTGGGGGGGATTATTCCTAATATGCCTCAGCTTTTCTTTTATGACTTGTGCTTAATTATTATATTTCATGCTATTTTATACATGATGTCATATACTAAGAACAAAGACTAAACAATGAATAAAATTGCCTGATTCTTGTTTAGTTGGCTTATGAAGAGGTGGGAGGGGAGTCTGAGAACTGTGGTTCAAGCAGTACCTCAAGAACACAGTCATTATCAGCCTGTGTTGGCCGAATAATGTCCCACGAAGATATCCATGCCTGATTCCTGAACCTGTGAGTATGTTAATCTTATATGGCAAAGATGAAATGAAGTTGCAGATGGAATTAATTTGCTGATCAGCTGACCTGTGAATCGGATTATTATCCTTGATAATTCTTATGAGCCCACCGTAATCAAAGTGGTACTTAAAAATGAAAGACAGAGGTAGAAGTCAGTGTTAGAATATATAATGTAAGAAAAATTTTACTGTCCATTGCTGGCTTTGAGGTTGGAGGTTGGAATGGGACTATGAGCCAAGGAATGAAGGCACCTTCTAGAAGCTAAAAAACAAACAAACAAAAACAATGACAAAAAACAAACAAAACAAACAAACAAAAAACAAGGAAATGAATTTTCCCTACAGTCTTTAGGAAAGAATACAGTTGCACTGACATCTTGAGTTTAGCTCAGTTAGATGTCAGACTTCTGATCCATAGAACTGTTTGATAATACATTTTTGGTGTTTTAAAAATCCTCTAAATCTGTGCTAATTTGCTGCAGTAGCAGTAGAAAAGTAACAGTCCGTGGAGTACACTGGGCTGCCACAGAAGCCATCTGAGAAAGTGTTATTTTAGCAGACAACTGAAAACTAGGTTGAAATAAGCAATCTAAAGATTCAGGGGAAGTATTGAGTAAGCATTCTACAGGAATTAGATATGAAATGTGCAGAGAACTGAATAGGAGAGAAAACACTACAGTATTACAGGCTCTGAAAAACTGAAAAGACGTTCGGTATGGCTATATCCAAAACACTCTATGCTGTGTATTTGGGGGATTGGGTTGGAGGAAGCAGCATTTCAGAATAAACCATTATGAATTTGAATAATAATTTATCCATATAATAATGGGTATTTGGAAGCCATGATAACAAATTTTGAAATTCTGGCTAAAGGCAGCAAGGAGTCACTAAAGGTCTCTATACGTGTGTGGGAGAGTGATCCGGTTTGCATTCCAGAAATATTCCTGAGGTTGCTCATGAAGGATACACTGCAGTGGACCAGAATAAATTTAGAGGGCTTTGCACTAATCTAGGGGAAAGATGTCATCATGGCCTTAAACTAGCACTGTGATGCATGGGATCCAGACAAGGACTTAAAATCCTGGGTAGTTCCCTTTTGTTTAATCATCTTGACTAAGAGTAGGATGGTGGCCATACCTGAATTTGTATCAGCAGCTTCAAGAAAGATTCATTCTGGTTTAGAAATGGAAGAGCTCTCTGGACATTGTCAGGATTTTTTTTAATGTGCAAAAACATGGATATTTACTCCAATATACAATTTTATAAGCATGTTTTTACTTGATATTTTATAGAATAAGTAAAAGAGCACTGTAACGGAAAGTTTTGCCTCTATTTCCATTCCTATTATTAAATAACTGTGAACACCAGAAAAATTCAAATCCTCTCTAGGTCCCATAATCCTTATGGATGAAAACCAATGCCAACTTATAAAACTAGAAGATTTTGGGAAACCTGGGTGGCTCAGTGGTTGAGCACCTGCCTTCGGCCCAGGGTGTGATCCTGGGGTCCTGGGATCAAGTCCCGCATCAGGCTTCCTGCACGGAGCTTGCTTCTCCTTCTGCCTGTGTCTCTGCCAGGCCCTCTCTCTCTCTCTGTCTCTCATGAATAAATAAATAAAATCTTTAAAAAAAGAAACAGCAATTTTTTTTGGTTCCATCTAATATTGTTCTTCCCTTAAAAAATCATGTATGCTACTTTGCAACATGACTGAGAACCAACCACCAGGACCCTATGTATTTACTTTTGAGGGCAGTGGAAGACAAAGCAAATATGCTTTCATATTTATTTACAATCATTCATTTAGGCATATATAAAATCTATAAAATTATATTTTACAATCTACAAATAACTCATAATACCAACTGTCTACAGCTGCATTTTCTGATGCCTGAGGCACATCTCTAAGGATAGAATATTGTTTAATAAACATGTATGATACTCATAATTATCGGAACAAAAAATTAAAATTAATTTTCCCCAACTATTTTTCTTTATAATCCTAACAATGTGGGGCCTCATGTTCATTATTTCTTACAATCAAACCACTCCAGAATGCCTTAGGTAATTGACCTATAATGATGATAATTTTTTCTTTGCCTGAGAAAATTACTTTTAATTTTAAATTTCTTCTTATTCTTAAGGGAATGATTCACCTTGTCAATTCATTTGTTTTTGATTTCCCATTTTAATTAGTCTCAGTTTAATTACAATTGATTGAGTTAAAATATCAAATAAGAAACTACCTGCATAAATAAGAAAATCTCATTTTCTCAATAAGTATTAACTTACACTTTAGAGAAAAATATCCAAATTGCTTTGTCTGTACTTGTGTACATGAGTTTCTGAGATTATTTTCCAGAAATTAAAAAATAATAATTTGTTTGTAATAATGATAAAAATAATTTGTGGGGCATAAATCATTTTATTCCTTTTTTACTAAAACAGAAATATAGAGAGAAAAACAAACAAACAAGAAATTCTGACATATGATCAAGGCTGAGAAAAAAATCAAAATTCTATATGTTTATTCTCCGTCATTTATCCTTCCTTCCTATTGCTTAATCTATTCAAAATACATTGATATAGTTAAGCACCTTTTTAACAGAAATATAATTGCAATTGGAAATTATCAGAAAATTAGGTTCAATTTGTTTTCCTTTTCCCTGCTGATTACTAGAAGAGCTGTCATTTCTCCTCATTCTCCGTTCATCTATTTTCCCTCTTATACAAATGAGACTTAAGGAATTAGTGCCAAAAGAGTATTTTTAGGAGAAAGTCTTATTAAATGTTACCATGTGGGAAACTAAATCCAGGGCAGTTCTTCTAGGACAGCAACTTCTCTATTTCTCTTTCCTGCCTCAATACCAATTTATTCATCTTATGTTCATTCCCAATTGTGAATAGAATATTTTCAATATTATTATTACAGTTTTTATAAGATTCCCAAATGATGAATGTAAAATTTTTTAGCATAGTACAATATATAAGAAGATTATCACTTAATACCTGGTTAAAACAAAACTATATAAAATTTCAATTACAATTTCAGTTAAGGTTAGCAGTGGAAGGCAATGAACATTCTTCATGTTTTATGTTTTTTCTTTTTCTTTTTCATAAAACATGATTAGTTTCAAATGACAAAATTTCAAGAAAAAATAATTAAAATGTTAAAAATAACTCCTGAAATGAAATGGGTCATTTGTAAGTCAGACAACACAATAAAATGGGATTTTTGTTGAAAATGTATTTTTTATATATTATGCATTTTTATTATATAAGTATAAAATATGGTAGCTCATTATTAAATGAGCTTTTTCATTTTCATATATCTAAAAGAATCTCAAATTTCATAATATTTTCTCTTAAGTATGTATTTTTTTAAAAGATTTTATTTATTCATTCATGAGAGACACAGAGAGAGAGGCAGAGACACAGGCAGAGGGAGAAGCAGGCTCCATGCAGGGAGCCCGAGGTGGGACTAGATCCCAGGTCTCCAGGATCAGGGCCTGGGCTGAAGACAGCGCTAAACTGCTGAGCCACTCAGGCTGCCCTTAAGTATGTATACTTAAAAGAACTATAGCCCAGTAGCTTTTAAGAATTCTCCAACTGAATTGTCTTCAAAGATTTTATTTATTTTTTTATCATCAAATATACAAATTGGGAGAAGCTTCATTTTTGGAGCCATTAATTCCAAAATTGTATATTGAGACATGTGTTTTTAGCATAAGAGATACAGTAATCAAAGTAGATAAAATCCTACTCTCCTAGTCCTATTTTTAAAATTAAATAGAGTTAAATCCTGTGAAATGTCCAGCAGTAGGAGATGGTTTAAAAAGTAATCATAATAAATAAATAAGTAAATAAATAAATAAATAAATAAATAAATAAATAACAAATAAAATTAGAAAAAAATTAATTATAAGACAGAAAACAGAATTATCATTGCCAGGATTGGGAGGAGAGGGAAATGGGGAGTTGGTATTTAAAGGGTACAGTGCTTTAGTTTTGATAAATGAAAAGAGTTATAGTCATTGGTTGCACAACAGTGTGAATGTACTTAATGCTACTCAAACATACACTAAAAAATGCTTAAGATGCTAAATTTTATGATATGTGTATCAGGATGGAGGTATGCGCTAATGTTATGGTAGTAAATCATTTTGCAATATATGAATGTCACAAATCAACATGTATAACTTAAAGTTCACATTGTGATGTTATTATAGCTCAAATCTTGAAATTAATAAAATATAATATGCCAAAAATGGACCAGTACACAGTAATTACATGATAATATGAAATATAACAAGACAAAGGAATAATTCGAGGTGGCTTCAAAGTACAACTGCCTCAAAGCTAACAGAAGAAAGTAAAAAATTAAAAACAAATGCAAAAATATGAGTTAGAATACAAATTCTAGCAGGTCAAATGAATTTAAATAAATTAAAACAGTGAAATCCAGACTAGACAAGCAACATCTTTGTCATCTTAAATGTATTTAGGGGAAGAAGGTGATTGAAAAACAAAATAAATAAACAACAATAATGACAGGGAAAAAATACTTACTAATAATCCTATGAGAGAATCAGAATAATGTACTTTTACTTCATGATTAATAAATAGCAATCCACCAGAAGCTAAAAGAAACACAAAAAACAAACAACCAAACAATAAATAAAACATATTTTATTTTCTTCTCTGGGAAGAAATTAAGAGAATGTCAAGAGAATAATGTATTATCTCCATTAGCATTATTTTTCCAAATGGAAAAAGGAAAATACATTTTCAAATAGGCTTCATGAAGAAAACTAAAATTAAGATAGTTAGGAATCAAAAAATGAAAAAAAGAACTGTTAAATAAATATAAAAACTGATCATTGAATAAGTAAATTTCTCCCTCATCCACAAAAAAATCTCATTAATAAAAAATACAATTAAATGAAAAAACAATTATAGTTAATTAGAAAAGGAAACAAAGGGAAATAACAGACACCTAGGAAAATGAAATAAATATGTGTAAAACATTTTTTCCAATATTTTCATAATGTGAATGATATAAATATCTTTAAAAAATATAGAATATCAAATGCACTAAAAGGCAATTAGAAAGCTAAGTATATTGATTTAAGACACGGGAAAACATCCTAGAGAGTTAGTTTTATTTTCACTTTTTCCACCTACCACCCGCACAAGATGAGAAAGTTTTGTATTATTATTTCCAAAGGCTGAGACTATGGTATACAATTTTATAAAAATAGCAAAAGCCAAGAAAGTTCTGATAAATGTCACACAATAATATTAATCAAGAAATTATTAGTTTCAACTTGAAACTATTATTGACTCAAATATAATATATGATGTTCACACTGCCTTAATTTTGAGTAGGTAAATGCATTTCATTATTAGAAATTCTGGTGATTTAATGCATCGTAGCATTAGTTTAAAGGAAAATGTATATAATTACCTTATTAGCTTATTTTACAAATAGCTATATTTTTGTATGTGTGTGTATGTGTGTGTGTTTTGTTTTGTTTTGTTTTTGTAGACTCCACATCCACTATGGAGGCTAATGTTGTGGAGCCCAATGTAGGGCCTGAACTCACAACCCTAGGATCAAGACCTGAGGTAAAGGATGCCTAGGTGGCTTAGAGGTTGAGCATCTGCCTTCAGCTCAGGGTGTGATCCTGGTGTCCTGGGGTCAAATCCCACATTGGGCTCCCTGCGTGGAGCCTGCTTCTCTCTTTGCCTGTGTCTCTGCCTCTCTCTCTATGTCTCTCATGAATAAGCGGATACAATTTAAAAAAAGAAAAAAAAAGGAAAGAAGAAGAAAGAAAAAAGAAAGAAAGAAAGAAAAGAAAAGAAAAGAAAGAAAGAAAGAGAAAGAAAGAAAGAGAGAAAGAAGAAAGAAATAAAAAAGAGAAAAAGAAAGAAAGAAAGAGAGAAAGAAAGAAAGAGAGAAAGAAAAAGAGAGAAAGAAGAAGAAAGAAGAAGAAAGAAAGAAAGGAAGAAGAAAGAAAGAAAGAAAGAAAGAAAGAAAGAAAGAAAGAAAGAAAGAAAGAAAGAGAGAGAGAAAGAAAGATGAGCTGAGATCAAGAGTTGGATGCTCAACTGACTGAGACACTCAGGTATGCCCAAATAGCTATGAAAATATTTTTATAAAGTTTTTTAACATTAGCAAGAACTAAAAAAATAATAATCACATACTTTTGTAAATCAGGCATAAATGGATAAATTGCTTCTTAATTGCAATTGCCATGAAAAAGGCATGCTTTTAGAACCCTATATCACATTTCTAAGATGGGTTTGGTATCAGCTGAAGCTATGCTAGACAATGCCCTATAAGGTCAGAGTCATTTTGACACTATTCCACCTCAAACTTTCACCACAGTCCCTTGCTTTTTTATATCTGGTGATCTTTTCTAAAGTCTCATGAGCCCACCTGACAAACATGGAAACACAGCTTGAAGTGTAGGAAAATAAATATTTTCAGGGCAATCTTCAACCAATGGAGGATGGGAACCAGTAGATGATAGTCAAGCTGGTTGTCCTCAGGATAGGTAATTGTCAGAGACATCTTTATATTTCCAAGTTGTTCAACCATGTAATCATATTAGCTTTCCATTGTAACTTTTCTCATCCTTTCTGTTTTCTTACTCCTATCTGGGATCACGTCCCAAATTCGAACAAACATATGATGCAGGAGTTGTCTTATCTGCACCTGAGTCTGTCTTATATTTTACTTTCAGAGAACCCAAACTACGACAACTGGTATAGGAATGATCTTAAGAAAGAGATCTTCATGATGGCATTCTGGAATTGAATCTATTATTGGGCAGATGGCAATAGGTTCCCATAATTATTGGTGGTTTTATCTCCTATTATGCTATACCTTTGAAATAACTAGGACTTTAACTTTTAGTCATTTAGACTGAGGCATATGTGGAAGAGAAAGATTTGGGCTGTCTAGAACCTCTAGCAGCCTAACAGTATTAGAGCAACAGTAATTATAAAAAATTGTATAATTGGCTGACTTTTGTCAACTGCCTTTAAGGCCTTGAAGAAAACAATTTGCAGATTTAGGTCAGCTAGCTATTAACTCAAGGCATGTGGTAAAATCCAGAATACTTTGTGGCAGTATTTACAAAGACCCTCATCTCTTACAGTTAGAAGGCAAATTACTAAAAAGTAGGCATGCACTTTAATGTTAAGTTTAGTGGAGTCACAAAAGGAAGTGTAAGCCAACCCACAACATAATCCTAATGGTAATATAGGGTACCTGTTAAGAAGGCATGTGATCCCTATATAAGAATGAGGAAGTTTGGAAGTTATTACTAATAAGCCTTCAATACTCAGGTTCTGAAAAAATATAAAAATATTCAAATTTTATGTCATGTGTTGAAGCACTACTACTAAAAACTACAGCTATTGCAATAACCCAGGAAATACAATTGAGAACTTTGACAACTCATTTTTGTACAGTATCTGTCTTTAAAATGTACTGCTTCCAAAGTAAATAATATTCAATAAAAGAAGTAATAAACATTAAAAAAGGAAGAAAAGGAGGAAAAGAAAGAGAAGAAAGAAAGAAAGAAAGAGAAAGAAAGAAAGAAAGAAGAAAGAAAGAAAGAAAGAAAGAAAGAAAAAAGAAAGAAAGAAAGAAAGAAAGAAAGAAAGAAAGAAAGAAAGAAAGAGAAAGAAAGAAAGAAAGAAAGAAAGAAAGAAAGAAAGAGGAGAGCTAATACCTATTCTCAAACTATTCAAAAAAATAGAAAAGGGAGACTTCCAAATTCATTCTATGAGGACAGCATTACCCTGATACCAAAACCAGATAAAGACACCACTTAATAAAGAGAACTACATGACAATGTTCCTAGTGAACACAGATGCTAAAATTCTGGACAAAATACTAGCAAACTATATCTAACAATACTTTAAAAAATCATTTGCACACAAGCAAAAATCATTCACCATGATGAACTGGAATGTACTCCTGGGTGGTTAGGGTGGTCCAATATTCACAAATCAATCAATATGATATATCATATCAATAAGAGAAAGGATAAGAACCATATGATAATTTCAATAGATGCAAAAAAAGCATTTGACAAAGCACAACACCTATTAATTATAAAACCTCTCAAAAAAAAAAACTCTCAACAAAGTAGGTTTAGAGGGAACATACCTCAATGTAATAAAGGCCAAATATGAGAACCCATAGCTCACAACATCTTTGTGGAGAAAACCGGAAAGCTTTTCTCCTAAGGTCAGGAATAAGACAAGGGAGTCCATTTTCACCACTTTCATTAAACATAGCACTGGACTAATATTATTGAGCCATAAAAAAGAATGAAATCTTACCATTTGCAATGACATGGGTGGAGCTAGAGAGTATGGTGCCAAGTGCAATAAGTCATAGAAAGGCAAATATCATATGATTTCACTCATACGGAAAATTTAATAAAAGAAAAAAATAAGCAAATGGGAAAAGAGAGACAGCGAGAGAAAAAAAATCAAGAAACAGACTCTTAAATATAGAGAATAAACTGATAATTACCAGAGGAGAAGTGGGTGGGGGGATGGTTAAATAGGTAATGGGGATTAAGGGACACACTTCTCATGATGAGCGCCAGGTTATGTACGAAATTGCTAAATCATTATATTGTACACCTGAAACTATATATGTTAACTAACTGGAATTTAAATAAAAATGTAATAAAAGGAATTGTATATGTTTGTAAATACAATTCCTTTTCACAAGCAAGAATTTTCTTTTTATATCATGTAATTTAGCATGTTCTATTATGTCAATATTTGATGACTGATAGCTATGTAGAGATTTTATTAGATCCAGGTTATAGCCTTTATTTTTGTTATTTTAATAACAGGGCTTACAGGTGATTCTGCATTCTATTGCAACATTTCAAGAGGCACTAACTTTGTGTTTATCCCTCCTTTTGTGTTATTTAGATTGTTTGGTGGTTTCATGTAGTGTCACTGAGTCAACATTTCAATGACTAGTTAAGACAGATATTGATAAATATTCATTGATTCTTTAGTGTTAAAATACATTACCTTTTATTTTTAAAATATTTTATTTATTTAAGTTTACAGATTTTATCTATCCATTCATGAGAGACACAGAGAGAGAGGCAGAGACACAGGCAGAGGGAGAAGTAGGCTCCCTGCGAGGAGACCCATGTAGGATTCTATCCCAGGACCCCAGGATCATGACCTGAGCCAAAGGCAGAAGCTCAAGCACTGAGCCACCCAGATGCCCCTAAAGATTGTATTTATTTATTTGAGAGAGAGTGAGAGCACACACAAGCAGGGGGAGATGGAGAATCAGACTTCCCTCTCAGCAGGAAACCTAACATGGGCTCCATCCCAGGATCCTGAGATCATAAGCTGAGCTGACGGCAGCCACTTAACCAACTAAGCCACTAAGGCACCCCAAACTATGTTAGCTTTTAATTCTGGCATTTCTTCTGCTTTTATTTGTGATTTCTCTGTTTAAAAAAAATCCTCATTTTTGATAATCTAAAACATAGCAAAGACAGCCAAAAACTTGTTCATTTCTCAAAGAGTTGTTGCTCTAAAAAACTCCCAAGGTAATACTTTTGAAGTGTTATTATGAACCCAGAATAATTATAAATTTAAATTTATTAAATTTACTATAGTTATTTTTCTTCGTTATGCTAAGTTGTCCCATCTTTGTCAACCCAGACCTACTTTACATAGACTCATACATCTTATGACAAAACTGGCTTATTGATAATGCTTTGTTTTGAAGCATGATGAGATGCCACAAGGCATGAAGTTGCATCAGTAATCCCACCAAGGAATGCTGGATCATTTTAATAAAAAAATTATTGGGGCTCCTGGGTCGCTCAGTTGGTTAAGTGTCCGCCTTCGGCTGAGATCATCATCCCTGGGATGGAGCCCTGTGTTGGGCTTTATGCTTAGAGGGGTGTGCTATTTCCTCTCTTTTTCTCCCTCTCATTCTCACTCACCTAAAGCAAATAAATAAAAACTTTTAGAAAAATAAGAAATAGTATTTAGGGATAATTACCTGGTGACAATTGTGATTATTTTACTGGATTATTTCTTGTTTTTAGAGCTTTACAATAAACAAAGCTAGGAAATAACACTTTTCTTAAAATTAGAGAAAAAAATAGACAATACACATACATTCATACTTCCAAAACAAATTAATATTTGGAGGCCATTATTCAACTTCTTTTACTTCATAAATGTGTATTTTAATCTCACGCTGACAATTTTGTCTCCTAATGACATTAACACACACACAAAATCAAACTAAAGGAAATAGTATTTTGAAAGAATAATATTAATCTGTTTTCTATTATCTATTTTCTCCCTACTCCTAGAAGTAATTGTTTTTATAGAGATTTTATCTTTCTCTTGTTTCCTTTCAACATATTAACATTCATTTATTTCTGTATTGATGATCAAAAAGATAGCACACTATATACACATTTATCCACATTGCATTCTTCATTTAACAGTGTTCTTTAGAGATAACTACTTAGAAAATTATAGTTCTTTGTCCCATTTTCCAGTGGTTTAGCATTCTTCTGGGTGATTTTTCTTAGTCTATTCAACCAGTTTCCTAAGCAACGTAATTTTTCCAACCAGTTACCCTAAATAGCATTTTTATTTCTGGTTTTTTACTATTTTAAATAATGCTAAAATAAATGACCTTTGCCCATAAGCCATTTTATATTTTTTGCCAATTTATTTTTTAATAGATTCCTTGAGACAGGATTATTGGTTCAAAAGGTAAATAAATGTACAGTTTTGATAAATATTGCCAAATTTCCCACAGAGTGATATTAGGTTGCATTCCTACAAAAAGTATTAAAATATCCCTGTGATCCACAACTTTCCAAGAGAACGTATAATCCAATTATTATATTTTTATGAATCTAAGAGATAATGAATGGTATTTCAATTCAGTTTTTTCCTCCTATTATTAGTGAGGTGAACATTTTTGCCACAGGTATAAGAGCCATTAGTATTTCTTTTTTGGCATTTAATATTCATACTTTTTTGTTTTCTCAGTTTTTTTTCCAATGAATTAGTTCTCTGAGTCCTTTAGAAATCACTTTCTATTAAATAAGTTGCAATTTCATTTTTCAGTTTTTCATTGTTATTCTTATTTCCTTATGGTGTTTTGATAGGGAATGTTTCATATAATCAAATTTATAAATTTTTCCATTATTTTTACTGAATTTTAAATATTTATTAGATAAGCTTTCTTATTCATGAAGAATTCACCCAAAAATCAACCATTTTTCTAGTAAGTGTATGATTTGACTTTATATACATTTGTATATCTGATATACTTACAATATATGATGATGTAGAGATGAGAAATTGATCCAGTTTTCTTTTTACCCTTAAACAATGTAGTTGTTGCAACACCAGTGATTTTTTGTAAGTCCTTTTCTCACTGATTTGAAATGTCTCATTACTATATACTAAATTTCCAAATATACTTGGGTAATCCTGGTTTTTCTATTTATTTCATTAGTGTGTCTGTCAATTCAAATGCTGATGCTAAACTGCTCTAACTGTATAGACCTGATAAGTTTAAATGCTTGGTAGGAGTGGCTACCCTTCTGAATTCTATTGCTAGTTTGTCTAGTTCTAGACATTAAACTATGATATATACTGAAACTGAGTAAACTCATAAATTAACCTAGAGAACACATATTTGTATTGTTGAGACTTCCTGTTTAGAAGCACAAAATATCTTTATATTTCTTCATATTTCTTTCTGCATTTATAGAATTTTTAGCATCCTGCTGATATTTAATAAAACATAATGTAAAATACACACAGATAATATACCTTACTTAAAATGAATAAAAGACAAAGAACAGAATGATTAGAAGGGAGTTTGAAGGAAAAACATTGATCAGAGAAAAAATATCAAGAAATAGAAATATCAAAGTAGTGTTCAAATCAGAGACCATTATAAGACTGTAAATATATTCAAATTTATTTATTTTTTAAAGATTTATTTATTTATTTATGATAGACATAGAGTGAGAGAGAGAGACAGAGAGAGAGAGAGAGAGAGAGGCAGAGACACAGGCAGAGGGAGAAGCAGGCTCCATGCAGGAAGCCCGACGTGGAACTTGATCCCGGGACTCCAGGATCACGCCCTGGGCCAAAGACAGGCGCTAAACCGCTGAGCCACCCAGGGATCCCTATATTAAAATTTAGAAAGCAAAACTAGTGTTAAGTCAATAGCGGTTAGGAATAAGAATGAAACAAAAAACTCAGATTTATCACTGTGGCATTTCAGATCATCTAAGAATTTTTTTTTTAATCTGAAAAAACATTGAGGGCTAATTGGTGGTATAAATATGATAGCTCAGTGAAAGGATATTAGACTTGAAAAAATAGCATCAATAATATTGCATTTTGGGAGAAACTAATTAATATCTTTAAATTATAGCAAAAATTATTTTGAACCTATGGTTTCATCCATAATCATTCAAATATCAATTGTGTATCAAAACAAGATTAATACTGGTTCAGAAAAGAAAATAATCATATTTAGTTCTTACTCCTAAGTAAGTAAATAAAAATACATCCCAGGCTGGAAGGATGTCTAAGTTCATCCCAAGAGGTCAATAAATATAAATTATAAAATAATAGCCTCATATAAATTATAGATAACAAATTGATATAGAAAAAATGTGTGAATATTAAAGTTGGATGACTTTATGTATCTTACTGAGAGAGGAGGAAAAAAGAGGAAAAACCATGGGTATGGAGGTAGAAATAGCATTAAGCTATTTTGAACAACTGATGAAGTATACGAAAAGATCATCTCTTATATATCAATGCTTAGGATATTTTCTTAATGATATTCTTTAGATGACTTTGAGATATTCATTGATTTTGCATGATTGTGGAGAAGAAAATAATAAAATAATATGCAAGTCCTGTGTATTTTCTATTCTCAATAAAACAAGACAAAAATATATAAAATAGATATAGGAAAGGCTACTGTTAAGTACATTGCAAATGCAAATGTAATGGTAAAGTTGACATGTTTGCAAATGAAAGATGGAAGGAAAAGTAATCAAGAATATGAGGCTTTGCACTATATTATCTTTCAGCATAGCAATCAAAGATTAAGTTTTATTTTATTTTATTTTTTTAATTTTTTTTAATTTTTATTTATTTTATGATAGTCACAGAGAGAGAGAGAGAAAGAGGCAGAGACACAGGCAGAGGGAGAAGCAGGCTCCATGCACCGGGAGCCCGACGTGGGACTCGATCCGGGTCTCCAGAATCGCGCCCCGGGCCAAAGGCAGGCGCCAAACCGCTGTTCCACCCAGGGATCTCCAAGATTAAGTTTTAGAATTTATGAATGATAAAGATTTTATTCATAAACTTTGTGATCAAATGAAACTAGAAGGAATTAAATTACAGTTCTATCAATAAAATTTGTGAAGAGAAGATGGAGAAAGATGGTCTGTCAGTTAAATTCCTCATTTTTGAATAAGGGAAGAAATCAAATACTGTTTCTTTTTTTAAAAAATAAGAATTAATGGTATTTTTGAACTCTCTAGGAAAAAAAATAATACTTAAAAAAACGGTGACCTAGGAGAAGATCAGTATACAGTTAGAGAGAAGAGAAAGGGTATGGGATAGTATTGAGACAAGATGAGTGTTGATGGGCGAGATGTAAAAGTATTTAACGGGAAGTTTGAGTACCATTTTTTTCCTAGTATTTTTGTTGGTAGATTAGGTATAAGGAGTGAGGAAGAAGAAGAGAAATAGATTCTTATTTTAGTGCCTGAGTGAATGGGTGACATGGTGGGGAAGATGAGGGACTAGATTGGTTTATGGAAGGAAAATAATATGATCAATTATAAACATGTTTATATGGAGATCATGCAGCACATGCACTTCCATGTATTCTTGGTGAAATTTAGATACAGATGTCTGAAATTGAGAAAAGCAAACTAAGAACATAGGTAAAACTTAATATTCATTAAGAAGAATGTGTAGAGAATAGACCAGTTTTAAGAAAATTCTGTATTTAGACATTAGATAAAGACAGATGCTTTACAAAGAAACAAAGAAGACAAAGCCACAGCTGAACATAGGAAATGTGGTTTCATGGAAGCCAAAGGAAGATATTATAAAGAAAGGATGGTTAGATCTATTGAGTGTGGCTTAAGAACCTAGTATTCTAAGGATGAAAATTTCTCACTTCAGTTTGGTCAGATTTGAGTCATCAATGCTTTAGAGGCAATTTATTTAAAATAAAAATGATGAAGGATATGAGGTAAAAGATTGGGGTGGCATGACAAATGAAAAGGAGTATGGCTTTGTCTGTGGCTAGATATTTTCAAAGGAATTTGTCCTTTACATCTAAAATTTAAATTATATAACCTATAGCTCTACAGAGTATCTAGTGGGGTTCCACTTAATTTTTGATATTGGCCATTTTAACTGTCTATATTTTTCTTCATCAGTATAACCAGCAGTTTATCACATCTTATGAATTTCTTCTGCTGTGTATAACTTGCTTTGAAAATCTTTAAAATTTTAATTTCCATTCTAATATTGAGTCTAGAATTTCCCGTTTTTATATAGATTATAATTATCTAGTAAAAATTATTTTCAATACTCTGATTTTTCATTAATTAAATCACTTCAATGTTGGTTAACATCATAACTCTTAATAGAATCTTTAAATACATTATGATCTTATCTGCTAACTTCAAAATCTATTTGTCTATTCTGTGTCAGTACCACACTGTTTTCATCACTACGGCTTTCTAATTCAACTTGAAATATGGAATTGTGATGCCTCCAGCTCTGCTTTTCTTTTTCAAGGTCACTTTGGCTATTCAGGGTCTTTTGTGGTCCCACATAAATTTTAGGATTGCTTGTTCTAGATCTGTGAAAAATGCTGGTAGTATTTTGACAGGGATTGCATTAAATGTGTAGATTGCTTTGGGTAATATAGACCTTTTAACAATAATTGTTATTCTAATCCACTAGCATGGAATGTCTTTCCATTTCTTTGTGTCACCTTCAATTTCTTTCATCAGTGTTTTATAGATTTCAGAGTACAGATCCTATACCTCTCTGGTTAGGCTTATTCCTAGGCATTCAAATCAGCAAGGAAGAAGTCATACATACACTATTTGCAGATGGCATGATCTTCTTCTACTTTCTTTTTTTAGGATTTTATTTATTTATTCATGAAAGACACACACACAGAGAGAGGCAGAGACACAGGCAGAGGGAGAAGCAGGCTCCATGCAGGGAGCCTGATGTGAGACTTGATCCAGGGATCCAGGATCATGCCCTGGGCCAAAGGCAGGTGCTAAACTACTGAGCCACCCAGGGATCCCCAGATGGTATGATCTTCTATATTGAAAGCCTAAAAGACTCCAACAAAAAACTGCTAGAACTGATAAATTTAGTAAAGCCACAGGATATGAGGTCAACATACAGAAATCTGTTGTATTTCTGTACACCAATAATGAAGCAGCAAAAAGAGAAATTAAGGAATGAATTCCATTCATAATTGCATCACATTAAGTTTTTTTAACACATGCACTCACACACACAAAAAAAAAACAAAGGAACATACAAAAATTTTTGGAGGTGATGGGATATGTTTATTGTCTTGATTATAGTGATGGTATCATGAGAGTGTGTATATGTCCAAACTCATCAAATTGCATTTATTAAATATATGTTTTTTTGTTTAATTATAGCTCAATAATCTGTTAAATCATACCTATAAATGCAAGTCATTTTTGTATAGTTTTATAGCTTTTATCTTTCTATGAAACCCCACAACATTGTCTTTTATTATCAACAAACTAATTTCTATACGTTTAATGTCCGTATCTTTGAAAGTATGATTATTTCATTAACTGGGTCTTCTGTGGATCTATTTCTATTTTTTTTTCTATTTTTTTTTACTTCTCTATCATCTATTATCTATCATCATCATCATCATCACCATCATCTGTCTTCCAATCATATTTTGTAATTTTAAAAAAAATCGTAGACATAATCTGAGACTTGGAATGACAATAACTCTCTCTAGAGTATAGAATCTAACTTGATGTATTTAAAAAAATCCCTTAGATATGACAAGGATTTGTGACTCTTAAAAGCTCAAACCTACTCAACAAAATATTTTTTCCCTTAGTTATTAATTTCATAAGAGAAATGTGACTAGCAAATATATATATATGTGTGTGTATATGTTATATATATGTGTATAACATATATATATTCATCAATATTAACTGGGCTGAAGGCAGCGCTAAACGACTGAGCCCCCTTGGGTGCCTTGCAAAGTTCTGTTTTCTACTAGAATGTCTGTAATAAAAATATAAAATAAAATAAATAAAATAAAATAAAATAAAATAAAATAAAAAAACAGAACTCTGTAATAGCAAAACCACAATAAGAAAAATGTTGCCACTGTTAAAAAAACTGTTACATGTATTTCATCATATAATTTTCTCAATATTATTGTTAATGGAATTTTACAGATACAAAAGTACTAAAGCATGAAAAATGTATCTCCTCTTTTTGTCCTCCCTCCTCTGCCTACAGAGACTTCGTTTCTGCTCATGGTCTATCATTAAGTTCTACTATTCTTAAATAATAAATGACTATCCTACTGGTCTAATACCTCCCTTTAATAAAGAATTGTTCTTGAATAGCTGGATCAGTAAAAAAGAGCTGACACATAAAGGTACACATTTTCCCAATGCCAGCAAATTAGTGTTAAAAGATAAACATACGGATAAATGATGGCTTGAGAAGTTTGATGCACCTAATAATTTTCTCATCTGGTTATTACTTTATTCATATTAGATCCAAGCCAATGAGATTAGGACTCTAGGAATATGTCAAAGGAAATTAATTGGATGAAATACTGTCTATGAAGGAGTCCTTCTCACTCCATGCATGGGTGCCCCTGAGTTTTAGCCGCTGAAGTTCAATAGTCCTTCCTTAATAACACAGAGACATGTTTCAGCATTATGAAGGGAGCACTTTATCATTAAAATAATAGAATAATAACATAGACATCTACAGTTTCAATATTTCAGATGCAAAGAAGAAACAAATTACTCATAAATAAGGAGGAAAAGATGGAATAAGAAAAGGGTGGCTTGACTTTTTAAACTCTTTTCAAATGCTTAATCCTTTCACTCTACACACGGGAGAAGGATAGAAGATTCCTGAGAATGGAGGAAGATTACTAGAAGAGTAGCAACAACGTCAGTGGTTCAATAAAAATAATATTTATATTTAATAAATATTAAATATATCAGCTATATATTATTAAGGCTGACATTTACAATCATGAAATACGTTACTCATAATCCATTATGACTATGCATAAGCACCTCTTTAAAGACGGAGTGACATAGATGGAATTTAAGAAACAAAACAAGCAGACTTGGAGAGGGGGGCAGAGAGGAAAACCAAGAAATGGACTCTTAACTGTAGAGAACAAAAGGATACCAGAGTTACCAGAGAGGAGGCGGATGGGGAGATGGGTTGGGCACTTGTGATGAGTGCTGGGTGTTGTATGTAAGTGTTGAATCACTAAATTCTTCATCTGAAACTAATATTACACTGTATGTTTACTAACTGAAATATAAATAAAGACTTGAAGAAAAAAGATAAACACATTTTCAAAGGAATAACAGAGAGATAAACCATATTACAAGATATAGTTTATGTTAATATATAAATTTTTTTGGTATTGTCCCCAAATTTAAAGTGCCAGAAATCTGAACCATTTTTATTCAATTCATAAATAAAATAACTTACAGTGATCAAACTTTTAGGGTGATGTTTTGCTTCTCCGTGCTAGCCATAGTTTAAACAGTGTGTAATACCATTTCATTTTTAATATAAATTTAGCGAGTTGAATTTTCTTGAATTCTTAATTCTGTTTTGAACTTATTCAGTGTACATTTCTAAATTTTTTTTAAATTTTTATTTATTTATGATAGTCACAGAGAGAGAAAGAGAGAGAGGCAGAGACATAGGCAGAGGGAGAAGCAGGCTCCATGCACCGGGAGCCCGACGTGGGATTCGATCCCGGGTCTCCAGGATCACGCCCTGGGCCAAAGGCAGGCGCCAAACCGCTGCGCCACCCAGGGATCCCTCAGTGTACATTTCTAGAAATTAAGTGAAGGAAACCCTAAAAGTGCTAGCTAGGAACTAAAATTTCTTAGCACACCTACATTAAATAAATGTATACTTGGTAACTAATGGCAGAAGTAAATCATATTAATATAAACACCACTAGAGTTAATGTCCAGTTAAAAATGTAAGTATTTTTTATTAACATTTTTCTTTTTTAAAAGATTTATTTATTTGAGACAGAGAGGGAGGGAGAACAGGAGCAGGAGGGGTAGAGGGAGAGAGAGAATTTCAAGCAGACTCTCTGCTGAGCACAGAACCTGACTCAGAGCTCAATCTCACAACGCTGAGATCATGACCTGAGCTGAAACCAAGAGTTGGCTGCTCAACCGACTGAGCCACCCAGGCTTCCCATCTATTATTTTTTTTTGTTAATTTTTATTAACACAAAGTTAGGTCTTAATGTTCCTTATATACAACATTTAGATTCAAATTATTTTTTAAGCATTAGGGCTATATCTTTCTATTGTTTTTTTTCCCGCCCCTTTCAGAAAATCATACTCTGTTTACGTAATGAATATCTAAAAGCATACCTTTTAGTCTGAGTAATTCATAAAGTCAGCATCACCTGCTTATTTTTTATGCTGAGAAAAAAATACTCTTATATATTTATTTAGTCCATTTATTCTACCACCTGATTCACTTTCAATTCTTCTTGACACTGACATCCAATGAGCTGACATCTATGTTGCTGGACTACTTTGCTCTCTGGATTTAGTTATGCTCAGCCAATGGGAGACGGGGGAAAGATCCAGAGCATGTGGTACCCTGGTTTTTTCCTGTCTGAGACACCATTTGGCAGGGTTGCTCCCATATCTAATGCCATACTGGTTGTTTTGCAGCCCTTTGCTATACTGTCACCTCCAACAAACTAGACTTCATGCCACCTCTGCATTTTAGGCCTAAGTATAATGAAGACTTTCTTCTCTTCTTCCTTCTACCTTCTTCTTCTGTCTCTTTAGCTTTAATCCTATATTTTAGGATTAAAATCCTATATTTTAGGATTCCCAAATATTTTGGGAATGTCAAACTGTCTTCAATCATTCCCTTTTTTTAATATTTCAAGTTTTGTATAAAAAATATAGTTAACATACAGTGGGATATTGATTTCAGGAGTAGAATTTTGTCATTTATCACTTACACAAAACACTCAAGTGCTCATCACAAGTGCCCTCCTTAATTCCATCACCCACTTAGCCCATCCCCCCCACCCACTTCTCCAGCAACCCCGTTTGTTCTCCATAGTTAAGAGTCTCTCTTGTGGTTAGCATCTCTCTGTTTCTTCTATCTAAAATATGCCACCTGGTTCTCGCTAGATTGCTGATATTTTTGACTTATCTGTTACTGGGAACATGTAGGTTCAGTTTATATAGGCCCATTGTAGCATCCACAGTTTCTTAGGACTGTCAAAAATTTGGAAGTAAGAAATACTACTTTGAAATAATGATTAATGCCTCATATACATTAAGCATTTTTTTAAAGCGTAAAGAACCAAATACATTTTGAAAATATTAATGATATCATTAATGGTTGTTAATCATATCCATTTATAAATTAAAGTAAAATAACAAGATTCACGTAAAGAAATGTATGTGTATTGGCCTTAGAAGCACAGCTGAATGAATAATAACAGATTTGTCAAAAGAGAAAAGACAACCCCTCAGATATTATTTCCTTATCCCTGTTTCCATTCTGAAGTCATCGTAACCCAGTTCCACTGCACCAGTCAGCTGCAAAGCTTGTCTTGACTGTAAACAGCAATCATACAACTGAGAAATGCAAGCCTCTTCTATCCCCATCCTCTCTTTTTCATTAAATCTCATCGTTCAGTATTTCCATCTTCACTTCTACCTTTTTCCTTCAATACAATATAATCTATGTTTCTTCCACATTTCTGAACATTGTTTCTTAGCCCATTTTGATGGTTTATATTCTGTTTACGCTTGAAGTTCTGCACAGGTGTTATTTTGTGAAGCATTATGGTGTCTGTTTCTTCTCTTTCTCCTGATTTACCATCTCCTCTTTTATATACTGTCCCTTACTAATCCATTTTGGCAAATATTTCTCAAGCTGAACTATGTTTACCCCAGTGATCTATGGCAAGATACACGGATATACAAAATTAATGAGTTTCCTAGGGCCGTGTAACAAAATACCAAAATCTGGATGAGTTAAAAATAACAGGAATTCACTGTCTCACAGTTCTGGAGAGCAGAAGCCCCAAAGCATGGTAGCATTGACCCT
Source organism: Nyctereutes procyonoides (assembly GCF_905146905.1). NCBI lineage: Eukaryota > Metazoa > Chordata > Mammalia > Carnivora > Canidae > Nyctereutes > Nyctereutes procyonoides. The sequence continues at coordinate 7,732,357 of NW_026575046.1, forward strand.
GCATTCTCTCCTATGGCTTTTGGGGAGACTACTTCCTTGCTTTTTCTAGCTTCTGGATTTCCTCACCTTAATAGACACATTGCTCAAGTTACATGGCCATTTTCTTCCTGTGTGTCTTCACATTGTCTTCTCTCTTTGCATGTCTGTCTCAGTGTACAAATTCTTCATTTTTAAGACACCAGTCATATTGGATTAGGATGCATCCTAATGGCCTCTTTCACTTGATTACCTCTGTAAAGGCCCTATTTGCAAATAAGGTCACTTTCTGAGTTAGAACGTCACTCTATCTTTCTGGTGGGACATAATTCAGTTCCTAACAGAAAGCTAAAGCACAAATACTATATATATATAAATATATATATATATATATATATATATATAAATTTCCTTGAAGATTTTATTTTATTTATTTATTTATTTATTTATTTATTTATTTATTTATTTATTTATTACTTTTTTTTTCCTTGAAGATTTTAGAGGCTGGTAAATTGGGTTGAGGGATTGGTGTGGTTTCAATCATTTTCAATCATTTTAAACAGATTTGTCATATCCATGCATACTTAAACAGAATCTTACTTTTTGCACATAGGGGAATTATGCTCTCACCCCCTGTGAACTTAAGAAATAACACAGACAATGACTATGACTTCATTTCCCAAGTTTTGCATTTTGAAATGCATTTTGCCTATAATGCCAATAATCTCATAAATCAACTGCCTAATTTATAGTGGAGAAGCTGATCTTCAGTTTATCTGGGCTTTTGGAGATAATTTTATATGTCCAAATTATTGCAAATGGAACTAATAATTACAATATAATTTTAAGTAAATAAACTTTAGGTTATTATAGCATATCAAAGATCCATTTTTAGCAATATATATTTTTTTACATCAACTAGTAGAACAGATGCTTCAAAATGTCTCTTTGCTTCTGCAGATTATATGCTTTGATTTTACCACAGTGGTACTCATCACTGGCATTCTAATTCTATCTCAGAATTTACTACTTGATGTTTTCTTTGGTTTGTTGAGACTTAAATGACTACTATGTAATTATGTAACAGCTACTACTTTAAAATAATTAGAAAAATGGAGCAGTTTTACTGCAAAGTTCTTCACTGTGAATTACCTAGGTATTTAGGCAGGGAGACAAATACATATAGTCTTCCTGGGAAGCAGTTGATTTATTATCACACTTTGGGGTTATTTAGACCTAGAAATGCACTAAACGGTACTCCAGTGGCTTGAGTTAATGTGGTTTTCTAAATTCTTCTCCTCGCAGGAAGTTGGGAAGGCAGATGCCAAGATTCTCTTGTGTTTAGATAATTTTAATCCAATATGAATATTTAGGATGTTGAGAAATAAATATTAATACAACTCCTGACAAATCTGCTTTTTAAAATATTTTAATCTTTATTTCTTAAAACCCTAAGATAATTATACAAAGGACTGCAATGATTAAAAAATTACATATTTCCTTTCCTGAAAGTTTTCAAATATGATTTTCCAAGATGATTTAAGTATTTATTGTTACTGGGAAAAGAGGGAAAACAGGTGAGTTCTCAAGTTAATTTCCAGAAAAATAATTTCCTGATATATAATAGTGCTACATTTTTAGTTACCTAACATACAAACACATTTTCAAAAACATATTCATTTTTGAAAGTATGAGCAAAATAAGCCTTTACTCCATGGTCTAATTTTAAATTAAAATATGGTCAAATTAATTACAATTTTATTTTTTCTAGTGTATTCAGTAACAGTATATAAGAATGACACAAATAAAAATTATGTACGCATACTGGGCAATTTCAGAGACATAGAGAGCAGGGAAACAAACCATGCATTTAAAATATTCAGAATTATTTGCAGTGTTCATTCATCTGAGCAGCCACAGCCCCTGAACTCTAATGATGAGCAGGTGACCAACTACCAGGAATACTAATCTTTAATCAACCCCTATTTGAAGCATGAAATTCTCACTCCAGGAAAGTGATTAGTTAATTTAATGGGAATAGGATTGTCAAATGGGAAATATATATAGAAGTATAATTTAGAAAGTTGCTGTTATTACTATTGCAATTTAAAGAGTCAAATGTCTCTTTATCTGGAACTTACAAAATTATTTTCCAATAAAATAATTCCAAACAGATCAAACAGAAAATATTTATCTTGGTACTCTTTATAGAAGCAGAAACAATCCTGACTCAACTGTCATAATGTTTTTTTGTAGTTCTAAACCAATATTTAAGACATTTGACAAACGTTTCCTTATAATTGATGAAATGACACAAAGGGAAGCAGAATGACATTCAGTATATGATCTAATAATGAATAGATGGTGACTACCAGAATAATCCAAAAGATTCACTTTTATTATGACCAATATGAAATTGTCCCTAGAAAAGATAATTTATAGTATTTATGCAAAAATTTGTTTTAGTGTCAAACATAAATGAATAATTAGGTCTGTAAGTTGGCACTCTGGGAGCTAAATCAGTTGCTTCTTGTTTTCATAGATTCTATAGTCTAGGAAATTCATACTATCTCATTTGATCCTAATTAACTAAGACTTCCATACATTTTGTACCCTACGATATTCCAGGAAAAAATATGATTTCCCAGAAAGAAATGGTTCTGATGTTTCATATAAAAATTTACTATAGAGTATTCAAGCTGCAAGCAACTATCCCAGAGATGAAACCATTTTCTCTTCTAGAATAAACTATGATACATAATTAATGTTACAAATTTTGGAACTTAATATTTTGACATTTAAACCTGGAGAAAAATTTAAACTGTGATGAAAACTATATTATGTCTAGTTGAGTTAAATATAGAGATGTTTAAACAATGCACCCTATTTATATTCCTTCAAATCTTAAATTTCATGAAATCATTTTCCTTTGTTGCAGAAAGTGGTGCACTTGTAATAGTTTATTGCTCTTGTTTTGGATTTTTTGATATCTGCTAATTAAAAAATAATTAAGGTATTATTTATTATTTAATTCCTCTTCCTTAACATGATTTATTACATGGGCAGCCCGGGCAGCTCAGTGGTTTAGTGACGACTTCAGCCCAGGGTCTGATGCTGGAGACCCAGGATCAAGTCCCACATCGGGCTCCCTGCGTGGAGCCTGCTTCTCCCTCTGCCTGTCTCTCTGCCTCTCTCTCTCTCTCTCTGTCTCTCATGAATAAATAAATAAATAAAATCTTAAAAAAGATTTATTACATTTTTAGGTGTAAAAAAGTATATGACAATTATCTTTAGAAGACACTTGTATTAAAATATTCAAGTGATATACTAATTGTTTCTGTGAATCTTTCCAATTTGTTGCCAGTAATTACACTTCACGTACACCAAATACTGACATTTTCAACTCCTATTTTAAAGGTAATTGATTATCTATGGAAAGTTTCAGAGGATTTTGATGCCGTAAGGAAAAAAAAAATAACTAGGCTCCAATACCAATTTTTAAATTAAAGGCAACAGCTTAAACTGCTGAGAAACAAAGAGGAAATCACTGCAAAGGAAGGATAATAGTGAACTTAAAATTAGAAATGAGTCATATCCTTGTAACTATGTATTCAAGAAATAAATAACATATTTTGCTTATTTTGCTTTGTAAATCACCTTCAACCAATCAACGTATGTAACCTTATAATTTTAGAACACAAATTATGTTACTGGCATACAGCAGGTTAACATTAGAAAAATTGAGTCGCTTGCATTGTGTGTATCTGATTAAAATTTAAAACTAACATTTTACTGGATGGGGTAATGTGAAATGTGATTAAGCTAATCATGTTGTGGTTTTACATTCTTTTGCCTCATATATATTCACTTCTATAAATGCTATATATTAATTTTAATGTTAATTTCTAGTATGCAAGATTTATTTAACCTTTATTTGAATTGTGTATGTACCTTTGTGTGTGTGAGATTCATATACACATATGTGAATATTTGTATACTAAATAGAAGACTGAATAATCAAACTGAAAAAAAGTTGGAGCTTCTTGAATGGATAGATTATTTTAAAAGAGTGTAAAAAGTAAGGAACAAAGGTTTTATAAATAACTGAGAAAATCTGCTGTGAAATGCTGGGATTGTGCTCTATTCTCTTCAAACTGAAGCTAAAGAAGTCAGTAAATCTCTCAAAATTGTGAAATTTTGCCAACCATGGCTCTGGGGAAGCAATAATAGAGGCCCTTGCTTAGTATTCATATAAAAATTAGATGACAGATGATAGTTAGATGATAGATAGACGTATGATAGATAGATAGATAGATAGATAGATAGATAGATAGATGATAGATAGATAGATAGATAGATGATAGATAATAATAAACAAAGCAAAAACCCCTAAGAGGGATTTGAGAAGACAGAAATTGGCTATGTCTCAATGTGGAGGAACTTATCATCAAGAATTACTATGTACTGTGGCCAAACTAATAGTCTAATGGCTGTGCTCTTTTGTGTCACCCTCTTTACCCCAGAAGATCACTATCTGAAGCCACGAAAGAAGCCAAGAGAAAACTGAGATGTAACACCAAGGCACTGCTTGAGAACAGCCAGAGTGAGAGAGTGAGACACTAATGGTCACAAGAACAGGTGGGCTGTGCAGCCCCTGAAAATTACTTACTGGGGAAGATCCCAATGGATTAAACATGTCTCCTGTGGCCCCCAACTGTTCTTACAACCCTTCTACTAACCACTCAAAATAACTCCAGGAACCCAGTCTTGCTGGGCCTACATCCTTTTCTATAATTATCATAACCTAAAACTATCCATACCTTCCAAGAAATTGAATTATGAACACTTCTTGCCATGACATTGTTTGACAAATCTCCTTCCTTAAATGTAGTTTTTTTATGGCTGAGTTCACTAAGAATCTGAGATAAATGGAGTGGCTGAGACCAGATCAAGAAGACAGAGGCTCTTTCCCTAAATTATACCCCATAGACACTTTTAAGAGTATAACATATGGCCTAGACTTTTCTTCACTCCCCGTTGAGACACAACCAGTTTATGTATAAGTTCGCAGAGCACAATTTATAGGATTGCTAAGAACATAGTATGAAATAAAGAGAAGCTAAAACTGCAGTCGGCACCAAAAAAAATAAATAAATAAAAATAAAAAATAAATAAAAAAAAATAAAACTGCAGTCGGAAGGCAGTGGCCACTCAGATTTGGGAGGAGAAGGGAATGTTTGATGCTTTTGTGGTTTGCACAGTCACCTAGTCTTGTCTGTACTTGGTGACGATTATGATGAAGTCTTGTTTTCTATCTCCCTTCATCATGGCCCCAGAACGATCTTGTCTGATATTACTGTCCTGTGAGAATAGTTTTGCTCAACAGGAGCATACCTCACGTGGCTGCAAATGCCAGGCTGCCTCCCTGAAACTCCAAGTCCTAGATGTGAGTGTCACACTTGTTATTACTTGTCTTTTTGATCCTAGCCATTCTGACAGGTGTAAGGTTATATGCAATCATGGTTTTGATTTGCTTTTCCTTGGTGATCAGTGATGTTGAGCATCTCTTCGTATGTCTCTTGGCCATCTGTATGTCTTCCTTGGAAAAATGTCTATTCAGGTCCTCTGCCTATTTTTTTAATTGGATTATCTGGGAGGTTGGTGTAAAATCTTTTCTTTTTACATGTATATTTAATACATATTGATGTGCCACATCTAAGGAAAAGAAATGTGAAAGTTTCTCTCAGCAGAGGCTTGTCCAACTTTTAATTAGTGTTTCCTAGTTATTGACAGAAATGCTAAGCGGTCAAAAATGTGTGGAAAAGACTATCCGTAACAATAATATAGGAAGTATGGGATGTTAGATGCTAGGGAGACTAGAACAGCATAGATGGTCATAAATGGTGCAAATAATTCTACTATAATTATTCAGCTTGGTATATTTTGCCTTGTTAAAATGTTATAGGTCCTTTGAAATAATGACCTGATTGGTAGAGAGTAGGAATAACACCCTAGACAAGAAGACAGGAGACTCGTCATATTCCAGTTAGAGACAAAAATCAATATGATAGGAACACACAGAGAGTAAAAATCCAAAAGAGAGTGTTAGATATCTACATATTTAATTTTAAGTGTGTTAACTACAACAGTTAGTAAACAACATAGTGTATGTGCAAACAAAAATAAATTAATAATTTTAGACCAATTCCAGTTGACCCTGCAATAATGTAGGAGTTAAGGACACTAACCCCCGTCTCTCACACAGTCAAAAATCTATATATAACTTTTGACTCTCTCAAAATTTAAATACTAATAGCCTACTCTTGACTGGAAGCCTTACCAAACACTTACACAGTCAGTTAACATATGTTTGTGTGTTTTCTGTATTATATACTGTATTCTTACAGTAGTGTAGTAAGGTAGAGTAGAAAAAAAATTAACAAAAAATCATAAGAAAGAGAGAATACATTCATGGTGCTGGACTACAGAAAAGTCCACATATGAGTGAATTCTCATAGCTCAAACCTGTGTTGTTCAAGCATTGAACTGTATAGTGTTTAGGAAGAAATGCAGTTAGAGATAGGAAGTCTACCGAGGCACCTAGCTCCGAATTTCCTAATCATAACCCCATTAGGAAATGCAGAGATTCAATTGCATTTTTCCCCTCTATGCATAATCCCAGTATTGCTGCAGGGAAGTCAGTCTTTGCTCTATTTTGATCCATTTCTTCCTGGGCCCAAAGATCTTACACGATTCCTTTTTTCCTCCCTCTCTCCTTCCCTTTGCTCCTTCCTTCCCTCACTTCCTCCCTGTCTCCTCCCCTCCTTTCATTTCTTTCTTTTACAAGTTCTGCTCTTAAAATACTTGATGTCCTCAACTGATATCACATAGGTCTTTTCTGAAAAAGTGCTGTTGCAGCTACAGTAGGCTACTATGTATTGTGGAAGGGATTCACCAGAAATAAAGCACAATGTAGTTGCCTTTTTTTCTATTTATAGAACAATCCCTTTGTCCTAAGGGGTTCTGGAGCATGTCCCCATGTGCTAAGATGGAAATCATTTGTGAAACATTATATTATGCCTCCCTCAGGTTCAATTAGAGATCCAGAGATAAAAGAACAAATGACCAGGAGGAGTTTCAGTTTCCAGACTCTTTTTTAACATTTGAGCTATCTGCAGACAGTTGGTCTATGACATCCAAAGATTCATACATACAAATCTATATAGTAACTATGTATTTGCCTCTCAATCTCCCCCGTGCAAATAAATTAAGGTGCTTGATGGCCAAGATGGCCTTCTGTTCATCATTTAATACCTAGATTTCTAATTTCTACCATAATTATTCAGCCTGGTATATTTTGCCTTGTTTAAAACATTTATTTTATTGTAGCTATATACTCTATAGAAGATTTTCCTTATTACCTAAGAAATCATATATCTGATTACATTATATAATAAAAACCACATAGAGAGGTATCTGGGTGGCTCATATAGTTAAACATAGGCCTTCAACTCAGGTCATGATCCTGGGGTCCTGGGATTGAGCCCTACATTGGGCTCCCTGCTCTGGGGGGAGCCTGCTTCTCAACCTCTCCCTCTGCCCCTCCCCCTTCACTCATGTTCTCTTACAACACTCTCTCAAATAAATAAAATATCTCAAAAAATAAAAAAAATAAAAACCACATAGAGAACCCTCCCCAAAACACCATATACACTAACACATTTCCAATTATTCTTTCATCTGGCAATGACACAAACTTTTGAAATTTAATCTATAGGCAAATGCAGGTATTAGCCATGTGATTTAGCACAGATAGAAAGATATTATATATCTCAGGATTCTTTGTAATATGCACCATTCCACAGGATTTTGCTTAAGAGCTTATTGCCAAATTGTTAGCACATTTTTATCTCTTTAACTGCTTACTCATTTAGATTATTATAAGCCTGAAGGCGGCCTAGGTTGCTGAGGTCAACCCAAGGATAATTCTGTATTGCTATTGTCAGCATTTCAGTCCCTACTGAGATTATTCAGTTCAATCTCATATTTAACCTTCGACTTCAAGCTTATCTTTGTTTAAAATGCTTTGCAGACACTTTGAAACAACACATCATTTACATATCATCACCCCAGTACAATCCAAAACTATAGCTATCAGGATATAGCAGCAACAGGATTATTGCTTCAAGGACTTGGGATGATGTTCTTTCGGAGCAAGTTAGAAGAGTTTTGTTTTGTTTTGTTTTGTTTTTTTGTGATGGACCAAAACAATTTTGAGACCCTAGAGGAAATATAACAAGGTTTTTTATTAAAAGTTGCTATTAAAATAAAAAGGGTCTGTAGAAGAAATAAGAAAACTGAATTGTAACATCTCGATGCTCATTGTTACTAAATTATATCGAATAGCACAGTGGATGATTTCATTTTTATAAAAATCAACAGTTACACTCTCTCCCTTTAAACATTAATATTTTATGCAAGGTTTAATGTTTTGGATGTCCACCACAAAAGACATTGCTATTTGATGATGTATAGTGAAGAAGCACTTTAACACATTAAACGAGTTACTAATTGTTTCAAAGATGATAATAATGACTTTATGGGCTGAAAATATCTTTATACTGTTACTAATGGGCTCATTTTTAAGATAGTGATAATTTTACTATAAACATTGTAATCTGCATTAGGAATGGCTGATGAGAAGAATGATCTCAATTATCCTTATCTTGCTTATGTTGAATCACTGAATTAAAAATAATAAGAAATTTATGTTGGGTTTAATAGGGAAAAATAGAAATGTCATCTACTGGTCTTTTTCTCCACTAAATCCCCAAACCATCTATCTGTTCCCCAAAAATGAGAAGGAACAGATTCTAATAGTATTATCTATGGAAATTAATCACCCTGGACTACCGTTTATTCACCTATTAAAATGCTAGAGGTGATAGAAATCCATTTATTTTCCACTGAGTCATTCTAGCTGACATTTAAGAAATACAAACTTAATTCTTCCTGGATTGCTGATTGGGAATCTGTCAGAAGAAAACTGAAGAAATCACGTGTTCTTAGGGAATCACGTGAAAATAAAATGAATTGAATACACCAGGAATAGTAGCTACAAGTGTGTATCAAAGTTCATTTTTTTTTCTTTATACTCTATTAAATTATGTGCAAAATATCTTTTGAGATATATATGTGTATATCTATATATATATAGTGTTCAAGTATAAATAAATGCTATCACATTATTTGCTTAGAATCAGAATATTAATTCTTCCTTTAAGCTATAACATACTTAGAAAAACTGAGCAATATTAAGTCATTTGTTAATTGCACAGATGACTGCATTACTTGCTTTAGAAACAAAAATTTTACTATTAATAAAAAAATTAAAAGACAATGGTATATTTTCCTAATAACATGTAGGTATATTGTATTTTAGTCACTTACCTTATGGGAAGTAGTACTCAGTTTCAAAATGATGTTTTGGAATAGTTCTTAATTATAATTTTTAAATAAATCTGTTTTTTTAAAACTGTTTTAGATTTTTTAGAATTGCTTTAGATTTACAAAAAAAAACGTCGTAAAAAGAGCAGAATTCCAATATGCACTACACTCCATCAAATTTGCCCATTATTAACATCTTACATTAGTATATATGGTACATTTGCCCCAATTAATGAGCAAAATTGATGCATTGTTACTAACTAACCACCACCACATAAAACTAGGTTTCCCTAGTTTTTAATCTAATATGTTTTTCTATTCCAGAATCTCATTCAGAATATGACATTATGTTTCACTGTCGCCTCTCCTTAAAGTTCTATGCCCTGTCACAACTTCTCAGATTTTTCTTGTTTTTGTTCATTTGACAATTTTGAGATGTATTGGCCAGGTATTTTGTATGTTCCTCAACTGGGATTGTTCTGGTATTTTTATCATGATTAAGCTAGTAATATTCATTTTGGGGAAGGATGTTCACGGAGGTAAAGTGTCATTGTCATTACATCATATCAAAGTTACACACTATCAACAAATAGTTATTGTTGACATTGACCTTATTCATCTGGCTGAGGTAGTGTTTGTTTTCAGTTACTCTTTCTCTATTCTATGCTTCAGAAGAAAGCTATTAAGTGCAGCTTGCATTTAAGGAGTGAGGAGTTATGCTCCCTCTCCTGGAGGGCAGATTTCTACATATATTATTTGGAATTATTTTAAATATTTTAATTTATTAAATAAATATGTTTACTTATTAAATAAATGTATTTTTCAATATACTTTTTAAAAAAGATCTTATTTATTTATCCACGAGAGACACAGAGAGAGACAGAGAGGCAGAGACACAGGCAGAGGGAGAAGCAGGCTCCATGCAGGGAGCCTGATATGGGACTTGATCCCGGGTCTCCAGGATCATGCCCTGGGCCAAAGGCAGGCACTAAACTGCTGAGCCACCCAGTGATCCCAAAAAGTAAACTTTCAATTATCAATTTTATTATATTTCTAAGTTTCTTGTTGATTGATTGATTTATAATAATTTATTAATGTCATTTATTATTATGTTATTAGAGCATGAATTTAAATGCAACTGTAATTACATCTCAAACAATGATATACATTATTGCCTTACACATTAATAATAAGCCATAGCTATAGATTTAACTTTGTGAAAGGAAAAATAAAATATATTACTTTACATATTAGATATATTTCACTAGTTGTTTTGTTTCAAGTACTTATTTAAATTCTGGTTAGTTAACGTATTTTGTAATATTGGTTTCAGGACCAGAATTTAGTGATTCATCACTTACATATAACACTCAGGGCTCACTGCAAGTGCCCTCCTTCATACCCATCACCCATTTAGCCCATCCCCCACTCCCTACCCCTCCAGCAATCCTCAGTTTGTTCTCTATAGTTAAGAGCCTCTTTTTGATTTTCTTCCTTTTCTCTCTTTTTTCTTCTTTCCTTTATGCTAATCTCTGTTGTTTACACATATGAGTGAAATCACCGGGGATTTGTCTTTCTCTGACTGAACTTATGTCACCTAGCAAAATACACTTCAGTTCCATCCATGCCATTGCATATGCCAAGAGCTCATTGTTTTTGATCACTGATTAATATTCTAATGTTCTTTACTCATCAGTCAATGGACATCTGGATTTAGGCCCCTTCCATAATTTGGCTATTGTTAATGCTGCTATAAATATTGGGATGCATGTGACCCTTTGAATCAGTAGTCTTCGACAAAGCAGGAAAGTATATACAATGGGGAAAAAAAAAGTCTCTTCAGTAAATGTTTTGGGGACAACTGGACACCAAGAGGCAGAAGAATAAAACTGGACCAGTTTTTTATACCATACACAAAAATAAATTCAAAATAGATGAAAGACCTAAACGTGAGATAGGAAACCATGAAAATCATAGAGGTATACATAGAACCTCATTGACATCAGCCATAGCAGCTTCTTACCAGACACATCTCTAGAGGCAAGAGAAACAAAAGCACAAATGAATTATTGAGACTTCATTAAAATAAAAAGCTTCTGCCCAGCAAAGGAAACAATCAACAAAACTGAAAGGCAATTTATGGAATAGGAGAAGATATTTGCAAATGATGTATCAGATAAATAAAGAACTTATAAAATTCAACAACAAATAATCCAGTTAAGAAGTTGGCAGGAAACATGAATAGACATTTTTCCAAAGATATCCAGATGGCTAACAGACACATGAAGAGTCAACCTCACTCATCATCAGGGAAATACAAATCAAAACTACAATGAGATACCACCTCACACCTGTCAGAATGGCTAAAGTTAACAACACAGGAAATAAGCAACCCATGTTGGTGAGGATGTGGAGAAAGGCGAACCCTCTTACACTGTTGGTGGGAACACAAACTGGTGCAGCCACTCTGGAAAACAGTACAGAGGTTCCTCAAAAAGTTAAAGATATGGGGGGGGGGTGGGGTGACTGGGTGACGGGCACTGAGGTGGGCGCTTGACGGGATGAGCACTGGGTGTTATTCTATATGTTGGCAAATTGAACACCAATAAAAAATAAATTTATTTAAAAAATAAAAAATAAAATAATGATGCTATAAAGAATTTCTATTCAATCTCAGTGTCACAGAAGCATGAAAAGCTACATGTTGAAATGAATGGTGGATTTTTCACTCTAAATAAAATGTAATTCACCTAATTGAAAAAAAAAAGTTAAAGATAGAACTACCCTATAACCCAGCAATTGTACTACTAGATATTTACCAAAAGGACACAAAAATATTTAACTAGTTTTTAATGTTCTATGGTGTTCTCAAAGAATATAAAATATAATTACTACTTTCTGTTTTCTTTCTGTAACACTCTCTTAATTTTAATGTCATATGAGAACTTGGAAATAGCACATTTCTAGGCTAAGAGAAATATAAAAACATACATACGTATGTACTATTATTCACATTTTTTCATGTGCAGTTACAACATAGAATCTCAATAAAGGTTTTTAATTATATCATCTTTCAAATCATGTATATCATCATTAATCTGCCCCATTATTTTGACTCATCATGTCCAAGAACTGAATTCTGTAACCGAAACTAATGGTTGACAATTAGCATATATGCCACAAAAAATTATATAAGAATATTTAACACCATTTAAATTAATATTATATTAATAATTATTAATTTAAGTTTATTAATAATTACTAATTATATTAATACTATATGTGATATTTATATATAGCTATTTTAATTTGTATTAAATAAATATATTTAAATTCCTACAGTATCATTAGATTACAAAAGTATCTAAAACTGATTATTGCAGGCAGCCTGGGTGGCTCAGTGGTTCAGCACCTGCCTTCACCCCAGGGCGTGATCCCGGGGTCATGGGATCGAGTCCCACGTCGGGCTTCCTGCATGGAGCCTGCTTCTCCCTCTGCCCGTGTATCTACCTCTCTCTCTCTCTCTCTCTCTCTCTCTCACTCTGTGACTCTCATGAATAAATAAGTAAAATCTTTAAAACAATAATGCTGCTTTAAAATTTTTTTAAAAAAATTAAAAAATTAAACTGATTATTGATCTGTATGTTGCAGTCTACTTAAGTTCTCTAGATCAATATCGCGTTTTGTATCAGGTCCCTATTCTCCTGTGTATAATTTTCTGTTAAGTAGATTTCTAGTTATTTAATTGTACTTCTTATGTATTTTTCGTTTAATTAATTCATTTATTTCTTTTTCAAATTAGCCTTGTTTCTGATGATATTTTGTTCTTTTTATTTAAGTTTATAATTGTATTCATCTATACAATGTTTCAAATAACTAATTTTTCTGGTCTTTTTTTTCTGGTTTACTTATTGTAGTATTTGTTCCTTTACATTATGTTCATATACAATGTGAACTAATAGTTGATTGTTACATTCTCTGTGAATCATGAGCACATGGGTTAAGGGGGAGGCATTTCTTTACCATTGGATTTGGATTTGCTTTTGTCAGAAGCCGCAAGTTATTATCAACCAGAGACTACATCGGAGGACTAGAATTTCCTACACTACATAAGAAAGATTAAACATCACTCACAAACCTATGCGACCTCAGACCTCAGGTCTAGGCTTATTTATTCTTTTTTTTTTCTCTCTCCTTTTAGTCTTGTTTTTCCACTCAGAGCCAAGGCCAAGACACATAGACTTCCTTAATGTACGATATAGTAAAGGTTCTCCAGAGAAACAGAACCAACAATGTGCTATATAAATTATATGTAAATATAAATTATTTCATTTTAATCTCTCCTGAGTTCTGTGCCAAGAAGCTCAGGACATTTGAGGTTACTAGGAAGGCAATAGAATTTAACAGACCTTTTATCTAAGCTTTCCATTACTTATAACTGTTTCATTCTTGATGAATGCTTAAAATAATTATATTTTAATATACAATTAAGCTTCTAGTTATGTATTTAGACAAATACATGATCAAAAGAAAGGAAATAAAAATCACTACCATTGTAATGTCTCCTGTGTGTTTAGATTTTAATGTAATCATGTCGTCTTCTTCTAATAATATGTTTTAAATATTTTTTAGTATATAATTAAATACCCCACATAAATAAAATTTTAATGTTTATGAAATATTCAACCATCTATTGGCCAAAACAATTTACCCAGTAACTTTTATTATATATTTATGATTTTTACATTATTCTCTGTAATTAAGATGTAAATTCTTGTCCATCTACTTAATACCTTGGGAGTAATACCCAGGTTCTGATTTCACAGTCATTTTTTTGAGATTTTTGATATGCATTGTTAAATTCCTTCTAAAAATAATTGTACTATAGTACGACCTATGGTGGAAATAATTATATGTTGTTGTCTACTTTATTTGGAACACCAGATTGGATATGTTAATAATAGTTCTTAAAAAGCACATGCTATTAAAAGACTGAGAAAAGTAAATTCACATAAACTCCTAGTTGCATCTAATCCTTTTTTAATTTCTTTTCCTCTACAAATAGGAAATTTCTTGTATTTCTGTATCTAAACTAACGTCTATTACATTGCCTGCCACAGTCTATATGCTCAATACACTTCGACTGAATAAATACTAAACTTCAATGATTTTTGGTCCTCACAAATTTGTAGTAAACAGACCTTTTTTTAAATACTGAAAATGTATTGCTTAGTTGGCAATCCAATCTTTTTCTAGACTTCTCTTTGAAAAATATTCTCAAGGAATCTTAAAAGTTCTTACACACACACACACACACACACCCAGAGAAAGTTCTTACACAGGTTCACAGTTGTATTTGAGGAATAGAAAATGAGATAGGCTTTTCGTATCATACAGAAACAGCTCTTGATAATCATTTTTTAAAACTGAATTATAATTAACTTATTATATTAATTTTAGGTGTGCCACATAGGGATTTGATATTTTTTATATGACAAAATGATCACTACAATAGGTCTAGTTACTACCTGTAACCATAAAAGTTATTATAATATTGTTGATCTTGCCCATGCTGTACATAGCATCTTCATGACTTATTTATAACTGGAGGTTTGAACCTCTTATTCACCTTCACCTATCTCACCCATCCCCACACTCCTCTCCCCTCTGGCAATTATCAGTTTGTGCTCTGTCCTTTACCTGTTTCTCTTTCACTTTGTGTGTTGACCTGCCTGTGGTCCTGTCCTACAGCCTTCAGGACCAGTTCGCTGACTTTTTCAAAGTAGCCGTCTGGTGTATGCCTCTGGTATTCGACATTTTGAAGAAATGCCTCCATTAACCACTGCTGCTGGAGCCTGCTCTCATCAATCTCTGGCTTGTGGGGATTAAAATAAAGTACAATTGTCTGCTCATTCAGTGAAGCCATTGTGGCTCTCAAACATAAAGCAGGTCACTCTTTCCCAAGTTGCACATGGTGAAGGCTGTCTCAATATCAAAAACTCCTCAGTTCCCACTCTTATCTGTACTTCCAATTCACAGATCAGCACACATACCACAGAGACTCATTTTTTTTTTCCTCCCAACATGCGGTCAACAGATCTGTGAGTTATACCAGGCCATTCTGTGACCAAATAATCATTCTTCAATGATTATCTAACCATGATGAGGTACTCAGATGCCCCAATTCTTTCTCATTTTTATGACAAATTATTTCCCAAGATATTTCTCAGGGACTATGATGGCCCTTTTCTTTTGAACACCTTGGTCAGTTATGAACTAATTCATCTAAATAATTTATTTTTTAATACAATTTAATTACCAAGAGAAGGGATTGTGAAACTCCAGGCAAATTTGCACTACTACAAGTCCTAAACAGCCAAGTTCTTTGGTGAGAGGCACCATGATTGCATATTCTCACAGAGTTTACTCTGTATTATCAGAATGGCCTGCCGACAGTCCCGCTTGAAAATGGAAAAAAAAAATTCTTGTCTTGTGACAGGGAGTATTCACATAGTTATTTCCAGGGCAAAGGGATATTTCTCCAAAATGAAGTGGTGTTTCCATTTATAGACAGGAAAAAATACTGATTTTTAAATGACTTGGGAAAAAGTAGTGACCCCCTCCAAAGAAGTTTCTTTTCCTTCCAGAAGTACTTTTTTTCTTTTAATGAATGAATAAATGAATGAATTAGTGAATGGATAAACTAAACTATATGTATATGGTAAGTTTAAACATTTTTTTTCAAATTTACCCTTGAAAGTTTTGAAACAAAACAAAGTATATGTGTATAGTATATCACATCATGAAAGACTTACCGCATACTTGACAAAGAATTGTATTTACTTATTTGGTTGGAAGAAAAAAGTAAGGATCAAAATGATAGAGTAGCTCAGAGAATTATAATGACTGGCTTTTAAGACCATTTCTAGCTGTAGGTGACCAAACTTATTACTTGATGGAACATTTTGTGGGCCTGTGCCCACATTTCCTTTATGTCTGTTTTTTGTCCTTCACAGGAGATGAAAATATTTCATAGTCACTCTGTAAACAAGGAGCTCATCTGTTAATGTCAATGGAAATTTTATTAATGTATAAGTTACATAGCCTACATCCACACATATGTCACATCATGCGACAAGGCACCATTTGTTATACAACCTTCCATGTTCAGACATATGTCGATTCATATAGTAGAATACAAATATATCAAAAAGGAATTTTATAAAAGGTTACTCTCTGAGACAATAAAATTGTTAAATTACTTAAGTAAATTTGTAAATAAGTGTGCTTACAGATCTAGTTCCCTCTCTTAGTGAACACTTGGGTAATAGTTATTATAAGTAATGGTTTTATACTATGTTAAATTGAATATTTTCTATGATTACATTTAAGTTTAAAAAATAAACTAGATTTTTAACTTCTTGAACTAAATGACATAGTAAACAAGGTCAGAAAAATAATATATTTCTATACTTCTGAAAGAAAGCCTTTGTTCTTTAGATACCACATCAGGATGATAAATTAAAAGCCAGTACACTACTTGCATAAAACTTTGGGGACACGTGTCTGACATATTCATTTTACTCAGGTGTATATCAGAATGTAGTAAAATCATGTTAATACAGAACTTGAAGAGTATTAGTTTTCCTCCTTCAAAAATAGCAGCATTTTATTACTATCTTTCAAATACGTACACTTCTTTTGTAATTTAATAAATCAATAAAAAGAAGTGATAAGGTCAAATAATGTGTTGATTTTGATAAAACTTAGGAAATTATTAAAATATTTAATTTTAAATTTTCTAGAAAAAAATGCTATTAAGGAGTTCTAAATTAATATAAGTATGCAACAAGTGCTTTTGGGGTTTTATTAATTGGTTTCCATCTTCCTTTTTTTTGTCTAATTCTTTCAACTTCCATAAAACCTGTGAAACACTTTAAATTTATGTAATCGAAATAAGGTAATTCATTTGTATTTCTCTGGTGATGAATGATGTTGGACATCTTTTCATGTGTCTCTTAGCCATTTGGATGTATTTTTTGGAAAAACCTATTCGTGTCCTTTGCCCATTTCTTAACTGGATTATTTGTTTTTTGGGGTGCTGAATTTTATAAGTTCTTTTATATATTTTGGATACTAACTTTTTATCAGATATGTCATTTGCAAACATCTCCCATTTAATAGGTTGCCTTTTAGTGTTGTTGACTGTTTCCTTCACTGTGTAGAAGCTTTTTATTTTGATGAAGTTCCAATAGCTTGTGTTTGCTTGTGTCCCTTGCCTCAGGAGATATATCTAGTAAGAAGTTATTATGGCCAGGGTCAGAGAAGTTACTGACTGTGCTCTCCTCAGGATTTTTTTCCCCCTCAGGATTTTTTAAAAAGATTTTATTTATTCATGAGAGACACACAGAGAGAGAGGCAGAGGGAAAAGCAGGCTCCATGCAGGGAGCCGGATGTGAAACTCAATCCCAAGACCTTGGGCTCATGACTTGAGCCAAAGGCAGATGCTCAACCACCGAGCCACTCAGGTGTCCTACTCCAGGATTTTGATGGTTTCCTGTCTCAACTTTAGGTCTTTCATCCATTTTTATTTTATTTTTGTGTATGGTGTTAGAAAGTTGTCCAATTGCATTGTTTTTGCATGTTGCTGTCCAGTTATCCCAATATCACTTGTTGAAGAGACATTGATTTTCCCATTGGCTGTGCTTCCCTGCTTTGTTGAAGATTGCCCATGCTTGTGGGCTCATTCTGAGTTTTCTATTCTGTTCCATTGATCTATTGTGTCTATTTTTGTGCCAGCATTATATTGTTTTGATCACTACAGCTTTGTAATATAATTTCAAAACTGGAATTGTGATGCTGCAGCTTTGCTTTTCTTTTTCAGGATTGATTTGGCTATTCGGGGTCTTTTGTGGTTCCATATAAATTTTAGGATTGTTTGTTCTAGCTCTCTGAAAAATGGTAGCTTTTGATATGGATTGCATTAAATGTGGATAGAACTAGAGAGTATTATGCTAAACGAAGTAAGTCAGTCAAAGTCAAATACCATATAATTTCACTCAAATGTGGAATTTAAGAAATAAAAAAAATAAACAGAGGGGGTAAAAAAAAAGAGAGGCAAACTAAGAAACAGACTCTGAACTATAGATAATAAACTGATGGTTATGTTGGGGAGGTATATGGGAGATAGACCAAATGAGTGATGGGGATTAAGGAGGGCACTTTTGTGCTGAGCACTGGGTGTTGTATGTAAGTGATGAATCACTAGATTTTACACCTCAAACTAATATTGCAGCTTGTTAACTAATTGGGATTTAAATAAAAACTTGAAAAAGAAGAAAAAAGAAATAACGTAATTGAATAAATGTCATGAGTAAAATATAGAAAGTAAAATTAAGTAAATGAAGCAAGAAAGCAACTTATCTTGATAAGTTTTACCCTCTTATGGGCAAATATATATACTTTTACTAGAGACTCTTAATAAGAAGTATATTCATACTTCAGAATAATATAAATTATTTGAGTTTGACTCAGTTAATTATGATAATACAGAAAAAGGGAAATAGACTATAATAGTTGCTCATACAAATATTTGTTATTTTATTTTATTTATTTATTCATGAGACATACACAGAGAGAGAGAGAGAGGCAGAGACACAGGCAGAGGGAGAAGCAGGTTCCATGCAGTGAGCCTGATGTGGGACTCAATCCGGGACTCCAGGATCACACCCTGGGCTGAAGGCAGATGCTCAACTGCTGAGCCACCCAGGCGTCCCGCTCATACTAATATTTGAATGGATATATCTTCTTTAATAGTTTAATGGATCAAGCAATTTACTTTCTATTTGGGTAGTTCTTCATTTTGTTTTTCATTCTCAATTTTGCAAATCACAATCTGTCTCAAAAAAAGCCAAAGATGTTAAGCAGTATATTAGACGTCCCCCAGATTACAAACATTTAAATTACTCATACAAGGTATCCTACACGTGGGTATTTATACATCTATATTCCCTGAAAAAGTTAAACTCTAATATGTGAATTTCCTCACTTCCCAGCTCTCTTCCTATAACCTTACTCTTCTCATGTTCTTGCCATAGAGGGAAAGACCTGTTGCTTACTTTCAGACTCATCAAATGCAATTATAGGTCTATCATTTTCTATCTCATTTTAGACCCAAGTTCATTAATTACTGTATAAATGTATTAATGACTGCAAGGTCAATATACACATTTATAAACAATAAGTATGTTCTACACTTGTCAAACTATGCATATATTTGTGGCTAAATCTTCAGTCCACACATTCAGCTGGGAGGAAGATTGGTGTGATTTACTCCTAATCAGATACTCTAGCATGCATTTATTTAAAGCCTTTGCTATGATTTTAGCTTATTTCATACCTATCTTTCACAGTTAGATCTCCAATATTCTGAATGAGTGAAGTACTGTGGCATCATTTTCTCAGCATGCATTGTTACTATTTTTTTCTTTTTCTAACTCTCAGTGGATATTATAGATATTACTTTTACTACAATAAATGATTTTAAGTACTTCTCACCCCCACTTTCAATCTATTAATCGTCTCATTGTTCAATTAAAATAACCAGTGCTCTTTAAAGAAGAATGTATTACTGGTCTTTATATATAGGAAGTTGACAAGACCATAGTATTTAATTGCTTTTTGGAAGATAGTAATTATTTTTAAAATGTGTGGACTGATATAAAATTGTACAAGGAGACCAACCTAAAAGGATCCCTGTATACAATATTTGCAAAGTTGTGATATAAAATTTCATACTAACACACACACTCAATGAAAATGATACAGTAAGATGGTAGCTTATGTAGACAAGGGAAAAGGAAAACTGAAAATAAACTATATCAAAATATTTGTGGTGTGTACTACTGCACTGTCTAATTATTTGTCATAAATATCGAATATTAATCAATCTAAATTATGCATCTTCTATACTTAAGATTTGGGTGACTTCTAGGTTGCTACTCTTTTGTTATACATTTTAAATAAATGGACAATGGATAAAGGATAATATTTATTTTTTTTAAAGATTTTGTTTATTTATTCATGAGAGACAGAGAGAGAGGCAGAGGCATAGCCAGAGGGAGAAGCAGGCTCCATGCAGGGATTCTGATGTGGGACTCAATCCCGGAACTCCAGGATCCCACTAAAGGACAATATTTAAAAAGAAATAGTAATATTTATAAATATTGTTTTATATAATATAATGTAAACATATGAAATGATTTACTTTATTAAGGTGGTTTTGTAAAATGCCATATAAAGAAAAATACAACGTGTCATGTCAATTTTTAAATTAATAAAATGATCTGGGCATCATAGACATATACATATATGCTTATCTATAAAGTATAGATACCTCTCTGTGTAAGTGGGAACAGATGGATACAATAAATTGTATATAGTCCAAATAGTTCAAGAAACAGTAAGATTTTTTCTAAAAAGTAAGAATTTTACCAGTAGTAATACATAGAATGCAGACTACATGAAGGTTCAAAGCTATTTCACTCGCATTTTCCAGAAGATGAATCCTCCAGTTACTCAAAATAATTATACTATAGTAATGAGTTAGTTTTCAACTGAGATTTTGAGCCCTGAGACAAAGGCTTATATGACATGGGGATTGAGGAGAGATTCAAGTAGATGATAGGCATAAGAAGAGTAGGAAGAAAGAAGATACATGATCCTGAACCTCAAGTCATAGCTAAGGGTAGGTTTCCTCAGAGTTTTTGAATCTTGATAGACATGGGCTTTCAAATTACAACAAAGTGAATATAGTTGTCCATGGGTTATTCAAATACACCTGGAATAGCTAGAAAACAATACAGCAGATAGAATTTTCTTTTGTGGTATATATTTGGGACTTCATATAGTCACAGAGCTAGGCTTCCAACTAAAAATCAGAGGAAATTTAGAGGAAACTTATTTTTACTTTGCCTCCCACTGCTTCATAATATATATGGTCAGGATTTCATCTGCATGACTCAGCTGACTGTCTAGGAGAATTCCTCAATGTGTTCCTAATTATGGACATTTTGAACTCATTAGATTCCTTGGTTTTATTCATTTCTCAGTAATATTTATATTAAAAACTTACTTTCTCTTAGTATTATCTCTACTTTGGCTTTTGAAAAGAAAATTCTCACTAGGCCCCCACACTTTAAACACTGAGGCCTCGGTCCTCTCACTCCATATGAGAGCTTCATCACACAATCTGTATCTTTATCCTACAGTATTCTTTTCTAAACCCTAGTGAAATGAACCTAACCTGAGTGATCCACAGGTGTCAGAAAGTCGTTATATCACACTACACCCACTAGCAGTAACAACAGAGCTTCTTTCACTCTATATTCTCCATCAGAAGAAATGTCATCATCATCACAAGTCAAAGAAGCCAAAACCTGGCAGTCGTCCTAGATACTTCTCATTCTTATTCCACCTATTTCACTTTAGTCACTTGTTTATGCACATGTACTTTTGTGACATTTTTCAACACTCATTTCTGACTTATATTTCATTCTCACATGGATTATTATAGAAGATTTCTAATTGTTCTCTGGCCTAAAAAGACTCCAAACAAACAAACACAACCAAAATGTGCAATTCTTTACCCCATTGTACCCCAAACATACCTCCAAGGCATCATTACATATCTGTAAATACAATGAATGCACAAATTCACTCATATCATAAATATTGTATTGATCTTTGTAAACAATGTAGTACATAATATATCAAAAGAGCTTAATGTTTGCTAATTCAATTGAAATCTATTGAATCCTTCAGTGCTACATCTATATATCTAGACCTGGATATATTTATACATGTGGCAGCCATGAACAAGTGCCTCTCAATTTCTGTCTGCAGAGTGTAGTTGACTGATGGCACCAGCTGTTATATTTTGTAATTTATCACTGTGCTCACACTGAGACCACCCTTCCCACAAAGTTCAGTCAAAGACTTGAGCATAGCAAGCTTATTAACTTAGTCCTGTTCCTGGGAGTCATGGGACTCAACTGAGAGGTGACTTTGGGTCGGGAGGGAACTGACTAAACTCTTAAACCTGTTTGCCTTCTCAGATATTTTCACTCAATCTTCCTTCTTTACCTGCAGCCTTCAGCTGGGACCAACATCATAGTCTAATATCTCTCCCCAACTTTCCTGTTTCCTTCCCCTTTTTCTTGATGGGGCATTAATCTTAATAAATCCCATGCATGGCTAATTCATCTAAGTGTCTGCTTCTTAGGGGATCAAGACTAACACAAATGGTACCAGAACTATCTCAAGAGTATAGGGGATAAGATGAGAATTTGGAATTAGCTCATACACCACGCATCAAATGTAGGTACATTTAGTAGGTGGGGTGCAAATTCCTCTAGCAAAAGATAGTGTCCCAGCTGCTAAAAATTTCACTGGCAGCTACCTTGAAAAATACTCCAGTGGTAAGGAATGCTGGAGCAGAAGGTATGATTCATGCATTCAAAAAAATATGGAGGAGAAGACAGTGGATAGGAGGACATTGTCCATAATAACAATAGAACTGACTGGTACTGCTAAGTTGTATTAATGCTATCAGAGGGATATTAAGACTATTAATAGTTAATTAATAGTTAAGATAAACTATTGACAAGCAGTCAATAGTTAAGAATAAGAGGCAGAGGATCTTGAAAGAGGCCCTCACTTCTTGAACTATAATAGACTAAAGGTGAGTAACCACTTGTTACAGTTGGAGACCTCCAGAGACATATGCTCAGTGCTGGCAGGTTTGTTATATGAAGGTCAGGGCCTCATGGAAAAACCTGGGATCCTGAAATATGGGGTAGGGTATGTATATGGATATACTTGACAGTATATCTATATTTGGCTCTAAAGCCCCTTCTGGATTCTGGGTTTAGAAAGAGAGTAAAAAACTAGTAAAACTAGTAAAATTAGAACTTCTATTAAACCAGAAGATGCTGAAAAGGAAAAGAAGATGCTTCCCCACAAGGGAAAAGTTTTTGTTTGTTTGTTTTTTTTTTTTTTTTTTTCAGGGATCTATCCGGTCTTTATTTTTTTTTTTATAAATTAATTTTTATTGGTGTTCAATTTACCAACATACAGAATAACACCCAGTGCTCATCCCGTCAAGTGTCCCCCTCCGTGCCCGTCACCCATTCACCCCCACCCCCCGCCCTCCTCCCCTTCCACCACCCCTAGTTCGTTTCCCAGAGTTAGGAGTCTTTATGTTCTGTGTCCCTTTCTGATATCTCCCACACATTTCTTCTCCCTTCCCTTATATTCCCCTTCACTATTATTCATATTCCCCAAATGAGTGAGAACATACACTGTTTGTCCTTCTCCGATTGACTTACTTCACTCAGCATAATACCCTCCAGTTCCATCCACGTTGAAGCAAATGGTGGGTATTTGTCGTTTCTAATGGCTGAGGAATATTCCATTGTATACATAGACCACATCTTCTTTATCCATTCATCTTTCGATGGGCACCGAGGCTCCTTCCACAGTGTGGCTATTGTGGACATGGCTGCTATAAACATCGGGGTGCAGGCGTCCCAGCGTTTCATTGCATCTGAATCTTCGGGGTAAATCCCTAACAGTGCAATTGCTGGGTCGTAGGGCAGGTCTATTTTTAATTCTTTGAGGAACCTCCACACAGTTTTCCAGAGTGGCTGCACCAGTTCACATTCCCACCAACAGTGTAAGAGGGTTCCCTTTTCTCCACATCCTCTCCAACATTTGTTGTTTCCTGCCTTATTAATTTTCCCCATTCTCACTGGTGTGAGGTGGTATCTCATTGTGGTTTTGATTTGTATTTCCCTGATGGCAAGTGATGCAGAGCATTTTCTCATGTGCATGTTGGCCATGTTTTGTTTTGTTTCTTCCTCAGGAGCTACCCTTACATCCTTTCCTGACTAGCAGAATAATGATGGCTATAAACCCCAGAAAAACTTGTCTAGGAACACACTGAACCTAACATAGGAAACAGACTATAAACCAAAGAGTTATAAGAAATAGGTATCAAGTATGAATTAGAGCTTAGGATTGTATCTTGAGCGTTCTTGATCAAAATATAAGCGTATGTAAGCAACTACTTATTGAATTGAGGACTGTTTCCCAGGACATAGATCCCAGAAAACACCTCAAGGGTGTTCTCTTGTACTGAAAATCTGGAAAAAAAAAGTTGCTACTGTTTGCAGTTGGAAACCTTGGAGAAGCAATGGAGAACACTAAATTGAGATAAAGGAAGTTGAGGATGAAGGAGGTTAAGGGAGGTGGGTATGCTGGAGTGGATATATTATTTATTTTTTGGAGAGAAAGCATGTGCATACAAGTGGGGGGAGGGGTAGATGAGGAGAGAGAGAGAATCTCAAGCAGGCTCCATGCTCAGAGTGGAGCCCGACACTCGTCTTAAGTGCATGACCCCGAGATCGTGACCTGATTGGAAATCAAGAGTCTGATGTTCAGCTGCCTGAGCCACCCGGGTGCCCCTGGAATGGATCTATTACTCTGCTCAGAATACTTATCACAGATTCATATTCCATAAAACAGACCAGAAGACACACCATTTACCAAGACTATGAATTGAGAGGGGCACCCACAGCACTATGATGTCCTCCTCTGCCAAACAGGGCTGATGTAGAAGAGGCAACTGCAGAGCTTAATGATGGGTCTCCAATGTAACAGAGGCCAGGAGTCAGGAGGCTGCAATTACCGTTACGATTGTCAAGGTCAAAAGGGATGATAAAGGGCTTCACTGACAAAGATTTGTGAAGATGGTAAGCACGTGGACTTCCCAGGTGTATAATAGAGAAGCAGACTCTAAAGATGCTGCTTAATTTGTCACCAAGTGGTTTGTTGGTCTCCTTAGGCAATGGTGCATGCAATATCCACAGTTCAACGTTGATCTTTGTTCTGACAGATTGAATTGAATATTCACAGGCAGAGTAGCTACACTTGCCTTGGTCCATGACAGTTCTTACTGCTGGGCCCATATTAGCTTAAGTCTTGGCCACCATGGCTGCTTAGCTCATGTGTCATAGTGTTGTTTTACTATAACTGAGATAGAGCTGATGGATTATTTTTAATTCATGAATTTATATTGATATTTCATATTACAGGATGTTTACACATATTCCTTGATTTTAAACTTGCATTTCTTTGTCCTCTTGAACTGAAAAATCTAACTTTAGCATAGTTAGTTGTTATTTTTATCTATCTATACACATATATGTATGTGTATATATATAACTTCAATGTAATAATAACAGTGTCATTTTGAACAATAAGAAAGCAGAATAAATTTTAAGATTTGTCTGCAGTTTTACTTGATTATAAATGAAATTTATCTAAGAACAAAGAAATCAATGTTCTGAAGACTAAAAATAATTCCTTCTCCATTGTGATTATGTAAATAACTTGAAATATGTTTAGATTTATTTGTTTTTATTTCCTTTCACTTTTTAGAAATTGCCTTTTATCTCATTGATTTAATCCTAAATAGATTAATAAACTGCATCATCACTATGATTCCTTATATGAAATTTCTCACACCTATTGACTTCTAATAAACTATATGATTGAATTATAAGCAAACATTGCAGAAAAATACATAAGTCATACATGTACCTCAAAACTATGGGAGCATATAACCATACAACTACCACCCAAACTAAAAATAGGAAAATAAAATATCAGAAATATTTCCAGAAATTCCTTCATGCTCCTCCTAAATATCCCTGCCTCCTACTCAAAGTTTCTCACTATTATTACTTCTACCACCACTGAACCATAATTATTTTTTGCTTATTTTTGACATTTTAGTATAAGAATCTTTGAACACATAGTATGACTTATCATGTCAGTGTAGATTTTTTTTTCATTTACTTTGCTATATAGTGTTGTATTTTATAATTATCTCATTATTACTTTAAACATTTGATTGTTGATAGGTTGTATTCACTTTTGGGGTGTTGATGTCTTTCAAATATCTTTTGCTGGTTGCTGAAAATATGCATGCATATCTTCAAAGTTACATAAATCTTAATATATTAGCAAAAATTGATTATAACTTTACTATGTCCCCAGCAAGTCTAGATTGTTATTCTTCATTTTCTTGACAACATTTGATATTGCTAGCCCATTTTCAGTTGTAGCATTTCTGATTTACCTGTAGTGTTATTTCATTGGGGTTTTACTTTTTATTTTCCTAGTGACAACATAATGGAGAACCTTTTGATATGTTCACCAACAACTTGTACATCCTCTGTTTTGAAGTTACTGTCTAAGCCTTTTCTATATTGAATTTTCTGCCTTTTCCAATTAATGTATACGTATTCTTTATATCTTCCTGATTTGAGACATCCATGCCCTATATGTGCTACAAATACCTTCTTTATTCCACAATACTGACAGAACAAAATGAATGGAAGTCCAGAAACAGATTTCCATAGACATGGGTGTTTGATGACAAAGAACAGTCGGAAAAGATCTTAATTTCAACACATAACATGAAGTCCCTTGAATTCTTAAAGAAAAAAAGGTGAAATTTGATCCCTATGTCAATTCACAAACAAAAATCAAATTGAGGCATAAAGGACAAAATAAGAACACTTCTAGAAAATAACACAGGGAAATATCTGCATAACTTCGGAGTAAAGATAGGTTATTTAAGCAAGATAAAGAAAACACTGTCATAAAGGGAAAGAAAGTTTGATACATGTGACTACATTAGAATCAAGAAAGCTACTCACCATTAAGTATCAAGTCATAACTTGATAAGATTCAAGTTTCAATAAATACATTATATTTCTACTGACATTATACATCTTTTTCCTCCAAAATATGCTCCTTTGTTCAATGTTTTATTGTTCATGATTCTCCTTTCATCTCTTTTATTAAATAAAAATGCAATGCATGCTATCATCTCCTGAATTTTCTCTGTTTTACATTCTGTGCTCATTTTTTTTGAAGACCTTTAAACTAGTCGAATAATCTGTGATAGTTGGAAATTTGGTTTATAAACAAATTTTAAGCAATATTTTTTCTTTCTGTGTCTACATTATAGAAAAAAATATAAGAAAATAATTTCCTGTGTGCTATCAATATACCCAAGTTCCTCTGGTTCTAAACTTTTAAGATGAATTCTTACCTTCTGCTTTGGAAAAACACATTTGAATTTAATACTCCTGTGGTAAATGGATTGGCATTTTCTTCCATAATAGAGAATCTTCTCACAAAGGCAAAGCCCCATCATAGCCAGTCTAACAGTTTGTGAGGGCTGCCATAACAAAGTACCATAGATTGGATGGTTTAAACAACAGAAATTTATTTTCTCACAGGAAAGCAAAAAATCTGTTATCAAGTATTGACAAGGTTGGTTTATTTTGAGTCCTGTGTCCTTGACTTGCAGATCACCATCTTCATGTTCACATGACATTCTTCTTTTATGTCTGTGTCCAAATTTCCTCATCTTATAAGGAAACAAGTCATATTGGATTGGGGAGCACCTTAATGACTTCATTTTAACTTAATTACATTTTTAAAGACTCTATCTCCAAATATAACAATTTGAGTTTTATATATATAAGGATATATATAAATATGGATAAATAAGGATATATATATGTATGCATATATACAGCCTTTGACATATATATGTCATATATATGAGTTTTATATATATATATGGATATATATATATGGATTAATAAGGATATATATATATATGGCCTTTGATATTTGGCTATAAAACTCAGCCCAGGATAGATGAGATGTTTCATTTAATTGGAACATCCCTTTTACTGAGACAGCATTTACAGGGTCCCACACATATAAGATTCTGACTACATGTCCCTGTCTTATACACACCCAATACCTCATTTCTCTATTTGTGACGTAACATTAAAATAATAGCCTTAACTTTTAGGATATATATTTCTTCCTGAAAAGCACCACCTTGCTAGGTAATAGCTCTGTATTTAAGACACTTTTTCACTTATATTCATGGGATTTTTTTATTTTACTTCTCTTGAGAAAGCTTCATACATTATTTAGCAATTTTGTACTTTCACCTGATATGATGCATATATTCTGCTCACTCTAACATATTGGTAGAGATCAAAGTAAGAACAACACTTGAAAACAATTTGGAAATATATGTCAATATCATTGATGATATAGCAAATGAAAAAAGCTAGTTCCAAAATAATATATTTAAGATTGAAATGACCTATCTATCATCTACCCACTGCCCAAATAGGTTTAGAGGAAGAAAGCTTTTAAAAGGGATAGAAAGAAACTTTTATAATCTAAGACTTAATTGTAGTTAAATGTGGGAGGCTGATGGCAGTATATAAAATTTCCCCTTCTCTGAATGACTCCATTGAGTCCATTTTAACTTTTCAGAATGAACATCTGCATTCTGAGTATACTTACTCTGGAATTTTATTTTTAAAATAAACTTGAATTAATTTGGCAGAATATGCAACATGTTACAGAAATGTCCATAATCTCGGTAATTATACATCTAATAATATGCCATAAAGGAAATTATAAGTAACAAAAGGCAAATTGTATAAACAAAGAAATTCATTTCCAACTGCAAAATATTTGAAAAGTCCAAATATTTGATAATATGGATTACCTATGAATAGTTTGTGTGTGTTTAAATGTTACATAATTATTAAAGTATTGATTACTTGGTATTTGTAATAGTGATGATATGATATTATGCAAAAATTTAGGCCACCATATGTATAAAAATAAATATGTGTTTGTATAAACATACATATATTTATGTACAAAAATGTAGAGGATGTTAGAACCAAAACCTTACATATTACTTTTATATTATCACTTTGGTAATAATATAATTGTATGTGTCTTTTGTTGGCTCTTTAAATTTACTAAAGTTTTTGATAATAAATTTCAGTAGAAGAGCTGGTATGCCTCAATTTGATGTGATTATTAACATTTCCTTAAAATAAGACTACACATGAATTTCGTAAAGTGAATACAATAGTTTTTATCTATTCAACAGATAGATTACAAAAAGGTGCATAGAATGTCACAGAATGTCATAAAAATCTAATAAGCTTCTGTTTTACAGAATGTCATAAAAATCTAATAAATTTCTGTTTTACATAAAGTTTAGAACCATTTACTTAAACAGGGCTAACTGTACTAAAGAAACAGAACTAATCAGGCAAGTCAAAGGTCCAAAACATTGGACCTCTCAAACAAAATGGCCTCAAGGCTAATGGCATTTTTTTCTATTGGAAAAAACTATTACTTTTACTATTTAATATCTAAAACAGTGATTAGGTCATCAGAATAGCCACTAATGGAAGATATGTTTTATATAATCTGTTTTAAAACCACTGGCCAAAGTAAATTTGAGCAGAATGTGCAGAAAAAAAAAAAGATGGAGAAAGAGGGAAGAAGGAGGAGAGAGAAGAAAGAGAAGAAGAAGAAGAAGAAGAAAGAAGAAGAAGAAGAAGAAGAAGAAGAAGAAGAAGAAGAAGAAGAAGAAGAAGGAAGAAGAAGGAGAAGGAGAAGGAGAAGGAGAAGGAGAAGAAGAAGAAGAAGAAAGAAGAAGAAGAAGAAGAAGAAGAAGAAGAAGAAGAAGAAGAAGAAGAAGAAGAAGAAGAAGAAGAAGAAGAAGAAGAAGAAGAAAATGTGATAACTTGCTGCCGGGGCTTTGTCTCCTTGAAGTTTGTAGCCTGCTTTCTCCTGCTGCATCATTCAACAGAGAAGCTA
Source organism: Nyctereutes procyonoides (assembly GCF_905146905.1). Lineage (NCBI taxonomy): Eukaryota > Metazoa > Chordata > Mammalia > Carnivora > Canidae > Nyctereutes > Nyctereutes procyonoides. Next base: position 7,762,573 of record NW_026575046.1, read on the forward strand.
CCTCCTTGTATACTTAATGGTATTCTATAATAACTCTTTTCTAGGAATCCAAAACGCTCTTGACAACGAGAGGTAACCAAATACATTGTCAGCTAAGATTCAATTTTATATCTTTATAAAATAGTATGACATATTATTTTTTAAAAATCCTTTATACAGTATTGATATTCAGCTGGCACAAGACTATATCCATATTGGTTTTTAAAATATTAAAATTATTTATTTAGGTAAATAGTTACTTCCTCCAGCTCCCAAATCCATACATCTGCCTAATCCATCATTACACTGAGTCTTGGCTGGTCCCCTGGCATCTTCAGTACCACTCCACAGTTCAGCAACCAAATTGTTAATTCTGAGTACAGAGGCTCCCTGGCTCATACCCCAACACCATGGTAAATGGATATTCTCATTTATTAGTGAGTATGTGCTGCTAGTTGATTTGAATTCCAGCCCTTATATGTAGTTAGTGTATCTACAATTCTATTTACAAGAGATAGAAGAGGTTTTCACTTTGACCCCTCCCCCATGGAGGTCCCCCTTTGTAGTGAACTCATGTACAACAATAGTCTCATTTAACTCTATAATGAACATTTAGCAATGTCTAAGCATCTATAACTTAGTTGGAACAAAATAATTTAGCCTGGAAGTACGACAGCTTGGCCACTAGAGTTTACAAATATGTTCTGCTTATTAATTGGCTAAGAGCTGAGGTAGCTGGAGTGTAAGTATGGCTACACCGAATTCCAGCAGGTAGGAATACCTAGGAGGATTTCCTCCCTATTATTTCTTACTACTTACCTACCTGGATAGAATCCTGCCTGGATCCTTGTCAACCAGGAATCTGAGAGTAGCTGAGAAGTCTCCATCCTAATCTTACCTACAGGTCTGGAACCTGATTCTTTTCTGATACTGCTAGCATGGCTGTCCTTTTTTTTTTTTGTCAATAATTTGTGCTCAATGATACCCTCTCCTTAAACATTTTTAAGATAGGAGAATACCATGATTTTGAAAGTGAAAATTATTGATGATATTTATGAACTGTGATTGGGCTACCCAGTTATACAAGGCAGCTTAAATATCCAAATTGATGGAGAGAGTGAAAATGATTTTTGATATTGTGAATTTAAGCTTTACATATCTTACAAATGCTAATCATGGCAGAAGTGACAAGTATATAGGAAGAATGAATGGTTTCATGAAATAATGGATATTTATACATATCTTGGAATGCTAAAAGTGCTGTAACTACATAGTATGTAATCAAAAATAAAAAAATACTATTACTACATAGTATGTAATCAAAAAATCAAAAACTGTATTTAACATATCCTCATTGTGTATTCTAGGGCTCTTCTTTCTTTAAGAATGCATATCCGTTTCCTAAATGAATAGTGAAAGAAAGATTGATGTACTTACACACATATGCCAGAACATACCTTTTTCCAAAACTAAAACACAGACCACTGGGAGAAAAATGTTTTAGCTTAATGACCAGTGAGGAACATCCTGCTCGGTTTTTAGTCAAACTATTGAGATAAAACTCTAATATGAAATTATTCCTGCATAAATTATTTATTGGTTTCATACACCTGCAACTTCTTATGAAAGGAAACATTTGAAATATAATTATCGATAGGTAAGAGAGATTCATGTAGAAAACATGGAAATTCAAGGAAATTATGATATAATTATTGCAAATATCTGATTTTACACCAAATATAGACCCATTACTGTAGTCTTTTTTAAAGATTTCTCTTATTTGTTTATTTGAAAGAGAGACAATAAAGGGAAGAGCAGAGGGAGAGGGACAAGTAAACTCCACACTGAGTGCCAAGCTCAATGTAGGACTCAATCCCAGAGCCCCAAGATCATGACCTGAGCTGAAGTCAAAAGTTGGTTGCTTAGCTGACTGAGCCACCCACACACCTCTGTAGTTTTCTGGTTTTGTTTTAAAGTTCTCTTGATAACATTTCATTAATCTGGAACTAGAGATAAATATACATATAATACTCGGTCATTGGAAGACAAATGGTTAGCGAGAGAGATCTGATGCTTCCATTCATGTGACTAAAGCACAGTATTGTCATGGTGTAATATGAAGAACCCTTGACCTGCCATTACTCTATAAAATTTTGGGGTACTTATACACAGAGGAAGCAAAATAAGAAAGCCTTTACTCTCCCCAAATATTTATCACTAGTTAAGGATCCATTTATAATGCCAGTGTAAGGGCACCTGGGTGGTTCAGTCAGTTAAGTGTCCAACTCTTGATTTCTGTTTGGGTCATGATCTCAGGGTCACAGGATCAAGCTCCACTTTGAGCTCCATGATCAGCAGGGAGTTGGCTTGAGACTCTCTCTCTCTCTCCTTCTTTGACCTTCCCTTCTACTCTCTCTCTTTCTAAAACAAATATATTTTTAAAATAAAATAAATTAGGATCACCTGGGTGGCTCAGTGGTTGAGTGTCTGCCTTTGGCTCAGGTCATGATCCCAGGATCGAGTCCCTCATCAGGCTCCCCGCAGGGAGCTTGCTTCTCCCTCTGCCTGTGTCTCTGCCTCTCTCTGTGTGTCTCTCATTAATAAATAACATCTTTAAAAATAAATAAATAAAATGCTGGTGTAGAAATGTGACAAATTCAATCAGAAGGAGACATTTTAGGCTAATTAATGATGTGTTACAACTAAAGAAACAAAGAAACCCAAAAGAGTCACTGTTCCTCCATTTTGCCCACCTGACTCTCTTTGTTATCTCTGCAACCTGAGCAGAAAGTGTGGTTGAGCTACAAAGGAGTGCATGAACATTTATTTCCATATTTCAGGAAAAACTAGTATAGACATAGGCCCATCCTGAGTAGATACAAGGACAAAGAACTCCTGCTCGCCTTTAAGGAAGCTTTACATTTGGCTTTGCAGAGGAGAAAAGAGAGATATACCACATAGAATTGTTTTTAAACATTTGATAACTTTAAAACATCTGTCCATCAAAGACTATGGTCAAATTCAAAGTTTGAGAATTTGGACAATCCAAATAAACCCTCTTCTTTAAGTGTGAGGTTCAGCAGTGGAAGTAGAGATGGTGGTTTTATGTCACATCCTATTAACAATTTCTGATGAGTTAACTGGAATGGGTAACTAAACTTAGAAATACAGGCTACAGCCAGATGACTAAGCATCATAAATTCTAGAAAGCACAGTCAGATTTCAACCTACTGGTAATAGAAAATGACTGAATGACTTTGAACAGAGGACTTACATGCTATAAAGGGGTAATTAATAAAATTAACTTAACAGAAATGTGCTAGATAGGTTGGTGTGGAAAGATATTGAGAGTGAGAAGGATATTCATCTTGAACACCTAGGATCTTTTGCTTTTTTTCTTTGTGAGCCGATTGTACATATTTTTATTTGTTTCTTTGCAGCTTTGTTTCATGTGCCATAAATAAATTTTTCTTATTTGTACCATTATGTTGCCTCACATTCTATATAATTACATTAACTAAGTCCAATTTAATATTTATTTATCATCTTTGATTTTCATAATTACTATCTGGCCTATTTATCAATATAATGATGCTTGACTGAACAGCATAGAAAACACCCTGTAATCTTTGGGCTTAAACACTGCTATATCACAGACATGTTTTCCTATTGCTTTATCATGCAGGGTATCTATTTATACAGTAGGCAGTCACTAAAAAGTTAAACAAAATGACAGATTGGTGGGAAAGTAACCTCTACTAAGTTATCATAAGAATAAGTCAGGTAGGACAGCCTAGGTGGCTCAGTGGTTTAGTGCCACCTTCAGCCCAGGGCCTGATCCTAGAGACCCGGGATCGAGTCCCACGTTGGGCTCCCTGCATGGAGCCTGCTTCTCCCTCTGCCTGTGTCTCTGCCTCTCTCTCTCTCTCTCTTTGTGTCTCTCATGAATAAATAAATAAAAATTTAAAAAAAAGAATAAGTTAGGTAGGGTAACCTGGGTGGCTCTGACTCTTGATTTCAGCTTAGTCCCGTGATTCCAGGGTTGTAGGATCAAGCCCTTTGTCAGGCTCCCCACTCAGCAAGGAGTCAGCTTAAGATTCTCTCTTTCTTTCTTTCCCTCTGCCCCTCCCCCCTAAAATAAATAAATAAACCTAAAAAAAGTAAATAAGTTAGATAGGATTGTGCCTTTAAAAGTTCTTTACAAAGAAATATAAGAAAAAAAATTATACATGCTTGAATTTGCCATTCAATCATATTCTATACATACGGTAACTTATGTAAGACTTCAACTTATTTCATCAGTAGCAATTATCTAGATGACTATTATAGAATACATAGAAAATTCAACCAAACCAAAATGGAAACCTATAAATTATACATGGTCCAGTAGTCAGATGTAGCTTGATGTTTTGGGGTGTATCTTCATCTACGTCTATGAGAAACATTGATGTTGTCTACAACAAAGACTATGGGTGTATATATAAAGCCAAATTCTGCATATTTTAGAAACTTTTGAAATCCAAAATTACTCCATGAGCATAACGTATATAACCAAAACATGCCTGCAGCATAAATTTTAGCTCCTGAAATTTTTATTCATATGAATCTCAGATAATTTAAGTTGCCATTTAATATTAGATATTTGTACTATATTCTTCTACTTATAAACTATAATAAGTAAACTATGTTGTACCCTTGTCTTGTAATGAAATATTTATTCATATACTCAATTACTTACTATTGCTAAATCCCTAGGCATAGATTTCTAAGGTCAAAGCGAATGCATATTTTTTGTGGCTTTTGCATTTGTTAGGCACCAATAGGCTATATTTTCTTCATTCAAATTCTTCAGGCAATTTAACCTCTAAATATTTATCAATGATGACAATAATTATTGAATCTATGTATTTATAAGCAAAAAGAAAAAGAAATAAAAAGAAAAAGAAAAAGAAAAAGAAAGCACCTACCTATATACAAATAAAACAAAGAAGGAATTGGTAAACATATTTTTTTAATTTAAATTCAATTTAGTTAATATACACTATATTATTAGTTTAGGGGTAGAATTCAGTCACTCATTAGTTGTATTTAACACCCAGTGCTCATTACCTTGAGTACCCCCCTTAATTCTCATCTTCCAGTTACCCCATCTCCCAACTCATCTCTCCTCCAGCAACCCTGTTTGTTTCCTGGAGTTACAAGTCTGTTTTATGGTTTACCTTTCTCTTTCCCCACTTGACGTTCATCTCTTTTGTTGTTTAAATTGCACATGAGTGAAATCATATGGTATTTGTTTTTCTCTGACTTATTTTGCTTAGCATAATACCCTCTAGTTCCATCCATGTTGTTACAAATGGCAAGATTTCACCCTTTTTGATGTTTAAGAAATATTTTATATAATAGATTTAGATATAGATATACATATACATAGATTTAGATATAGATATACTTATATCTCACATCTTCTTTATCCATTCATCCGTTGATAGACATCTGGGCCCTTTCCATATTTTGGCTATTGTACACGTTACTACTATAAACATTGGGATGTATGTGCCCCTTCAAATCATTATATTTGTTTCCTTTGGTTAAATACCTAGTAACACAATTGTTAAGTCATAGGGTGGCTCTATTTTTAACTTTTTGAGGAAACTCCATGTTTTCCAGAGTGGCTGCACCAGTTTTTGCTCCCACCAACAGTGTCAGAATTGGTAAGCATCTTATATTTTAAATGGGATTGCTTCAGATAGAAATAAAGTTAGTTTGTCATATAAAGTTACTTTAGTCTCTTTTACTATTTGTCTGGACTGTTTTATTTTTATTTATTTTATTGTTTTGGGGTTATATGTCAAATTGATGGACATGTGATATGTAAACACGGTTTACCAAATTGCCTATTGTCTATCTTCATTTTTTTATTTTTTTTTAAATTTATTTATCTATGATAGTCAGAGAGAGAGAGAGAGAGAGAGAGAGAGGCAGAGACATAGGCAGAGGGAGGAGCAGGCTCCATGCACCGGGAGCCCGATATGGGATTCGATCCCGGGTCTCCAGGATCGCGCCCTGGGCCAAAGGCAGGCGCCAAACCGCTGCGTCACCCAGGGATCCCTCTATCTTCATTTTGATGCTATTTCGTTTATAAATTTCTCTCCTCCTCTCCCTGATGTTTCTTCATTCTTCATCTCTGGGGTTAAAAGTTACTCTCAGAAAAGAAAGAGAAGTATGCTCTGAACAACTGCTGAATAATATTGATTCTGTTATGTTTACTACAGCAAAAGTTAATGTTTTTTTGTAACACTCCTCACAGTGTGCAACCATATATTTGTGTGTGGTGCGCTGTCAATTTGATTGATTAATTTCCATTTTTCTAATTAGTTTGTACCCTTTTTTGAGAATGGGAAATCGGCTATATTTTGTTATTCAACAAATAATTTAGTGTAGGAAACACTGTAGGTATCAAGTACGTTGAAGAACTTCAAGGCTGAATTTAGGCAAGGGTGAGATCTGCCAACAGATAACATTATTATAACCACTATGCTAGAACTCAGGAACGGGACACCAGATCCCTGGAAAGCTGTGTAAAGAGAACACAGAATCTCACCTTAGAGACTCTGGTGGAGGGGAAAGGGTTAATACAACAGACACTTATTAGTCTTTTTCCTACATGACCTTTCTATGCCATTTGATAGTGCAGACTTCACTTCTTAGAAATCTTTCCTTCCTTGGCTTCCTTAATTCACTATTTTGTATTCTTTTCCCCAAACTCCTTATCTCAAGTGAATTTCTTCTTATTTAATATAGTTGTGCATGATTGGTAGAAGGTAAAGAGTCATTATTTAAGTTCATAGCTTATAGATACCTTTACATCATCAAACCCTGATGCAAGGGGGACAAAACGCCACAATAAAAAAAATCAGGATGCTTTTGTGTAGAATAAATGCTTAATATATTTAGAATTTTTTTTTAGTATTTAGAATTTTTAAATGGAATTCCCAAGACTGATAAAAATATGATTGTAATATATGGAGTTATCAGTAATATGTGTAATAACTGTGTAAGCAATACAAGGGATTTTTTTTTTCAGATTACTAATATAACCTTGCCTGTAGTGCTCCAGTGAATACTCTTGGGAGTCTAGGAAGCTGAATCAATGTATCTTAAATTAAGAACTTAAAATTTGATTACTGATAGTGGTTTCAGGAATGACAGTGATGGGAGGAAGTCGTAGGCCGCATCTGGGCTTGGGCAGGAAGGGCTGGAATCCACCTGGATTCCATTCTTTGCCTGAGGGTTTCTATCACCAGTCATCCCTTGGAAGGTAATTTAGAGCACCCCTCACCCAGCAGCATCCAACCAATTATAGGTGGCGGTTGGCTTACACAGACCCTCGGCCACTTCACTCCTCAGGGAATCACTGAGTTGTGTATTTTATTGTGGCTTTCTGATTTTCCTCAACACGATTAAGCTACAGTCCACACAAAATTATATTTTGATAACAGAACATAACCTCGATAAACTGCCTTCTCTTGATGTCTCTTTTCCTCACTCCTAAGGTCAGATTTCCTTCACCAACAAAAGAATTGAATTACGTGCAGAGCCTTACCCCAGGGTCTGCTTTTGAAGCAATCTCAAACTGAACATAAACCCTCAGTGGAGGTGGGATGGGAGAGTTCTAGCATGTGTTTGTGATGTTTCTGCCATTCCAGACTTCTCTTCTAAGATACCTGTGAATGAGTAAAGATGTCATTATTTCACCCACAACCTAATAGATTTAAATCCTACTTTCCAAATAAAGGTACCTAATGGAATTTATTAGATATATTTAAATATTGAGTAGTTTATCATTGATTATTTGTAAGGGGATTTTTAAAATTTTTTTTAGCAAAGGATGTTTGATTCCTTCTGTGTATCGTCCTCTTTTGTAACTAGTTTCAGAGAATGAAATGTATTTGCCATAAAGAATTTCTCAGTGATTCTAACAAGATAAGATACTAGGTAGCCAGGCTATGTAAACTTCATTAAAAGGAGCGTTACTTATATTACACAGAGAATTATCTAAGTCATAATTTTTGTCATCAGAGCTTGTAAATAAAATTAATACAATTAAAATTAATAACATCACACATTTGTGTGAATGGACGTGTATTAGAATTTTAGAATTTTTTTCAGAATATTTGGAGACATATTTGATGAATAAAATACACTATCATTTCTGGTCACTTACACTATGAATAATTATGTGAAGATTTAAGTACATTTATTTAAAATTAATTTAAATTTATTAATTAAAGATTAATGATGGACATATTAGATATCTATCTTCTTGAGCTTTCATAAATGTTCATGCCCTGAATATTTTCAACTGTATTGGGCTTATAGAAAGTAACAAATTAATAATGAAACTGTGAGATCGGATTTTCTTTTTTTTTAATTTTTACTTTAAATATGTTAAAGTAAAAGGAAACTATGGAGATTATCTAATCTATAATCTGCTTATTCTAATTTCTGAAAGAGAAAGAACTGAGTCACCTTCCTTATGACCGAATGGCATATAATAGCCAGGAGAGATAAATTTATATTTTACACAGCAGAAATATTCCTCATGGTAAACAAGAGTACAGATTTTCTATTTGGGGGCCTTGTCAAGTTCACAACTTTAAGTGTTTTTAAATGAATCATCAAATACAAGAGGCACCCATTGTTAAAAATAGTAATAATTAAGTCCTTAATTATGACATGGGGTTCCACAGACCCAGTGTCAGAATCTAGTATTTATTTATTTATTTATTTATTTATTTATTTATTTATTTATTTATAAGATTTTATTTATTTATTCATGAAAGACACACACACACACAGAGAGAGAGAGAGAGAGACAGAGACACAGGCAGAGGGAGGAGCAGGCTCCATGCAGGGAGCCCGACTTGGGACTCAATCCTGGGACTCCAGGATCAGGAGCTGGGCTGAAGGTGGTGCTAAACCACTGAGCCCCCTGGGCTGCCCAGAATCTGGTATTTAATGTAAAATAAAAATTGCATGAAATTTGTTAAAAACAACATAGAAGACTTTAGTCAAGACTATTGCAATAGAAGTCAAAGTTATTTTTAATAACTTGTGAACTAATGGAAAAGTAATGAAGGATTGAAAAGAGGGTATGCTTAGTGTGATTTAGGCCATCCCTGAATGCTGATTGTAACTTATCAAAACAAGGTTCCTAGCTCCCCCAAGAAACTGGAAGATGGAGGTATTATCTTTTGTGGTGATTGCATTTCAAAGGGATGACCTCTAGGTACAGGAGAAAGATATTCCTGCGTTGTAGAAGATTTACATCTTTTTTCCCCCCTCCACATTGTTATTTAAATTGCTGTTAGTTAACATAAACTGTAATATTAGGTTCCGGAGTAGCATTTAGTGATTCATCACTTACATACAACACCCTGCGCTCATCACAAGTGCCCTCTTAATACACATCACTCATTTAACCCATCCCCCCACCTCCTCTGTTAACCACAGAGAACAAACTGATACAAGATCTTGAAGGGACAGATACATAATTTATATTGGGAGGTTTCTAATGTGAATGCTCTACGAAAAGGGAAGTTAGAGACCTCCAGCCACAAAGAAGCCTGTCTAAAGTTAAAACAAGCTAAAGGGAACTAACTGTAATCTTGGTCATCATTTAAGAGAATTGAACATGCTATCGTGTATTCAGTTTTGTAATCAATTATAATTTTTGTGTGTAAAACATACACACACATCCATTATGTTGTTATTGTAGAGGTGACCATCTTGAATGATACACTACTAAGATATTATAGGTCTATGTTTGTATTTGCTGATCAAAGATCAGCAACTAATCACAAAAACTGACCACACTGGATTCTTAACCCAAGGTTTCATAAAGTTAGTTACAGAAATGTATTACTAGTAAGAGTGTTCTCAAATTCATAAATTACTGGACTAGGTCATCAGTTTAAAAATAAGAAGTGACTACCTAGAAATTTCTTTAGTATTCTAGCTCCTTCCCTTACCCCCCACCCTTCTCCCCAAGTCTTTGACTCACTACTACTTGTCTCTTGCCTTTTTTTTAGTAGCTAGCCATGGCCAAGGAGTTCTCTAATGCTCTCTCTCTCTCTCTCTCTCTCTCTCTCTCTTTCTCTCTATCTTTGTAACATGGAATTGTATGACTAAGGAATCCAGTCACCAAGATTGTGTCCTTTCCTGGCCCATCATAAATACAATTCCCACACAGAACACTTACACACTATAATATAGGTTGCTGCTAAAGCCAGCTATATACTCACACAAAAAAGTGACAACTAATTAGCATGAAGGAAAAACATTGCACTCTTGTATACTTTCATTTTACCTAGTATTATTAATGGTTCTATTGAAAGAAAAGATTTTATAATATTTGTTCTCATGGTAACTTTCTCTAAATATATAAAGAGAGGCAAATGATTACTCGTTTTTATTCATTTAATATTCAGTGTGTTCACTTGCCAAAGCACAAAGGCCAGAAAAGGAATTAACCTTTGCTCTTAGTTTGATGGGAATGGAACTAAAATAAGAACCACCTCGCATTAATATTATTAAGTTGAAGCTGCTGAGAAGACAGATGAAAGCTTTAAAATAACCCCAGCTGGTTCTGGTGTATCCCTCTCCAAACAAAAATGCCAGCCTGTTTAGTTCAAAGATCATTAGTTCCCTTATTTGACAATTTGGGATTTTACATCTCATAATGTGAGAAATGCACTGTGTTATCTAACAGAGTGTGTGACCCTGGGCTAATTAAAAGGCACACATGAGCAGGGCAGGGTGAAGCAACCCTGCTTCATTACAAGTGGTGGTTGTTCCCTGGAGGCAGAGACATCAGAAGATTCCTGGAAGGGGTCCAAGACATCAGTCAAAGGCAACGTGCTTCCCAGATAGCAAGGCCACTGAATGGGATTGCAGCACTGGGAACTATTTAATCCGAGTGTGGCTTTTTATTTGTTTGTCAGATTGGTGAAATAGGAGACCTCAGAGGGAACTAAACCTGCAAGCAGAAACTGAATGTGACCCTTGCAGCTGACTGGCTAGACTTGCTTTGGGTTGGGGGGATGGGGCTGTTTTTAGTATTTTTATATTCTTTCACCCCCCCTTTTTTTTTAAGTAGAACATGACATATTAATGAAAAAGAAGAACATGGAAATATAGAGACTCCTTGAAGACTATGTTTCCATTCCATGGCCCCTTTACCTCCCAGGCTAGTACTGTGTTTTTGTTCCTATCTTATTTATTTTTTAATAATAAATTTATTTTGTATTGGTGTTCAATTTGCCAACATACAGAATAACACCCAGTGCTCATCCCGTCAAGTGCCCCCCTCAGTGCCCGTCACCCATTCACCCCCACCCCCCACCCTCCTCCCTTTCCACCACCTGCAGTTCGTTTCCCAGAGTTAGGAGTCTTCATGTTCTGTCTCCCTTTCTGATATTTCCCACACTTTTCTTCTCCCTTCCCTTCTATTCCCTTTCACTATTATTTATATTCCCCAAATGAATGAGACCATATAATGTTTGTCCTTCTCCGATTGACTTATTTCTGCTCCTATCTTATATTCTAACTGAAACCCAAGCACTCAAGGAGAAACAAGATCATGCCTTTGATAAGACTGGGGCTATAAAGAGTCAGACAGGCAGCCTAAACTCTTGTCATAATTCCAACTCCAGGAATGTCTTCAACAAAAGTAATTCGTCTATGCACAAGTTAAAAATTTCAGAATTATATGTAAAAATGAGGAATGTAAGTTAAAAACTTCTCAAAAGGAGGAAATTAAAAAAATATATAGAGAGAATGTATAATTTTTCATTTATATATCTATAAATATCATGTATTTATTTATAGTTACATGTAAGAAATTATTATTATTATTATTATAAGTTGCTAATATATTTAGTAGTGGGACAATTTATAAATAATTCTGTTCTTTTTTGTAATATATGTGCTATCTATAATGTATTTTTTAATATAAATGTATATATTATAAATACACATGCACGCAAAGAAACACAACAAACACTGATTCATATATACAGATTACTGAAATAGAAGGGGGGAAGTAAGACTGAGGACATTTGTATATTTATGCATGTAGATGTATTTGATTAATGTTCTATAGGTATACACATGCATAAATGGAGTTGCATAGGCAGAAAGTTTGATAATTTATATCCACTTTAATTTAGATTTTCAAAAGGTAGATTAAATTTGTAAATAAAGAAAATATAACAGGAAAACTACAAACAACAACAACAAAAACCAATTTGGCTTTGTTTCTTTTGAGAATAAATATTTAAGGGCCCTGATCTTTTCCTAAATTTTCACAGTAAAATCCAATTTTCACCCCTTGTTCATCCACTTCAGTATATTCTTTCATTTGAACGATCCCCCGAGTTTTCTTTGAATTATACTTTTCACCAAGAGGTATAGTTAGGTGGTTAAAATAAAAAGTTAGCTTCAGTGTATAGCTCCTAATAAAAAGATGATTATGTGATTCACCTTATGCATGTACACAGACATTCCATTCTCTTAATGTTGACCAAAGACTTTGTTTCTAGTATTGGGAGTCCACACTCATAATAGGTTTATATTGTCTCTCTTGTATACTTAGAAGACTTTTTCGTAACCAATTTCACTTTCCCCAATGCAATGGGAGAAATTTGTTACATTTTTGAAATACCTTGCAAGAAGTTACTGTGGCCTAGTTCAAAAAGGGTGTTGCCTGTGTTCTCCTCTAGGATTTTGATGGAATCTTGTCTCACATTTAGATCTTTCATCCATGTTGAGTTTATCTTTGTGTATGGTGACAGAGAGTGGTCTAGTTTCATTCTTCTGCATGTGGATGTCCAATTTTCCCAGCACCATTTATTGAGGAGACTCTTTCTTCCAGCGGATAGTCTTTCCTCCTTTATCAAATATTAGTTGACCATAAAATTCAGGGTCCACTTCTGGATTCTCTATTCTGTTCCATTGATCTATGTGTCTGTTCATCAAGATAAGAAGCTTTTGCACAGCAAAGGATACAGTCAACAAAACTCAAAGACAACCTAAAGAATGGGAGAAGATATTTGCAAATGACGTATCAGATAAAGGGCTAGTTCCCAAGATCTATAAAGAACTTATTAAACTCAACAGCAAAGAAACAAACAATCCAATCATGAAATGGGCAAAAGACATGAACAGAAATCTCACAGAGGAAGACACAGACATGGCCAACACGCACATGAGAAAATGCTCCGCATCACTTGCCATCAGGGAAATACAAATCAAAACCACAATGAGATCCCACCTCACACCAGTGAGAATGGGGAAAATTAACAAGGCAGGAAACCACAAATGTTGGAGAGGATGCGGAGAAAGGGAACCCTCTTGCACTGTTGGTGGGAATGTGAACTGGTGCAGCCACTCTGGAAAACTGTGTGGAGGTTCCTCAAAGAGTTAAAAATAGACCTGCCCTACGACCCAGCAATTGCACTGTTGGGGATTTACCCCAAAGATTCAGATGCAGTGAAACGCCAGGACACCTGCACCCCGATGTTTCTAGCAGCCATGTCCACAATAGCCAAACTGTGGAAGGAGCCTCGGTGTCCATCGAAAGATGAATGGATAAAGAAGATGTGGTCTATGTATACAATGGAATATTCCTCAGCCATTAGAAACGACAAATACCCACCATTTGCTTCAACGTGGATGGAACTGGAGGGTATTATGCTGAGGGAAGTAAGTCAATCGGAGAAGGACAGTGTATGTTCTCATTCATTTGGGGAATATAAATAATAGTGAAAGGGAATAGAAGGGAAGGGAGAAGAAAAGTGTGGGAAATGTCAGAAAGGGAGACAGAACATGAAGACTCCTAACTCTGGGAAACGAACTGCGGGTGGTGGAAGGGGAGGAGGGCAGGGGGTGGGGGTGACTGGGTGACGGGCACTGAGGGGGGCACTTGACGGGATGCGCACTGGGGGTTATTCTGGTATGTTGGCAAATTGAACACCAATAAAAATAAATTTATTATTAAAAAATTTTTTTGAAATACCTTGGTCTCATCCTTTAAGAAGAATTTTGTATCTTTGCCTTCAATCATATCTTATACTTATCTCACACCATCCTGACATTAATTATGCTCACTTTTATTGCTTCCAAAGCACCTAATTTTCTTAATAGAAACTATTTTTCTTAATGTTCTTATGTGTTAATTTAATATTTAATTAATTCATATAATTAGAAACAGCAGTAAAAGGGCCTTGAATAGGCTTAGAACCAGAAATTAGTTTTCTTGTGACAAGCATGCAACTAAAAATGGGGGAAGCATATGACTCTCTGGGAAACAGTCACAAGCTTCATTTGACAATATTGGGAGATATTTTTTGTTGTTTTCACAACTGTGTGGGAGGATGGGTGCTATTGGCATAGCCGGGATGCTGCTAAACATTTCACAGAGCACAGGAAAGACCCCACTCCAAGGGACAGCCTGTCAATAGTGCCACCATTGAAATATCCTGTTTTATCAAGAATAGAGAACTGCTAAGCCTCTGAGTCATTTAATAGGAAAAGATGTTGAAAATGTTATCATTTCACCTGCAACTATTTGTTGGCTTCCTGAGAGAAGTGAAGAAGCCATATTTCCTTCAAACTTTCATACTTCATATAAAAGTAAACATTAGGCTGTGTATAGCAAGTGTTCAATAAATTTCTGTTACAATGATGTAAATTGCAAAAGTAATTTTGAGACCAGCCAAAGGAGAGACACAAAAAATTACCACCATGAGAATAAAGATGTGCCATATGAAATCCTTAAAGTGAAAAAGTGGAATAAGTCCAGAATATGTTATAAAAAAAAAAAGTGTCTTGTAATCATTTGTGAACAAAAGACTTTTCTATTACAGGCTCTTAAATTTAAAACAACCTGAAAATATGATTTTAAAGATGTTTTCTTTCTAACAAGAAAGCAGATTTTGAATATGTCATTTTAGAAGTTTATAAGCATGGGGGCAGATGCACAATATAATTACTTGTGATTAATCTGAAATGCGGCTAAATTTAACCTTGCTTACACATGAATGAAAGCTATGCAAGGAGGTTGAATTTTTTTAAGATAGAGATGAGTTATATTGAAAATAATTTTAACCTATATAAATCAATAAAAATATGACATTTCTTGAAAAAATTCAAATGATAGTACATCTCTCTTTGATCAACATTTTTTGCTTTTACTGCATTCAGAAATACTTTTTTGAATTGCATTCATTTACGTTTCCAAAACTCTTTATCCTTACTTATGACTATAATATTCATATAGTGAGGAAAAAATCTTACCTACTGTATTTGTACTCAGTTTGTTAAAATCTGTAGCTAATTTGGAAAAATGACATACCAGGCGAATTTATATAACAAGGAATCTATTCATTGTTTGCAAAGCAATTGATACAGCAACTAAGACACTCAGCATATTGGCAGAAGGATTAAATAGTCATAGCAGAAGTGCAGTTCATATTTGCTTTAGTAATACTGGTAAAGAGACAGTGTCTATGTGATACTTACTGATGGAGTTTCATTTCTTTCAGCTAAATTATACTCAGTTTTGAAGGAGAATGATTTGAAGAAGTTCTGGTCTTAAGCAAGCTTGTTAGCTAAGCCAGCGGGATAAGGACGGCTAGGTACAGGCAAAAACTAATACGAGGAGAAATTCAAGTAATTAAATTCTGACACCTAATATTGGCTTTGTGTCTGGCCTTTTACTACAGTTTTTATGCACTTGAATAGGCTGGCATTCATACTAGAGGGGTGCAAAACCTAGCCAAACTTAGGGACCCTCTGATTACTCCTATGTTTAATATCAGCATACTTTTTTCTTTGAGGGGGGGGTGTCCTTATCTATAAATGATTTTTAGCACACCATTTTGCCTTCTGTTTCTTTAATTATCCCTCTTTAGAAAAAAAATCTCTCTGCTGTTTTTGGCATCATTCATCTCCAGTCCTATCTTCAACCAGCTTCCCTCCCTTCCCTAAGAGAAATGAACTAAGTTACAGGGAGTTGGTCATTGCACATATTTTAGAATATATTTATAGGCAGGTCACTGGTCTAGTTAAGTACCATAGCATCACAGTTCAGTGTCAAGGTGCCTGAAATACAGGCGTAATGTTCTCTGAGGAAGTATCCTAGGTTCTGGGAGGTATGCATACCCTTAAATGTCATTTTAATTGTAGCACTAACATAATTGCAGAATGTCACATTTATTTTTTAATTTCCATTATCTAATATCTATTGGACCAGGATAGCATTTCCCCTTATTTTCCTGTTCAAGGGATGGAAGTGAGATTTTTAAGCTGGAGGAAGTAAGCCAGATGCTGAACTGAGAACTAAAAGTTTTAGAATACAGTCTCCCCATAGGTGATAGAATGATTTAAAAAGGTGCAAACATAAATGAAAAACTGCTGTGTAGAAGCAACTGAAATGAAAGTAACCACTAGAATCACAAAAATAAAAAAAATCTTAAACTATAATTACCAAACGAATTATGAAGTAGGTTTTTTTAAAGTAACATTAAACAAAGTATGCCATGAATTGGGAATGCAAAAAAGGAAGAGAGAGAGAAGGAGAAATGAAAAGAAGACAGTATGAACAGACAGCAGACGCTGATCTCAATAAGCTATGACTTTTTCTGGAGGTCCCCACAGGGTATACATGCCAATAGGACAAACTACATTACAAAACAAACAAAAAATTGAGTTGTTTTAAATATTTGTTCTAAAAATAATGCAAAAGTCCACTGGTGAACTATGCCAGGATATAGGATATTTTCATTCATTTTGGGAAAGGTTTAAGGTGATTTACAAAGCAGGCTGAAAAGCCTTTTTCTTTCTTTTATTCAAACAAGATTCTTATATCTTATCACTACAAATATCAGGAAGGGCCTGACATGGTAAGAAGACTCATTCATTTTAGTAGAAATGACCAAGAAAAATAAAAGTCCAAGAAAAACTGAAACTGAGCCAGAGAAGTCTAGTCTACATAACAAAGGGAAAATTTTCACTATGTATTATTTATATTTTCAGTATGTATGTATACTCTTTTGGGGGGGGTGATGAAGAAGAGATAGAGAGGTGGGATAGAGCATAGCATTTTTGAATGACTAAATGAGTATAATATAGTGAGAACATAGAGAATAAGGAAATGAGCATAATATAAAGAGGGAAATAAAGAAATATTATCCGATATGTTGTTATAAGCTATATTAAAGTTTCCGAGTGTGAGGAGACCAGCAGGAAGGTGGCGGTGGCATAGGAGGACCCTAGAGTTGCCTCATCCTACAAACACAACTAGATAAGTATCAAGTCATCCTAAATACCTGAGAAATTGACCAGAAGACTGACAGAACATATTACACAACTAAAGGGAGACAAGAGGCCACACTGAAGAAGGTAGAAAGTATGGAGACATGGTTTAGGGAAGAAATGAATGCTGGCTGCTGTGGAGGAGAGGGATCCATGGTTGCAGAAGAGGGCAAGAGAGACGAGCACACAGGGGAATGTGCAAGGAGAATGTTTCTCCATGGCCTTTATCTTGGAAAATGAAAGGGGCTTAATTTCATGAGTTCTTGTAACCAGAGGCACATAAAGCCTGGAGTTTTAAAGGTCAGTGGTCTTGGCTGGGAGGGTACTTGTGTTGCTCTTGGAGAGAAGGCAGGCAAACAACCTGGGGGCCTACAGATCAGAAACAGGGATCTGAAGAATGCCTGGGGCACACAGTGGGTAGATGACCTGCTCTTCTCAGAGTGTGCCCCTGAGACAGCGTTCACAGAAAGACCAACCCCAAAGCAAAGGAGCTGTCCAGCATCATTTCTCTACCTTATTTATAGAGCCACCTATGTGAAGCAGGGCAACATAGACACTGACTGTCTAAGTTGCTTAAACTAAATCCCACCCACTGTACACTGGTGGAAATTCCATCCTCCTTCTTACTTACCTCAGTAAGGGCCTCTCCTCCAGAAGACCAGCACAAACCCTACCCACACTACATCTCTTTGACCAGAGTTTTGCAGAACATCCTTTCCAGTGGAGATGGTGACAAGTCTCATTTCAAAAGCAGACCAAAGCACCCCTTATTAAAACTCACCACATTTAGACCAGGGACCAAACATTGCCCAAAGTAGGTAAGGAGAACTTCTGCAGACAACTGGCCTGAAGGATAGAAAGCTAGAACACAGCAGAACACATGAACATACACTGCAGGTGCTACAGACTGGAAGAAGCAGAGGAATTAATAACCTGAAGAAAGAGTAATGGAAAGCAATGAAGCTGAACAAAAGAGAGAGAGAATTATGCAAAAAGAGAATAGACTTATGGAATTCAAACATAATAACAAAAATCATAATATTCATATTATAGGAGTCCCAGAAGAAGAAGAGAGAGAAAAGAAGGCAGAGAATGTATCTAAAGAAATAATAGCCGAAAACTTCACTAATCTGGGGAAGGAAACAGACATCCAGATCTAGGAGGCACAGAGAACTCCCATCAAATTCAACAAAAGCAGGCCCACACCTAGGTATATTGTAATTAAATTTGCAAAATATAGTGATAAAGTAAAAATCTTAAAAGCAGCAAGACTAAAGTAGTCATTAACTTACAAGGGAAAATCCATAGGCTAGCAGGAGATTTTTCAACAGAAATCTGGCAAGCCAGAGGGAGTGACATGTTATTTTCAAAGTGCTGAACGGGAAGAATCTGCAGCCACAAATACTCTATCCAGCAAGGCCATCATTCAGAATAGAGGGAGAAATAAAGCATTTCCCAGACAAACAAAAACTAAAGGAGTTTGTAACCACTAAACCAGCTCTGCAAGAAATATTGCAGGGACTCTTTGAGAGAAAGGAGAGACCAACAACGACAATATAAAGGTGGAAAATACAAAGGCATTAAAATGAATATTTCTGTAAAAATCAAAGAACTCACAAAACAAAAGCATATAAAATATAAAAATACATACCTAAAATGTGGGAATGAGGGTAGAAAATAGATTCAAACTTAAACAACCATAACTATCATACAAATGGATGTTAAAAGAAAGCCAGAGTAGCAGTACTTACATTCAACAAACTATATTTTAAAACAAAGACTAGGGACACATGGGTGCTCAGCAGTTGAGCACCTGGCTTTGGCCCAGGGGCTGGAGTCCCAGGATCGAGTCCCACATTGGGCTCCCTGCATGAGGCCTGCATTTCCCTCTGCCTGTGTCTCTGCATCTCTCTGTGTGTCTCTTATGAATAAATAAATAAAATCTTAAAGAAAAATAAAACAAAAACTATAGCAAGAAACAAAGAAAGTGCACTACATAATAGCAAAGGAGACAATCCAGCAAGAAGATCTAACTACTGTAAATATTTATGCTCCAACATGGAACATCCAAATATATAAAGTGATAAATAACAAACATAAAGGAACTAATCAATAGCAATATGTTAATAGTAGGGGACTCTAACACCCCAGTTACATCAATGGACATATATTCTAAACAGAAAATTAACAAGGAAACAACTGTTTTGAATGACACTGGAATAGATGCACTTAACAGATATATTCAGAACATCCCATCCTAAAACAACAGAATACACATTTTTCATTCAAGTGCACACAGAACATTATTCAAAATAGAATGGATCATATATTAGGCCACAAAACAAGCTTCAAAAAATATGAGAAGATTGAAGTCATGCTATTCATCTTTTCTGACAACACTTCTTGAAACTAGAAGTCACCCACAAGCAAAAATCTAGAGAGACCACAAATATGTAGAAGTTAAATAACATGCTACAAAAACAATGAATGAAACTAGTAGGAAATAAAAGAAGAAATTAAAAAAAAGATTAAAACAAATGAAAATGAAAACATAACAGTCTAAAACCTTAGAAAGGCAGCAAAAGCAGTTCTAAGAGAGAGTTTTACAGCAATACATGCCTGCCTCTAGAGGCAAGAAAAATCTCAATCAACCTACATCTAAAGTAGCTAGAAAAAAACGACAAAAAAAAAGCCAAACCAGCAGAAGGAAAGAAATAATAAAGATTAGAGAGACGAAAATAATATAGAAACTAAAACAAACAAAAATCCCACAATAGAACAGATCAATGAAACTGGGAGCTGATTCTCTGAAAAAATTAGTAAAAGTGATGAATCTTTAGCCAAACTAGTCAAAAAGAAAAAAAAGACTCAAATAAATAAAATCACAAAAGAGAGAAGAGAAATCAAACCGGCACCACAGAAATACAATTTAAAAGAACATTATGGGAAACTATATGCCAACTAATTGGACAACCCAGGAAAAAATGGAGAAACTCCTAGAAACATATAAATTACCAAAACTGAAACAAGAAGAAATAGAAAACCCGAACAGACCAATAACCAGCAAAGAAATGGAATGAATAATCAAAAAACTCCCAACAAACAAAAGTTCAGGACCAGATGGCTTCATAGGAGACCTCACAAATATTTAATGAAGAGCTAATACCTATTCTCAAATTACTCCAAAAAATAGAAAAGGAAGAAAAATTTCTAAACTCATTCTATTAGGTCAGGATTACCCTAACACCAAAATCAGATAAAGACACCAGAAAGAAGAAAAGAAGAAGAAGAAGAAGAAGAAGAAGAAGAAGAAGAAGAAGAAGAAGAAGAAGAACAGACCAATATCCCTAAAGAACAGAGATGCAAAAATTCTCGACAAACTACTGGTATACCAAATCCAACAATTTATTTTAAAAATTCTTCACCATGATCAAGTACAATTTATTCCTGAATTGCCAGGGTAGTTCAATATTGGCAAATCAATCAATGGCACGCACCACATTAATAAAAGAAAGGCTAATAACCATTGTATCCTCACAATAGATGCAGAAATAACATTTCACAAAGTATTCATGATAAAAACACTCAACGAAGAAGATTTAGAGGGAAGGTACATCAACATAGCAAAGGCCATATTTGAAAAACCACAGCTAGTATCATGTTTAATGAGGAAAAAACTGAGAGCTTTTCTACTACCGTCAGGAACAAGACAGGGAAGAGTGAAGTCATTGAGTGATCAGATACTGTGATTGATTTAATACTGGTAAAAAAAGATAGAGGGAAGAAGGTTTGTTTTTCTGACTTGGATCAGCAGTGTTGCCAATATTGAGACTGGGAAGTACAAATTCTATGTTTGGATTAGTGATATAACAAATTAAATCTTAGGACTTTTGAAATTTTGAGTGCCTCTGAAGGGATGTGAAGCAATTACTTGTGCCTGTACTCAAAAGAGGCATCTAGATTGAAATATTAACATGAGATCTGTCAGAAGATAGATGATAATTACTTCACAGTGATCAGTTAACTTGGTTTTTAAATTATTCTGAAAAGCCAAATGAAAATACAAATATTTGAAAAGAGGGAAGTATTTGGAGCTAAATATATTAAATATTAGAGGAACTTAACTGTAATAGAAAATAAACACACTCCAAAAAGATTGCTTTTATGAATTCTCTTAACTTACTTGTCTTATCTATTTTACTTATTTTTGAGCTTATGGTTATAAGAAAACTACCTATTAAATTTGGACTTTGATGATTATTACCAAAAATAAGCATTTCCTCATTACCACTGAGTTTTTCCTTCATGGTTCATTTAAAATATGCCACTATTTATATAATGTTTTTAACGTTATATGTTTTGTTATTCATATGAATATAACAGTATATTTGAAATTAATATACAAGTAGTTTTAGCTTTTTTTCCTTTAATTTTTTTAAGATTTATTTATCTATTTGAGAGAAAGAGTGTGTGTGGCGGGGTCAGATGAAGAGGGAGAGAGAGAATCCTCAAGCAGATTCCCCACTGAATGCAGAGCCAGATGTGGAGCTCCATCCTAGGACCTTGAGATCATGACCAGAGCCAAAATCACAAGTCAGCTGCCCCACTGACTGAGCCACACAGGTCCCCATTCCTTTAATTTTAATGAAGAATCCTTGCTTTCCCACTTTTGCTTAGTGCTATAAAAGACTAGCTCCATTAGTTATCTGAGTAGCTCCTACACTCTCGTAATGACACATCAGAGAACAGATGGGCTTCTAAGTAGGGGCACTGCTTAAGATGACAAACTGTATAAGCTCTACATCATAGACACGTGAGAGACCATGGGCTAGGAAGGAAGGAAAGCTAGTTCTATGTGGTTTTGGTCAGTACAGCTTGTTTAAAAATTTGTAAGGAAAGAAAAAATTGTCATAAGTTAGAAGCAACATATATATTTTTTGTTAATTCATTTTTATTAATTCTAAGAATTCCTTAATCTTTATTTTGGTACTTGGTTTAGATGTAGCTCAGCAGAGACTGATTAAGCTTGTTGATGCTTCATAAGGAGCTCATTAAAAAGGGGAATCTCTAATCTTGATGAAAGGGGACCACTCTCCTCATCTACAGTCACCTAACTAAGGTTAAGAGCCTGATCTAAAAATGGTATAGGGACTGTTGGAGAAATTGATCTGGGATAATGAATACATTTTCCTTACTACTGTAAATTTTGTTATAAGTCAGCTGTATCAGTGATGATACAGGCCATTTTTTAAACTATGAAAAATATAACAATGTGTACTACTAACTAAAATGTGAATATAATACTACAATTATAATTACATTCAGGTTGAATTCATTTGCTGCTTGTATTGCATTATGAGACATCTGCTACTTGGTCTAATCTGCAAAGTTACAAAAGAATAGTATTAATATCTATTGGTTCCAGGAAATTATGTCAGTTCCAGAAAGTTATGTAGTGTTACAACATCATAAAATAAATAATTTTTCTGAGGTTGCATTCTGTGTGCATCACGTTGGTGCATAGATTGATATTGGGTTTATTCTTACTCATAAATATCTGACACTACCATTATAATGATTTTTAAAGAATACTACAAATGCCAGTCATCTTCTGATATTTTCATAAATATCTTACACTATTTTAACTGATTTTTGAAAGATATATTAAGTATTAGTCATCTTCAGACTTAGTGGTTTTAAATTACTGTATAAGCTAATACATATTAACATAAATATATGCAGATATATATATACTACATATTTGAATGCATGCATGTAATATTATAGATGTGTGTATATGATAGATGACAGATAGATGTGCATGCGCATTTATAGAAAGAACTGTGTTTATTATTTAATCCACTAAATCATCTCAATGTTTTTAAAGAGTCAGAATTTTACATTATAACTAGACTACATTAAATCACTGCTATCATGGGTCAAAATATTTCTAAACAAAATATTTTATTTCAATATGAGCTATCAAATATATTATTTATGGCAGATTAAAATGATTATTAATCGCTTTAACATAAGTTTTTCAAAAATAAGCCACATCTGTTTTTTTGTTTTTCTATGTGTTTTTCTAAGACAAAATGGTAAGAAAATTGACATTTAAAAAGACACACATTTAAAATAGCTATCAGGTTATTTATCACACTTTTCTGGACTATATTTCTGTGACATAATGTCATCTTCTGATTGACTGGTATATTGTTTAATACGGGAATGGCTGAATATATTTTTATCAAGAGACATCTTTCACCTTACTGAAACTCAAAACTATGTATTTCCAGCAATGTCATCAGTGTCTTTTATGTCTCATTTCCACTGTCATACTTGCTACCGCTTCCTATGCAGGACATGGAGAAGTGTGAGTAAAGGTAGGAGAAAATTTGAAATGGATCCAAAGAATGTTAAAAAATATATAGAATATGTAGTTTTGTAATTGTCCATGTCACTGGGAAAACACTAAAAATAAAAAAAAGTTATATAAGTATTAGTAATAGTTGTAAAAATTGAAGTACATATCAAAGCTAAAAAGGTTAACTGAACTTAACAAGTTACATGGGCCTTCTTACACATCTCCATAAAGAAAGAAAGAATGAAATAAGGAATTTGATAGCGTTTATGACTAGTATATAGTAGGCAATCAACTGATTTTTTGAAGTATAGTCACCCAATGCAATAGAAAATAGTCTCTTCCAGCTTCAAAAGGCTGAATTAACTTGTAGTCCAACGTGAGTAAGACAAAGAGTGAGACAATATTACCAGGAGGAAATTTATGTTTGTTTATTTAAGTGTGAAAAATTTGTGAGGCCATTTTGTTGCTGAAGATAAATATTTTCTTAATGATCTTATTTATTTATTTATTTATTTATTTATTTATTCATTCATTCATTCATTCATTCATTCATTTATTTGAGAGAGAGAGAAAAAGTTTAAGTGAGGGGCAGAGAGGAAGAGGGAGAACCACCAAGCAGGGACCCCAACGTGGGGCCCAATCCTAGTTCGGTGGGATCATGACCTGAGCCAAAGGCAGACACTTAACCAACTGAACCACCCCGGCACCCCAAGGGAAATATTTTTGACAGAGTTAAAAATATCAAAAGTCTAGGCCTCCTTAAAAATTGTCTCTGCTTCCTGTCTGGCCCTCACTCTTGAAGTATATTTCCTAATAATTGCTTCAGATAATATTGTTACTGACTCCTATAGTTGTTAAAATTATCAAATAACTTCTCACATTGTTTTAGAAAATAGCAACATCTTACCACATTGATTTTTTAAAGTTTTTATTTAAATTCAAATTAACATACAGTGTAATATTAGTTTCAGGCATACAATATAGTGATTTAATACTTCCGTACAACACCTGGTGCTCATCACAACAAGTGCAATCTTTAAGCCCAATCACCTGTTTCATCTATCCTCCCATCCACCTCCCCTCTGGTGACCATGAGTTTGTTCTCTAAAGTCTGTATCTTGGTTTGCTTCCTTCTCTTTTATCCCCTTTGCTCATTTGTTTTATTTCTTAAATTCCACATATGAGTGAAATAATATGGTGTTTGTCTTTCTCTGACTGACTTATTTTACTTAGCCTTAAGCAAAGCAAATACCTACTAGCTCCAGCCATGTCAGTGCAAGTGGCAAGATTTCATTCTTTTTATGGCCAAGTAGTACTCCATCATGTATCTATACCACAACTTTTTATTCATGCAGCAGTTGATGGACACTTGGGTCATTTCCATAGTTTGGTTATTGTAGATAAAGAAGCCATGCAGATGGCCAACAGCACATGTTAACTTTTAATTAGTAAATCAGTTGATTTGTTTGTTGGATGGTGTTTATAATGTGATGGGCATTATGAGAATATTTGAGGCTTAAATAGGGATAAGCTACAGCCATGGGCCTCCAAGAGCTTATTGTCCAATAAATGATTAATATGCTTTGGCAATCTGCCACTATGTCATAATTATATTTTACCTCTGAGCCAGGAACGTCTTTCCATTTCCCTTCTCTTCTTTGAAGTCTAGAATGTCTTCATTAACAGGATAATCTTGATTATAGAATGATACTGTATATTCAATTGTTTCCTATTTGTCCAAGGGTATTGCAGCACAATAAACACTTCATGTAATGATGACAATGTTAGAGTAACCAAAAATATCTTTAATGAACAATTGTACAGGATTTAATTTGTTTTTATCAAGTGAATCTAGAATAATTTACCCTTGATGTCTAGGGGAACAGATTTACTTCAAGACTTCAGTTCTCAACTTCTGCAACTTTTCCTGTGTAATCTATTGTGTTCACAATTCCTATTATATATGGAAGAGATGAGTTTTGTTTTTTTTTCCTTTCCTTTACTGTAAGAGGTACTTCCAACTTTCAATTTGAACATGTAATTTGGGGCTGGAAAAAAGAAAGTTTTGGATAAGTTATAGAACGGGATACATATTTTAATTTTCACAATTTTCTAATTGCTATAACATTCTGAAGGAAAAATTTCACACAAGACTTCCTGGAAATTACATCATATCCTATTGTTTCCATTTTTCTCACACCATTGTGAAAACATCTATGTCAGCATTATAGACTGCTGCAATATGAACATAGACATTCTGTTACGACTATCAAATCTGAAGACTATCAACATCTAGGTCTACATCTCCTCTTTTGTATTTGTACTCTACTTTCCTTACAGAACTTCTAGATTATATATATATATATAAATTTATATATATATAAATTGCTCAGATAATAGAGGGCTTAGAAAAAAACATGATTATGGCATTCACATCTATAAAAAAAACAGAAGCAATAATAAAAATATTAAAATGCCTTTTTCCCCCCACCATACTGTTCTATTTCTAATTTATAACCTAAGGATAAAGTTTTTGTTTTTTTTTTTTAAGTAGAATTTTCCTCTTTCATAATCTTTGGCAAACTGGCAACAGAAGTGTTTTGTTTAAAATATTATTAAAAAGGATTTCTTTTTTTTTGCAAGGAAAAAACAAAAATGAAAAACACTTCATGGAATAAATGTTAACTCTCTCAGCAAAGCTTATGTACTGTTACATCAAATATGTGGTTTTATTTTGGATTCAAAGATGTAGCAATTTTCTGAATAGATGTTACAAAATGAATTATTTATTTGTTTCTCTATGAGTTGTATTATTATTATGGATGTAAAGATATAAAATAGAATCAATACTGATGAAAGGAGATGAGAAATAGAAAATGTTAAATGAATTATGATACTACAATGCAGTACAAGGATGGAAATTTTAAAAGGTTGAAATATTTTAATAACTACAGGGAATGCATTTAGATAAAATTTAATAATAAATAGCATTGTATAAATCATTGAATGCAGTACAAACAAAAGGACTAAAAAAAGGGTATGTTTTAAGTTAATAAAAAATGTGTATGTGTGTGCGCACACGCATGTGTGTGTTTTTTGCATCATTTTAAAGATTAAGAGTTCTTGAGAGTAAGAAAAAAGAATTATAATCTATAGTCATTGAAGATAACCTGAGAAAAATAGGAAGATTTACTCTTTAAAATATAAAATATACAACATAATGACTATAGCTAACACTGCTGTGTGGTATATATGAAAGTAGTTAAGAGAGTAAATCCTAAGATTTCATTTTTTCTTCCTAATTGTTTTTTCTTTTTTTATTGTATCTACAAAAGAAGACAAATGTTACCTGAACAATTGTAGTAATCATTTCACAATATCTGTAAATCAATTTATCATGCTATATGTCTTATGCTTATACAGTGATGTTTGCCAATTTTTTGCAATAAAACTGGAAAAAGTAAAAAAAGTAAAAACAATATTTAAATAATTGAAATTATTTGATGCACTATATTATTATATTTGATTATATTCAGAATGTTTTAAAATGTAATGTTCACACTGGAGATAGCTGGATAAAAGTAGACTATATGATCTGTTTTTTAAATTTGATATTTGAAAATAAAACAAAATATACAGAATATTACATCACCAATAAAACACTGTAAAGCTAATATGACAAGAAGTTCAAGTACCCCTAGACAGATCATACAATTATTTTTTACTAAACTTGAGCCAGTGTTAAGCTTGTATTTGCAGTCAGTTAACTGAGCTCATGTTTGACTGGGACATTCCTGGAATTCTCCCACATTTTTTTATGGAAAATAACAAGGTATGTATTCCTGAAGTTCCTATATACTATGAAGATTCTATTTGCTAAATATTTGCTAAGTTGCTAAAGTAATTGTATTACATAAATAATTACCATGAATTTCATATTTCTACATTTAAAAATATTTTTTTTATTTATTTACGATAGTCACAGAGAGAGAGAGAGGCAGAGACACAGGCAGAGGGAGAAGCAGGCTCCATGCACCGGGAGCCTGACGTGGGATTCGATCCCGGGTCTCCAGGATCGCGCCCTGGGCCAAAGGCAGGCGCCAAACCGCTGCGCCACCCAGGGATTCCACACTTAAAAATATTTAACGATGACTTTATAAACAATGGATTGGTAGTTTCCTATTATACAATATTTATAAATGTAATCTGCCTTTTTAAAATTAAATTAACTATATTTGTAATACATCCACAAAGATGAGTTTACAGCTTTCATTTATCCATTTTCCCAATTCTATAATATTCTATTGTATGAATACATCACAATATATTTATCTATTAAATGATATACATTTTTTGAATATTTATTTCATACTCAGGCTTTAAAAAAATAGTGCTGTTATTGACATAGGATATCTGTACACCCCTTGGACTGTATGTGTGAGAAGAAGTGAGAGATAGTATATATATCACTTATTGAATAAAACATATTTTAGTAAATTATAACATTTCTTCATGATTATCATGGCAATCATTTGATTCTTGCATTTCCTTTTAATATATAAATCCAGCCTCCCAAACTCCATCAAAAGCCCTGTTGGAATTTGTATTTGAATTCATTTGAATGTAACTCCTGCATAGATTCTAGTGTTCATGCCTTGAGAATTTGGGCTAGACTTCTGGAAATCCTTTTACCCTGCTAAGTTGTTTAGCATAGGGTGAAAAGTCTTACTCCATCTTTTTTTTTTTTTTGTCTTACTCCATCTTTGAATGACATCTTCAAGTTAGCACTCAAAATAATTTTACAAATCATAT
Organism: Nyctereutes procyonoides; assembly: GCF_905146905.1. NCBI lineage: Eukaryota > Metazoa > Chordata > Mammalia > Carnivora > Canidae > Nyctereutes > Nyctereutes procyonoides. The sequence continues at coordinate 7,791,104 of NW_026575046.1, forward strand.
GAAGGTTTTCATTGTGCCAGTAATCAGAATTTAAAATAGTATCTCACATAGATTTATTACAATTTCTTCAACTACATCGGAGCACTGTCCAGTTAATCTCTTAATATAATATAATGATATAATATAGCTATCTCTTCTGTATAATGTCTGATCATAGATTTTGCTCAAATTTGGTAAATTTCAACAGTATTACTTGCTATTTTTGTCTTGAATAATTGGATTTCTTTTTATATTCTTAATAATTTGTTAGTGTATCCTACTACAAATTCTAATTTTATTTTGTTTATAGTATATTTTGTATTTAAACATTTAGATTTATTCAAAACGTCCATTGTTTTTCTAGTTGTTTGCACTTTTTACGACTTAAGAAACTGTTCCCTCACTAAAGTCATTCTATTTTTTTCATTAAAAGATGTTTCTTATCATTTGTAAGAAAAAACCTGTAAGGCATATATTTTTTAAAAATATTTTATTTATTTATTCAGGAGACACACAGGGAGAGAGAGGCAAAGACATAGGCAGAAGGAGAAGCAGGATCCCTGCAGGGAACCCAATGTGGGACTCAATCCCAGGACCCCAGGATCATAACCTGAGCCAAAGGCAGATGCTCAACCGCTGAGCCACCCAGGTGTCCCTGTAAGGCATATTTGTGTCAAATGTGAACTAAGAACTCACATTTCTTTCTAGCTGAATAACCAACTGTCACAAAACTAATGACTTTTCTTATTCATTGAAGTATTAGTTCCATAACTTACTGTTTCCTTAAATGTTTGGAGCAACTTCTATCGATTCCAATATTAACCACTTAATTAATGTAACTTTTTGCAAGTCTTCACATATGTTTAGGTATCAGTCTACCCACGCATATCCCAATCTTGCAAATGTGTTCTGTTATTTATGTCAACTTATTGCTGGTAATCAAACTCACTAACTCTTCTTACATCATTGGTTAATATCTTAGTTTATTCCTTTTTTGTCTTTTAAGGGGGATTTGGTGGGAAGAAAATAAATACAAGTACAGGTGGCATTAATCATATTTAACTAGAAGCATACAAGTTGTTTGTCTTTAGGTATTGTAAACAACACATTATGTCTTGATATATAATTTTAAAGCATAGTTTTAGTGTGAAACATTATTAGATAGCAATGTATTTGAAGGTCTATTTTAGATATTTAAATTGTTAAAGAACTCATTATTTTAAATATAACTATAGTGAAATCTAAAGTTCCTCATAGCACAATAATAATTATCTATTTAGCATATGTTTATAGAAAGTAGAATTGATGTTCAAAGAATTTGAATATTTTGCAGTGTTTTTGCTATACTGTAATTTGGCATTTTCAATATCATTAGATGTTCAAATTATTGTCAGAATTTCATAACTTATCTCTGTACTTGCAATTTGGCCACCGAAAGACTCATTCTCCACATAATATCCAGAAAGATTGGGATGCCCAGGTGGCTCAGTGTTCAACTGTCTGCCTTCGGCTCAGGGCCTGATCCCAGGATCCAGTCGGTCCCACAGCGGGGTCCCTGCGAGGAGCCTGCTTCTTCCTCTGCCTATGTCTCCTCCTCTCTCTCTGTGTGTCTCTCAAGAATAAATAAATAAATAAATAAATATTTTTAAAAATATCCAGAAAGATTAAAATAAATACATGTGAACTTATGTCACAATCATTCATAAAACCAATGATATCTTCCTATTATGTCATAAAAAATCCAAACCCCTTTCCATGACCTGCAATAACCTACTTGACTTTTTCTCTAACCATTTATTGGGTTCTCTTTCCTAGCTAAACAGTGTCCTGTATTTATTTTTTGTTCTATTTTGTTTAAATACCACACATTATCACGTCTTTTTCCTCACATGGATAGAACACTTATCATCCAGAATTTCAAGTGAATACTTCTTTATCATTTAAATCTCAGTTCAAAAATCAACACATAGATTTATTTTTACCATTCTACTAAATTAGCCCCTTCCATAATTTTCTGACATTAGCTTCTTCACATTTATTCACAGAATTTATGTGCACTGAAATTATTTTATTTACATATGTGATTATTGTCTTCCTCCTCCAATAATAGAGCAAGCTCTTTGTCTACTTATTGATGTAGTCTGGTATTTAGAGTAGTGCCTAACATATGATCAACATTTAAAACATATCTTAATGAAACAAAATGCAAGATTATCTATCCAAAAAAGAGAGGATATAATGATATTTTTCTTCTACACGCTGTTGTCCTTAGGAAACCAAAAATAAACAATATATATAGTTACATGTAAACTGGAATTGGAAACCAACTATATGCTTAGTGTAGGTGATATTGGCATTGTGTTGGGAACTGGCCTGAAAGCTCTTTAATCCTACTTTGCCTCTAGTGTTGTTTATCTTCGTATGCTGATGCTGAGGATGCAACATATGAAAAATAAAAAGAAAGATGGCAATGGAGTTACATAGGAGGTAACATATACTATGAAACAAGTATGTCCCAAAACAAGAATACCATTGATACTCAGAGAACTAGGAATAGACTAAAGAGCTGGTTATATTGAAGATGATACAGATATATTCAAGAAAATTACAAGAAGAATTCGTTTCAATTCATCATAGTTTCACTATCACATTGAAAGAATACCTATTCATCAGTGGCAATTCTTTTATGAAAGAACAGATGCTATGCAGAGAGTTTATATGATTTGAGATAGTCCGACATGAGTAAAGAGAAGGAAATGGTGATACCTAGCCATTAAAAATTGCTTACGAATGAATTACATGGAAAAGTACCAGCAAAATGATTTTCAATAAAAAGCTATAATCATGATACAAAATTTTAAGGTTTGTATCACCTTACATAATATGCATGATGTATAGTATACGCACATAATTAAATACTTATAAATATATATGTATACAGTATGTGTGCATATGCATGCATGCAGCTCATCCATGGAAAAATCCCTAATAACATACATTACATCCACAACCACATTGATAACCACATAGTTTCACAAGAGAAAAGAAAGTTCCTGATATAATAAGCTAAAATATTAGCAGTGACTCCTCTTTGTGTTGTGAGACTATGGAAGGTAATTTTAAAAGATTTGTATATTTTTACTGCACTTACTCTATGCTTTACAATTTGTATCTGTTTTATAGAACTTTATGTAAAAATAGAAATTATTGCATCCACGATCTATTATAACACAAAAGGTAATCCATACTTTAATCTTTTTTGGTTCCAGCATACTTATTGCATTGATATATTTTGCTAAGATAACAAAACATTGTGTTTAGTAAGCTTTTAAAAGTGGAGGAAAATGTTTTTAAAATTGCATTTTATTTATGATTGAGTGGGGATAAAAATCAAGCACAGTTAAATGAAATATCCACACTAACCCTGAATGGGATGGATGTGAGTTTATCTAAATATTTTACACTATAGATTGTCACAAACACTAGATAACGAATTTATTTATGTTCTCAACATTATTATTGTTAGTTTTTAATCAACTACTGACCCTATGACACAAACCAGATTGACAATGGAGCAGAGAAGATAAAAGTTCTCTGTCCTTAGATAGCTTATGGTTGATTTACCAAGGGAGTCATAGTGGACACATAATCACACAAATCATCACTATTATGATATATGTGATAAAAAGAAATCATGGTTGCTATATGTGTGTTGGTGGGGGAACAAATCCATTATTTAGAATTGACATTTAATGTGAGACCTGAAACTTGTTAAGAAATTAAATATTAATATATGCTTGGAATAATTACCACTTCAAAAATAGATAGAAATAGAAAGAGATGGAGACAATCCTAAATTCATAGTTATTCTGCAAAATTGCCAGCACATGTTTTCTTAAAATGGAACTAAAAACTGACAGTTTCTCTACACTCTTTTTGTCTCAAATTATATGCAAAAAAGTATAAGTAGAAAAGTAGAATAAGTTATATGTTTTTGGCCACATAATTAGCAAAAATGTTTTATCATGTCCATCCAAGATGCTTTAAAAAAATCATTCAAAGACATAAGCCATCAAATAATATTTTGTGACAGGAAGTGTGGATTTACATATGACTTCACATGGAAAATTCAAAGACAACAGCATGTCTAGATAATTGAGAAATGAGCTAAACTATGCAAAATATAGTCAACATTAGAAATTCTTACCTAAGATAATAATTTAAATGGTATCTTTTCTAGACTTAATTCTAAAAATGTTAATCATATATTGAATTAACAATTATTTAATATTTATTAAATAGTATAATATATAAATAATAAATATAGAAAATATAATTACATATAAATAAAAATAAACTATATTAATTATTAATAGATTTAATGAATATCAAATAATGAATAAAACATTCTAGGTAAGAAAATGCATCAAACTTATTTATGAAAACATTGGAAAGTCAATAATTTAGCCTTATATTTGACTATTTTAAGAAAATAAATATTTGTAGATCAACACTAATGAATAAAACATTTTTTATACCAAAAATATCTTGAGTGGCAAATTAATTATCATAGAGTAAGGGGCTTTCCTTTACTGTACAGGGCACTTTGCCTTGCTACCTTGAAAATATATCCTTACATACATACAAAGAAAAACAAAAACACAACAAAACAAAAGCAAAGGCTACACTTCAGAGCAGTTACTTCACCAAGACCAACAGGGCACCTCAGTACATTTTCTCCCTAGTTGGCATCACTTAAGGCACAAATGCCTTGAAAAAAATACCCAAATTAAAAATTATTGTTCATTAATAAAGCATATACTTTTATTACTCTAAAGCCACAGTGTTCTCTAGATATAGTAATTTTCAAGATATTTTGTGTTGCCTTTCCCAACTTATTTCAAAGAAATGTTATCATCATAATAACCAGCATTTCCTCTTCAAATTCATAATATGCATAAAACTTAAAAAACAAATCATTTCCAATTTCCAGTACTGCATGTAAGGAGTTTTGAAGTTGACCCTCTGTCTGAACAACATTAAAAGCTCAATCAACCAAAAAAAAAAAAGTCAACACTCTTGGATCCCTAAGGGAGAGGAGGACACAGGACAAACAGCTGCCTCCAAGATTGGAAAGGCAAGTAAAATACAGAGAATTTTGACTTACCAGAGCGGAGACTCATAAGCAGTAGCTGCCTCAGTAACCAGTGTCTGGAGAGAAAATAAATAAATAAATAAACAAATAAATAAATAAATTAATTAATTAAAAAACCCAGGGGGGGGGGGAACAACCTAACCTGTAATTGACGAATTGCTGGAGGCTCAGAGTTGCCAACTCTGAGAGTTTTAACTCCAGAGGGATCCAGTCAAGGGAGGGAGTGGGGGACAATATTGTGAGATTTATCTTCAAAAGGTCAATCAAATTCCAACAGCAAATATTTGAGAAAAATCACCTCTTTCTCCCAGCTGGAGGGGAGGAAAAAGAACCATTTTGAAATACTCCAGGCACGGTGTTCTTAACAAGCCTGCCCTTACGGGAAACTAGTCAACCAGAGCTTAATTGACAAGGGGAACGGGCATACTCAATGCAGCCCACCTTGGCCATCCTGTCCCAATGAGGGAGGCAGAAAACAAAATTGAGAAACTCTTGTGAAGTTCACAGTCCAGAGGTATTGGCTCACTAAAAGACTGACAACTAATCCTAAGACTATGTAATGCTTCCTCTCCCCCACAACACACCACTGCATTAGTAAATGCCTATTTACAGCAGTTCCTTTTAGCGTGCACAATGTCCCACTATCAAAAAAAAATTATAACAGAGACCAAAAGGCAAAGCCATATATGCCTTTTTGAGGAGACAGAACTTCAGAACCAGATGTGGTTAGAGACAGTGGAATTAGACCAAGAATTTAAAGCAATTCTAATTAACATGCTAAGGGTTCTAATGGACAATGTAATTAGCATGCAGGAGAGATGGGACTGTAACTAAAGGGATGGACATCCTAAAGAAAAAAGCAAAAAGAAATATCAGAGATAAAACAAAAACAAACAAACAAAAAAGCAAACAAACAAAAAAAAAATACTAACAGAAATGAATGCCTTTGATGAGCTTATTAGTAGACTTAACAATGCTGAGGAAAGAGTGAAAGGTTATATCAATAGAATCCTCTAAAACTGAAAATCAGTGAGAACAAAGGATCAAGAGGCACAGCATAGGGAACATAGTCAATGATATTGTAACGATGGTGCATGGTTATGGATGGTAGTTATACTTCTGGTGAGCTTACAGAGAACATAAGGGGAAGTTGAGTCACTATGTTGTACACCTGAAACTAATGTAACATTTTGTGCCGACTATAGTCAAGCAAAAACAAAGAAAACATGAAATATCCAAGTAGGACAACTACAAAAGGTGTAATATATGGGTAATGGGAATAACTAGCAAGAGAAGAAAATAAAAGGGACAGAAAAAAATTTTGAAACAAAAATGAAAATTTCCCTAAATTTTTGTCAGACACACATACACACACACACACACACACACACACGCACACGCACAGATCCAGGAAGCTCAAAAAATAGCAAGCAGGAAAAATGCCAAAGAAAGTACAGCTTCACATTATCATTTCTTCAAGAAAGGAAAAAGCAAAGGTAAAATAAAAACTCTTATTTTTCTCATTTTTAATTGTTCTAAACAGGTTATAGTTTGTTCAAAATAATAATACTCATAGCATACCCTGTTATGTATGTTATATATAAATACATGTATATAATTTATTTAAGGACAGATGTTTGTATATAAGTGAAATTCATAACACGGTGAAGGAGAGAGGAATTACCATTATTTTGTTATAAGTTACTCACCATGCACGTGAAATGGTATAGTACTATTTGAAAGTGGGCTTGGATTAGCTAACATTATTACTTTTTTTGCTATAATTATTTCTTACAAACTCTAAGGCAACCACTGAAAATGTTAGATAAATAAATAGTATATATGTTAAGAAGGGAGAAAAAAGTGAAGTCATGTTAAATGCTCAGTTAAAACCCCAAATAGCAAAATAAGTCTAGAAGATAAAAATAGAAATAAATAATGAGAGCAACAAGGGGAAAACAGTAATGAATAGGATAGATATTAATTAAAATATTTTAATCAAAAAAAACATTTTAATCACTTTGAGTGTCAAGAGTTCAAACACACCAAATAAAAGAGAAATTGTCAGTGGATCAAATAACAAACCCCACTGTATGCCACCTATAATACATCATCTAGTAGAAACCCACTTAAAAATGAAAAAAAATACGTAAAGATTAGAAGTAAATGAGAAATGCACCCTGCTAACACTAATCAAAAGAAAACACTAAAAAAAAAAAAAGAAAGAAAACACCAATAGCGATATTAATTTCAGAATGGATTTCAAACAAAAAGGTCTACTGAAGTAAAGAAGAATATTACATATGATACAGGGACCAGTTCTCCAAGAAGAACTTAATATGTATATTCATGGCTAACAAAGCAAGCCTACTATGGTAAGCAAAAACTGATAGAATTAAATTTTACATATAATGGATGGTTCAGTGGTTTTAATATATAGCAACAAAAATTGCTCTTGGGCATAAAAAAGGGCTAAAAAGGGGATCCCTGGGTGGTTCAGTGGTTAAGCTCCTGCCTTCCACCCAGGGTGTGATTCTGAAGACCCGGGATCGAGTCTCACGTCCAGCTCCCTGCATGGAGCCCGCTTCTCCCCCTGCCTGTGTCTCTGCCTCTATCTCCCTCTGTGTCTCTCATGAATGAATGAATGAATGAATGAATGAATAAATAAATAAATAAATCTTAAAAAAAAGTCTAAGGAATCTTGAACATACCTACAAACTTTAGGTAGGGTAAGTAGGCCATAGTTATGAATTTCATCAAGGTACCGTCTCTCTCTCACTCTCTCTCTCTCACACATATATACGCACACACACACACACACTTCTCAGTTTTAGGAAATGAGTTTCCATTTTTAAAATAAAAGTGGGAAATATCAGAAAGGGAGACAGACCATGAGAGACTCCTAACTCTGGGAAACGAACTACGGGTGGTGGAAGGGGAGGTGGGTGGGGGGGGTGACTGGGTAACGGGCACTGAGGGGGGCACTTGATGGGATGAGCACTGGGTGTTATTCTGTATGTTGGCAAATTGAACACTAATGAAAAATAAATTTATAAAAAATATATAACTTACACACACACATATATATATTATGTATATCATAAAATTATACTTTGGCATCGAATTTAAGATGTTACTATTTGAATATACTTTAAATTTAAATTATATTTTTTACATGACAAAGTATATAGTTTTAGGAAAGTGTATTTATAAAAGTTACCAAACATCAAGTATTATGCATTGTCTATGTCATATTGGTAGATGATTACTTAGCTAAGCATTCCTCTGAAAAACAATTATAAATTACCAATCATTACATCTGTGTTTTTAATTTGTTTACCAGGAATTTGACATATAGTGGTAATATATTTTATAGTTTAATTTGATATTCTTTTATATGCACTACACTATTTTATGAAACAAAACATTATTTAATGAATACTACTAAGATAAAATGTGCATGCACCTTATATATGTAAACATGGAGTAAAAATTTTGTGCCATTTATGATATACTTTGAAATAAATTTGCCCCAGATAGATTTATGAAAAAGGTGAGAGTCCAGGTAAAAATAAAAGCTGAGGTATTTTTGCACATCCTAGTTTCATGAACAGATATCAAGGCTACTTTAAAAAGAATTATTATCAAAGTATAATTGATATAAAATGTTATGTTAGTGTCAAGTACACAACATACTATTTTCAACACTTAACAATTCCTACACCACACCATGCTCACCACGATAAATGTAGTCACCATCTTTTAACACACATTATCACAAGAATATTGATTACATGCTGTATATTTTTCACCTCCATGAATTATTTTTTACTCAAGTATCAATAACACCCACATAGCATTATGTTAGTTTTACTTGCACAATACAATCATTAAATATTTCTATATGTTCCTTAGTGCTCATTGCAATAAATATACTCTTAACCCCCTTCACTGAATTTCCCTTTGTTTTCATGATATATAGAAAAAAAAATCTGTTGTTTAAAAATTTTAAATACTTTTATGTCCATTTCAGTAAAGAATTAAAAGTACCTTTAGGTCATCAGTTGATTCTGAACATATTTTAGTAAGAAACATTGGTAATTTTTCTCAACTCTTATGGCACACAATATTTTGTTTTTCTAACAACTAAATACAGAAGAATGATTTTGGTGAAATATTATTTAGTTTCAAGACAAAGTATGATGCTAGTTAATGAAGACTATTACATCTGTGTATATGATGTGTGAAGAAAGAGCCTAAGTTATGGATATGAAGACCTGTTTTTATATATTATATATTTTGTGTGTGTGTGTGTGACTACACATATATACACATGGCTTAAGTTACCACGCATTTAACTTTAGTGTGATAATCATGTTGATATGAATTAAGAATGAACATCTAATTTTATCATATATTGATGTTTAATATTCTTTAAATTGCTCTACTACCAAGAAGATATGCATTTTTCTGAACATATGAGAAAATATATGTCAATGATGGATGTTTAATGTTACATAGGGAGAAAAAAACTAAAATGAAAGATGCTGCTTTGTGCATTGCGTTTCCTTACAATGCATGCATTGACTAAATTGTTCCATATGATCTGTTCCACAAACAGTTATTATTTGTAAACATGCTAATATTGTGGGTTCCATTTTCCCTATGAGGGAGATGAGTATTAGCGGGTGGTAAAATCTGACACAATTTCCACTCGTATTTCTTAGGCAAATAGAACAGCAAAAGCATTCCCTTCCACATCGATTACAGAGAGTTTTCAAATACTGATTGGGGTACGTAGACATTTCATTTTACCACCTATTATTATGATTTTGATATTATCCTCCAAACAATGAAGTCACACACCCATAATGCTTCGGGTTAGCCACTTTTGACTCATGACTATCCCGTAGATATTCCATAAGCCTTCACTGTAGGAAAAATGATATTAATACATGATAATAGCAATGGAAATAATTGTATATGAATAGCTGATAATCACGTGTGTTAATTAGAAGCATAAAAGCCACTTTGAAATTTAGCGGGTTAACACAGCAATGATTTTTTTTATGTTTTAGAAATTGTGATTGTGTAGGAATCCTGGTTTGGGACAGCCTGGGAGGGGCTGATTGTCTAGGACAGATGCACCACATGTCTTTGGCCTCAGCTGGAATGAGCAGAGCAGAGTGACTAAGATGCCTATGCTTCTTTTCCACTTGGTCCTTCTTGCTCTCTCACCATGTGACCTCATCCTCACTTTTTGTTCTTTTTTTTTAAAAAAGTTTTATTTTTTTATTCATGAGAGACACAGAGAGAGGCAGAGACACAGGCAGAGGGAGAAGCAGGCTCCATGCAGGGAGCCTGATGTGGGACTTGATCCTAGGACTCCGGGGTCATGACCTGAGCCAAAAGCAGATACTCAACTACTGAGCCACCCAGGAGCCCCCTCTGTTTTTGTTCTATTTCCAAGCATACCATTCATCCAAGCAAGCCCATACCCAGCTTCAGGCTTAAGAGTCAGAGAGGCAGGCCCTTACTTTAGGAAGGAAGGAGTGATGAAATCACATTTCAAGTGGATGTGAATACAGGCATGAGAGAAATTTGAGGCATTTTTTAATTTACCAACATATGCTCTCTGGCTACAAATTAGTCTTCCTTTAATGATAAAAGCATCTTTCCCCTAGCTACAAGAAAGTTTCCTGTGAAAAGCTCAGAGGTTAACCCCTTCCCAGGAATTGCCCTTAGATTAAAGGACTTGCCTCCTCTAATACATCTTCCATCTTCTTCCGCAGGCTGCATGCAATTATCTGCCCATGCTGGGTGTAAAGACTTAGCCTCCTTGCCTCAACCTGGGTCAACTTGGAGATCCATCTCTGTTCCAGAGCTGTCAATAATATCGGCTGAGGATTTGTTGTAACTTCATTAGAGTTCACATTCTTCCTCCGCCCAAAGCTGCTTCTGTCATTCGCTCAAAGATTTGTCTCTGAGAGCTTTCACACAATTTCCTTCTCACAGTATGTTTCCCAGGAATCGAATCTAAGCTACTCCCCCATATAAAATATGTTCTCCCCCATTCCTGGAAACAGCAAATTATTTTCAGTTGAGGCATCAGACTCAAAATTCAAAATCTCATGAACTGCATTAGGTCCAGATACAGATGAAGCACGAGGGTTGCTTGTGTTTAGGGGCATTGCCTCTTGATCAAGACAGTGAATGAAAAAGAAACATCATTCCCCAAACACCCAACATGCAAGAGTGAGACAGGAATAATATAATCCACAATAGGAACTATTGATTTGAGTAGGGAAGAATTAGAAGCATTTATGAAATCCAGTCGAGCATATGTTCTACTCCCTGGGAGTAGTTTCCTCACCTATTGTTCTCTTGAGATTTCGGCTTTACCCTCTGATGAAACTTTGCATCTGCCCTCTGGGGTGGGATTTCCTTTTCACAAGAATAGCCCATGATTGAAGTTGGGTAACATTCCATTCAACTTCCTTTTCATAGAAATCTGGGCCCAGATCCCATTTTTCTAATTAAACAAGCTCAATGCCAGTTAATCCAAGTCATTATTATATTTGTGAATACAACTCTCTTAAAGATTTAGTGTGTTTTCTATGAATTCTTGTTTCAGAAGACACATTCACACATTTTAATGAAATGGAATTTTTTCTAGCTGGAACCATACAGCTAATTCTATAGGCCAATCCCTGTAGGATTCTTAAAATGTTTTTTTGGTCTAGCTGAGCTTGTCTACCATGCACACCTTAAATCCTTCAGAGGTCTTAACAGAGTGTGTTACAGCTCCATTGTTAGTTATTTTCAGAGCTTTTCTTTTTTTCCTTCTTCTTCTTTAAAAATCTTACATGCTAGGGAGTCTAAAGATTTTTATAGATAGATACATAGATACACAGAGGATAGATAGATATACCTACACACATATGTTACATATAACATTATACATAATATATAGCAAATCCTGAGCCATACAGATTTCACATAAATTCTTTCAAACTCTCTCCTTAGCTGAATACTTTCATACAATAACTTAACATGCCTAATGTGTCCTGACATAGCCAGGGAAAGTCAGGAACACTTTTAGCATGCTTAAGGTCTTTAAAAACATATTTTATCTTCTGTGATATTACAGGTAATATTTTGGCCGAACATTTTACTACTACTTAAGTAAAATTTTTTAATCCTTTTCTATGCATTTCCTCACTATTTTTTCAGTTATGGCTCAAATACTATTTGCTGTTTTTCCTAGTTTTTTTTTTTTTTTTTCTTAATGGATTCCTAGCCACTTTCCTAGTTTCCCCCTGATGCTTGTTATAAAAATCAGTAACATATATTTTGGTTTTTGTTGAGGGAGCATCTCACTTATACACACCAAGTTCTCTATCAGAATTTGCTATGAAATAAGTGACCTCAAAACCTATTGGTATAAGAAAACAATGTTTATTATTTCTCGTGATGCTTACTGTCATCTGAGCAGTTCTTCCCTGGGTCATCTGATTATGAGTTGACAATGTAGTGTGGCCGCTCTGGTTAGTCTGGGGCCTTAGCGGGGATCCTTGAGCTTGATCTGATTCTCCATGCAGTCCCTAGAAGAAAGTTCCTGGATTATTCATATGGTAGCTCAGCAATTTCAGCAGCTAGAAGTGTCATTGTCTAAAAGGCTATTTCAGGGCTTCAGTTTGGTCAAATTGCTAGGGTCCATTGGCCTATGCAAATTATATGTCAAATTTTGAATTCAAGAGGTGAAGAGAGAGAGAGGGAGTAAACCTCCCAGAGGAAGAAGGAGGCTCATGTTGTGCAGGTACATGCATACAGGGATAGGTAGACCTTTTGGCCACCCCTTTTACATCTACCACAATACAATATAGGAGAAATAATACCCTTAAATGACATTTAATTCTATATTCTCAATAACAACAAACCCAGTCAGAGGCTATCTTGTCTTTGTTACAAGCAACAAGTATGATGTAATTTTCATGTTTTGCATATTAGGAGCTGTAGTCAAACTAATGAGCAAGTCTGAATTCATTATTTAATCTCAAACTTCCCCTCATTTTGCATTCCGTATTGCTTTTGATGGTTTCACAATCTTTCAAGTAATCTATGTTCTAAGCTTCAAGTCATTGTTGTGTACCTTATTTTGATCCAATCAATCAGTTTCCAAGTGATTCTGACTTTAGATCTATAATAGTCCTTTTATTATTTTCTTTATATTCCCAGTGCAAATGCTCTTTCCTTGGAATTTTGTTATTTAAATACCAAAATTAACAATGTAGATTGTTCTTCCTTAACTCTTTCTTCAGAAAGTGCTAACAAAATTTCCCTAGGAGAAAAAATATTCAAAGACATAGTAAAATTAAAGACACACTTTGACAATTCAGCAAATTTCCCATAACTTTAACCTGACAAAGTATGAAAGACCTGACACACAAATATATATATATATATATATATATATAATATGATGTATTATCTATAAATAAATATTTGGCCTTGGTCCATATACTTTTGCCAAATATACCAAGTGGTGATTTCCTATATATCACTTATGCTTCCACATAATGTGTTCCATTTCTTTCTTTTCAGTCTAAAGTAAAATATATTACCTTTTTGTAAATGGAGAATTTCATTTCAGTTTTCAACAAAGAAATCAAACAAAAGCCTTTGCAAACTGACATTTCTAGATTTTTAAAAATCCCATTGTAAGCCCCACCACCATCATCACCATTCTCACCAACAGATGGAAATTACTTCTCCCTCTGAACTTACAGAATTATTTAGAATCTTTCTTGCAGTATTAGAATTCTCAAGCTAGTAGTAAAAATACTTGCTTACTTGTTGGTTGTTCTATAAGGGTAGGAGTAATGTCTAACATCCTTTATACAGCAAGAAATATCTTGTGAAATGTCTTTTAACATGAAGTCAGCAAATAACGGCGGATCGGAATCCTTTTAGCCATGGAACAATCAGCTTTGATATAATTATGAGTTTCATAAAGCAATAAAATAATTTTATTCAACTGCATTTTTCCAAGTTCAATTTGTCAATTTTCTGTCCTCAAACTTTATTAGTTTGCTTATGTGTCCATAAACTGTAAAACATTATACTCCTCTAATCCATCCTCTGTTTTGACAAGTAAGTACTTCCATTAAACTTTCCTGATCATGCAAATCCCTGTTTAGAACCCATCAAACATCTCCCAAAGAAGGCAAAACTTTTATTTATTTATTTCTAAGATTTTATTTCTTTACTCTTGAGAGACATAGAGAAAGGCAGAGACACTGACAGAGGGAGAATCAGGGTCCCTGTGGGGAACCTGATGCAGGCCTCAATCTCAGGCCCCCAGGATCATGACCTGAGCCAAAGGCAGACGCTCAACCACTGAGCCACCCAGGTGCCCTAAGACAAAACTTTTATTTTATTTTTTAAAAGATTTTATTTATTTATTCATGAAAGACGCAGAGAGGGGAGAGAAGCAGAGACACAGGCAGAGGAGGAAGGAGGCTCCATCCAGGGAACCCCATATGGGATTCAATCCCAGGACTCCAGGATCACGCCCTGGGCTGAGGACAGGCGCTAAGTCACTGAAAAGATTTTTTTTATCTATTTGTTCATGAGAGACACAGAGAAAGGGAAGAGACATAGGCAGGCCCCTTGCATGGAGCCTGATGTGGGACTGGATCCCAAAACTCCAGGATCACGTCCTGAGCCAAAGGCAGACACTCAACCGCTGAGCCACCCAGGTGGTCCAAAACTTGTAAACATGACATTAAACACACTGCTTGATTAATATAATGCCAACTGGATTCTTATTACTTAATAATCACTTTCACATCCTCTATGTACCAAAATAAACATTAATTCATATATTAATTTTGTTTCATTAAAAATGTAATAATAATTCAATTTTTTAGATTTAATATTTAAACATTAATATAGTATAAATATATAAATATAGCATGATTTGATACAATATTAAAAATTTGCTTTATTGCTTGTATGACATATTTCCCAGAACATTCAGTTATACATTCTTCATTTAGAACTTCTAAAATCTTGCATTATCAGGCAGCCCCAGTGGCTCAACGGTTTAGTGTCTGCTTTCGGCCCAGGGCGTGATCCTGGAGACCCGGGATCGAATCCCACATCGGGCTCCCCGTGCATGGAGCCTGCTTCTCCCTCTGCCTATGTCTCTGCCTCTCTCTCTCTCTCTCTCTCTCTGTGACTATCATAAATAAATAAAAAAATAATAAAAAAATTAAAAAATTATCTAGGGTAGTGCTCGCTTTGGCAGCACATATACTAAAAATATCTAGGGTAGGCTTGAAGCTAAAGATTGAAGTAAGAGCTAATGTTCCAGTTGTGAATCAGAGTTCCTTCTTCTCCAGGAAACCTGTTTGGTTTAAAGATTTCAACTAATTTTATGAAGTTTACACATTATTGAGAGAAATCTGCTTTTCTTAAAGTTGGTTGCAAATGCTAATCACATCTTAAAAATGCCTTCACAATGACATGTAGGCTAGTGTTTGACCAAACAACTGGGCCCAATAGCCACCAAATTGACACATAATGTTAACCATCAGACTCATGTGTGAAAAATAATAAAGGCTTCCAAAGATGCTTTTTTTTCCAGAGTTAACCTTATAGTGTGATAGCAAGACTGAGACAAAAATCACATCATACGGACTTGAGGCAGAGTAGTAATCTTTGAGTGATTCTCTAGTTCACTCTGGTTTGATTCTCTGGTACATTCACACTTAGTATAATAGATATTAATATCTGTTTTATAAGTATGTTTCACACTAGTTTGATTCTCTGGTACATTCACATAAGAATAATAGATATTGTGCAGTCCCGGTGGCTCAGCGGTTTAGTGCCACCTTCGGCTTGGGGTGTGATCCTGGAGACCTGGGATCGAGTCCCACGTCAGGCTCCTTGCATGGAGCCTGCTTCTCCTTCTGACTGTGTCTCTGCCTCTCTCTCTCTCTCTCTCTCTCTCTCTCTGTCATGAATAAATAAAATCTTTTAAAAAAGAATAATAGATATTGATATTTGTTTTATAATATGTTTCTTCTCCTTGGAAGCTAAGGAATTTCAATTTTTATTCCCTTAGCACTGAGGAAATGTCAAAAACATTCAGATTCTTTTGTCTTGACTTTTAAGGTCTTGCCCTACATAACATAATAGTTTGGCACATGGCTCAAGGGGAAAACTGACTATCCTGCTCCTATCTCTGTACCTCTCTTTGTTCTGAGATATCACTTCCATCAAATTCTGGTTACCCTATTAGTTCCAAATACCAGAATTGTATGTCCCTATCTCATTGAAGATTGATGAAATCTCTTGCATCTTCTCTGTCTCTGGGCATTAGTGCCCAGATTAACAATTTGTCACTCCATATGAAGAATGGTCAACCACTAAGAAGGAAGGAAGAAAACTGGTGCAACAGAACACTGGCTCACTCATCTTTAGTTTCCTTCTGTATAGAATCTTGGATCATCAAGTGTTGATTGCCACAGCAGCTTTACAATGGATTTATTATTCAGTAAACTTCCTCTTCTTCTTCTCCTCTTCCTCCTCCTTCTTTATTTAGATTCTCTCTATGACCTGAGTAGGACTTTTGGTCTATCAAAGTTATGCATAGCTGGGATTGGAAATTACTGTTAGGGTTTTTGCCACCAAAATTAATCTTGGAGACTATTTCAAGAAGAAGCACATGCTCAATAGTTTCAACTGAAGCTGAAATCTTAACAAGCTGACTAAAGAGTGCCGATTAAATAATGTGTCATTGTCTTTTGCAGAAACAGATGATGTTGAGTGTGGAATCTTTTGAGGCAAAGCTATGTCCAAGTATGTTGTTGAATATTCAAAGTGGCTCTAACAATATATGGAATGCATCACACATTCTAGTGGCTTAAACACGTACAGAGAATGAAGATGAGTATTGTGGGTATAAGTGCATAAGTAGCTTTTGTCTCTGTGTCCACTTACTTCCCCTTAGGGTTTCATGAGGGACTATGTCTAATAAATGAGCTGGAAGGAAATATCAGCATAAACTAACAAGTACACTGTGAATGCCAGCTGACTGTAGTAATTGTAAGACAACATTGAATATGCATGTAACCTGATGTTGGATAAGGTAAGATGTGAGACGAGGTGGGTCTTAGAGTCAATACAATAAGTTATATATACCATTTTATTCAATGTGAGCTTCATCAGGATTCACGATCTTATTTAAACTTCCTTTCCACTTACTCTTTGGTCTTATTTCTCAATTGTCTCAGAATTTGAATAAGGACAAGTAGTGTTACTTACTTCTCTTCCTTCAAATCCCAGAAGCTATGTTAAGGATTGTTTTCTTTAAACTAAAGGTGGTGGTGGTGGTGGGGGGAGTATCACTTTATGTTGTGAGTCAATAAGATTAGATTTGATTCAAAAACTTCCTCTGTACTAGACCAAGAGAGGAAATTGGGGGAAAAAAAAAAGGAAAATAAAAGAAAAGAAGAAAAAGGTAGCAAGGTTCATATACCTATTATGGCAATTGTTTGTTTATCTAAAAGTGCTACATTCACTTTGAAGATAATAAAACGTGCCATGTGAAATTAACTTGATTAGGAGTCCCAGAAGAGAAGCAGTAGGCAGTATATTGTCTAAGACTTTGTGATGTATGGAAACTACCTGAAATTATAAAACATGGCATTCTAAAATATAAGCATATGTAGCGTATAAATTAAAAATCATTGCCCTTTTCTGACTTAGATTTTTGAAATTTAGCTAAAGTAGTAGTTTATAAATCCCAGAATGAATTCAAACAACCGAAGTTGTTTTGGGCATGAAGCATATTTTACAGATGCTATTTTATCCTGTTACCCAAGAAACCACTTGCATTTATCACATTACCCCAGGACCTGTTTTCCTCTTTAAAGGATTCACATTTAGCCTTCTGTACCCCCAAAACCATTTTATTACTACCTCAGGGACATGTTGCTTAGATTCTATGAATGCTTTCTATAAATTTCCCCTATAATGACAACATTGTCTAAATAACAACAAATGCCAAAAGCACTTTGTAGCTCATGTTCACTGTTGTTTGGCCAGATTCCTCGGGCTGTTGATACCACTCAACTGTAATCTATTCAGCCGGAATGATCTTTTTGAATTTATAAGCCATCAAGGGACATGAATCATACTAAACTCCGGCTTATGCCACGTTTCTAAATGTGCTAGTCCTTGATCTTTCCATGACTCTAACCCACTCAGCACTTACCAGCATGGTGTTTTTACCCATACCTTTCACTCTGAGAATACTGATTTAGTTGAATATCTGCCAAGCCCTTTTTACCTCTCACATTCATCATCTTCTTGGAATCTGTATCCATATAGTGTATCGAAAGATGTCTTTAGTTATAAAAATGACCGTAAATTAAAAGGAAATAATGAAAGTACTCTAAATTGGTGTCTGTTCGTTATATATTTAATAATTTTAGTAAGTAATGTAAAGACTTGCATACAGACATTTATGGAATAAATGATTAAACTGCTCACTTTCAATAAAATAGAAATGACCATAATCTGTTTTGCTTATTAGTCATACTGATGTAAAGAGATCAAGAAATTGGGAGATGATGAATGCAAGAGGAGTAAACAGGCTGCAAAACACATGTGACAATAAAATCTTCCCTGTATTTTTCCTTTGAAACTCAAACATTAAAAATGCATTTTTTAAATTTTAACTCCTCTGTCTGAATTTTGCTTGGTTTCCATTTTTGTGTTTCTGTGCATTTAAGTTCATGAGCCACTACTTAGGAAGCAGAAGGGCTCTGATTTTGAAAAGCTTGTAAAATAAATTTGAAAACCTGTTTCAGGTCTCAACTATGATTTTATCCCTGAGTTTTATATGATTTATGTTTGAGACAGAATTTATGTTTATGAAGGCATTCACAATCACAAGTTATCTTTGTTTTAAATAATTAAGTTGAAATGGGTTACCTGTAAATTCACATCCCACAAACACTCTTTAAGCAAGACTTTTACGAATACTATTGTTTTCACTATTCTGCATACTAAAAAAGAAGCCTCAGGTTTTTCACAGCCATTCTCACACAGATAGTAGAAGCAGTAGGGCACGCATTTAATTTCAAATTTTAACTAATGTGAAAGAACACTAGATCCTGAAGTACATGGCCAGCAAAAATTCCTAAGTAAATAATGAAAAAAGAGATTAGATGATTTGTTATATAAGATTTAGCAGAGGAAGATTTGGCCGTAAGTAATTTTATTTTGTTTAACCTACTTTGAGTTTTCCCTAAAGACATCTTAGAATCCTTTAATGAAAATTAGACAAATAGTAGAAATAAACTATTTTCAAGGTTAATTATTATCTAATGATCCAGCACGGAAATTTAGCAATTTAGGAGAGACTTAGATATGCATAGGTTGAAAAATAGTTAACTCTCAAACAGGATCTCTCTTTTCATTGGACATGGATAGCACCTCCATCTCGTATTCTGGGTAGGACTGTCCATTGAAGGACCCTTTGCCCCTGAGTGCTTTATTCTTCCATCAGAAAGCATGCTTAATTCTACTGTTTGAATTAATCAAGAAAAATGTAGAGCCAGTTTACAATTTGCATAGCACTATTGACACCTACGTATGGGTTTGTCCTTGCGCTTAAAGTGGTACTTGTTCATTTTGTGGTTTCTTTATTCACAGGATTTTATTTCCTTCACTTCCATGGATATTTGTTTCTAAATTTGTTCCCTGGACACTTAGTTTGCTTCTGACCCTTTGCATCATTAATAACTCAGCCTTTCTAAGCCAGTGGGTCACTAAATTGCATTTATTTTTCCCTCTGGGGAAAAAAAAAAGATACTCTATGTTTTCTTATCATTTATTGCTTTTTCACCCCTGCTTCAAATGTATACTAATGTAATTATATTTTCAAAATCTTAACTTTTCTTCTCAACAATAAAGAAATGAAGTTGTGAAAATACACAGCACCGGGTAACTTTAAATATAATGAACGAAATGTTACAGAGATAGTCATCAGATGTAGTATCAGGGAATACAATTAAGTTCTATTCTAAAATATTTTTGCTATATTCATTACCAGGTTTAAATCTGGTTATAAGCCACTTTATTGGGTGACATTCTGGATGAACAATGATGCATGTCTAATTTTCATAAATGGAAATACATTTTCTAAATAGACTGTACTGATAGTTTTACATCCATCTACAGTGCATGAGGATACTTTTTGTTTGCATTCTCATCTATATCATTGAATGTTCTCAATAATTTACCTCCTAAACTGGTACATAAACAGTTATAACAACATATTAATTTGAAAGCTTTTAATCATTAGTGACATTAACAATATTTCTTGTCATTTGTCTTTATCTTCTGGCATTATTTGTTCATATATCATTTTTTGTTTGTTTTAAATTTATGGAAGCGTGAACACACTACCTTCTCCTACAGACAGACCTTGAGAGTTTTTTTTGGAGATTCTAGCAAGGGAGCACAGCTATTGGCATACCTTTGAGGAAAAAAATCAGTCCTCCTCTATCAGGAAAGATAGATCTCAGTCTTTGACTGAGATAGACTGGTCTTAGACTGAGCGAGTGTGCAGCTTTGGGAAGGAAACACACGGAGTGGTGAGGGAGGAAGGGGACACCCACCTCTCCAACCAGATGAGCCAAATCCATTCTGATGATCAACGGGGTGATGTCACAGCCATATATTCCTCATATATCATTTTTAAACTTTTAAAATTACCTTGTAGGAAATCTCTTTAAGGAACATAGATATCCTATTATAAGTGTTGGAGATATTGTCTCTCAATCCTTTTTTTTAAAAATTCTATTTATTTATTTATTTATTTATTTATTTATTTGTGGAGAGAGAGGGGCAGTGGGAGAGGGAGAGAGAGAGAACCTTAAGCAGGCTTCGTGCCCAGTGCAGAGTGGATATGAGGCCGTGACCTGAGCCAAAGCCAAAAGTCAGCTGCTTAACCCACTGAGCCACCCAGGGGCCCCCTCAATCTGATGTTGTACATACTATAATGTCTTCAAATATACACAAACATACACAAATTTGTGTAGTAAAATCTGTCAGTTTTTTCCTTCACATCTGGACATTTGCATTCATTTAAACACTTTCCAAAAGCAAGCCACTGGAAATGCATTTTTCTATATGCTCAATTGTATTTTTGAATTTTTTGTTTGTTTTTGTTTTTGTTTTAGCTTTTTAGTCAATTTGAAATCCATTTCAGATAGTTTGAGGTCAGGACTAAACATCTTCTCATTTGGATAGCCAACTGTGTCAGAGCCATTTACTTACTTGAAATGACAGATCGTCATGGATCATGGGCCCATATTATACATACTTTGTAATTCTGACTTATTAATATCTTTCTGTTCCTATTTTATTGAGATCTTTCTAAAAATTAAGTCTGAATAGAAATGATATCCATTACTGATAAAGTATGCATTAAATTTCAGTAATTGCTTGGTTTCTCCACTTTAATTCCTTTTTTTCATTGACTTCAAAAATATTATTGACGTGCCTTTTTAAGTCAGAAAGCTCAATATTAAACAGAAAAAATGTGACACTCTGAAGAAAGAAAACGGGGTGATATATACATAACTATAGGTCATGGTACATGCTATTAAATAATCTGCCTATCCAAAAGGCTTTTGTTGCAGAAAGATAATTACTGATGTTTTTTGTTTATTTAATGATTAATTTGTTAGTTGTAAATAAATGTATTCTAAAGATCTAAAAAAAAACTACACACAATATCTTTTTTTTTACTTTTATAGGAATTGTTATTTTAAAATGCCCTTTGATCTTTCCTTAAACTAATTTTACTATTTCAGTGATTCCCAAGTATCTCAAATACTGTAATACAGAAATAAGTAATTATAAAAGTTATTTTTTCTCTTCCTATATTATTTCAAGTAATTGTAGTATGTATTATATATTTTATTTCTTTCCTCATTATCTTCATAGTCTTTTCTTATACTTTATAAGGATGAAATAATAACCCAGAACTGATAAAAAAGAAGCATACTACCTCTACCTAGTTATGGATTGTGGTTTGTCAATTAATTGATTTCTGGTTCAAACATTAATTCTAGTTGTCCCTTCTAGACTGCCCAAAAATCTTCATTAGAACATTGTTGAAGGCCAATTTTTAACATAATATTAATGGCGTATGTCTAAAGAACACTCCAAACACATGCATTTCCTCAACACCTGGAGGTTTTTCTGTATGTATCTATGCCCACCAATTTTAATTTTCTTTATTTCACATCTTCCTTTAATATTTAGAAACATCATGCTTTCCTACTAGCATCACATACCATAATTTAAAGAGTGGCCCAGGGTTTGTCTCCTAGGAAGCCAGTTTGGGTAAACAAAAGCTAGTTTCCCTAGGCAACAGATCAAGACCTATCTTCCATCAGATTTGGAGACTACTTTCTCCATGATCACTGTGTAAAAAATGGAACTGACAAGTCTTTCTGTTTCTAGTGCACGCCCTACTTTTACCAGAACAAGTTGGCTTATTCACAGTCTCCTTTGCTTATCCTTCACTATTTCTTACTGGGAAAAATATCTGTAAACCATAGTTATTTTATGCAGATAAATGCTTAATATTATTAAGGAATAATCAGAGCCACAAATTAAAAGATAATGACTATATACAATTCTTGAAACAAAGACATGTTTTTAAGTATGTCTAATACTAATAATTACATCACTAGTCTTAATTTTCCATTAGTTTTTTTTAAATGTAAATATACTTATGGGCTAGTGGGGTTTCATCATGTCTCTGTATTCCAAATAATTGTAATTTTTATTTTACCTTACTGTCTGTTACCATTGCCTAGTCAATACATTTTCTATTAGCATTAGTTCCTTGAACATTTAGATATATCCCTCTTATTTTTGAAAGCATTTTTTGTTTTCTAGGACAAGGTGTTCCAGTACTATCTTTGGGACAGGCATACCTATGAGAATACAATCTACATGTTCTTGAAATACCTCGTATTCTACAAAATCGCCACTCACAATCACAAGGCTTATGGGAAAATTGGCATTGGCCAAAATCTATGTAACTATTTTAATAGAGAACCTAAAAAACGTAATTGGAGTCACACGAAATAACTTGAACAGACCAAGTAGCACAGGTTGTCTAGAGAGAACCTTGGGGAATATTAAAATTGCACAAAAACAACAGAGAAGAAATTGTGGCTTGTGGGCAGCACAGAATCAATGCAGTGGGGAGTGGAGCTCCAAGCACGGGAACAAGTCAAACCTATCTAGGGCCTAGAACTCTTCAGGAGTGCGATGGTAGCTCTCAGAGCCACAGGGCAGTGGCTAATTTTGCACGGTGCAGTGGCTATATGTCAGTGCAGTGACTCAATTTTCCGAAAACAGAAGGGACCCTTGTCTTTGAAACACCCAGAGTGCTTACTACTCTTTGCTGAGAATTTCAATTCTTCTCCCACTATTTTTGCTCTTTCCCTTCAGTAAATCAGACATGAAACCCTGTAACTTTAATTTATAATTTTATCTTCATTACTAATGTGTGTAAATAAATTTGTTTAAGGGAGACGTGCTAGTGTAGATGGAGATTTCCTGCAATTGCATGGAATCAGCTACTCTGAAATAGTTTGCATTTTTTAA
Source organism: Nyctereutes procyonoides (assembly GCF_905146905.1). Classification (NCBI taxonomy): domain Eukaryota; kingdom Metazoa; phylum Chordata; class Mammalia; order Carnivora; family Canidae; genus Nyctereutes; species Nyctereutes procyonoides. The sequence goes on from NW_026575046.1 coordinate 7,814,949, forward strand.
ACTCAGAAATCATGTTAAAGTTCAAAATCTGAGAGCTCATATTTAATTTTCTCTTTAATATGGGAACTCATGGAAAATAGGTTGAGAGGCCACATCTAAACTGCCATCATTTACATTTGGCTAAACATACACCTTCTTTTGGGGGGGGTGCAGAATTTAATACTTCTGATGTTCATTCACAATTCCAAATGCTTTATCTATTTATTTATTTATTTATTTATTTATTTATTTATTTATTTATTTGAGAAGGGGAGAGAAAGAGAAAGAGAGCATGAGGGAGGCTGGGGAGGGCCAGAGGGAGAGAGAGAGAGAGACATAGACAGGCTTCACATCTAGACTACCTGAGGGGGGCTCAGTCTCACAACCTGAGATCATGACCTGAGCTGAAATCAAAGAGTTGGATGCTTAACCAACTGAACCACCCAGGCATCCCTAAATGCTTTAATTCCATAAGTAAAACCTAGTTAATTTCCCCTATATTATGCACACTTAGAACTTTTACTTTTGCCTAAATTGAGATTATATTTCATTTTCTTTTATAATGCTCAAAATTCCTATTGACCAAGACAAAAAATCTCTAAGATATAGAAATTAAAAAAATAATAAATAATGCTTATAGGTTTTCCTAATGATACATTACCTTATATTTCTGGAGTAAACCCTGTTTGTCATGATCTATTTGATTTAACTACTACTGCATAGTTTATTTTTCTAATATTTTATTTGTATTTTGGCATTTATTCAAAATGAAATTTATCTACAGTGTTCTTTGTGCTGGGTTATGCTATGTTTGTAAGAATACTGGGTAAGATTTTTAAAATATTTTCTATGTTATGGAACATTTTGAATAAAATCAAAACTGTTCTTTGAACTTAATTTTGTTAACTTATGTTTCACTAAAAAAGCATCCATTTCTTAGCTTTTAAAATCCATTTGTTCAGGCCTGCACATCATATTATTTTATAAGATTTTATTATTTTTCTTATCTGTGGCTATATGTTACATACTTATCCCTTTATCCATAAGCAGGAATGTGGCATTAAAAAAGGCAAATATTAATTTGTCAAGTTATATTTGCACTCTTGTGTTACTTTTTAATATTTTGATGTGATTTTTAATTTTTTTATTTTTTTGTATTTATTTATTTTATATACAAAAAGAAAAAAATCTGAATGAAAATGTGAGGTCCAAGTCAATAGCATTGATCTAGAATAAACAACAAATAATATATAAAGCTATGAAGTTTAGGTTCCAGTCCTAGATATCTGACCTTGAGTAATTCACTTAATTCATTTTCTATGTGATTTACATAATGCTTGTCATTACTACTTAGATCTCAGTAACACCACTCAACATGAAAATGTTCCCCGGGGGTTATGTACGTGTGTGTGTGGTGCGTATGCACATGTGCAATGTGCTTATTTTTTACAAACTACTAACAAATTACTAACTACTTTTAGAAATAAATGATCATGTGAAATGGAGAATGAAATGGTTTATTTATTTACATCCATTGGTTTTGGCAAATGTATACTAAAATCCTTCAGAGATCTGACATCCCCCCCCCCATAATAAGAGGTTTTATACCCAGGTATCCAAATCTCATTAACTCTGTCAATATGACCATGAGTACATCCTCAATGGGAAAACCTTTCTAGAATTTTCCCATTTGATTAACACCTTACATTTTCTTATTTGATTAAATACGTTAAATTGAATGAAGGACTCCAAGGAGCTCTTTTTTTTTTTGCATCGAAAAAAAATAATAACCCTGTCATGAGTAGCAGACACTAATCTTTGTTCAACTTTTAATTTAATTTCTCAAATATAATACTCTTTGAATGGCACGTGCAATACCTAGGACATATCCAAAAATTTCTTGCAAATTATAAAAGAACTCTTTTATAGTTGTTTAAATTCCTCAAACATAGAAAACTCAAATGAAAATTGCAAAATAAATGTATATAATTAATCTTATCTATCTATCATAGTGCAGGTACATAGTCTTTAAAGGACTACTGATACAGAGAAGTTGATAATATTGTAATCAATCACAATTTATCACTGTCTAAATCAGTTTTGATTGAGGCAATATAAACTGAAAATAGATCCAATGTATATATGATATTGCCAAATATGTGTGAGACATTACTGTGTAATAGTTTGCTCATTTGTTTGGAATTATAAAGACCTAGTTTTAAATCCAGCTTTGACATTTACCACCTCTGAGACTAAGGAAAAGTGAGTTGCTTATTTTCGACTGTAGCAATGGGTACAAGACTCACGACACAATCTCCATCCTTCTAGAGTATGTGCCTTCATATATAATCTACATGAAATGTTTCTTTAGTTCCATTATCCATAAAATGATAATAATTATGATAATATTAACTTTCTTAAAGGCTTTTGGGGATAATACACACATAATAAGCATGTAATGAGTGATAAGTAGCCTTATGGTTAACTCTGTTCATTAGTAGTATATTGAAAAGAACGGGCATGGCAAGAGTGATTATAGTTCAATCTCAAATGATAGAAAATAATTTCTCATCTTTTCCTTTTTAACTCATGCTTAAAAACCTGAAAGTAGAGTTTACAGGAGCAATAGATGATTGCCTGTCATTAAGGATAGAAAGAAAAAACTCATATTGTGTTGATAATAAACCTGAAATACTTTAATCAGTTGGAGATTATTTTAGTTATTTAAGGGTTTATTCTGTAATAAATCCATTCTGATTACTCTGTAGGCAGCTGGAGGTGCCAACAGAGGGGATCTCTACTCATCTATATACTCTGCCAATTAGATATTCCACCAATCTAGATGGCTCTTACATTTTGTCTTGTTATTTTCTAAGAAAATGCTCAAATGTGTTTATATATCCTTGAGTTCCAATTCAGCATTTATTCACACATTCCACACATTTCACAATATTCAGCAAATTCAAAACTTGGATTGATAAAAAATGTTTTACTTGGCCAGAAACATCAACGAGGTCACCTCCAAAGGTGATCCTCCTATCTCAAGAAGAATTAATAAAGCTTTTCCACTTTCAATATAAATGTCAAAATTCTTGCCTGAACACACTTTAAAGCAACACAAGAACAGTGACGTCAAGCTCTTCTATGTGCTTAAGCTTAAATTGGCTGCTAATAAATTCTTTTTCAAAGTCTATAGATACATGGTCTTCCTGCAAGATGGTTTAATGGATGTGCTGCCCATTCAGCCTGTTGCATTTTTGGGTTGCTACCAACACAAATCTTTTTTGCGTTGGATAGGCATGGAAATCTATCCAATGAAGTAAATTGGATAATTGAATTCTCATTCAAAAGTTTCTGTGCAAAATCCCCTTATGTCTTCTATGAAAAGATCATCGAAGATATGACCCACAATGCTGTTCAATGTTTTTTCTGTAAGAACCTATGAAGTGAATTTCTCTTAAAATTCAATATTTTTATCTTTCTAGAGAAATCACCGTGTCCTGAACTGTCTATAGGAATGTCAAAACTTACAGTATCTCACTTTTTGCCAGGTTTGACAAGCAGCTCAAAAATCATTATTAATCAAACAGAAATATTAACCTGGGTGATCACAAAGTGTGCTTTTTTATTGTTGTTTTTTCCTTATCATAAATTTACAAGCCTCTAAAATATCTCTGTAAAAATACGTGAAGCAGACAAATGAGCTTTAAAATATTCTATCATTATAATTCTATATTTGATTAAATATTGACATATTTTATATAGTATATCACTAATTATTATGTAAAATATATGATTTATAACTAATTTATCGCAAAAATCAAACATCAGACCTGAAAATAACAAAATCTTTTAAAGGCAATATACCTGTAGCATTGCAGACAGACAAGATCATTCAACTATTTATTCATTTATTTTAAAACTTTTGTTTGATTATTTCTCTGTATGTCGATAATAAGTATAATTTTGAGAAACTAAGAGTTTTTTAAAATACAAATTTATTTTTTAAAGTTTTTATTTATTTATTCATGAGAGACAAAGAGAGAATGAGTCAGAGACATGAGTGGGAGAAGCAGGCTCCCCACAGGGAGCCCCATGAGGGACTTGATCTTGGGGTTCCAGGATTACTCCCTGAGCCAAAGGCAGACACTCAACCGCTGAGCCATCCAGGAATCCTGAGAAACTAAGAATTTTAATCTACTAAGTAAACATATTACTAATTAAATAAATTATTATGTGGTTACTGAAAGTCACCATAATTATAGGCTAAGACTTGTTACAAATGTTTTATTTGAAAACACATATATGTTATTTTTTGGCATAATATAAACATAAATAAACTATTCTTTCCCAGCTGAAAGAGCATCAGAAAATTTCTTCCCAGAAATATTTTTATGGATAAATACTTTCTTTTTAGAAATTTCATTTTATTCATTTTTATCTTTCTTTTTATTTTGGATTTTAATATCATTATTGTTTCCGATTTTAAATAATGGATGCAATACTTTTTAGAACATGTATCCACTAAATATGTTGGAGAAGACTTTTTTTAGTTTTTTTCTTTTTATATAAAGTTTTTCTAGTTCTTTTTTTTTTCTTTCAAGCTTTTATTTAAAATCAAGTTAGTTAAGATACAGTGTATTATTAGTTTCAGGGGTAGATTTAGTGATTCATCAGTGTATTTGATACCCAGTGCTCATTACATCAAGTGCCTTCCTCAATGCCTATCACTTAGTTACCCCAACCCCCCACCTCCCCACCAGCAACTTTCAGTTTGTTTCTTATATTTAAGAGTCTGTTAAATATATGGTCTTTCTGTCCTTATTTTTTCCCCACTTTTCCTATGTTCATCTGTTAAAAAAATAAATAAAACTAAATAAAAAATAATTAATTTTTTTCTACTTCTATACCCAACATCATTGTGTCCATTTGTTCTGCTGCAATTTCCACTAAAATTAACAGAACCTATAAATTGTTAAAGTGAATTAGAATACTTTAAAGCATGTTTACTATTTGCCATTCAGTGAAACAGAGGATATGTGAAGAGGCACAGTAAACATTTGCATTTTTTTTAATTTTTAAAAAAGATTTTATTTATTTATCCATGAGAGACATAGGGAGAAAGAGAGGCAGAGACACAGCCAGAGGGAGAAGCAGGCACCATGCAAGGAGCCCGATGTGGAATTCGATTCCTGGCCTCCTGGATCACGCCCTGAGCTGAAGGCAGATGCTCAACCCCTGAGACACCCAGGTGTCCCACTATTTGCATTTTTTAGCGTGCATGACCGTGTATGTAAAGTACTTACAAAAATTTTTGGTTATGAGTGTACATGGTGTGTGTGTGCATGTGTGATGGAGGAGGAGGAGTGCAGAGGGAAGAAGAGATATAAAGACAATTTTGTTAAGTGTTGACATTAAGTTTCTTTTTAGATATTCAACTGAAGAATATACCTGGAAGTGGCTTTCATGGGAGCTATTTTTTAAGATTCAATCTAGTGTATATGGTAGTTGAAACCATATAGTATGTGAGATAAGCAGGGAAAGTCTAAAAAGTGAGAAAATATAATGGTTAGGGAACCTAAAAACTTGAGATTCAGGCAAGAAAAAAGTACATGTAAGACATACTTGGGAGCAACAGTGCAAAAGGAAAACTAGAAGACAGTAGCACTTTGGAAATAAATGGAAAAGAAAGAAAGTCGTTGGGTATTTATTTATTTATTTGAGAGAGAGAGAGAAAGAATGAAAAAGAGAGCCAGAGAGCGCTCACCGCTCACCTCTGAGCAGAGGGAGAGGCAGAGGGAAATCTCAAGTGGACTGAACAGGGTGCCCAATGTGGGGCTCAACCCCATAAGCCATGAGGGATCATGACCTGAGCTGAAATCAAGAGTCTGATGTTTACCCGACTGAGCCCCCCAGGTGCCCTGAAAGGAAAGTGTTAAGAAAGAAGTTGCAGGTCAGTTCTCCACAGTGAATGACTGTTCTCCACGGCTCTTGTCTCCACCTTTAGAGTCACCTTCCCTTTCAGTCACCCTCCTCAGCCACTTCTATTGAGGACATTGGAGAGGATGTTCTGCTTAGTAAGTCAGCAGCTGAACACAGAAGTTTGGACCCCAGATGTAAAACATTAAAAAAAAAAATCATTATTGCTTTTTCATTCCAGGTGGCTCAGTCAGTAGACAATGAAACTCACTCAGAATATTTGTGAATTTCTTTGCAATTGATTCAAATCAATAAATCATGACTGCAATTCTAAGACATGTATCATTACAGATTTAATTATGATTATTTGAGATGCTTCAGGCTTCTGTGGGACTGTACCTGTAAGGATATTTAATATGGACTTTGGATGATTTTCCCGGGTTCTTTCATTTCTGACGTAAACTCCATGTTCTAACTGTGCTTCACTGTGAAAAATTTTCTAAACAATCAATATTGAAACTTATGCCTAACAATATTTTATAAATTGTCCCATCTTTCTTACCTGATTTTACCTCTTAGCTATACTCCAGTTACTTTTGTTCCTTTTCCTAAATGACTTTGTTCATACTTTGTCCTTGTAGGCAGCAGCTCCAGCCCTCACACATGTATACAATGTAAGAGGAAAATTTTTCATTTGTATTTTAGTAGAAAATTATTAATACAGTAATTAGACACAGAGAAACAGAGAAACATTATATATATATAATGTTAAATACATATATATATACATAGTTATAGAACATACATAGAATATATATAGTTAAAGAATACTTCGTGAGTTAAAGAAAGCCTAATTTTGATTCCAGATGAAACTTCCTAAGTTTGGCTTAGTTAAAGTTATTTTCTCCACTTAGGAAGCTAATTTCAGTATGATGATTTTCATGCATAAAGATGTAGATAAAAAATGTGTGGCAAAATTGTGAAAATAAAGGTTTCTATACATTGCAATTAAACACAACTGCTATTTCCCCCATTTATACTTTTGAATAAATGTTTTATATCTGTCTATACTGTGTTCTAGTCATCACCTAGGATATCCTTAAGTAAAAGTAATAGCTGAATAATTGTGTTTAAAATATCCATGGATCCTTCAGGTCCATTATATTTGTACCTAAGCCAATCAATCCTAATGATATCACCACACTTTTCGATATAAAAAAATCCAAACACATATCATGTATTTAAAGACTATAGAGGTATCAGATTAAAATAAAAATCACTAATTTGAATATTATGTTTCATAATTGTATCAGTTCAAAATGTCTAAATCAAATACATAGATAAAAGGATAGATAGACATAGGGACGCCTGGGTGGCTCAGCGGTTGAGCATCGTCCTTTGGCTCAGGACATGATCCTGGTACCCTGGGATCAAGTCCCACACTGGGCTCCCCACAGAGAGCCTGCTTCTCCCCCTCCCTGTGTCTCTGCCCCCCCCCCGTGTGTGTCTCTCATGAATAAATAAATCCTTTTAAAAAATAGATAGATATAGATACATATGTATATTTCTTATAGTGACATACTTAACTGAATCAGAGATTAGGAACTATACTAAAAGATACACTAAAAGAAGACATTATTGCTATGAATATTTTATTTTTTTTAATTTTTTTAATTATTTATTTATGATAGTCATACAGAGAGAGAGAGAGAGAGAGAGAGAGGCAGAGACATAGGCAGAGGGAGAAGCAGGCTCCATGTACTGGGAGCCCGACGTGGGATTCAATCCCGGGTCTCCAGGATCGCGCCCTGGGCCAAAGGCAGGCGCCAAACCGCTGCGCCACCCAGGGATCCCTGCTATGAATATTTTAAACAGAAAACAAAATATTTAAATCTTATTCTTAAAATTTGACACATGTAAGTTAACAAATTAAAAATAAAAAAAGGTTTTATTGTAGAATATTCAAGTTTTAAATAAATTGTTGGTATTTCTAAGAGAATCATCAAAAAAAGATAGAGTCATTCTCTTTGTATTTATAATGTTTAAATGCCTTGCCCTCTTAAAAATCCCTGATGTTAGTATGCCATACAAAATGTATTTACCATTTTGCCATCTGCACATAAACTTGTGCGGTTTTAAAGTGTTACAATTATCCTTACAGAAGATTGCTACTGACTTCTTTGATGGACTTTTTTACTCTCCAATTCCCATGTAAAATAGCATAGAGTATGTTCACATGATGAATTATAGCATTTCTGAAATGGAAAGAAGTAGAAGTGATCAGAATGTTGTTTAATAATATTACATCCTGTGAGCATGTACACTGAGGAAAGAAATGTGGCTCAGGAAATACTGATTTCAAGTAGTGTTAGGAAATTCAGAATCATGACAGGAAATGTTCCATGCCATATATTTCTGGTAAAATTCCTCATATTAGAATGGGCCTATATGATTTAAAGAGAATAAGGAACAATTAACTGATAAAGGATATCCACCCTTTTCTAAAGGAATGTTTTATTTACAAAATAAAGATTAAGCACCTTTGTATTCTATAAATTACTTATTGTGGGTAAAGTAAATAGATGTTGTATTTTAATATTAATTCTTAGTTTTACGTATCTTTTCAAGATTCACTGAGAAAAATTGATTTTGTTATTTAGTACATTTATCATGTAAAAGCAATCTGTTCAGCTCTTGTAGACATCAGTTAGAAACATATAGACATTTCATCCAACAAATATATTAGTTTTGACAGTAAATGTTAAATTTGAACATGAGGTATATTTTAACATAGCCTTGTGAATTTACTAGGCTATTTAAACCTATTTAAATTTCTATTTAAAGCTTCAATAACTTTTACTATTACATAACAAAATATTTCCAACATCTTAAATATCCAAAAAACATGGATGAGACAATTCCAATATGGTAAAAAAACGACTACTCATTTAAAGTGATGATGTAGATATTTTGAAGGGATGAAAACATATTTACAGTGTTTCTTGAGCTTATTTTTGTGTATGGTGTTAGAAAGTGGTCCAATTTCATTCTTCTGCACTTTTAAGCCGACAGACTTCTAAGTACGTATAATTCCACTTTGAAATAAACCTATAGAAATACTTTGAATCTGTATTATGTGTGTATGTATGTAAATTTTAAAAAGGTATATCTAGCTAAACATTCATACTCCCAAATATATGTGACAAATATATTACTTTGAGAAGATCAATTTAACATTGACCATACTAGAATTCAATTTCCAGTGAAAGTGGAGAGAGCTTCTGATTTAATGATGCAGTCAAATAACATCATCAGTACCTGCCATATGAGACTTATTCAATGAATAATAGATACAGAAGAAATAGATGTTTGGATATACCTCTACCTATGTAGATATTTGTATATAAATATATATATATATATATCTGTCTAATTAAAGAATTTCTATATATTTATTGTATATTACAGTTTTTTACAATTTTCTATTTCTAACTGAATTTTTTCTTTCAATAATATATTACTAATATTTTTTAAAAGCTCTTTAAGTTTTATAAAATAAATATTAATAAACATAACATTAGCTTTACCAAGTTTCATTTAAATTCTTCCTACTGGGATGCCTGGCTCAGCAGTTGATCATCTGCGTTTGGCTCATGGCATGATCCTGGGGTCCTGGGATTGAGTCCTGCATCGGGCTACAGGCAGGGAGCCTGCTTCTCCCTCTGCCTATGTCTTTACCTCTCTCTCTGTGTGTCTCTATGAATGAATAAATAAAATCTTAAAAAAAAAATTCTTCCTACTATGAGAGTTTAAAACATAGATATCAAGGTCCTCTGATTTATAGTCAAGTAAAGCAATTTAATAAATGTTATTTTTTTCTTCTAAATACAAGACTTTAAGCTGACACTAATTAGGTTCAATATTGAATACAATTTTAATTAGTGAGCATTCAGTTATTTAAGAATGAAAATATTTTTTGGATATTAACTAAGCATTAGCTTACATAAATTTTTGTAATGGCTTTCCTAGTGTGTATGAAATATTTAAAAATCTTGTGGGATACCCGTTTATTTATTTATTTTGAAATAAATTATGTGAGAATCACTAGAACTACTGGCAAATATTTTGTTTATTTTTCCACACAGAATATATATTTACCCTTCTCTGATCTCTTTGAATCAGATATGTCCATTTGACATTGTCCAGTGAAATGTGAGAAATGAAATATGTTGCTTTCCAAGAAAGGTCTACTATCCCCTAGTTGGTAAATGTGGAACTACCTCTGTAGGTGGACCTGCCATCAGTATAGTGTCCACTATACCTTCAATGAACAGAGACCCTCATTGTGCCTTGATGAAGATAAAACTTGAGGGAAAAATTTCAATTTATTGTACCAATCCACCAAGATTTTAGATGTGTTTGGTACCGCTGCAAAACCTAGATGCACCAGATTGATGCAAATATGTTATATTACACAGTAAGGATATGCCTATGTGACTAGCAAAGTATTAGGAATCTCAACAGAAACTATGGCTTGGGATCTTTAGTTACAAAATATTCTATACTAATGTCACTTTTCCAAACTAAAGAGAAAGTATCTCTAATTTGGCTTATACATAAAATAACAGTTAATATTTATGTCTGTATGTCTAGTCTCTTGCTCTGAGGCAGCCTTTGACCATGATGAATATTCTTACTTTAATGCTATGTGATAATGCTTGCTTTTCCTATAATAACATGCAGACTTGTACAAATTATCACCGGTTTCTTTGAGTTTTCTTTTATAATAGAACCTGGGTCAAATGAAACTGTTAGTATACCTTTGCATAATAATTACTCCATAATCTATTATGCCTGTAAATCTCTAATTAATATTAATATTTTGATTAATATTATTTAACTCTCTTTGCTGAATTCTAGGTATTTTTTAAAGTTTGTTTTCCAATTTAATACTCCTATCTTTAACTGTACCTAAAACATTGTTAAATAAGTCACTGCATTTTTTAAAAAAAAGCAAAATAAAACAACCAAAAAAACCCAAGTCATTGCATTTTTATTTGAACTATTATACTTTTCATATCTAGAAACAAAAAAATATATTTGATATATTTTAGGTATGCTTGAATATTTTTGAGCCTTCAATTTTGTTGTTATTCTTTATTTTTTACTTTCTTATTTTATTTTTAAAGATACTTAATAACATTAAGCATTTAGTAGTATTAACATTGCCAACAAATGTTAGTTGGGCTTCTCTGCCTCTATGTGGTCTTATATCATCAGAGAGACTAGATTTAGCTTTTCCCTAAGGCCATCACCGGCCAAGTGCCAGCAGAGTTAGAATAAAAGGTGCATGTCCTGCTGCAGTCTAGGCCTGTAAATCACATTAAAATTACTTCTACAACATTCTACAGCTTGAAGTAAGTTGTGTGCAGCCCAGAATCTTTATTAGTCTTTATTTCTTTAAGAAAAAAACTGTAAAGTCATACTACAGACAAGTTTGTGATACAATGTAGCATTTGTTGCACTCTACCACAAGCCCAAAATAGAAGATATTTAGAATACACATAAACATAAAAATATTAGTATTCATGTAGTTTTAATACTGTAGCTTTGTGAGATATTTTGAAATCTGGAGTGTGATGTCTCTAGCTTTGTTCTTTATCAAGCTTGCTTCAGCTATTCAGGATCCATTGTGGTTCCATATAAATTTTAGGGTTATTTTTTTAAGTTAGGATTGTTTTACTATCTCACAAAAATGGGATTTTGATGGGGATAACACTGAATCCATATATGCCTTGGTTACTATGGGAATCTAAACAATGTTAAGTCTTCCAATCCACAAACACAGAATATCTTTTCTGTTATGTCTCTTTAATTTCTTTTAAAAGACCACTGTTTTATAGTTTTCAGTCTACAAGATTGTCTTTTTCTTAAGTTTATTCTGAAGTATTTATTCTTTTTAATGTTATTATAAAGTGTATTGTTTTCTTTATCCTTTTTAGATGGCTCCTTGTTAGTGTATAGAAATGTAACTGATTTTTGCATGTTGATTTTGTGTCCTGCAAATTTACTAAATTTACTTATTGGTCCCAACAGGTGGTTCTCTGTTTTGTTTTGTTCTGTTTTTTTATCACTTTATTTTATTTTCTTTTTTTTTAAGAGTCTCTAGGGTTAGCTACATAGAAGATCATGTCATTTACAAAGTTTTGTTTCTTGTTTTCTGATTTGGATTATTTTTATTTCTTTGTCTTACATAATTTCTCTGTCTAGAACTTCCATTACTATGAAAGATGGAAGCAATAGTCATTCTTGCCATGTTCCTTAGCTTAGAAGAAAAACTTACTTTTTCACTATTGAGTATGTTAGCTATAGAAAGCTACAGTAATTAATAGTTTAGTACTGACATAAAAGCAGGATATAGAGCAATGGGACAAAATGGAAAGCCCAGAAATAAACCCACATATATGTAGTAAACTAGTGTTTGACAGGGGTTCCAAGAACACACAATGGGAAAGGATTTTCTCTTCAACAAATTATGTTGAAAAGCTGAATATACACCAGCAAACATATGAAATTGGGCCCTTATTATACACAATACACAAAAATCAACTCAAAATATATTAAAGCCTTAAATGGAAGAAATCAAACTATAAAGCTGCTAGAAGAAAACATAGGGAAACACTCTTTTTATATTAGTCTTTGCAATGATTTCTTAGATATGACACCAAAAGCAGAGATAACAAAAGCAAAAATAGACAACTACGAATGCATCAAAATAAAAATGTTTTGCACAGCAAAAAAAAAAAAAAACAATAAAATGAAAAGGCAACCTATGAAATGGGAGAAAATATTTGTAAATCATATATCATAAAAGAGCTTAACTCTTTTACAATATACAAGGAGCTCCTAAAACCTTTCAAAGGAAAGAAAATTTAAAAATGGACAAAGGACTTGAAGACGTTTCTCCAAAGAGAACATGCAAGTAAAAAACAGGTATATTAAAAGATGCTCAACATAGCTATTTATCGAGGAAATTCAAATCAAAATCACAATGAGGGATTACTTCATGCTTGTTAGAATGGCTATCATATATACATATAAAACAAGATTGGTAAGATTATGAAAAAAGGAATCTATGCACTATCAGTGGGGAAGTAAGATAGTGAAGAAACTGTAAAAGAGTATGGAGATGCTTCAAAGAATTGAAAATAGAACTACTATATGAGCCAGTAATTTCACTTCTTACTAATATCCAAAAAAATCAAGATCTTGTATAAGTATCTGCACTCACACGTTCATTGCAGCATCATTCATAATAGCCAAGATATGCAAACCAACCAAGGATCCATTGACAGACGTATGGATTTAAAAAAAGGGGTATATACATAGGATGGACTAATAATTAGCCATGAGAAAAAAGAAAACTCTTTTACTTGTGACAACATTGATAAATGGAGAGGATATTATTGTAAACTAAATAAGCCAATCATAGAAGGACAAATACTACATAATTCCATTTATGAGGTATGTCTAAGATGTTCAAACTCATTGATGTAGAAAATACAACAGTGACCAAAGGCTAGAGATGAGGGAAATGGAAAGCTGTTATTTAATGGGTATAAAGTTTAAGTTACAGTAAATGAAGACGTTATAGATATTTCCTATAAAGCATAGTTGGCTATAGTTAATCATATGATATTATTATGCATTTCAATATTTTTAAGAGGGCAAATATCATGTTAAAGTGTTCTTTAGAAAAAGTGACAAGGGATCCCTGGGTGGCGCAGCGGTTTGGCGCCTACCTTTGGCCCAGGGCATGATCCTGGAGATCCCGGATCGAATCCCATGTCGGGCTCCCGGTGCATGGAGCCTGCTTCTCCCTCTGCCTATGTCTCTGTCTCTCTGTCTCTCTCTCTCTCTCTCTCTCTCTCTCTCTCTCTCTCTGTGACTATCATAAATAAATAAAAAATAAAAAAAAAAGAAAAAGTGACAAAAGGAAACTTTTGGAAAAGAAGGATATGTTTATTGCTTTGGTTGTGGTGAAGGCATCAGGGGGATTTGCAGATGTCCACCAAATTGTACATATTAAATATGTGCAGTTATTTGTATACTAATTATATCTCAATGAAACTGTTAAAAAAAGAAACAAAAACATTAGTATTGGGATAATATAAAAATATTGGTCAAATAAAAAAAAACTAAACCAAGGTGAAAACAGTAAAACTGATAATTCACAGCAAAGGGGATTGAAAAGGTAAACATAAAAAAATAAACTACACTGATTATGTATGTAAAGTAAACATTTAAATACTTACATTCCCTTGGAAAAATTATAAATCTGTCTATGTTGAATTAACAAAAAATAGAGGAAAGCTGATTTTTTTAATATGGTGTTGATAAGGCTAAAATTTAAAACCACCATGAATATTGGCCAATTGTTTTCTTTTCTTTTTGTGTCCTTCATGGCTTTGGTATCAGAGCAATGTTGTCATCATAAGATGAATTTGAAAGTGTTCTCTCCCCTTCAGTTTTTTTGGAAGAGTTTCAGAAAGAATGGCATTAATTCTTTAAATGTTCAGTAGTATTCATCAATGAAAATGGGCCCTGGGCTTTTCCTCCTTGGGAAGATTTTAATTACTAATCCAACCTTCTTGCTATTGGTCTGTTCAGATTTTGTATTTCTTTCTGATTTGTTCTTGGTTAATTGTGTGTATTTCTAGGAATTTATTGCTTCCTTCTAGAAGATCTAATTATAGATGATAATTAGTCATAGTAGTCACTTATGATCCTGTTTATTTCTGCAGTATCAATTATAACATCATCTTTTTCATTTCTGATTTTATTTCAGTCTTATTCTTTTCTTAGCTATTCTAAGTAAAGTTTTATCAGTTGTTTTTACCTTTTTTGAAAAATCGTCTCCTAGTTTCACTGATTTATTCCCCTCATTGTTTTTCTGTTCTGTTTTATTTATTTTTGCACTAATCTTTTTATTTTTTACCTCCTTCTGATAACTTTGGGCTTATTCTCTTTCTAGTTCTTGAAGTATAAAGTTAGGTTGTTTATTTGAGATCTTTCTACTTTCTTAATATATGAAAGAAATGAACAAAGAGAGAAGGAAGGAAGAACAAAGAGAGAAGGAAGGAACAAAGAAAAGAAAGAAAGAAGAAAGAAGAAAGAAAGAAAGAAAGAAAGGACTCCTAGCTTATACCATTCACAAAAATTAAATTAAGATATATTACAAAAAAAACCAAAAAAACAAAAAAAAAGTATATTACAGACAAAAATAAGATCTGATACCATTAAATTCCTAGAAGAAAAAAAGGAGAAGCAGCTCCTTTACAGTGATTTGGGACTTTTTTTTTTTTTTTTTGGTATGACACCAAACCACAAAAAACAAAAGCACAAAAAAAAAAAAAAGGTGGAACTATATCAAGCATAAAAGCTTCTACATAACAAAAGACAATCAACATAATGAAAAGGCAATTTCCTTTCCCTTCTAACATGTGGAATACATCAAAAGTAATAGGATATTACTCCTGAGTGTAGATGACAAAGTTTAGGAT
The DNA here is from genome assembly GCF_905146905.1 of Nyctereutes procyonoides. Lineage (NCBI taxonomy): Eukaryota > Metazoa > Chordata > Mammalia > Carnivora > Canidae > Nyctereutes > Nyctereutes procyonoides. The sequence continues at coordinate 7,830,410 of NW_026575046.1, forward strand.
CTCCCCCTCGCTTGATTGGTCAAGTCCACAGCCATACTGTGAATTGCCTGGTATTGAGGGTAGAAGTTGGCTATCCATTAACAGCCAGTAAAGAATCTGGGCCCTTACCTCAACATATGAGATTATCCTGCCAATAAGTATGTAGGTGAGCTTGGAAGCAGATACATCCTCAGTCATACCTTGAGATGCTTGTCATCTTGTGAGACCATGCTGGGAGTCTTCACTCACAAAAACTAAGAAAATGACTATTTGGGAGAAATTTATAACACAAGATTAATAACTGATACCACCAGTGAAAGGGAATGATGTCATGTCATAAAAATAAAAATATCCAGTTCTAGATATATACTATAAAAATAGTGTGGCTACAATAAACTAAAAAAGGGACTAAATAAATGGGTTATTCAAAAATGAAAAAAAATTAGTTAATAAACACAGGTCAACCTAAAATACGAAACTATGAGTAAACCATTAAATTACAACAATTATATTAATATATATTTTATACTTGAACATTAAAGTAACAATTATATACTATATATAATTTATTCATATGTAGTAAGAATATTTTAATATCAATCCATGATATAACACAAAGATCAGGATAGTGTCCCAATGAAGAATCATTGAGCAAAGAAGGCATCATGTCATTTATAATGTTCATTTTTCAAAAAATAGGTCTGATGCAAATGTGGCAAAGTGCTTTTCACTTTTCTTACATTTTGGTAGGGTAAGCAAAGATATTTTTTATATTATGTTCTTTTTCTTGTTTGAAATATTTCATAACTTTTAAGAATAATATTTAAGAAGGAAAAAGTAAAACTTTACATTGTGACACGTTAATATGAACTTGATAAATTGAAAAAATAATGGAGATTAAGAACATCTGCATTTGGTTTAGACAAGCTAAGAGAGGACTGAATTAGATACAGATCTTTTTTATTGTAGCAATCTGATGACAACAGGATCAGCAGCCATAGCACTTCAAATGAATTCCAAGACATTAAGCAAACAAATCATTTATGTAGAATAATGTAAACAAATCATTTATACATCTACTGCACATAGTGCATCTCTAAACTATGCCTTAGAGACATCTAGTAAATAGTACAGAGTAAAGCTATCATATTTTGTTATTGTTGGAACAAACACTTAAAATGACATAATCCACTAAAAATAGAAAATATTCAGCCATGGAAATCTGACATCTAGGAATATTAATATTATTATGTTAATTATAGGGTAATATAATTATTCAAAATTTTAGTCACATGATGCAAAGAGCAAGATGGAGTCATGTCAAGCAGAGACCTGTGACAGGCAGGGACCTGTGTCAAACAATGATGCAGACAGCTCAGACCACATATCCCCGAGACCAGCACTGGCTGATGACACCCTCAGACCTGATAACCAGCAGACACAGAGGAGGTCTGCAAAGTCCCAGGATTGATGAAATCCCTTTAAAAAGAGGATTTTTTTTTTGCAGGAAACTGCCAGACTCCTCAGACACTGACCCTTCTCTATGTCTGACCACTTTAAAAAGGCAGCTGCCACTGAAAGCCCTGCCCAATTGATCTCCTAACAGAACAGAGGCCCTTCACAGCTTGAACGTGATAAGCAGTAAGTGCTGAAGCTGACCCAGCTGGACAGAGGCCTTATCTCAACTGTGGGCCCACGGACTGACTTCGTGTTTGGTTCATTAACTGCCAACCCCCTTTTCTATCTTTGTCTTTTTTGACTTGTCTTGTGCCTTGCTTTGTGTGATGTGTAAGAAGCCAAGTTAAACGCATGCAGGAATGTCATTGAGTTTGGAATCCTACACCTGCCTTATTACTACGTCAACCTTGCTTTATGACTGAATAAAGCTGCCATCATGGAAAGATACAACTCGTGTGCAAGCCTTCAGAGCATGCTCATGACACTTGATATGCAGTAAATCATATTAAAGATGGGCAGTCCTGAAGTTTTTTTATGATTCTATTTGGTATACCATACAGATAAACTCTACAGGTTATACATTTTTTAAACTAATCTGTTTCATTTTAAAAAAATTATGAATTACTAAATGATAACATACATGATAACAAAATTTCATTTGTATGAATATTTTGTTTTTATTACCAAAAATTGATAATAATTAACATAATGTCTACTTTTTATATGTTTTGTTTTCATCATAATTTGCTTAATAAACAGGGTCAACAAAACCTGATTTAAAGATATTATTTGGGGCTGTTTATAAATAAGACATTTGCACAGCAGAAGGGGAGGAGAGTGGTTAATAAGACTACAGTCGTTCCCAAACCTTTCATAACTCACTAGCTGATTTCTAAACATTTGCTTTCACATACTTTAGTAAACACGTTTAACATAAGTAATAAAATGGAATTGACAGTGGAGAATATTAGGTGAATTTTTTGCAAATCACTTACACTTTAGTGTCCAAATATAATTTTGACAATATGTGTGGGAAGAAAAATATACATATGCTATTGGAAAACAATATTGGGGACCAGACTGGACAGGAAGACTAAATTGGTATCATTTATAAACTTTGCTTCATTTGCACCCATTTCCTCACCACTTCCTTTACCAAGGCACTTTTCTGTGTACCTTTTCAATGCTTTCTCACTATGGGTAAGTTTGTGACTTGCTTTGTTAGGTCAATAAGGCTTGGACACCAACAGTGTCCTAAAAAGCATTTGTAAGATTGGACTCACTAGGTCTTGAGTTTCTGACAGCCCCATAATAAGAGTATGCCTGGGCTAGTCTGATGGTCCTAAAAGTAGGATGAATGGCAAATGAGGCAGTGAAGCAGCAGCTGAAGTGCCCTATGCAAGCCTGACCAAAAGTGGAGTCTTGATCAAATTTCAGGTGCTGCCAATCCCCAATAACTGCCCAATGCCAACCAACATAGTTGGGTTCAAGCTAGATCAATGAAAACATGACAAGCCACTGGTAAGATAGCTAAAAATAAATGGCGGTTGATTTTAAGATTATAGGAATTTGGAGTGGTTGTTATACCGTGATAATTAAGTGTTATAACCCAAATATCCTATAATCTATGAAATGTAATTCAGATAATCTCTAAGTGCTCCATAGTGCCACTACAGAAATTTGTAACTAATTCACCTTAAGGTTTTCTTTCCTTGGATGATAAAAGTTTGTTCTCAATAGAAAATATGAATATATGCAATCATACAGTGTATGTATGGAAGAGTCCCTCACAAGTTGTATATGAGAAATATAAAAAAAATAGCATAGGCCATTATAACTCAGAGAACATGCAAATTAGGGGAGTTTATTGATGTGTAAATATTAAAATATTTAGTCTTTTTTCTCATTCATTAACTAGAATAGTCATCTTATGTAAAATAGTATATTGATATAAATTAGGATAGTATAAATAACAAAATCCTATAGAGTGAATGATGATTTTCTAATTACCTTTTTTTGTTGTTGCTCATATGGAAAAAATTGTTTTTACCTTCATGATTTTAAGGTACACTTTTAATTAATTATTTGTTTGTTTGTTTATTTATTTATTTATTTATTTATTTATTTATTTGAGAGAGAAAGGGGAGAAGGTGCAGGCAGAGGGAGAGGGAGAAAGAGAATCTTAAGCAGGCTCCATGCCCACCATCCTGAAATCATGACCTGAGTCAAAATCAAGAGTTGGACGCTTAACTGACTGAGCCACCCAGACACCCCATAAGGTACACTTTTTAAAAGAATAAATGTAAATTTACATATAAAACAACAAACCAAACATTGTACTGTTATTGGGTATTATTGATATCAATATATATTTTGTATGTTTTATTTTTATGAAATCAGGGTTATTTTTTGAATTAATGTGTAAATATAACTTTATAGCATATACTTTTATACTAAATCAATTATGCATTTGTATCTTAAACCTTAGAATCAAGTAAATGTAGTAAATTAAAATTGAAACTTTAGGTAAATATACTACTTATTTATTTCCTCATCTTGAAGAGCAATGAGATTTAAGTAAATGGGAAGAACCTGAAGGAGCAGTCTGCCCTAATAATAATTTACATTGAAACTTAAAAAAAAAGTTAAAAATCATGCACATTGTAAGTATTTATAAAATAAATACTAAAAATCTTGAAATATCCAACTTCTCCTATGGATGAAATTGAAAAAAAAAAGACTCTGGGTCTTGGAATACATACTTCCTTTATGAATATGTATAAAGGTACTGAAAAAAAGTAAGAAAAAACCTTTTAGAACACTCAATTTTTCTGCAATATTTCCCAGGTAAGGCCCTCAAGAGGCCTATCTTGCATCTGGACCTTTTTCCTGATCTTCAGACTCGTATCTTCTCTCCTTCGCTGACAACTCTACTTGGCTACCCTATAGGTAGTACAGACTTTACATAAACCTTTCTACCTGGTCATCCAGTCTAAAATGTAAGACCCCACTCTCTAGTTACTATTGTAACAGACCATCCCAAAACATAGTGCATGGAGCCACCATTTACTAAGTTCATGGATTCTCTGGGTTGGGAATTTGGACTAGATTAGATTGGTCTAACTGTGGCTGTGGAGACTTGAAACCCGGGAACTGAAATCATTTACAAGTATCCTTAATCACACATCTGCCTCAGAAACGACCTCAGATGGGATTTTCCATCATAGGAACTGCAAGCCATTTATCCATATGCTTGGACTTGCTCAGAGCATTTAAGGATAGCAGGGATATTGGACTTCTTACAGGGAGGCACAGAGCTCCAGAAGGTGGTGTCCCAGTGGACAGAGGTGAAATCTTTATTGTGGACGTGGCTGCAAAACCACAATTGTCATTTCTACTGTCATTTTATTAAACTAGTCTCAGACCTACCAGGATTCTCGAGGATGTGGACCAGCACTGCCTTTTAAAGGCAAGGTGGTAACATCACATTGTAAAACAGCATGTAGGATGGGTGATATAGTTGTGGCTATATTTGAAAAATACCACCTGCCACAGCCATATGCTCCTTTTGCTTAATTTTCTCCTCATCTCTTATCATTAACATTCCATATACTTTACCTTTTTATTTTTTGTATATCAATCCATTAGAATGTAAGTTTTATGTGTTTCATCTCATAGCTTTTCACAACACATGAAAAATGTACCTGGAACAAATAATCATTTAATAGATATTTATTGGATGATTGAATACATGAGTGGTTATTTTAAATTATTTTTAAAAAGAGGGAGAAAATGCAAAATAAGCTTAATATGAATAAAATATGGGCATAGAGATATGGAATAGATTAAAATAATATGTTTTTAAGGCTATTCATTTTCCTATGTTTAACGTATATTTTAAAGTTGGATGATTTCCTTATACCATCATGGAATTTCCTTGTCTCTAACATTTATTTCTAACATTTTAATACTGTGCCTTTTTCTAAGCCAGTAAATGACATTGTTAGCATATTTGGTGTGATTTATAATGTTTACTTCTTCTATAAATCAATGAAATTATGAATTTAAACTCTGAAATAAATTCAGCTATTCATTTGCTATGAGAAGCTACATTGTTCCAAGGAAATATCTAGGCCATTCAGATACATCTTTTTATAGACAGGTTGAAATCATAAATGAGCCTAATGAGCTTGCAATTTTTTTTATAATGTTGCAAAAGAGATGGAGTGTTTTGTAAAGTATATGTGATGCAGTTAGTTACATTGACAATAATGTTGCTTCATACATATGATGGAGTTAATGATAGTGACAAGAATTTATCGAATGTAAGAGTGAAAGTACTAGAGAAAGAGTAAAGTGATATATATAATAAATATAAATAGTCATTGGTTTCTAAGTGGTAGTGACCATCCAAATCAAGGAAGGGAAAGTACCTGTTCAACAATGTAAAGAAAAGAGAAGTTGCTGGAACAGAGATTTTTGTTTGGGGTGATTAAAAAATAGATGCGGTAAATATGGGTGGCTGAAGTAGGATGAAAATACTAATTCATAAGTAGAATACATATAAAATGAGGACTATAAATGTTATGTTAGTATTTAAGGACTATTTTCATAAATCCCAAAAATAAAAATATTTTATAGATTAATTCACTTATATATATGAATATTGATATGGTGCTCTCACAATTATGACATGATCTTCGTGCCTATAAATCCTTTCCCTCCACCTTAAACACCTTCAACTAGGTGTTTAAGTCAATTCAATTCTAGGACGAAGAGATAGTGAGTGTATTTTCTTGACCCAAGCCATTTTGTCCATTTTGCCTTCAACAGAAATTAAGTATGGATTGTGCACTTATTCTCAATTGGCCAGGCTACCCATTTTCCCTGGATCAGAATACAGACCTAGAGGAAATATTACAAACACATTCACTCTGTCTCTCTCTTTTTCTTTCTCTTTCTCTCTTCTCCTTCTCCTCTTCTATCAATTACATAAACACACGTAATTTAATAAATATACAAATTTTCAAGTGACCTCTAAATTGCATTTCTTCAAAGATATTTTTTCCTTGACACTCATACAAGATTAAAATCATTCTATATTTCTCATAGCACTTTCTCTCTCTCTCTCTCTCTCTCTCTCTCTCTCTTTGGTTTTACTACAATATAAAGTAAGTAAATATTTTGGGGATTATTTATTTTATGTTGCTACATGAGATTAGAATGGGTCAATTTTATCACAGCTATAATTCTCACTTCATAGCAGTCTCTAGCACAGACTAGAACTTAATAAATACATTCTGAATGAAGAAAGTTACTTACAATCACTGAACTTCATCCTCCTCAATTACCTCAAACCTTTTCCATCCTCCTCCCTTTTTTTTTACATCCTCCTCACTTTTATCAGAATTGTTAATTTTTAGCTTCCCAGACCTGATTTTCTTTCTCCCTGCAAACTACAAAAATTCCATTGCTTTACTTAGATTTGAAGTTGCAAATCCCTGTAAGAGTTGTCAAATAGGTTTCAGGAAGATGAAAAACGTTTCCTTTTCCCTGCAGCTGAATAAAAGCAAATAATAATCTGTATTATAGAACTGTTACTATACTTTGGATTATAAATTCCATCTTCTAATAGAAATAAAAATCTAATTGGTTATTTAATGTTTGTGGCCCTTTGAATAATATTTATTTTCCCAGACTATGATAGTTATAAATGCTTGTATGTTTCATTTTGTTCATTCCTGTTATCATTTTACCTCTTCTCTAATATGCGCCACACTTGGGGTATAAGCTACACCAAGAATAGCACTAATATATCTACTAGACATATTTGATTTCTTATTTTAAAATTGTTTGAGTTTTGATGTCCCATTTAAACCAACATTACCTCCTAGCTTTGGTGTGAGGATTGGATATAAATTACCAAGCAACCAGCAGAGTGACAAACTATGAATTAAATGCTCAATTAAATCTGGTGATGCGACATAATGAAAAGTGCTTGATTAGATGGGCAGGCCATTAGCATTTGGGGCAATTGTTAAGTCTGATTTTTCTTGTTCGTATATAGATAGAAAAACATACAGTGTCACTGCGAAATGACAGACCTAACATGAGCTTTTATCATGAATAATTTCCCTCCAGATTAGAGAGAAGATTAATGTTGAATTTTCAAATAATTACTTTAAACTAATTAAAAATAGAAAGGAAAAGCAATAAAAGGAAGTCTTGAAGGTATGAAACCAAAAATAACTTATCATTGGATAAATTTTCAGAGTAAACAATTTCCATGAATACAAATTGGACCTCATATTCCCAGTTTGTTTCCAGTACAAAGTCAAAGTGTCATTTTATATTAGGTGAATAATAAGACTCCACAGTTCATTAAAGCATAAATTCATTTCTTTGCTTCTCTTGTGGTGTAATGTGTTTGCATTTTTGCCCAGAGGACAGATACTAACATGAACATTTATCTGTAATTAAAGATTCACAGACCATTAACAGTATAGCAATTTCCTTGCAAGTTAAGGCAGGGAAATAAGATGTTTTAAAAATTATTTTCTATCTCATGTGAAAGCTATCCTCCCTTTCTTTTGTTCACGTTTTCTATGCTGGAGATAACCCATTCCTAGAGTGGCTTTCTTCCAAACTAAGCTAGAAGTGTTTGATAACCTACCACCTTCTATTCTCCCAATAATTGTTAAAATATTTTCTGTGACACTGTTCTCTGTGACGACCATCTAAAATGATGAGAGGAATGAATGCTAACTCTAAATTTCTCTATCTGTACCCTAAAAGATATGCACTGTAACACATAAAGGTGAAGCTAAGGAAGCCAAATCAACAGATACGTGGCTGAACAGCTAATGTATCTTAAATTGGGTGTGGGGGACACATTATTGATGTTAAACGGAATACCTACAAATATTTTTCAATGAATTGAATATTATAATGTGCTTGGGTAGTACCTTACCGGTGATATTAACATGCCAGGAAGTGGTAGCCAAAAAAAGTTTTACATGGAATATCTGGGTAAAATTATCTGTCTGACATCCAATCACTTAATAAAAGTGTATTAACATTATCTGTTCTACAATCATTTAAGAAATATGTATTAAACATCTGTGCTAAATTACAAGCATTACAAGAATAGTATCGTGGGTAGGAGCACAGATTGTGAAGATAAATTACATGGACCAAGTTCTTTTTCTGTCACTTCCTAGCTGTGTGACCTTGACCAACTGGTTATTTAAGCTCTCTCTTCCATGACTTCCTACTCAAAAATGGGGTGTGACAACAACTGCCAGGACTCATCACTACCTACGTTGCCTTTTGTTTTTAGGTACTAAGTCCACTCATTCATGTGAGTTCAGGCGATTCTCTTCCATCAGTGAAATAAGACAGGTGGTTGCAGCACTTCCCAGACTGGCCCCTAAAATTGACTCATGTATAATTTTGTTCTTCTTCCCCAACAAAATGTAAAAAAGAAAGACCTTCCATCGTGGCCAGAGCCACATGATGGCAGAGGGCACTGTCCCATCACTGCCTGGAGAAGATGCTTCCCTGCCCCACATGCAACTGATTATGACATGAAAGAGAAATATATTTTCATTACGTAAATCCATGGGGATTTGAGACATTGGGCTGTTTGTTATGGACTTATACTTTTCTAAATTAAAGAAGAAGCTCTTAATAGTATTTATCTCATCAAGTCAGGTGAAAATTCATGAGTCAATATATGTAACACACTGGAAATAGAGCCTGAATCATTTTAGTCCATAGAAATATTTGTTCTTTATCGACTAGAGTAATTGTGGTACTGAGATAGAATGAACATGTGGCCTTCTGTTTTACAGCTGCCCTTCACTTGAGGTTGGGGTTCAATGATTAGTTTTGGGCCAAAGGAATATAGAGGGAATTATTAAAAACACTAAATGCCTGATTTTAAATGTGTTCTGTGTCTAGATCACATTTTTTCTGGCCAGGGAACTGTGAAGGTATATGAGGAAAATAGTGTCGTCAAAAATATAGTCTAGAACGCTGAGTTTCCTTCTGGGCAGGCACAGGACTTTGAAAAGTTAACCTTTATCCTGGTTAGCACTGACATCTTGGTGTTCACTTGTAACACAACAAAACCTGTCCATCCCTAACAATGACAAGGATAACAAAGCCTGTCGTGAATACAAAACATAAGAAGCAATTTCTGGGGCCCTGGAAAATTCATGATCCACTTAGGAAAATAAAATATGCATATTTAATGTATGGAAGGTAGAGGGTATGCATGATAGTTACATTCTTATTTTTAAGAGTAATGAGATTTTGCAAATTTTCACATCAGTTAGGAAGGTGATACCAAAGGACGAACGGATTTATATTTGATGATTTTTAAGGACATGTACTTAGTTTAATTCTACAAGTACAAATAGGTATTTATACTTTATTGTTATTTTATATTTTATCTTATTATTTTAATTTTATTATTAAAAATAAAGTTTCCCCATTGAGAAGAGTAGTCTATCAAAATATGTAGTTTATATAAAAATCATGTTTCCTAACATAAAATAGAAAATTGCCTCTCTGAAAATAAGTAAACTTTGAATTTTCTTCTATCAGCTTTTAATAAAGTGGACTTTGAAGATATAAGGCTGCTGAGCTCCTGTTAACTCCATTAACATTCTGTACCTTGATGGCTTTGAGGCTGTAAATTCCTACTAGCTTTTTCATAATTTACAATAGATGATTAGGTTTTTATTTACTTTTGTTTTGTGTTAAGTGTGCTCTATAAATTTGTTCTTCAAATAGACAACCTAGAGATGAAAAATTCTAGAACCTATAAATAGAGATTATAAATAACATTTCCACAAAAAATAAAATATTTCTTAAATCATGTGTGATATCGTTAAAGGCCGTTTAAAAGAAATAGTTTCAGGTTCCCTTCTCCTCTAGAATATTATAGTTATGAATTACAGACTTGTCTCACCTGGGTTGGAGATGTTATTCTTCTAATTAATTTTTAACAGTGGGAAATAGCTTTAGAAGTGTGAGTGATTCCTATTTTCACAGCAGTATTGAGGAATGCATGACTCTCCAAAGAGAAAAAACAATAAATGTGTTTGCAGTTCCATAAGGCTCTCATGTCATCTGTCAAATTGTGCACACCATTTCTATTATTACACATCATATAACACTTAACAAGTAATCAGCAATATAAGATTTTCTCTAAAAAATTAAGTTCTAATAATGAATCTGAGACTCTGAGATACAAAGATCTTATCTAATTTAACATTTTTCATGAGTGATAGAATTGAAAAGAACCTAACCTGAGTCTTTGTTTTTAGCTACTGAAATATACTACTTTTGTTGTTTATCACAGGCATTCACCAAATACCATTATAAAAATATATTATATGTAAACATACAATAAATACATTCAGAATATGTTTTCCTCCTCATATCTATCTAACAACATGGAGTTACTTAGAAGATCAGAAACAATATCAAGGGGGTGCCTGAGTGGCTCAGTCAGGTAGGTGTCCTGGGACTGAATCACGCATGGGCGGGGGGGGGGGGGGGGGGGCTCTACTCAGTGGGGAGTCTGCTTCTCTCTCTCCCTCTGCCTCTGCCCATCCTCCTGCTAGCGCTCTCATTCTCTCTCAAATAAGCAAATAAAATCTGTTAAAAACAAAACAAACAAAAAAGAAACAATATCAGGAGATAGTTATCCTTTGTTTTCAATTGTTTGATATTTTTAAATTCCCAATTATTAACATTCTTGCTAGAATGCTTTATTGTAGTTATGTTAGAAATAGATCATTCCTGTCGAATAAGTTAAACTGTATTAAAACAGACATTTAATCGATGCCATATTGATATACAAATTCCTCTTTAATCTTACTTTTTTTATTCTCGAGGGATATTAAGGTATTTATGTTAACTAAAAATTAAAATACTTGATTCCCTGAATTTTCAGACACCCTTCATGTTAAATTGTGTCAGTTATGATGATATTATTCCATTTGCTAGTAAAGGTGTGAATTTGAAAGATTTCAAAAGATTTTATTTTCCCTTTTTTTTTCCTTTTTCAAAGTAAAAGAAACGGCTATCTTTTAAATTTACTCAAAATGCTATTTATCACACATATATTTCAAATATTTCATAATCAGTGTTTTATTGTTTATTGCAATCATAAATGTGATTATTATATTTATATAAATATAAAGGTGCTTATATGCACAACTAAACATTTCCATTATTTTTCCCTCTATCCTCTTTTTCCCTTCTATGTCTTCTTTTTTTTTAAAAAAATTTGCTCTTTTTATCTATCTCTCTCAGTTCTTGTCAGAGATCTACACTATTTGAACTAATAAAACAAGTGTTTACTGCCTGCCAAGTAGCAAATCTTAAAATACCTTCCAAATGATTTAATATTTTCTCTAAAACAGTATAGAGAATTGAGAATACTTTTTGGAAGCTCCATCAGAAGAAATCACCAGAAACTTTTAGAATGAAAGCTATTTCCTAACATCAAAGAAAAGACACACAATTGAAAGAAACACAAATGAAATAATAAAGAAGAAACAACTGGTGAACAATCAAATGGACATATTCAAACTTAGCCAGCACGAGTGTGAGAGACCTCACAGTTGTCACATTCGCTTGTTCAAGAAGGAGGCTGATCTTGAATCAGAAACCGATAATGAGACTTGTCATTTTTTTTAGTGAAAAGCAATAATCTTAAAAAAAAACAACAACAATAACAAACAACAACAACAACAACAAATAGGGATGCCCAGGTGGCTCAGTGGTTGAGCTCCTGCCTTGAGCTCAGGGCATGACCCCAGGTCTGTAAGGGGCCTGCTTCTCCCTCTGCCTATGTCTCTGCCTCTCTCTGTGTGTCTCTCATGAATAAATAAAACAAATCTAAAATAAAATGAAAATTAAAAAATCTGAAATATAGGTACTAAAAGAAATACTCCAAGTCCTATTTTATAAATTAAGGCATTAAATATATTTCTTCTGGCTAGCTTCAGAAACCAAAAAGGTTTTTAAGCAATTGGAGGTACAAAAGCCATGTAATCAGGAAGACAGGCAATTTTCTGCATACAGTTACTTCTCAGCTATGATTCTTGGTTAATTTATCCGGTGTGAAAATAATAAAAAATAAAGTGCTTATTTGATTACTGAATTATTAAAACTGCATAGCAGACATGTCCTTTACTTTCATCTCAACACATTGAATTCCACTCATCTACACTTTAACTTTTTTAACTAATGGACATTTTTTCATGTTAGGGGTAGAATAATGAAATATAAAGTTTAATATTTATCTTGTATTTTCTAATGATTTTATTTCTGTTCATTCATTCATTGATACTTTATATATTGGGTACTTTTGAATCACTCTTCTGTTTAGGAAAGAATAGAAGAAGAAAAGAGCATTAGTAAGTCCTACTTGTATTAAAAAACAATATAAAATATACTTTAATAAGTTTTTAAGAGATATATATATAAATAAAATATGAAACTATGGAGAATTTGAGTCCAAATGAAAAATATCACAGAAAGTTATCTTTTTAATTTTTTAGTTGCTTTTCTTTTTTTCTCCTTTCTTTTCTTTTTTAAATTCAACTGACATAGAATGTAAGAAGTTCAGATATACCTATTCCTGGTTACATGGCTTTTGTATCGCCAACTGGATAATAAATTAGATAGATGATAGATAGATGATAGATAGATAGATAGATAGATAGATAGATAGATAGATAGATAGAAGGTTTATGATGCAAAGGGGCAAATTAAAAGTTTAAATAGAAAATATTTCTTTCAAATAGTTGGTCAAATATTAATGCCCAATCACATACATTTACTCTTATTACAGCAAAGTAGCTTCCAATTTTTTCATGATCCAATTTCTTTAATAATTTATGCATTTTGATTAACTTTTTCATTTTGATTAACAGAACTGGTTTGTGTTATATTTGAAGTCATGTCAGTTCTTGTAGATTCCATAGAATCAAATTCAGATTCATGTGATACCTTGAGACCTCTGTCACACACGTTTCATCCCTCAACAACATAGTTCTTCTCAACTCATGTCACTCAATTTATATTTATCTGCAATATATGACTAACTCTCCAAAAATCCCCAAATCTTAAACATAGATAAAATGATCATGAAATAAGAAAAATAATCTACAATGTGTTTTATCTTTTCCTGTTCTGTGATTGACTAAAAATGTTTCCCCATGATAGAATGCAATGAACAACTTACAGTTTTCTGTTTTCTTCTCTGCCATCTGTTTGTTTATTTTTTTTTAGGTGATAATGAGAATGAGGAACAAGTAGATTTGCAGCAATGAATTTCAAATATTTCTAATCTATGGATCATTTCACTAGAGGGTCCTAAAGAAGATGCCTCAGTGTTCTTCTACAGTAAATGTGTGATAAATACTAATTTATGTGATTTTTTTTCCTCCTAAGAAAATACACACATTGATTTGAATTCCTTGAAAGTAGTATTACTTCTGGCTAAATTTATCCAATATGCTACATAACCCTGAAGCACAGTTAGACATTTTATAAATATTGTGTGTGGTTTTTAGTCCATATGTAAGAATTTGGAATTCATGAATGATGACCAGAATGCAATGTTAATTTTTGAAGGACTTTCAAGTGTTTTATACACGTAGCTCATAACCAAAAAATAAGGTATATCTATCTCCTTTGTTTATTAATCTCTGGTTTTGGGAAATACTAGTGCCAATAGTATAGTGATGTTGCAAGAGAAGTCATATAAGCCATGCATGAAACATTGTAAGTGCTGTACAAATAGAATTGTAAGTTAATATATAATTTGTTTTCTGTCAGGTCTAAGATTATTTATTTGATATCCTGAGCACCTGTCCATACACAGATAATGGAATTTATTCTCTTTAAATACATGCTTCTTTTCATACTTCTTGGGGATAATCCAATTTTATCTAGTAGCAAGCTGAAAAGAATAATGGAAAAACTAAAAATGCTCCCCCTTCCCTTCTCTACCATAAGCTATTTTTAGATCTTTAATGGAATATATAACGCAAAAGATGATGCCCCTGACTCCTTTCACTGAAATATACACTGAAATAAAATTTGTTGAAAGAGAATTGGAGAAATATATGATATAGTAAGTTCATAAATAAATCTGAAATTGCTCTAATCAAAGTCCTTGCTCTTTAAATTTAATGTGTTGGAAGGAAAAAGTTTTATATCATCAAGGGTTTTTGTAATGACAATACACTCACACCTATACATTTTCATATTAACTTCAGTGGATATCACAATAAAATGTATATTTTGCCTGTAATCAGTGCTGTCAGGGAGACAAAGAGAAATGTCCAATACAAACTTTTACAAGGCTCTTTGGCTGTTTTTTAAGCTCCATTCCAAACTTACATATTTTCATTTAGGACAAATTATAAGTCATCCTTTTAAGAACTTTCCAAAAATTTGATTATTTATCCCAGAATCCACAAAAATAGTTTGATCAGTGTAATAAAAAATCACCTCTCACATGATTTCCTATTAGTATTATGTTTTTCAGTTACTCTAGAATATGATTTTATAATGCTATCTTATTATAAACACTTATAAACACTAATAAACAATGATGAAAATATTGATTCACATGTTCTATTCTGTGTAATATTGCACACTATAATATCCAAGTTTTATTTAAAAATAACATAATATGGGGTTCCTAAATATGCATTCAGAACTCTTACTATCTTCTTTGGGTACAAGAATCATTTATCGTCCACATTCTTAATATCTACTGTAATGAAGGTGGTCTCTCAGTACGTCTAAATGTTCAAGCAATCAATTGCAGTTTAAAAATTGAACTGAATATCTATTAATAAAATTAAAATAGTAACCAAAAGCTCCCACATACACGTATTATAAAACCAATTATATCATAAATATTTTCTATAAGTGAGTTTAACCAAAATTAAAAACAGTTAATCTCTTCCTTCTAGAAATTTCGCCCATTAATCTAACCATGTCTGCTCAATATAATACTGGATAGTGTCAAAGAAAAACTGCCCTGGGCAGAGTTAAACAAGCAAGGATGATTTTGTTCAAGACATTACAAATGTGTTTGAGTGTTGAGGTTAGCTAATGGAAAAATACTAGAAGATGCCATGGGTTGGGGGGTGCGGGTTAGTGAAGATGATTAACCCATTTATGTTTGATAATTTCATACAGATTGGGAGATAGGAATTCTATTTTCTTGGTGACCATGTTTTGAAGAGATAACTTTCAATCTTTGAGAAAAACATTCCTGAGTTGAAAAACTGGCAAGAGGCTTTTATAAACATTCACATCTCTAAAGGACAGTGAAGAATAAACATTTTTAAAAGCTCTGAGGAAAAAGTGGTCAGAAATCTATACACAGGAAAAAAACCTGTCTAAACCTTAGGCAAACTGAGGGAAATGTTTAGGCCATCTTAGTCAATATCTTAACTACTGCCACGAAACAAGACAAAGGCATGAGATAAAAGGTTAAAAAAGAGATTTACATTATTATAAAATGCTCTATAGAGAGATACAGTCCATCAAAGGAATTCAGTAATTTCCTCCTATACAAGCAAAAGCCAACTAGAAAATATAATAGAAAATGAGAAAGCAATCAAATGAGATAGATTGGGAAATAAATCTAATATAAAGTATAAATCCTTTGTAGAAAAAAATAGAAAATTCTATTAAAGCACCTGCAAGAATATTTCATAAATGGTATACCATATTTGTATGTCAGGAGTCAATTTCCAAGTGAATAAATTCCATCAGTCAGTAATTAAATCAATTCTAGAAAACTTACTGTTTTTAAAATACATCATAATCCAAAAATAAAATAGGAAATTCAAATATATTATTTTCTCTAAAATTAGAAAATGGTAACGGATATTAACTAGGCCTATTGTAGTGATTAATCACAATACATACAAATAAGAAATCATATGTTGTACACCTAAAGGTAATATAATGCATGTGTCAACTATACCTCAGAAAAATGAGAAGAAACTTAAAAATAATCAAATAAAACATGCTACTTTTTTGCATTTAATGTTTGATTAAAGGAAAATTGATGTTTATCTATAATATGTGATAGGGGATTAATTTCTCTACTTTCTTTGTAGAAGATCATTTTCTTAAACACTATTTATTGGGTCTACACGGAACCAAAACACATTCTTTTTTTTTTCACATTCTTTTATTTACCCTGTTTTACTTTTTTAAATGGGCTTGAAACACATTTCATGGTATATTATACATATCATAAACAATAAACTTCATATTCCATATCATATATTAAATATACCTTGTTTATCTGTCTCCCTCCTTTACTAAAATATATGCTCTTTGAAGGCATATTGTATATCCAGCATATACGACAGTCCTTACTTTGCAGGAATTGACTAAGTAAATACACATTATGTGATGAAAGAATGAGTGCCATCTACTTCTACCCATTCAGTCTCACCAAGGACTTGTGTCAGGGATGCAGACTCACACCAAACCTCACATAGCATGTGATCTAACCTGGCCTGTTCAAACCAAGGGAAAGACTTTGTTCCTTTAACAGGAAAGTGATTTCCTCAATCTCTCACAGAAGGGAAGGGCAAAGTGCATGACCTCAGCCGCTTAGATGCTGCTGATAGATGCTTCCTGACAGTCAGGGATATTGAAAACAAAATGAGTATTTAAAAGAGGTCAGGACACAGTTACAAGAAGGGATAGTACAGAAATTGGCCCTGAACTCAGGATGCATAATGCTTGGTGCTTGTCTTACCTTTGAACATGTTGCCTTTTTTTTTAGATTATACATATTATTTTTTAATTGAATAAGCAGTTAGATTTGAGTTTAATAAATACTACCTGCAGTTGAAAACACCTTATCAGAGTGACATCCAGAAGTTTCCTTCAGAAGAATTTGCCATCTGTATCAGGAATGGCTGGTTTTCTCTAAGGATGCCATGTTAGCAAATATCAGCCAAAAGATGGGACAAATTCTTTCAGGTACTGGTGCTTTTCCTACAGGAAACAAGAGAAATAGAGGTAAGGTCATCATCATCATCATCAATGACAATGAAATCCGTCATTTCAATTTCTAGCATAGCATTGTAATTAAGGTTATGTATAGGCTTCAGATTCAGACAAAACTTCTAAGAGAACATTTCAACTGTACTAATTATGAACACTCTGCTTTGGAGCAAATTTCTAAGATTCAGTTTCTTTGGAAATTTTTTGAAATCTAAAAACGTGTTAATTATTAGTGATAATATAATAAATGCTGGAAGAAAAAGGTTAAGGTTATAATTAGGTGTTGGAAAGGTACTTATGTGGTCTAAAACAAACTTCAAAATCCACAGCAATGGTCAATTAGTGATGCCAGTTTGATAAACAAATAAAACTAATAGGAAAAAATACATGATTAGAAATATATTATGTTGTTACTTTTATTGTTTATTTTGTTATCTTTTTAATTAAAACATTAAGGTTTCAATGGAACTGGTAAATCACTGGTAGTTTTTTAAAAAGATGATTTCAACATTGAACTTGGTTTACTTTTTTTTTTTTTAATACCATCTGATTGCTTTAAGAGATTCTTATGTTTCACATCTTGAGATATGGCAAGTAGGCCCTGGAAAAATGGATGGTAAGTAAGTGGCAGAGAAATCCCGAAGCTATATTTCTTTCCTGTTAAATATATTGAAATTCTAACACAAAAACCCGTCCATTAAAATGAACTTCTGTTTCACTCTTAAGGAGATAGCAAGTCCTCATCGGCTTGAAGTGATATCATCACTGAGATTAAAATAAGGTGAGGGAGGTAAGCATGAAAGTTTATTATATTCCTGATGGTAGATGGTCATGACTTGGATCTCCGTGGAAATAGTGAGAAATATTCTGATTCTAGACGTTGGTTGAAAGTAAATCATGTACACTTGTCAACGGATTGGCTACCGAGGAGGTGACAGGAAAAGATCAAGTTGACTCCAGACTTTTTGGGCTAAGAATCTGAAAAGAGAGAACTGATGTTTCCTGAAACAAACAAACAAAAAATACAATATAAGTAGCAAGTGTGTGGGAAAGGAAGGTAAAGTATAGGTTTTGAAATTGTTCTTCATGTCCAGGGTAGGTTTTCATTAAGGAAGGAGTCAAAAAATCAGAACCTGGAATTCTGGAACCTGAAACAATGTAAAGTGGGATTATAAAGTTAGGAACTTTTAGAACAGATTTGATATTTAAAACCATAGAACCAGAAAAATGACATAGAAAAGAAGAAGAAAAGTGACTGGAAAGCTGGAGAATGCTGGATGTAACTGCAACACAATTATTTTTGTCTCCATCCAAAATCAGCTACTGTCTCATGTCTAGGAGGTAGAAATGGATAACTCTGTTGTTCTTTTCCCCAGGAATCTGATTTGTTCATCTCATGATATGAAACGAAAGCACAGAGATGTGGAGAAGAAAAAAGAAGTTGCATCTTTAATAGAGGTATAAAATAATGTTATATTAATGCCCCATAAAAAGGAAATGCAGACATAATTAGTGAAGGTTTTTATAGGCTAGATACCTACCAATTTGCTTCAGTTAGATCCTTGTATTGAACATTCATGACATACTACCCACATCCCCTTTTCCTAAAGCTAAAACCTTCTGCAAGCTGAAGATACTGGCTTGAATGTGTAAGCATCCACAGGGGATTGTCCTTGGCTGTGAGCAGAGAGCTCACAGCTGGGCTGGGCTGTGAGCTCACTCTGTGAGCAGAGTTCTGGGAAGATACCTGCCCCAACTCTGGGAGTCAGTCATATGCTACCAGGCATGGGGTACAAAAGCCTAGAATTTTTGTCACAAAACACCACAACTGTGCAGTGTAACTTACAAATCAGACTCCCCTGTGGATCAAACCAAGTCTAAATTTTACCTAATAATCAGTCCTATTTAGGGTCTTTCTCCTTCCCTATTCTGTTTACTTCAGTTCCTATCAATTTCTTTAGAAAAATACTTCCTCAAAAAATAATGCATGCCAGGTTTTTTTTTTTTTTTTTTTTTTTTTTTTTTTTTTTTTAATCTCAGGCTCTGTTTCTAGGTAGGACTATCCAACATAGATTCAGGATATATTTTGAAGGTAAAACCAACAGGATTAACTGATCATTTAGTTCTGAGAAATGAGTATGAAAGATAAAATCAAGGTCGACATTGATTTGGTCTTAAGTGAGAAACTCTAAAGATAGGTTTATGGATTTAGCTCATTCACCAGTTGGATGGAACTGAAGGCACCTTCTCTAAGGTAAGTTGACTATTGATATTCCTGACATGCTGTAGGTGTACAAAAGTTAGGATTTCACCCTGTATTGAGTTAGGATAAAATACACATAGAAATGCACTTACTTGTACAATATTGTTGGGGTTTGGGATAGATGGAGAATAATAATTATCATGTCTCACATGACTGTTGCTGAAAAGCAATAATATTTTGGAAGGAAAAAATTATAATCTCAAGAAAAACCATCATATATGGAAAAGAAAATATGGCATCTCTAACTCTTCCTGGTTAAAAAAAAATCCTTATTTACTGTGACACAGCACTATTCATGCTAAGCATTAGACTCAGAAAAAAAAAATAGACTCGGGACCTAATTATGAGCAGCAGAACATCAATAAATGTTAAATTTTTCACTTTGTAATTCTGCTGTGCCAAAATCTGGGCCCTGACAGGGAAGAAGTAATACCATGAAAAATATTAAAGCAAATGATTGGAAAAGATGAACCCAGAATCCTCTAAATCTGTGAATCTGCAGGAGTAGCCCATTATTTTAATGAGACTGTCTCCCATTCTTCTTGGTTAAAGACTGCAGAAATCTCAAATGAGGCAGTGAGAGAACTAATACCATTGAGATGAATGGTTGATGATTTCTGTAGACCAGGCTTACAGAAGGAGATGTTCTAGAACTAAAAATCCCAATAGCAAATGAGATGACAGAAAATGAAATTATGAGAGGCCAATAGCAGAACTTAACCATCAGCAGTAAGACTGGTGTAATAAGCTTAATCAATACCCAGTTAAACTGGCTGACAAGGAATAGGAGTAGTACTTCTCCAAGGAGTATCTGTGGAAGTGTCTCATAGCAAATAGACTTCTGGGGCACGTGGGTGGCTAGGTCAGTTAACCATCTGACTCTTGATTTCAGCTCAGGTCATGATTTCAGATTTGTGAGACCAAATGCCATCTAGGGTCCCACACTTGGCATGGAGTCTGCTTGTCCCACTTCCTCTGCTCCTCCCTCCACTCCCCCAAAATAAATTAATGAATAAAATCTTAAAAAAATAAAACAGACTTCTAAGAAACAAAATTGATGGACAATTAATAAAGGAATATATATATGTATATGTATATATATTTAATAAAGGAATATACATGTGTATATGTATATTATATATATATATATATATATATATATATATATATATATATTCTATGCTGCATGAGCAGAAAGCTGTAGGCAATCACTCCAATAGAAAGTCATAATTCAGATTCAGTACCTACTAACTGAAGCAAGGGATGGGTCCTCATGAAGAAGGACTCTGCAACTGCATTTAAATGGATTCAGTAGTAATTTACTCTGCCCTTCTCCAAAGGGACATATAGGCATTTACACAAGTAACCATTCCCTAGTAAAAAGGAAATAACCAATATTTGCAGGAATACTAGATTCAGGGTCCATGCAAACATTGATACCTAAAGATCAAGCATTGGTTGAAGTAGAGTATATAGTGATGAGTTATAAAATGGAGTGCTGACCCCACAGTAAATTAATTGATCTTATTGCCCAAACTGGTGATCATTTACCCATCTCCTCAAAATACAGTTGATTTTAACGCATTTAGAAGCTGCATCTTTGACCTATGGAAAGAGCTGTTGCAGTAAGAAAGATTAAATGGAAATTCTGAAAACTGTGACTCTGCCAATCAAGATACTCATTCAAAAATTATATCAGCCCAGGGAGAAATGGCAGAGATTAGTGCTTCTCAAAAATTCAAGCAAATGTAGAGGTGACACCGCTCATTATTCCTTCATTTTATTTTCAACATAAAACCTATGAAAAAACTGTTTGAATCAGGATAGATGAAAGTAGACTAGCAAAAATGTAACTAAGTTTGTGTCAGAATTGTAACAGTTTTACTAAGTGTGGAACATTTAATGGAGTAACACAGCCTCCATAAGGGTTATATTCTATTAAATTGGCCTGGCGAATGTGCTTCCTTTATTTCAATGCCCATCACTAAGGAAGATAAGAAGCAGTCTGCCTTCACACAATATGAACTATCAGTGTACATTCATGATCTTGCTACAAATATGTTGAATTCTACACTCCGATAGCATATAGTCAAAGAAAACATTCTGAAATTGTCATACTGGCTCACTATATTTGTGATATCATTTAAATTATATCTAGGTAGCAACAAATAGCAAGCACTCTGGGTTGCTTATTGAGACATAACTGGGGTTACGGTAAAGGGTAAAGGTATTGCTACATTGGTGACGATTTCGGGTATGCATTGGTTTAGGACAGCCCGGGTCATCTTCTCCAAGAAAAGGACATGAATTTGTACCTACTTTACGGCTAAGAATAAACAACCATCCCTGGTAGACAACTTTGTGTTTGGAAGCTGCATTTTCTTCATATGTGAGTACAATTCTAACCTATTTACTGTGGAATGAGAAAGGCTTCTGGTTTTTAACTGGTCTCAGAACAATACTGGGTCCTGAAATGAGTACAATGTGTGAGACAAGCAGTCCTGTCATACTGGGCCCCACAATCTACCAGTAGAACATCTGGGTATCAGAGGTACCCTGCTGTAGATAATAATGCACCTTGTTGTCTCAAGAACAGAGGTCTGAATATTTACCATGCTATGTGTAGTTAAGAATTATAGTTTATTTTTAAAATATAGTTATTGGCATGCTAATAGATCCTCGTAGAGCTAGGGTAATTGATCAGTAGACATAAAGCAACTGTGAGTCCTGCACCCCCCCTTCATAAATTAGATAGTTTTGATCAATGATCATAAAATTAGTTGAGATCAGCAGGTGTTCAGCTTAAGTTAAATGTGGTATATCTATGACTGGGTCTAAGCAGTTGTAGAGAGCACAAGCTAGCTGCATGAACAAGTGACTCACAACTCCTTATAACCTAACCTAACTCTTCTACTCTTACACCTTTGTCCCAACTGACAAAGAGGAGAATTAGGATTTCTGTATGAACAAGGGACAAAAGTGAAACTTGGTTTACAGATATGTCAGCATGTATGTTGGTTTTAGTTGACAATGGATGGTCAGTGCACTATGTCTTCCTTCTGCGTGACGATGCTAAAAGATACAAATGAGGGTAAATCCTCCCAAGAGACTGACTTTTAAATGATGCACTACTCATAATTTGCATGGAGAAAGAAATGTCATTGCATTAAGAAAGCATATGAACTCTTTGACATTTATGAATACCCTAAATTATTTTTTTAAGGAATGTGAGGAATAAACTTGGAAGATCAAGCACAAAGAGTTATCTGGAAAAGAAATGTGAGTGGGCTTAAGGAAGTGGGCACAAACGGTGAAGCTGTCACATGCTAATTCCCACCAGTGGAATTTTATTGCAGAAAAGACAGTAACAACTACATGGAGAGGCTGGTTTAGCCGGTGAGTGTCAGCCCCTGCCCTCAAAGATTCCAGTACATGTGCTCCTGTGGGAAAAAATGAGAGCAAAGCATAAGCCCGAGAGCATTTGTTTTCACTCCAAATAGTTAATCTAACATGTGCTGTCATTAGATCTTAGACCTCATGACGCAGAGATAGTAAGCTCCCCCTGTGGTACCAACCCTGGAAGAAACCAACTTGTACGGGTCAGTGGCAAGCTGTTTATACTGTACCCCTTCCATTTTCACTTCTTCTGAGATGGAGTGACACTTTTTTTGGGGGGGGATATAGGTTTGTATTTTGTGACCATAGTGCCTTAGACAACATCACTATCTTTGAAGACTCACAGAATATCTTACTCACAAATGCTAAATCACTCATGCTATTGTCTCAGGACAAGAAGTCTCTTCATGGCAAAGTGTATGCAGAAGTGAGGGGATGACTATGGGATCTGTTATGTAGCTCAGTATCCATAAGCTGAAACCTGATTGAGCAAGAGAAGAAATATGTCCTGAGGATGTAAAACACCAAGGTACAGAAAGCAAGGAGTGGAAACAGGAGTGCCCTCATTCACGATTACCCCCCAGTGATCCATTGGGTGAATGCGTGCTTCCTCCTTCTGCGAATTTTTGGCTTTGAGGGTCTACTTGATCTTGGTCCCTAGATTATAAACACAGTAAGACAATCCACATATGGATCAGCTCTTTTCCTTCCCCTAACTGGAAAATACACTGCCAAACCAGAAATAGGGGTCTGACTGGTCTTAAAACCCTGACACCTCTGTATTGTCTTTGGAGACACAGAGTAGAGGAACCTAAGTCATTCTGAGCCTAAATTAAAAGTCCATGAAAACTGTGAGGTCATAAAGGGGTATTGTTTTAAGCCTCTAATTCTGTGGTAATTTTTATGGCAGCTATTAAGAAATGTAATTCATATATTTACACTTTTGTCCTCCTCCATAAAATTAAGCCACAGAAAATTCAAGTGTGCTATTTCTTGAGATAAATAGTCAAGATATCCTGCCTGGAGAAGATTTAATTTATATCAATTTTCATGTTTGTTCCTCTTGATTCTTTGCTATTTATCCAAACATGTCCATATATCTTTGTTCACACTCGGGAGAATATGTTTCTATTGGAGTACTTTATTATTTGATTTCTCTTCCTGAATCCTGAATATTTCACTTCTTTACTTACTTCTACTTCTGCCGTCGGTTACATTTATATATCAAAGCATGAGAGCTCAAAATGTATGTACCTTTAATGAATTTGTTATATGTCTACATTATTTGCCTTTTCCGTAGCTAGCTAAAAGCAATTATTTTTTAAAATGAAAAAGAGAGAAAGAAGAACATGTGTGTATGATGCTATGATGGCTATTTCCTAATTGCTAGCCTTTTTTAAACTTGGAATTTGTGAATTGCTTTTTATTTAGATTTTTTTTTAATATGTAAAAAGGGAACCAAGACCGGAGATGTAAGGTAATAACAAGTCTGAGGTCGCACATCTAAAGAAATTGCCAACATGGAGTTCAACTTAGCACAGTCTGACTTCAGAAGTTCTACTCTCAGCCACCTCAAAATGCCTCTCTCAGTGACATTAAACTTGGTCTTCAAATTTACTATTATCATTGTAGAAGGCCTAGCACAAGGGTGGGCATAGCAGAAGTGCTGAATATATATGCATTTTACTGATTTCGCAAGAAAAAAAAAAGAGGTATTTTGCTCAAGACCCGAATAGATTAACAAAGAAGAGATTAAAATGATGGGGCTCACCAACTCTGAGAAAACCTCTCAGATTCAGTGGGGAAGAGTTTGTAAATCCTGCCTTTCTGCGGTTTATATGCATTGTATCTGTATTTATTATTGTGGACAGAAGTAGGGCAAAGCTTGGGAGTGTACTATTGAATCAGACTGCCTTGAGCCTTGGCACTGTTGTTAACCAACTAAATCCCATTCCTGTTTGTCTGCTATTTGTTCTTCTAATGCAAGGGCAAACCATGGCCTGTGAGCTAAATCCAACCTATGGGCTGTTTTTGTACAGCCCATGTGTTAATGGTTTCTAGATTTGTAAACAGTTTTAAATGAAACCAGAAAAATATATGACAGAGACCATATATTACCCTTAAAGGCTAAACTATTTACTAGCTGGCTCCCACAGAAAAAGTTTACCAACCCCACTCAAACTCTTGTGCCTCATGACCTTGTTCTTTGTTTTTGCTGTTTTGATTTCTGGAATATCTCTCCACATTTTAATACAACTGGCTCTATTTTTCATTCAGATTTTACCTTAAAGAATCACCTCTTTAGATAAGCGTCCCCTTTCATTTTTTCCTACATCATTTTATTTGATTTTATGATAGCATTTATCATTCCTGAAAATATATACATATATATTTAATAATATATTTAATATATATATATATATATATATATATATATATATATATATATATATATTATTCTCCCAATTCCTTACTCAAAGTGGACAGCACTCTTCTGCCCATGTATCAGTGTATCGTCATGGCTTATCTTATGGCCACATTTTAGAAATGTACTGGAAAAAACACAAGTATAGGTATAGATAAGTGTTGCATTATCCTATGCAAACTCTCATTTGAGTTTGAGAGTTCGCACTCTCAAATGCAAACTTTCATTACAAAATGAAAGTAATTATTACCGATTTGGAAAATACAACTCCTTTTTGAGTTAAAGCCCTGTTTGAATGGTAACATCCTATTACCTCAGAAAAAGAATAGCTCTGCTCTGGTCTCATGAAGTTGATTCATTTTTTTTTTTCCTTAAGGTTCACTTTTCTTCAGCAATTTTTAGCAAAATTACTGTCACTCAAATATGTTCATTTCCAAAATCTCTACTTCCATTAAATAAGAATAATTGACAGAGAGCTCTGTAGAAAAGTGAAACACTGAATTGTGATAATCACCCAGGAAATTGCCTCGTTCCTCTGTTTCTTTTTGGGTAAGAAGGGAGAGCCTATATTTGTGAACTTAGACAGTTGGTTTAAGTGGAACAAAAGGAACTCTCTGCGATTCTGTTTGAGACACAGTGTCTGGGCTCTAGCAGTGGGTCATTTCAGTGCGATTTGGGAGTTCAGTGCTATTTATAGTACACTTAGGACTCAAGGCTTACTTGCTAAGGAGCACTGATATTTTGCATCTGAATTCTTCTTACTTACGGACTCCAGTTTAAAAAGGCCCGAACTTTATGAAGCATCACTGTGGAAAACAGGAAGACTAGTCAATTGCTATTAATCTACTGTTTACTGAAACATTAACATGTTCTTGCTGCCCAGAGGTATTAATAAAATGATGATTTTTTTAATGTGTATTTGCATCAGCCTCACGAGTTCCAATCTCTCTCTCACATAAATACACCCTTTCTACACACACAAACATGCACAAATTTGCACACATGCCTGTAATCGTTAGATATTTATACACGTTTATGGGCTTAAATACATATATGTTTATATAGGTTCCTATTATCTCAACCGTTCTTTTATTTGGTAAGAGAAGGTACAATTATATTATATGTTTCTACTTATTTAATGAAGAATAATATGTTCAGCGTCTTAGCACTTCATAAAATGTCTTGCATGCTGTAAGTTCATAAATATTTTTTGAACTGAATTCAGTTTTCTTTTTGTATTAGTCTGAACTGACTGCCATTCAAAATGCTATAGACTTGGTGGCTTAAGTTCTTTTTCTCATAATTCTGGAGGCAGAAAAGTCCAAAATTAAGATTCTGGTGGAGTTCGGGTCTGGTGAGGCCTCTTTCCCTGGCTTGCACATGGTCACTTTCTTGCTGTTATATCCTCTTTTCCTCTTTTTATAAAGCCATAGTCCCATCAGAGTAGGGTCCTACTCTTATGATCTCATTTGAATTTATGTCCTAGGGATCCTGTTTCCAAATACAGTGATATTAGGAATTAAAGCTTCAACAGTTGAATTTTGGGGGAGCACATTTCAGTGACACTCTTCTTTGAATGACTTTCCATTTCTCCAGTTATTCTGTTTACTTACAAAGATAAAGTTCATGGGATTTAATTTAAATTAACAGTCTGCACAGAACAATATTCTTATTTAGACCATAACAACAATGCTCATTTTTCATCTAAAAATATTTACATTAATCTTTTTATATCTTCATATTTGGAGTTATGAATATTAATACTTATATTTTTCAAATGATTGACACATGTTTATTCTTAGAATAGCATGCTTAATGCTTCAAGGGTTGGAAATTTGTTGTGATAAACAATTCTTGTAGCATTTTCTATTACACCTTATAAGTTAGAAAAATCCTTCCCTCTGAGTTTACATGCTTTCTATTGACAGTTACACATTTTCCCTTTTATCATATGGAAAGTCTCATTTTTTTCTTCCTTCTCTTCCTTCTTCATCCTTCTTCTTCTTTCTTTCTTTCTTTCTTTCTTTCTTTCTTTCTTTCTTTCTTTCTTTCTTCTTTCTTTCCCCTTCCTTCCTTCCTTCCTTCCTTCCTTCCTTCCTTCCTTCCTTCCTTCCTTCCTTCCTTCCTTCCTTTCCTTTCCTTTTTCCTTTCCTTTTTCCTTTCCTCTTTCCTTCCTTTTTCTTTTCATGTTGACCAGAGGCCTCATCTACTGTTCTGTAGCTCTCTATCATGTCAATCTCGTTAGGAGAAGAGACAATTGAAGGAATTTTATTACAAACAGCCTTGGCTAGTTGAGCTGGGATTCCTTTTAATGAACACAGTGAGTGAGAATGCAACTCATTCCCAACACACACACACACACACACACACACACACACACACACACACACCTTCCAATTTCCAGAGCAATTCTTTGAGAGATTCTCCATTTTGAGAAGGACTCACAAATTCCATCTTTTTCCCAGTAGTTTCCCATCTACCAGTCAGATTTCCACCTCTGCAGGAAACTTGAACATTAGAATCATAGACTGGAGTGAATGCAAGTGTCACCCTCTGTGAATGCACTGCGTTGCTTCTTTTGCTTCCCATACTGTTTCCACCTCTTCCCTACACAGATATTGTCTATTGTATTGTCATATTTGTTTAACTTTTACTCAAATGCTTTTGACATCTAATAATCGAGGTTATTCTCTAAATATGGTAATGGGTGGAAGGATTTGGGGCAAAGTACAAAGTTTCTCAATTCCTATTTCCTGATCTATAAAATTAAGAAAACAAACATTGTATTGTGCATACATCATGGGAATACTCAGAAAATATCAGTGCTTTCATTTATCATATTAATTTTGATAAGAGAAGCATACCGTGGAACAATATTAGGCTTAAATGGAGATTTCCAATAATAGCGTTCAGTAGCTAACATATCCTTTATTCTGTGGTCAGACAAAAGGGGTGTTAACAACCGATCCAATTTGTGGGTTGATATGTTCAGCTTTAATTGTCCAACTTTTCATTAATCAACTTTTAAATGTTGAGGGTCTTTTGAGTATAATCTAATATGCTTGATTAAGGTATACCACCATATTTGATATTCACAGAAACTCTGTGTTTAAAAAACCTCTTTTCTGAAGATTTTATTTATTTATTCATCAGAGACACAGAGAGAGGCAGAGACATAGGCAGAGGGGGAGGCAGGCTCCCTACAGAGACCCTGATGCAGTATTCGATCCCAGGACCCAGGATCACGACCCAAGTCAAAGGCAGACACTCAACCACTGAGTCACTCATATGCCCCTAAAAAAAACTTTAAATATGTTTTATAAATGGGGCTCCAAGAAGGTATGTAACTATTAGAAGCAAGTGATACAAGATTCCCTGCACAAAATATAGTTAAGGAAAAAAAGTTATACACAACTTTTTACATCAACAAAAATAAAAAAAAATGTGTATTATTTTGAGACAGATGCAATGTCTAACCCTATTTGTTACCAAAATACTAGGCTACTTTTTTTTTTTCCAACTTATGCATTGACCTGACAAATTATATGTAAATTATGTGCAATGTCTTTCAGTTAAAAGTTTTCCTGAACAATGAAGGTTATAATTAAAGGGAGAGTAAATATGCACTCAATTTAACCTTCAGGAAGGGAAAAGAGACCATCTGGTTTATTTCAGTGCCTTTACTGTGAAAATATGACTATAGTGGTTTATACGCTATTGTTGACACCACTTTTAAATCTGCTTTTATGGATCATTTCTTACAGTGTCTCCCTCAGGGAAACATATAAGAGGTGACACAAAGGTTTGTAATGATGCTTCAACAGTAATTAGTGATAGTGGTAACTTTTAGAAGACTTTTAGAAAAGAAAATGAACTAAGGTTAGCTTATCCTCCCTCTTTTAATAGGATTATGTTTAAAACAATAAAACACTAATCTAAATACATGTTGGTGTCTTTAAAATAACGAAAAATGTGTTGTAAGCCTCTAAGCACAGTGTGCTCTTAACCATGTTCATTTATAGAAATGTGCTCAAAATTTAAGGCTGCATTAAATTTTTCATGACTTTTTCTAGTGTTTTAAATGCAGTAGTTAATCTTGAAATGAACTTCATTGCCATGAAACAGTAATACACTAAAGAATTTTAACGATTCTGGCAAAGGATGGGATTTATTTTAGGAAGAAGTAAGATATTCATACATATATTTAGCCAAAAGTGTGAAAAATACAATCTGCTTTATAGTATCTTCCGTTATTCGATACAGATATTCAAACTAAATGATTGCTGCAAACATGTCAAAAAAGAAAAAAAAAAAGGTGCCAACCTTAGAATATTGCCTGAGAAGCAAATTTCATGAGAGGGTAATGTGTGAGCTTTCTTTGATTTTTGTCATAATGCAAAAATGAAATAAAGTCTTTTTTTAAGTATTGTAGTTTCTTACAGCATAATGGTGTGTACATATAGGCAGAGAAAAAATATAGCTTAAAACGATTTACAAGAAACTAAGACTGCTAGAAATATAGTTTTTCAATGTCATTTTAGATTAATTCTGTCATTGTTCATCTATTGATTTTAGCTTAGTTATATGAAAATATTCCCAGAAAGAACTCAGAACATTAAGGGTATTTTCTGGGAAATTATAGTATGAACCAGAATATGAATAATAAGATTTAAAAAAAATCCTCTTTAAAAAAAATAAAAAATAAAAAATCCTCTTTAACCTAGATGCACATTGAGTGTGCATCTATTGTTTTATCTGATCAACAGCTCAACTTTCCACTATGTTTTTGAGAAATTTTCTCTAGTTAGTAAAAATCCTGTCATCCTGGCCACATCAATGCATATGACTCAACTTGGAAAGTGTCTCGCCAGAAAAACTGTTCCAAAGTGAAAATACGCACCAACCAGTGTCCTTTCCTACGTGATATGTGACTGATATAAGGAAATAAAAAATATCTTTTCTTTTTCCCCTTAGGGCTGCTGGACACAATAGTGTCCCTGACTATACTTAGTTGCTATTGTTCCCATTTATAGTTGCTACTTAACTTATGTAACTTGAATAATATTTGTCACAACATGGGTTGTTTTATCTCCTAATCAAATAAAAATAGTCTGTAGTTATATTGCAATTTGATTTGCAATAAAGTAAATCCATCTTGAATAAATTTTTATTTTTCATTGATTTTTATTAAAACAGAGACTTCAAAAAAAATTAAAAAAAATAAAACAGAGAGACTTCAGGACAAAATTTGACAGCCTGTAATTAAATGTAACCTTGTGAAAATTTCCTATTTAGGAAAAGAATCAACTTCCAGTAATTATTTATGCAGAGACAAATCAATATTTTTGAATCATTATTCAGAAATGAAAATAAAGTACTAAAGGCAGCGATATGCTACGGTTCCCAGAAACTGACAACAGCCAAACATATGCCCCATCTGATTAAAATGTTTTCAACAGTTTTCACATATTACCAGTTCAAAAGAAAACTTCTGGCGATAATGCATATGTTTATTACCTTGACTGTGGTGATATTATTACAGGTGTATATACATGTCAAAAATCATCAAATTGTATACATTAAGTGTATCTTTTTGTATATCAGTTACACATCAATAAAGGTGTAAAATAGTTGCATGCAAATATTTTTTAAATGGCCATCTTAATCATTTTTGCCCTGTCTGTATGAGCTATCGTCAAGACACTATGTGTGTAAATGGCTATAATAATTATGAGTTTTCATCCTTATTTTGATATGTTTGTATATATGTTCAGTAAATATGTCTTCTTCCTTTTTCATACCCTTGTCATCTAATAGGAGATGTATTAATTATAATTAATTTTGTATCTCAGTATTTAAATTACATGATATCAAATGGGAGCTAAGAAAAGAATGAACATCACACAAAGACAAAAAGAGGGCAAGCAGCCTGTTGTAGGAAGTCACTGTGTTTTCATTTATTGGGAGAGTTGCACGATGTTAGGTAGAAGCGTGATTTATTATCTCCTCTATTTGGACATGAAGTATGCTTTAAGGAGATATACGGTATAGGTGCCAAGTTGGCACTCCCATGCTTTTTAATGTGCCAACTTGGCTAAGTTAGACTGTGTTTCCAAGAATTCCCTTTCCTGTGTTTCTGATTAGGATAGACCAAAAGAGAGGTTATTGTTCTTGATTGAGAGGGTAGAGGTGAAGCAGCAATTTTTAAGCTCTCACATTTTGGTGAAGATATGGTTATTCACAACATTGGCAAGAGGCAAGGTCTGACCTTACCACTGCTTCACTTTCCCATAGATCCACCTTGAAACTTTTCTACACATATGCTAGGCACTTAGCTCAGTGATGAAGGGCCCAGCTTTTGCAGGATACTGATAGCAATAAAGTAAAAGACTGCAAAATTGTCATGGCTTTTAATTCATCATCATGGGCCTCAGCTCCTGCTATGAATTTTAATTTGTTCTTGTTCTCCTTTAGCTTATCAACATCTTCCCTTCCCCATTTCTGTAGACTTCAACTGTAACTTCATATGCAAAGAATAAGCCATACAGAGTCTGCTTAACCAATATACTTAGCCGGCTCTGACAATTACATAAGATCAAATCCCTATAACACAGACAAACCTAGCTATCTAGCTAGATGGAAAGAACCCTAGCTGATTGCGTATTCTTAAGTTATATCTTAATTGGTGCAGTGAGGCATCTATTGAAGATCATCAATGGAAGAAATTGAAAATAAAAAGATTTTAATGTACTTTTAAAAATTAATTTATTATCAAAAATGTGATTATTATTAATCTTTTTTTTGAGAGAGAGAAAGAGTGAGACTGCATGAGAGCAGAGGAAGAGGGAGAGAATCTTAAGTAAACTCCATGCCCAGTGCAGAGCCCGACAGAGGCTCAGTCTCACCATCCTGAGATCATGACCTGAGCCAAAACCAAGAGTCAGACACTCAACCGACTGAGCCACCCAGGTGACCCATTTTTAGTCATTATTAAATACATTTTATCCATAGACAAATTGAGCTTCAGAAAGCATTATAAGCAACCTGACAGGTTAATCTTACTAAATCTATTCCAGTATCTATAAAATTATCATCTCATCATTAGAAAAAATGATTTTCCTTTCTTTTACTAGAAAATTGTTATAATTTTCTAATGAACAGGACACATGAAAGTCATGATACTTGTTTTGCTTTTCTGTTTGTGTATTTATTTATTCTAAATGAGATTGCCTGAATGGGTTAAGAATTTGGAGAGGAATAAAGTGTGATTAATCTGAAAATTCATTTCTTAAGCAGTTTTTTTACAACATCATTCCATCTGCCCCAATTTTTATTTGTTACAATAAAAATGCATTGTTTTATTCTTAACACAAAGACTTTTGAACTTATTTGTTTTTTTAGAAAAATGAACATATGGACAATTTATAAACTTCTACATACATCTAATTTTCTTTAGAATTTTGTCCCAAATGATAAATTTGGACGAGAGTTAATATATAACCAATAAATTAGTGGTGTGCTATTGTTGTCAAGAAAAAGTGGCATTAATGGCAATTTAACAGTAGATTGGTGCATACTGTTCAGCAACAGAATTAAGTGAAAGAACTATGCATTTTGTATAAGTTTAAAACACAAAAATTTAGAAATAAATGTGTAACATTTATATTATAAAATTTCATTTTGATTTTATTTACTTTGTAAGATTTTATTCATTTATTCATGAGAGACACAGAAAGGGAGGCAGAGACATAGGCAGATGGAGAAGCAGGCTCCCTGTAGGGAGCCCCATGGAACTCCATCCCAGGACCCAGGATCATTATCTCAAACACAGAGCCACCCTGGTGCCCTCATTTTGATTTTAGATGCAGTAGACTTGTCTTTCAAAATATACTGTAATACTATAATTTATAAAAGTGAAAATGAAAAACCAATGAAATGTCTCACAATTTTGGATATGTTAGGTAACAGATAGAAATTAATTGTTAAAAATAGGTTAAAAAGTCTAGAAACAGATTCACATACATATAATCAAAGTGACCTTTGACAGAGAATCAAAGGAAATACAATGGAGAGAAGCCAGTTTTCCATAAGTGGTACTAGACTGGATATCCATAAACAGACAAAAAAGTGAATCTAGAAACAGACTATACACCCTTCATAAAAATCAACTCAAAATGGATAAAAGACCTACACCTAAAATACAAAACTAGAAATCTCATAGAAGATAACATAGGAGAAATCTAAATGACCTAGGGTTTAGCGGTGCCTGGGTGGCTCAGTTGGTTAAGCATCTGCCTTGGTTCAAGTCGTAATCCCAGCGCCCTAGGATCCTGCCTGGCATTAGGCTTTCCACTCAGTGGGGAGCCTGCTTGTTCCTCTGCCCCTCACTCATACATCCTAATAAATAAATAAATAAATAAATAAATAAATAAATAAATTTTAAAAATTACCTTGAGTTTGTCAGTGACTTGTTAGATTTAACACCAAAGACATAGTCATGCAAAATAAGAATCAATACTGGACTTCACTGAAATGAAAAACATTCAGAAAAGAATGTCTAATGGAATGAAAAGATTAGTCAGAGACTGGAAGAAAACATTTGCAAAGACGTATCTAATAAGGACAATTATCCAAAATATAAAAAGAACTGTTAAAATTCAACAATAAGAAAATAAATCACTCAATTAAAGATGGGCAAAAGAACATAATGGGTAAGTCACTGAAGAATATATATAGATAGAAAATAAGCGTACGATACAACGTTCCATTTCATATGTCATTAGGGAATTGCATATTAAAACAAAAATGAGATGGATACCCAGTAGGATGGACAGAATCTAGAACTTTGACAACACCATTTTTTTAAGGATTTTATTTATTCATGAGAGACACAGAGAGAGAGAGAGAGAGAAAGGAGAGAGAGAGAGAGAGAGAGAGAGGCAGAGACACAGGCAGAGGGAGAGACAACACCAAATTTTGAGAAGGATGTGGTGCAGCAGGAATGAGAATACATTGCTGGTGAGAATGAAAACTTAATAGAGCAACTCTAAAAGACAGTTTGGAAATTTTTTATCAAATTAAGCTTATTCTTACCATATGACCCAGCAGTCATACAATGTAGTACTTACTCAATTGATTTGAAGACTTACATCTACATAAAAATATGCACAAGAATGTTTTTAAACGGGACGTCTGGGTGGCTCGGAGGTTGAGCGTTTGGCCCAGGGTCTGATCCCAGGATCCAGGATTGGGTCCCACATCAGGCTTCCTGCATGGAGCCTGCTTCTCCCTCAGCCTGTGTCTCTCTCTGTCTCTGTCTCTGTCTCTCTCTCTCTCACTGTCTCTTATGAATAAATAAATAAAAGTCTTTAAAAATGTTTATAAAAACTTTGTTCATCACTGCCCAAACTTGGAAGCAATCGAGAGGTCTTTCAGTAAGTGAACAGATAAATAAACTGTGGTACACCTAGACTGTGAAGTATTATTCCGTGCTAAAAAGATATAAGCTATCAGCTTATGAAAGGACCTAGAGGAAACTTAAATGTATATCACTGAGGGAAAGAAGCCAATATGATAAAGCCACAAACTGAATGATTCCAATTATATGACACTTTGGGAAATGGAAAACTATGAGACAATTAAAAAAAAATCAGTGGTGATTTTTAAGACAGAACACAGGACTTTTAAGGCAGTGAAATCATTATAAATGATACTATAATGGTGGATACATGCAATTACATATTTTTAAAAATCCATAGAATGTACAACACATTAGAAATAATCCTTAAACTATAGACTTTAGATGACAAGGTGGTGTGACCATTAAGGTAGTGTAACCTCCTTTGTCACAAAGATACCACTTTGCCATGAGATGCCACTGGGGTGGTGTGTGGCTATGAATGTGTGGAGAGAGTAAGTATATGGGAAATCTCTGTACCTTCTGCTTAATTTTGCTGTGAACCCAAAACTACTTTAAAAAAAAAACAAAATTATTTCAAAAATCAGGCAGCAAAACTACATAACATATCAGGTGACTATATTTCTGGGATTTATGGGTGTGTGTGTATCTGTGTATGTCAGGAAATGAGATGAATGATACATAACAGAATGTTAACATGAGTGCTATTTTATTTTCTTTCTAAATTGCTATCCTCTACTTTTCATAAAACATGTACATTAATTGGGAGTAGTTAAAAATATAAATAAGTTGATTCTCTTTTTAGGTTTATGCAACTTAAAATTAAGTCCACTGAGTTAACAGGAAAAATAAAAGAGCAAGGAAAATAAATAAACGAATTAAAAAAAGTTGTATGATAAAGGACTATTTTTGGCTACAGTAACAGAACTGTGACTAAGATTAGCTTAATCCATGAGAAAATGTACTGCATGCTTTTGGGGTTTTGTTAATGAGATAGGCATACCTTGGAGATAGTGTGGATTCAGTTCCAGGCCACCACAGCAAAACAAGTCAAATGTATTTTTTGGTTTCCAAGTGCATAGAAAAATTCTGTTTATTCTATAATGTAGTTGGTGAAGTGTGCAATAGGACTACATCTTTAAAGTGTATACATCTTAATTAGAAAATATTGCTAAAAATTGCAAACCATTATCTCAGCTTTCAGTGAGTTGTAATCAGTTTGCTGGTAGAAATTCATGCCTTGATGTTAACGACTGCTGACTGATCAGGGCGGTGGTTGCTGAAGGCTGGGGTGGCTGTGGCAATTTTTAAAAATAACACAACAATGAACTTTGCCACAGTGACCGACTTCCTTTCACGAACAATTTCTTTGTAACATGCAATATTGGCAGCATTTTATCCACAGTAGAACTTTCAAAATCGAAGTCAATCCTCTCAAACCCTTGCGGCTGCTTTATCAACTAAGTTTATGAAATATTCCAAATCGTTTGTTCCCATTGCAATTCTTCACAGCATCATCACCAGAAGTAGATTCCATCTCAAGAAACCACTGTCTTTGCTCATCTCTGAGAAGCAACTCCTCACCCATTAAAATTTTATCATGAGGTTGTAGCAATTCAGACACATCTTCAGTCTCCACTTCTAATTCTAGTTCTCTTCTTCTTTCCACCATATCTGGAGTTACTTCCTCCACTGGAGTTTTTAATTCCTCATAGTTACCCATGAAGGCTGAGATCAACGTTTTCCAAACTCCTATTACTGTTGATTTTAAGTTCTTCCCATAAGTCACAAATATTTTTAAAACTGTCTAGAATGGTGAATCCGTTCCAAAAGGTTTTGAATTTACTTTCCCCTGAACCATCAGAAGAATGACTATCTATGGCAGCTACAGCCTTGCAAAATGCATTTCTTAAATAATAGGACTTGAAAGACAAAGTTACTCCCTGGTTCATGGGCTACAGAATGGAAGTTATGTTGGCAGGCATGGAAATATTAGTCTCGTTATATATTTTATCAGAGCTCTTGGGTGACCAGGTGCATTGTCAATGAACATTATTTTGACAGGAATCTTTTTCTTTCCTTTTCTTTTTTCTTTTTTTTCTTTTTCTTTTTTTTTTTTTTTTTTCTGGGCAGTGAGTCTCAACAATGGGCTTAAAATATTCAGTAAACCATCATGTTGGAAATAGATGTGCTGTCATACAAGTTTTATTGTTCCATTTATACAGCACAGACGGGGTAGATTTACGATAATTCTTAAGGGCCATAGTTGTTGCAAGATGTTTAACAAGCACTGGTTTCAACTGAGAGTCACCATCTGCATTAGCCCCTCACAAGATGGTCAGTCTGGCCTTTCAAGTTTTGAAGCCAGTCACTGGCTGCTCCTTTCTAGGCAATGAAGGTCCTAAATGGCATCTTCTTCCAAAGGAAGGCTGTTTTGTCTACATTGAACACCTGTTGTTGAGTGCATCTACCTTCATTAATTATCTGAGCTAGGTCTTCCGAATAACTTGCTGCAGCTTCTTCATCAGCATCTGAAGTTTCATGTTGCTCTTTCATGTTATGAGACAGCTTCTTTCCTTAAGCCTCTTGAACCAACCTCTGTTAGCTTCAAACTTCTTTCTGCAGTTTTTTCACCTCCCTTAGCTTACATAGAGGTGAAGAGAACTGGGGCCTTGCTCTGGATTAGATTTTGGCTAACATAAAATTGTGAGTGGTTTGACATTATATCTAGTCCACACACACACACAAAAAAAAAAAGGAAAGAAAGAAAAAGAAAACCTTTCTCCTCATCAGTAATAAAGGTTTTTTTCTTTATTATTATTTCTTATCATTTGAGCATTCACTGGAGTAAAATTTTAATTTCCTTCAAGAACTTTTCCTTTGCTCTCACAACTTGGCTAACCTACACGAGAGACCTTACTTTTGGCCTACCTCAGCTTTAGACATTCTTCCCTCACTAAGCTTACTCATTTATAGCTTTTAATTTGAAGTAAAAGATGTGTGACTTGTTCTTTCACTTGAACACTTAGAAGACATTGTAGGATTATTATCTGGCCTAATATCAATATTATTGTGTTTCAGCCAATAGGAAGCTAGAGGGGCAGGGAGAGATTGGGAATAGCTGGTCAGTAAAACAATTCGAACACACACAACATCCATTACTTAAATTCACCATCTTTTATGGGCATGGTCTGAGGTGCCTCCCCAAAATTAGAATAGTAACATAAATTATCACTCTTCACAAATTATCATAGCATAAGTAATAATGAAAAAGTTTGAAATATTACAAGAATTACCAAAATGTCACACAAAGAAACAAAGTGAGCAGATGCTATTAGAAATATGGTACCAATTTACTTGCTCCCTGCAGAGTTGCCACAAACATTCAATTTGTGAAAAAATAAGTATCTGCAAAACATAATAAAGCTAAATACAATAAAATAAGGTGCGTCTATAGTCAATAGTCAAAGGGTCCATGGTTGCAGTCTTGATACAGCCCTTTTTCTCTCTTTATTTGTGTGCTTGGGGAATTGACCTTATTTCTAAGGATTTCTCTCCATGATTCTGAGTGAGTTATCACAGATACAGGGTTTATGTCCTGTCTAGAGAGTCCCCAAGGCAAGGAGGAAGGAAGCAGGAAAAATGCTTGTCTTATAACTCCTTTCTTTTGTCACAATGAAAATTTCTATGGAGAAGACCCCAAAGAAGTCCTACTTTACTTAAAAAAAAAAAGTACTTAAAAAAAAAAAAACCTACTCACAGCTAGACTACTCATTAACACAAAGGAATAGAAAAAATATATATATGTCATAATTGGCTTGGACCAATCAGAAACTATGTCCTGTTTGCACATAAATTTCACCAATTTATATCATTTGCTTATTAAATGATAATTGATCTGTCAACCAGTAGCTCTGCTACATCCTAATAAAATCTAGGAAAGGGTAGGCTTAAGGTTGACAATTTTAATTAATGCATTTTATGTTTCACTGGTATGATCTCAAGTGTGGAGGTTGTAC
The DNA here is from genome assembly GCF_905146905.1 of Nyctereutes procyonoides. Taxonomy (NCBI): domain Eukaryota; kingdom Metazoa; phylum Chordata; class Mammalia; order Carnivora; family Canidae; genus Nyctereutes; species Nyctereutes procyonoides. The sequence goes on from NW_026575046.1 coordinate 7,869,445, forward strand.
ATAGCACATTTATATGTTACTTTAAAAATATATTGAGAAATATATGAAATAAGGATTTACATCGCATATACAACTGCAATATCAATAGAGCTAGATGTTAAAAAAGTTCAAATACAAAATACAGGATTACATTCCTGAAACGTAAAAGTACACACTAAGAAAAAAAATATATTTTGTGAAACTTTTTCTCTGTATATCCAAATATAATGAATTTCTTCATAACAGTCTAGTTTTAGGGACTGAGCTGGATTAAGGAAACATACACAAGAACCTTTCAGTATGGCTTTAATTGCTATATTTTGTGACTTGTTTTCACTATAACACTAATCTAGTCTGCATTGTTCAGATCACTCAAAATCTTCATTATGCATCCAAAAGTGTCTAAATAATACTTAGAAGGAACTTAGAAACTAGCTTATTATACTTCTGAATTGAAAAATTATGTGCCATCTTTTATATTTGTTGCTGATCATATTTTCCTCAAAATTAATATTTAATTTTAATAATTTTTAAAATTTATTTATTAGTGAGAGATACAGAGAAATGCAGAGACACAGGCAGAGGGAGAAGCAGGCTCCCTGCAGGGATCCCGACGAGGGATTTGATCCCAGGTATCCAAGATCACACTCTGGTCTGAAGGCGGCGTTAAACCGCTGAGCCACTCAGGCTGCCCCACCCTTGCTTTTAATTAAAGAGCATGTATGCAATTGCAAGAATTACATCATTTATTTTTTTAAATTAAGTATGCATTAAATCATTCTGCATTTTGACTACCTAGAGAGTAACATCAAATCTAGCAGTGCATAGGACACTCAATTTCAAAGCATTTATCCATCACATAGGGAAAAAAAACAACAACTACAAACTCGTTTTTTTGGTATGCATAATGCCAGTTGGTCTTTCTCACTGTCAGGAAAACACTCTTCTTAAGCAAAACTTCATACATGTCATTTGTATCCACAATTTTGATAAAAATTGTCATTGAAATGAATAAAAAATGATCTTGCAGCTTTACCAACATCATTTAAAGTACTATGCAAAAATAATCAATTTAATGGAATGATGATCATGTTCCAAAATACAAATTTTGATGGACAGGGTGAATGAAAAACATTATCCATAACTTCTCATGAAATCTTTTAAAATACAGTGATACTGGTTTTTGTGCCAAAAAAAAATTCTTCAATAAAAAGGGAAGATAGTCTGTGTACCTTTTTTGGCTTGTCTTCCTGTTCATCTCATGCTCCTGTTATTAATTACAATTGCTATGACTTTAGAGTCAATGCTGATATTGATGAGGATCCATCTAATGTTTCACCGCATATTAGGATGTAAAAAAAGACTTTTCCTTATTTTTTCTAATATTTTCCAATTTGTTACTTCAGTCTTTTTCCCGCTGGTTCACCAAAGTTCTGCACAAAATATTCATCTTTTCAAAAACTAGCTTCTGATTTATTCAGTAAGTGTATCTTTACAACTTATATTACACTGGGCATTCTAACATTTTATCTCTCTAAATGAAATTAGGAAAATCTGTACACTTAGAAAAAAAGAAAAGTATAATCTCATTAATGTTGAAATGTGAAATAGGATTTTTGTAATATCGGTAGAGGTCTCTATAATTTTTCTTTCAGTTTAAATATCCAGAAGACTGCATGTAATCTTATTTCTCTCATAGCAATTTGGCTAGCCAAACTTTTCTAACTGTCTTCCAAGAAAGTTTCCAGTCCTGGTCCAGATAAATCTGGTTTTTGAGGAGGGATCATGTTGACCCACTATGAGTTCTGGATAGGCAGTTGTATTCCTGAGAAAACCATATGTGTCTTGCCACCTTAATTTTATATTTTGATGTGATATTTGCTAGAATGAGTGGTGGTATTCATGCTGATGTTTTGTTGGCTTATTATTCTGTGCATGTGTGTGTTTGCTTTTTTCCTGTCTATCTTCATTTAGGCCTTTCAGTAGAAATTACCAATCCAACATTAAATTTACTCTGTTCTTTAAAAATAGGGAATAACACTAATTAAACATATGCTAGAGATCCATAGATATTTAAATAAACAACATACTGAAGTCTATCTCTCACCACATGGACTATAGCTCAACATCCCCATCCTTCTCTCTAAGGTGGATGTTGTAATTCTTCCCTATAATTTTAAACTTTTGTATGAAGAATATAAATTTTCCATAAGGGAAAAAAAAAGACATGAAATCAGTATGTGTGAGTATGAAAAGCTGAACTGCTTATCATTATTACTAACTCTTTCCTAGGTAAATAACTTTTTAAAGCTAGGAAGTTTATTTTATTAGCAACATTTTTCAGGATCTCACAGGCTTTCTATCGACATAATGTTTTAGTGTTTAAGAACATTAAAAAATGTTATTTTTAATATGTAAGTTCTATTCATAGCTTCAAAATATTTAAACATTACCTAAAGTATTTTATTTAGTCACTTGCAATACTAAATATCATACTTTTTGCACAAGAATATTTAAATCACTTTGTATATTATTGTATAAATAAATATGAAATCTAGAATTCATGGAGTGATGAAATATTTTAGCTGGGAAAAGGAGATATTCTAGGATTTAAAAGGAGGGAACCCTGAGCATCTGATGCTGGTCTCTGTGGTAGATGGAACAATGTTCCATCCCCTAATCCATGTCGTTACCACTAGAATCTTTGAAGATGTTACTTTACATAGCAAAAAGGGCACTGCAGGTGTATTTTTATTGAAAAGCAAAGATGCTGAGATTATCCTGGTTTATCTTGGTAGACCCAGTCTAATTACAAGGGTCATTAGAAGAGGAAGAAGGAAGAACAGAGTCAAGAGAGATGTGCTGACGTCGAGGTGGAAGCTGAGTTCAGTGTTGTGAGGTCACAAGTCAAGGAAGGCACCAGCCTCAGGGAAAGGCCAGAAAAAGACATTTTCCCCAGAGCCTCCACATTGAAAACATCCCTGCTGACAGTTTGATTTTAATGCTGTAATATGCATCCTGGACTTCTAACCTACAGAACTCTACGACAATAAATTAGTGTTGTTTTAGTTATTAAGTTTATGGCAATTTGTTACAGCAGCAATGATAAACTAATGTATCATCTCTCAGTACACACTCATTAAGCATAAATTGATATGGGTTGGGTTTTTTAAATGACTTCTGCACTTCAAAAGCACTAATTGTAAGCACTGGAACCTAAAATGTGTGTGTGTGTGTGTGTGTGTGTGTGCGTGTGCGCGCACGTTGGGGGGGGGGAGTTAATTTTTCTATTCCATGCTGCCTGTGTTATTTCACTACTCTAAGCTATTTTAGCTTACAAAATTAAAAAAAAAAAAGAGGGGTGGAGAAGGAAGTTAACACTTAATTGATGTAATCCAAAAGGAAATGCTCAAAAGCATTACCAGTAAAAAAAAAAAAAAAAAAAAAAAAAGTAATTGACAGATTTTTAACACATTTTCATTTTAGGATAAATTCAAACCTCACAGCATATGGTAATTGGTTTGTCTTGAAGTGATTTTTAAAAATATGCACTTTTCTAAAAAGTGTAACTTCTTGAGCTGTCGTTTAAAAAAATTCACACTTTTCAAGCATATTTGTTTCCACCTACTGCATCTGATTATGGTGTCTTGCCCCTGTCTACATTTGCATAGTCTGTGTGGGCTCATCTATGGATAGGGACATGTTGTTTCCATCGGTGATGGGTCCAGAGAAGGATTGTTCTTACATCCTTCTTTTCTATATCAAACTTGTGTAGTTCTCACCAGCAAGGCCCAGCTCCTCTATTAAAATATATTTTTGGTATGACCTTGACTGTAATTGGCATCATCTAAATTTTCAACTTCTACACAAGCTAAAATTCAGCTTTCTATATTCAAAAGAAATTTCCAGAATGTGTTCCCATTTCATATTGAAGATAATGCAGAACAGATAGAAACAAAGAACTTTGAATGAAAATTCTTATTGAAGAAAGGTTAATTAAATGAAAGCTAAATTTATATAAGCTTGTTAGGAATGGTATTTTGAAAGATACGTCTAAAAATATAACTAAACAGAAGGCTTCACAAGAAACAATGATAAGATTGGGGGGGGAAACTATCCCACTTATGAGAGCATTGGCAGCACCTATTGCAAATATATTTTTATCTTTATTTTGGAAAATATAATGTTTTTTTTCAAAATGTGTTTTCAAAATGTTATTGAGAGTTGATGAGATAATTTTGTTGTATAAATGTTTCCATTCTGTGAGTGTTTCTTCATCTTAAAAAATATAAATCATAAAATGGCATTCTAATGAAAGGTTTGGAAAAAGAAGTTTTAAAGAAGTTTTCAAAGGGTAAGGAAATACTAATCAAAGTTGATGATTTGGGTCTGTGCTGTTAAACACTGAGGTCAAGATGTAGGCAGAAATTTATACCACCTGTGAGGTACCACTATAATTTAACAAATATCTCATCATTAACTTTTATGATACACTTTACTAATAGGTTAACTGATGGTTTTCAATACTTTTTAAAAGTTAATCTTTACATTTGTTTTTATTTAAGTTAGATTTGCCAACACATAGTATAACCCCCAATGTTCATCCCATCAAGTGCCCCCCTCAGTGCCCATCACCCAGGTACCCTATCCCCTCACCCACCTCCCCTTCTTTTTTTTATTTTTACATATTTTTTTAATTGGAGTTCAATTTGCCAACATATAGCATAACACCCAGTGCTCATCCCATCAAGTGCCCCCCCTCAGTGCCCGCCACCCAGTTAATCTTTTTAAAAATATCATATACTTAGGTTATAAGATGCAAACAAAGAACTGTCAGAGATCAAAATTTTAAATTACCCAAATCTAGTCAACTAGACAGTAATGGTTATCATGATGTGTTTATTACAAATATTTTTTTTGCATATCCTTTATCTTGCCTTTGAAAAATGCTCCCATTGCTTCTTTATTTATTATTATTATCATTATTAATTATTATTTTATTACTATTAAAGGAAGAACTTTACTAACCCTTGCGGAGTGTAGTTTATAAGAACTTAAATTCTCATTCTTTGTATTACTTGGGGCTCTTTAGGTTGTCTTCAACAGAAAACCCAACTAGAGATGGTTTTAACATTTAGCACATTTTTTTTTAAATCTCAAATTATAAGAAGTCCATGGGGAAGGCACTTCCAAGATGGTTTCATTCAATGTCAGTGATGTTAGCAAGAACCCTGGGTTGTTACATCTTTCTGTTATGTCACTTAAGTTCCATTCCATGAGGCTGATTTAGTATTATGTATTCTTTCTTTTTTTTTTTTTTTTGTATTCTTTCATTGTAAAGAAATAACTGTGATTGGGACACCTGGGTGGCTCAGTAGTTGAGTGCCTGCCTTCAGCCCAGGGCATGATCCTGGAGTCCCAGGATCGAGTCCCACATCAGGCTCCCTGCATGGAGTCTGCTTCTCTCTCTGCTGTGTCTCTGCCTCTCTCTCTGTTGTGTGTCTCTCATGAATATAGAAGTAAAATATGAAAGAAAGAAAGAAGAAAGAGAAAGAAAGAAAGAAAGAAAGAAAGAAAGAAAGAAGAAAGAAATAAAGGAAGGAAGGAAGGAAGAAAGAAAAAAGAAAAGAAAAGAGAAGAAAAGAAAAGAAAAGAAACTGTGATAGCTTCAAGGACCGTGCCCTGACATGATAATATACAGAACTGAACCAAGAATTGAGACTATCTTTTTTAAGAGTAAGAACATATTCTTAGAACACTCACAGAAAAATAAAGCCTCTGTTTAGAAAATATGCCCCAGAATACATCAGTTTCTGGCTCATATTTACTATAATCACTTGAAAAAGGAAACAGTTTTGGTACTCTCACCATAGGTAATTCAATGTCCACCACCTGAAATAAAAGGATTGAACTTCCCAACACCCTTAGAAGGATAAGACCAGGGATCCCTGGTGGCTCAGTGGTTCAGTGCCTGCCTTCGGCCCAGGGTGTGATCCTGGAGACCCGGGATTGAGTCCCACATCAGGCTTCCTGCATGTAGCCTACTTCTCCCTCTGCTGCATCTCTGCCTCTCTCTCTCTCTCTCTCTCTCTCTCTCTCTGTCTGTCTCTCATGAATAAATAAATAAAATCTTAAAAAAAGGATAAGACCATCCAGAGGTCGTTGTTACATTATAGAAATATATCAAAATCAATATACAAAAGTCAGTTGAATTTCTATACAGTAAAAACAAAATATCTGAACAAAATAAATCTTAAAGAATTCTACTTATAATCGCACCAAAAAACAATGCAATACTTAGGAATCAGTTTAACTAAGGAAGCAAGAGATCTGGACTCTGATAACAACAAAACACTAAGGGAAGAGATTGAAGAAAACACAAATATATAGAAAGATATTCCACATCCCTGGATTTGAAGAATTAATACTGCTAAAATATCTACACAATGCAAAGTCTTATTTATTATTTATTTATTTATTTATTTATTTATTTATTTATTTATTTAGATTTATTTATTCATGAGAGAGAGAGAGACAGACAGAGACACGGGCAGAGGGAGAAGCAGGCTCCATGCAGGGAGGCCGACATGGGACCTCATCCCGGGTCTCCAGGATCACACCCTGGGCCAAAGGCAGGCACCTAACTGTTGAGCCACCCAGGGATCCTGAAAAGTCATTTTTAGATTCAATGTGATATCTATCAAATGTCTAATGGCATTTTTCACAGAAAAAAAAATCTGAATTTTGTATAGAACCACAAAAGACACCAAGTAGCCAAAGCAATCTTGAGGAAGAACAGCACTGGAGACATCACACTTTCTGATTTCAAACTGTATCAAAAAGCTATAGTAAGCAAAACAGTATGGCATTGCCATTAAAAACAGACACACGGGGCAGCCCCAATGGCTCAGCGGTTTAGCGCCGACTTCAGCCCAAGGCATGACCCTGAATACCCAGGATCGAGCCCCATGTTGGGCTCCCTGCATGGAGCCTGCTTCTCCTTCTGCCTGTGTCTCTGCCTCTCTCTCTCTCTCTCTCTCTCTCTCTCTCTCTCTGTCTCTCATGAATAAATAAATAAAATTAAAAAAAAGACACACAGACCAACAGAACACAACAGACAGCCCAGAAATGAACCCATGCATATATTATCAACTGATCTTTGACAAGGGAACCAAGAATACTCAATAGGGAAAGGTTAGTCTCTTCAATAAATGGTATTGGGAAGATTGGATATCCACATGCAAAATCATGCAATTGGACTCCTCCTGTACACCATACACAAAAATTAACTCAAAATGGATTCAAGTCTTAAATGTAAGGCCTGAAACCATTAAACTCCTAAGAAGAAAACATGGGGAGTAAGTTCCTTGTCCTTGGTCTTGGCAATGATTTATTATTATTTTTGTTGTTGTTGTTGTTTTTGGATAAGAGGTCAGAAGTACAGTTAAAAAAAAAAAGGAAAAAATAAGCAAATGGAACTACATCTGCACCCTGGAGATGTACATCTTTTTAAAAGCCTGCTGCCAATTTTGCAAGCCAGGAGTGTCTTTCTCAAGGAGTTGGGAGCTATCCCTTTGAAATGTAATTATCAAGACAGTGCCTCTAACTCCGTCTCTCTAAAAGGGTAGGGACCTAATTCCCATACTGCATCTTGTTCCAAGTTGAAAATTACCTCCTGTCATAAAGATATGACAGTTTACTTTCTTTGAGTAGGGTGAAAACATAGGTGGTCTATGATCCCCCCCCCCCAGCCCAGTTCTTAAAACCTCCCTAGCTCTTGGTTTAGAGTTGAGCTCAAAGTGAGTTCTGACCTCTTGCCTGTTGCCGTGATCTTGAATAAAACCTTAGTTGCCTACTTAGTGGCACCTCGGTGGCTCAGTTGGTCAAACATCCACCTTCAGTAAAGGGTCATGATCTCAGTGTCCTGGGATCAAGCCCCCAGCTTGGGGTGGGGTTGGGTAATTCCTGCTCAGTGGGGGTTCTGCTTCTCATTCTCCCTCTGCTCCTCCCCTGTGTTTGTGGCTCTTCCTTTCTCTTAAACAAATAACTCTAAAAAAAAAATCTCCTTGCCTGTTTAAAATTTCTGGTTGAATTTTCTTTGAAATCTGCTAATTATGTGTGAATTCTTATTTTCTATGATTACATTATTTTTCCTGTTTTTCTGGGAGATAGTCTGGTGGTCACTTCCAACTGCTGGATAGTAATGCATGCTTTTTCACCAGTTCCTCCCTTTATGGTTTAGTGTAGGAATCTTATACAAAAAATAATCAAATTAGTCTATAAACCCATAAATACCATATATTTTAATTCTCCCTTGGTTAGGGTAACTCCATTTTCCTTCCAGCCTTGGACAAACAGTTTGGTTTTAGACACATTAGAGAATCTATATCTGGACTTGTCACAAGTGCTACATATTATCAGCTACCAACTGCCGTTGTGGATTCTGGTAAATGATAATATGCTTTTAAAACTTATCTTAGTCCCTTTCTCTCTCTCTCTTTTCTCCCCTCCTCTCTTTTTCTCCATGTGATCGGAAGAACTGGTTCAAGCATGTGCCATCTAATATTTGGGCAAGAATGGCTGACTCTAGTAGATGCTATCTGATATCAATCACTCTTCTCTTATTCATAGGGCTTCAATTTTGTTTAGGTAGCAATGAACCCACCCACAAATATTCACTTGTCTACATTTCCATGCAGATAATGGTGTCCATGTGACAGAATAATTACCAATGCAGTTGTAATAAAATTCTTTGTGTAATGCAGCTCTTCGTAGATGAAAACGGTAAAACATTAGAAAAAAATATTTCTTTCTTGACTCTTTCCTGACTCCCAACCTAAATCTCTAATGCAGAATTGACAATGTTGGTACTGATAGGAGAAGTATTGTTGATGCTACGATTAGCAGTGATAAAAGAGTTAATTGTTTTGTGCTTTCGAATTATCATTTTATTTTTATGTTGTTTATTTTCATGTTATTCTTCCTGCCTAGAATTCAGGCCCCATCTCTGGATGTAGAATAGCCATCTTGCAAACAAGAACACACAAATCACATGATTTGGATGGCTGAACAGAAAGAAGGAGTAAAGGTCATAAATAACTTGCTGAGGCACAAACACTGTATAGTCCCAGGAAGGGATAATCACTCTGAGGCTGATTTGCAATGTGGGTAATGACCACAAATGATTTTCACAGAAGGCAGATCCATGAAATTTGAAATAAAATGGGCCATGGAGACCTTCCTAGAGAAATGAAGTAGGGGTAGTATGATTGACTAACCAAATAACATTCCTCTAACAGCAGTATATCCAATTCCTAATCAGCAGAATTTGGTATGATCAGCAGTTGCTATTAGTTTCACATCCTCTCTTTACTACATCGGGACTAAATCACGGTTATTTTTTTTCCTTCTCCATGTATGCAGATTTGGTAGAAGCAGATAATATGCCTTTAATAATTTCAACTGTTAAGGTTATGAGGAGCCTCATTAGAATTGATGGAGAATGAAATACATCACCCAAAGAGTTAGGTCTACAGCTAACCTCAGTAACTGTGTGGGATATGGGCTTCTCCCTTAGTTGATGGCTAAGAGTCTTTTCAGTTAAGAGAAGTATATGAATGTATGTTAATTAGCCAAAGAGATGGAATGTTGTATTTGCTTTTGTAAATTTTATTTCCAATATCATTAACATACAATGTTATATTAGTTTCAGGTATACAATTTAGGGATTCAACAATTCTATACATTACCCGGTGCTCATCAAGACAAGTGCACTCCCAACCCCCTTCACCTATTTCACCCCAGCCACCCATCCTTCTCCCCTCTGGTAACCCTCTGCTTATTCTCTCTAGTTAAGAGTCTGTTTTTCGGTTTCTCTCTCTCTCTTTTTGTTTTGTTCATTTGTATATCTTTTTATTTGTTCAATCAATAAGCACTCCTCTTCCTTCTCTAATAAAATTAGCCTAATTATGCTAGAAGTAGCAATGTGTCCAGTTAAAACTACCCATGTTGCTCATCGCATTATACTCAGTAGTGTTCAAGTGGCACATAGTTTTGCCAAAGAACTGCCTCTGTATCTCTTAGGTCTCAATCAGGGAAGCAGAAGTTCTGTGAGTATTAAGCAACGAGGAATTCTATATTGAAATTAGATGATATACAATGTTGTAAAAACTAGGGAATTAAGTGTTTAAAAACAATCAGAGAAACGTCACTAACCAGCTCCAGTGCAGGTGAGCAAATTCTAGCTTGCAGAAGGCTAGGCACATCCCGACCTTACCACTGTGTTTGTTTTTCATTCCCTTTAACCAGCGAAGCCCTTTGAATTTGATAGATGTTGTCCCATTTTTGCCTACTAAATCTCACGCAGATTTTTCTTGCTGCTAATCCTAAATCAGAATTACAAAAAAAAATGTGGTTATAGTTACCTAAAATAACACATTATAAAAATGACCACACTTCCCCCTAATAAAAGACAAAATCTTGTTAATTTACCCTTAATTTTTCCAAACCTATCCTTCTTGCCTGAAAATACGAAAAAGCATCTGCAGTGATAGTATAATATCTTATAACCATAAGATGAGAGCCACATGGCACAACAGGAAGAAAAAAGGCTTAACCCTGATAACTTTTCTAAATGGTTGCATTTAATCCAAACCCATGCCTATGATAAAAGTTTACTTAAGGCAGTAGTTGTCAAGTTATCTATTATTTGCCTTCTTAACTGATATATCTAGGAAATCAATAATTCTTTGATTTTGAATTTGATATCTGAATTAGCATATATGAACATCAATAAGCTTGTTTCAATTTTCCCTGTTGGGGTATAGTGACTCTTTTTTTAAATGTAGTGTCAGATCTTCCTTAATTTCAGGATTATCTCTCTTATTACCTTCAAATACTGCCCTTTGGATTTGTTGGATTTAACTTTTGGATTTTCTACTTCAAAGACTTAATACTAATATTATTTTATATGCCCCCATGTTCTCTCTTACTTCTTTAATCTTTTTGTTTTTCCTTTTATGTTCACAGTAATTTTCTTAAGTTTTCCTTCTATGTTAAGTTTTGGTTGTCTCCTAATGTTTTTATTAATGCTTAAAAGCATTATTTGGGTATTCATTGTTCCCTGTTGGCTTTCATTTATTTATTTTTTAGCTAATTCTATTACTATGACATCCATCACTGAAATTTTTTAATTGAATTGTATTCTACTTCAGTTGTTTTCTTTTGCATATTGTTTTTATTTTACCTTTTAAGTTTCAAACTGATTATCAGGTCATTTCTTTCCATTTTACTTATTGTTAATGTAAGCCAGTTTGTCTACGTATGCTATTTTATCTGGTGCAGCTTTAGTGACTTTTCCTTGACTCTCCTTTCCAGCTTGGGTGAGACTATATATGTTCCCTCTAACCTAGAATTTGAGAAAGTTGGAAGTAAGTGGAAAAATTATTCATTCTTTTTCTTTTTAAGATTTTATTATTTATTATGAGAGAGAGAGAGAGAGAGAGAGAGAGAGAGAGAGAGAGAGAGACAGGCAGAGGGAAAAGCAGACTCCATGCAGGGAGCCTGATGTGGGACTCGATCCTGGGACTCCAGGGCCACACCCTGGGCTGAAGGCAGGTCCTAAACCGCTGAACCACCCAGGGATCCCCCAAAATAATTTTCATATATATATTTTTTAACCTGTAGGACAAACCAAACTTGTGTCCATATGACATATCAGTTACATTGCCTATTGCTGTTGGCACATCTCACATTTGACTTAAGGGTCATGTTTTGGAAATCTACATTTCACAAGTGAAAGAGGTTAACACAACTCTTGCATTTACAAATGGTGCAATTTCAGAAAATGGGATATAGTATCCTAAATAATACAATGGATCTCTCATTTATTATTATTATATTATTAATATTATATTTATTTATTCACAAGAGAGAAAGAGAGAGGCAGAGACACAAGCAGAGAGAGAAGCAGGCTCTCTGGGAGGAGCCCGATGTGGGACTTGATTCTGGATCCCAGGTCATGCCCTGAATCAAAGGCAGAGGCTCATCCACTGAGCCACTCAGCCATCCCTCTCATATATTATTAATACTGATTTACGCATAGCTAAAATAAATTGAGTTGTTTCTATCTCAAGGCACTCTGTGGAGCACTTCCTAACCTAACATTGGGACACTAGGGAAAGAAGTATCGTCATAGCATATGTCCTTCATCAATCGAATTTGAAATGGTTCTTTAGATATTGGCACCAATAAAGAAAGGCATTTACATTTGCTAAGTTCTTGTCCTTTTAAAGAAGTTATATGCACACTGTATTTGGTTTGCTATTTTGTTTAATATGTCCTCTAAATATGTTTAACTCACACTTAGGTCCTATACTCAATGCTAGATTACACACTTAACCAAAGAACTTCCAGAAAACCATTGCTGGAGAATTAACAAAAAACATGATGCATTCACAATTTATATGTTCTACCCAAAGCTTTCTTTTTCTGCCTTGATGTTCTCCCTTTTCTTCATCAAGCCTCAAGATACCCGTGCCGTCTTACTCTCTTTTTTTCTTTATTAAATCTATTGTCAAATTCTATGTTCAGCCAAGGCCAAACAGCAGCATTTACATTTTATGGAAATTTTAGGTATGAAACAAACACACAATGATGAATTTCTGGCCAAAGCTGGGTTTAGGAAAAGATGAATGGTTTTTGAATGCATGACTACAGGCATTTACTAATTCTGTAAAGATATTCCTTATCTCCACCTCCAGGTAATATATGCTTTTTATTTATTACAGAATAAGAGAATTTCTTGTGGCAGAACAGATACGCAATAAAAGATATCGGTAAAATCTGAACCTCTACGAGCCACAGAAGGGTCATGTACTTCTACAGCACCATTCCTATATACTAATTCATACTTTCATTTCCTGAAGTCTAAAAGTTTAGCTAAATAAATGTGCCATATATTGGTTGTGGGGGGAAAACAAAGCCATTAGATCTCATGATGTCAATAAAAGATCTTTTTTCATTAATGTCATTAGAAGAAACGAAAAAAGGAAGAAAACTCTTCAGACGTTAATATTTATTATTAACAAAAAAGGATTGTATCTGATAAATATAAGTAATAGCATTCTACTCATATTCAAGGTATATTATAAACTATTTTTTCCATATTGAAAAGTGATTAAATAGTAAATATTAATTTTATTTAATAACACACTGATATTCATTTAATCATTAATAAGATATATTGCTATATATATAATTCTGGGAACTAAATATGGTTTGTAATATGATAACTAATATGGCTTGGTAAATGTTTCCCATTACCGCTAGACATCATAAAGTATTGAAAGAGATATTTCAGAATATCTGTAAATTTTCTGTAATTTATTTGAGGGGATATCAACATACAAATAGAAACTTACTATTTATTTGCTACAACTGAAAGGTATCTGTAGGTAGATGTGTTCGGTAGGCAGAGCCTTACTTCATCTTATTAGTCAGTGACAAGTAAAAAATTGTTTTTATCATAGTTTGTCTAAATATTTTATTTAACTTGACAAGTTCACTTATGAATCACATCTATCATATGAACATGTTCACACAGGTTCAAATTATTTTAATTTGTAAGCGATGAACACATCTACTAAGACATCTTGTGGAATGAATTTAGGTAGAAAACTGAAAAGTGCATAGCAAAGTAAAATAGTTGAGGTGCTTTTCTCCTAAAGGAGGAAAACAACACAGGTGAACTTCACTTTGAAATCTTGCTTTGTGCTGACAGTTGAACTATAACTATATTTCATAAACCATAGCGCTCCCAAGTTACTGAAAATAAATTGATTTTCTGGAAATATGCGACACACAGGTTCTCAATATGGGTCTTGAACAGTCTGTCCCTAAAGTAGTTATTTCCATTTACACCCCTGACCTGCCAGTATCTTTGGTGCTACTGTAGTTTTTCATGTACTTCAAAAGCTACAGATCTGTTTCCATCCCTCTTAATCTAATATAAACTGCACATGCTTCTATCAGTAAAGACCTTCATTTTTATCCTTCTTCGATTTCATGACACCAATGGTTCTATATTTCACAGCAAAGGGAACAGAATGAAATTACATATCGCTCAGATTTCAGCAATATCTGGTTTATGTGATTCAGGACCTCCATACAAAGAAGAGGTCATTCTCAATATTTTAGAAAATGGCTCTTTCTGGGGATTCTATATGATAAGCCTGACAATATATTTGATTGGAAGTGGTAAAAAAAAATGCTTATTTCAAAAATAGTGGAAACAATTAAAAAAAAAATCGGAGCCTAAAATGGCAACTGCTGATATGGGGTAGGTAGTTAAGAAACAAGTTGGCTAAAAGAATATAAGATTATACAAAAAATAATGGAGCAATTGAGGAAGCAGAGTTGTTGGATTACTGTGAATCTAGCACAGACATCACCAGTGAAGTTAAAAGCAAAATCTAAAAAGCAACAAAACTCAAAAATAAATTAACTTGCTTCCCCGCACAAAAAATCCCCCAAACTGGTAATGAGAAAATATGTCATTTTACTTAAGAAAAGTCATTTCATTATAAAGATTAAAAAAATAATAATACATGAATACATGTTGACTATAATTTTTGATTTTGGTGATGCTGTTGCATTTAAATGTTTCCCCCAGGGCTTAAAAAAGGTGAGAAAAATAGAATAAGGAAAGAAGAACAAGATACAAGAGGCTAAATAAAAATGTTGCTAGAGGAAAAAAAAATATATATATATATCATGTGACTTCAAACTTTATTCAACAGAAGATATGAATTGGCAGTAGATTTGTGCTAAATGTGGGATAATCTAACTGCAGTCTATTTTTTAAGGTATGTAGGAATGAGGTATAGTTAGGAGTCAAATGTCCAATGTTGATGTCTAAGTAATTTTAATCCTTGCATTGGATATGGTAGAAATAGTTTAGATGTTCCAGTCTGTTGATTTGAGAGACTGTAATATATTAACTGTCTTCCACAGAACTGCCAGAAACTAGAGAGAATGTTAAGGTCTCAGCCATACAGACTGTTAGGGCAAAAATCCAGTCCTGTTGTGAAAGCAGAACTCTGAATATGGATTTTGACTAGAAGAGGATTTGCATGTGCTATAATCCATGGGGCCAACCAGGGGTAGATTCCATGGGCATAACTGGGTAATTGACTGGAATGGGTTGTCTGAATAGATATAAGCTGATTTGAAATGATGGAGAATGAAGCGCTGCTGGGAACCTATTGCAGGATCTGAATGAATGCAGTAGCTGATGCCAGAAAGCGGGAATTAAGCCTCCTGAAAACCAGGGATGTGTGACCATGTACCAGGAGTGAATCCAGATGCAGAAGCCAAAACAAGATCAACAAGGAACAGCTGTCACTATAGCAAATTCAGGTAGGAAAAAAGGAGCCAGAAAACATAATGAAGTCAGATTAAGGAACTCTGGAGGTAGCGTTAGGTGGCACCCAAATAATGTTCCATAAAGTGCTCAAGAGAACTTTATATACTTCTATATTTATGCCCTTTCATTCAGCATGTTTCTGGTAATTACCTACTTGGAGTTATAGCTTGGGCCAATATATACTACTACTTACAGTAATTCCTGGTAGGGGCAATCTAATTTAGAGCTCAAGTTCATCAGAATTAGTTTGAGAACTCATTAGGGTTTATCCTGCAGATTAACGCCATCAGGTCCATAAGGAAAAGATTAGACAATCGGGCAAATGCAGTACACTTATATGGTAATATTATTTTGAAATTTATGTGTCAAATTAGCACTTTTCTACCTTGAAATAAATAAGTGAGCAATACTCTTGTTCGCAGACCATTGGCTTGGTTAAACAGCAGAGAGACATACTGGTTGTGAGTTAGAAATCTGTACAGGTCAAAAAAAAAGACATGTGATCTAAATATTTTGGAAAATAGACTTTGCTCTCTTAAGGAAAATGAAACAACTTTCTTTTTGTGTTGTAAATTACCCAGGCAGCTGATTCCTCTTTCATTCCTCTAACATATTATTTTCTCTAAGCTAGCAGCTAGCTAAAATCCTCTGCCCAACAGAATGTATTTCATAATATTGAATGTAATCACATCCAAATGAAGCATCTTATATAGGATGAAATTCTTTAAACTTGAAGTAGGAAAAAAATCTTACAAGCAGTAAATCT
The DNA here is from genome assembly GCF_905146905.1 of Nyctereutes procyonoides. Lineage (NCBI taxonomy): Eukaryota > Metazoa > Chordata > Mammalia > Carnivora > Canidae > Nyctereutes > Nyctereutes procyonoides. The sequence goes on from NW_026575046.1 coordinate 7,885,614, forward strand.
TCGATTATAGTAACATAGACTCTGTATTTCAATGACTGGGTTGAAACAAACCACATCACTTGCTTGATGTATGGCCTTGTCAAGTTATTTAACTTCTCTTTGCTTTAGGTTTTTCTTCTTGATAACATGGGCATAATAACAGCATCTATATGTGATTCTTGTGAGGACTGTGAGACAATACGTATAAGCTACTTAAGTGTTACATGCCACATGTTAAACTAACAATAAACTGTTAGCCAGCAGTAGCAGTAATAGTAGCCACAGCATCAGTGTGATTGCTGGATTTAGCAAATAAAAACGATCCGTGTAATTAAAGTTAAATTTTAGATAAACAAGGGATAATTTTTTTATATGACAATCCCAAATATTGATAGTTGGCTATAATGGCAGTGACACAGCTTGGAATCATTATACTAAGTCCTCTTTTTATCTCAAAGCTTGGTAGCAGTAAAGAACACCCAGTCTAAATGCTTAATTTTAGTAATTCTAAAAGACCCTAAAAAAGAAGACCATGGAATTAGTTCATTGGTTTTTCATAATGTAAGATATTACATAACTCCGGGGAAAGTAACCGTAGTTTTAAGGACAATTAATACATTGAAAGTTGTAAGAATTCTTCAGAAAATAAATTTTACCATCATGTGGACTTTTTCTTGAGATTTGGTTTACTATGTTTTATTTTATTTTATTTTATTTTTTTAGGTATGCACAGTGATGTTTATTGCAGTATTATTTACAATAGCCAAGGTATGGAAGCAACCTAAATGTCCATCAGTAGATGAATGAGTAAAGAAGGTGTGGAACATTACTTGGCAAAAAAGAGAATGAGATCCTGTCATTTGCAACAACATGGAAGGGCCTCCAGGGTATTATGATAAATGAAATAAGTTGAACAGAGAAAGACAAATGCCATACAATTTCACTTCTATGTGGAATCTAAAAAAAAAGCGAAATACCAAAACAAATGAACAAACCCAGAAACATGGAGAACAAACTGATGGTTCCAAGAGTAAAGGGGGGTTTCAGCATGGGTGAAATAGGTGATGGGGATTAAAAGGTATAAACTTCCAGTTATAAGTAATAGAAGTGAAAAGCACAGCATAGGGAATATGGTCAGTAATATTGTAATAATGTTGGATGGTGGCAGATAGGGACTACACTTATGGTGAGCACAGCATAATATATAGAATTGTTGAATTGCTATGTCATACACCTGAAACTAATATAACATTGTATGTCAACTGTGCTTTACTAAAAAAAAAAAAAAAGCCCATTACTTGGCATTCTTATTTTAATATTTATTTCAATCGTTTCTAATATGGTATCCAACTTATTTTAAATAATAGAAAAATGAATAGCTATCAGTTATTAAATGCTAGAATCTGTGTTTATCATAATGATAAGCTCTTTTCACATATTATCAGCTAATTTGATGTATAGTTTTATTAAATTTAGAGTCAAAGTTTATTTTCAGGGACCATTTCCCTAATTGCATCATTATCCACTGCAATATATTGATTTCATTTGTAGAGAAACTTGGGGTGGTAGTCAGGAAGGCTTTCCTAGAGAAAGAGAAATAAGAGAAGTCAACTTTTACTATGTTTTAAATGACACTGCTTATTATTTATTAGACATAAAGTCTACCTATGATGAGCTATGCTAGGCCCTCTCACCTACTTTTAAAACCTTTCCTCCTTTAAGATTCAAGAAGTTTTGGGGTCAAATATCCCTTAGTACAGGATTTAACATTATAACTGTGTACCCCCTTCTGCAGGGTAGTAGGGAAAGGTCTTCTTGACATAGTGTTAAAACTCTGAGTGTATGAAAACAGCCTGATAGAAGAATAGTAAATAGTGAGATATCCTAAGTGAAAGGGACGATTAGGGGTCAGAGAGAGGATCCCATGGTGAGGCTACCTTATGGCTTTGTTCTAACTCTTGATAGAATTTGTTCAACACTGATTTTAGTTCCTGTTTGCCAGTTGTATTAACATTAACATTACTCAGCTGATTATTCTGTAAAATAGGTGCTACTTTTTCTATATATTCAAAAGGAGAAAGGCTGTTATTTTCTGATCCTGAAAGGGTGTTTGATATAGAGAAGTATTCCAAGATAATTAGCCCTATGCCAATGTAAGAATTTAAGTGGATGGAAATAAAGTACAGAATTGAGCAAGACAATAGTAGACAAAAAAGGAGGCCTCTTGTTTCCATTAAAATCGGTCCACAAAATAGAAACAAAATGCAAAGTCAGCTTTATTAGGCTGTTAAGGAAATCTAGATTACCACTGCATTTTATAAACTAGAAAATAAAAATTAGAAGCCATGTTCAGAATATTAAATTGCATAAGATAAAACCTACAGGGTATTTACCTATTTGTGAAAGTCAACATAATTTTCAGAAGCCAATTTCAGAAATAAAAGCAATTGTGCTCGCTTCGGCAGCACATATACAGAAATAAAAGCAATTAATTAAAATAAAATACAACTCAGTGCTTTAAAATATGAAGGTTGATGTAAAAATAATTATTTATATGTGACAATCTCATTTCACTATGATTTAGGCACAGCCATACAATAAGCTTAATTTCTATGTAAATATTTTATTTTAATAAATATGTCCCAAATATAATTATATATATATATGTATGTAGTGTTTATGCTTTCTATTTATGTATGCTTAAATATACACAATGTACTCCATATAATCAGTTATAGATACATAATAATTACGTTTATATTTATTTGTATAATTCATTAGCACTAATGTGAGTATAATTTACATATAGTAGTTACTGAAAATACAAAATAGTGGGAAGGATAACCAGAATACATGTAAATAGTTCTCTAGAGATCATTTTTCCAAGGAAATGATTCATGCTTAGGATGATGAAATGCATCGTTCAATCCATATATTAAAATATTATTTTTACTTAGACAAGCAAAAGATGAAATCTATTAACAAATTTTGTCTGAACTATTCTTTCACACATTTACTTTTTCATATGAATTTTAAAATTGGCTTTCCAAGTTCTTCGAATAATCTTGTTGCTATTTTTATTAGGCTGAATTGAATTTACTAATATTGAGTACTGATATTTACACCATATTGTGCTCTGAACCATAGAACATCAGCTCTCTCCCATTTATTCAAATTTCCTTTTCTTTCTTTTTTCTTTCCTTCTTTCTTTCTTTCTTTCTTTCTTTTTCTTTCTTCTTTCTTTCTTCTTTCTTTCTTTCTTTCTTCTTTCTTTCTTCTTTCTCTTTCTTTTCTTTCTTTTTTTAAAGATTTTATTTACTTACTCATGAAACAAAGAAAGAGAGGCAGAGACATAGGCAGAGGGAGAAGCAGGCTCCTTGCAGGGAGCCTGATATGGGACTTGGTCCCAGGGCCCTGGAATCATGAACTGAGTGGAAGTGAGCCACCCAGGGGCCCCTCCAAATTTTCTTATATATTCTTTTCTATTTTGGCATATGCAGCTTAATGTTTTTTACACTTTTAAGGCACTTGGTAGTTTTATTGTAGCTGTCTTTATTAATGTAAATGTTTGCCTTGTGTTTTTAAACTGACAATTTCTACGATATGTAAGAAAAACATAATTTTTAATTGACCTTTGCACGCTTGAATGAACTCTTTTGTTTTAAATGCTACATTTTTTTCTTTTGATTTTCCTAAATTTTCTTAATAGGGGATTTTATTATCCATAAATAATATTAGGTTTCTTTTTACATTATAGTGTGCATGAATATTTTATATCTTCCATAATAGGAAAAAAAAGATAGATCTTTTCTACTGGATAATGAAGTAGAGAGTGTGAATTTCAGTTTTATTTTCAAATATGAAATATATTTCAATAAATATCTTAAATTATTTTAAGTCAACAGAATTTCTTCTACCACATTTCAAATTACAAGCACCAACTGAATTCTGATTCCATTGTGCCTTGAGCAGGGTCAGAAGGAAGTCTAGGGGGGATCCCTGGGTGGCTCAGCGGTGTAGTCCCTGCCTTTGGCCCAGGGCGTGATCCTGGAGACCCGGGATCGAGTTCCACGGCGGGCTCCCTGCATGGAGCCTGCTTCTCCCTCTGCCTGTGTCTCTGCCTCTTTCTCTCTTTCTGTGTCTCTCATGAATAAATAAATAAATAAAATCTTTAAAAAAAAAAGGGAGTCTAGAGAACTTTATGAATAACTACAAAATTTTCAAAAAAGATGATTTAGACTATTTTGTATTAAGCTAGTTGAATATCAAATGAAGTGATAGCAGAAGACGCAATGTACATTAACCTTTTCAAGAAACAGTTATATACCTCGGGGTTTGTCTTTAATCCAGTATGTTCTCACAGACATTGCCATTAAATCATAATCTTCAAATTACCTTCCTTTGATAAGGCATCGCTAAAATACATTACTATTTATCTAAAACAGAACAGAATATTTCTCATGCACTTCCCCCCCCCCAACTATGTTTATATTCAAAAGAAACATAAAGGAATTTCTTTTCATCTATAGGAAGGAACTCATACCCCAGGACAATTTTGCAAGATAACCGCTCTAGATGTTAGAGCAGGTGAAGTCTGTGAATGGTTTTACACTCTCCTGCATCAGTTATTTTATATAATATCTTTTCAGGATCTAAAGTCATACAGGAAAATTACTCCAGACCAGTGGCCTATGCACTCCATTGGTATTGATTTCTTTCTTGGCAAAGGAAAGGGAGTGTGTCTTATACTTGAATGCTCTAAAAATCATCTCTACAAAAGAAAAAAAAAGGAAAAAAAAACCAGCTTGTAGAACATTTGAAAGGGCATTGTTGGTATAGGGCTCCTTCTAAGTATATTTTCATTTTCAAAGAAATGTTATGCATTTCCTATATGAATGCTGTCTTAGCCCAGGGTACTATAATAAAACACCATAGACTGTGTATTTTAAGCAACAGGGATTTTTTATTTCTAACAGTTCTTGACGCTGGGAAGTCAAGGATCAAGATGTCTTGATCTGGTCTGGTCCTAGTGAGAGCCCCTTTTCCGGCTTGCACAGGTGGCTGTCTTTTGGGTCTTTTCCTGATGAAGAGAGCTCTGGTCTCTGACTTCTTGTGAGGACACTATTTCCAACATGGTGTCCCCACCTTCATGATCATATTTAAGCCTAACTACCTCACAAAGGCCTCACCTCCAAATACCATTACATTGGGAGTTAGGGCTTCAACATACAATGGTGGGGAGGCAAGTAATTCAGTTCATAGCAAATGATAACATGATTTTTTTAAAATTTTTAGAATGTTAAATATGCAGATTCTTGACAGGCAATATTTTAGTTACTTTAATATTGATAATTTGAGGTAATCAAAAATCATTGCTTGAAATAACTTTTATTACACAATATTTCTATTTAAAAATCGATTTTTCATCGTTGAATATATAAGCACAGAAAATAAAGTCATCTGCAAATAAATGTTGCAATATCTTGTTTTGTAATTTTTATACCTTCTCAGAAGACACATTTTTTACTTCGTTATCATTTAATATTCATGTAATTTATCGTAATAAATACTTCATAAAATGCTGCTTGTGATGGGTTCATAATGTATTATGATTCAGAGGATTCAATGTTTATGGAACCAAAGTCTGATAGTTCCCCTAATTATATGAGTTCTTTAGTGAATGAAACTTGATTTGAAGATCTTTTTGGAAGTTGACTCAATTTTTATTATAAGGTAATTATGAACAATATTGGACAGAGAAGACTTCGCTGGAAAATTATCTATATAAGAAATAATTAATTGAAAGTTTATATTTATAGAAGATTTACAAATACATCTTTTACAGTTACAGCATCAATAGTTCCCAGATATTAGAATAGTCCTTTGACATTGATCTATGGATGTGTATTCATACATTTCAAACTAAAAGTATATATCATATTGCTAATAATAGCAATAAAAATAGTGAACATTTTATCTGAATTTAGATTAATAGAATAAAATAAACCACAGCTAAAGGATTGCATCCCTTAAGGGGTTTCTTTCTAAGTGAATGCAGTAGTGTTCAACAGTAATGAATCATCTTAACATGTCTTGGATTATCTTTCACATAGTCCCCCTCTTCTACCCCCTTTTCTTTCTGCTGCACTTGTTTTCCTGGGCATAACTAAACACCTCTTCAATCATCTGTTTTTCTACTTGTCAACTAAGGAATACTACTCTCTCAAGGATTATAAATATACGCCAACTGGAAAAACAACCATCAACAACCAAATTCCTCAGTTGTTTGGTAAGCCCTCAAATTTATACAGCAAGCTTACTTGTCCCTAGGTGTCTTTCCATAACTCACAAAATTGTTACTGGAAATTTCTGACATTCCAGTCAGTGCAATATAACTGTTCATGACTGATATTATCCACCCTCTAATTTGGGGTAATTGTGACTGAGACAGCTTATATAACTACCTAAACATTGCATTGCTCAAAAGTGACAAGTTAAGAATGTAAATCCAAGCCTTAGATAACTAAATGGAGAATATTAATCTGTTTTTCAAACATGGAATTCTAAATTTGGGATTTTGTATTTTCCAAAGCTACCATGTTTTACATTAGACTCCCAGAACTTACTCATCTTACTACTGTACATTTGTACCTTGGACCAACATCTCCTCATTTCCTCTATCCTCCAGTTCCTAACAACTACTATTTTACTCTCCAGATCTGTGAGTTCAACATTTTTAGACTCTATATAGAAGTGAGATCATATACTATTTGTCTTTCTGTATCTGAACTATTTCATTTATCATTATGTTTACTAGGTTCATCCATATTTTTGCAAATGGCAGGATTCTTTTTGAATAATCCCCGTTATATGTATATACCACATTTATTTATGCATTCATCCATCAATAGACACTGAGGTCATTTTTATATGTTTTGGTTATTGTGAATGATACTGTAATGAGCATGGAAGTGCAAATATTTCTTAGAGATCCTGATTTCATGTCCTTTGGATATATACAGAGAAGTGAGATTACTGGATCATAAGATAGTTCTGTTTTTAATTTTCTGAGAAACTTCCATACTGTTTATCATAATGACTGCACCAATTCACACTCCCACCAGCAATGTTCAATGGTTCTTTTTCTGCTCATCATTTGTTATCTCTTATCTTTTTGATGATAGCCATCCTAATAGTTAGAAGGTAATGTTTTTCCATGGTTTTGATTATATTGTCTTTATGATAAGTAATGTTGAGCACCTTCTCATGTTTCTATTGGCCATTTGTAGGTCCACTTTGAAGAAATGACTTTTCATGTAGTTTGCCCATTTTTAACTGTTATTTGGTTTTTTTATTGAGTTGGAGTCATCCTTCATATATTTTGGATATTAATCCCTTATTCTATACATGGTCTACAAATATTTTTTTCTTATTTTTCTTAGGGTGCCTTTTCACTTGGTTGATTATTTTCTTGTACAGAAACTTTTTAGTTTGATGTAGTTCTTACTTATTTTTGTTGTTATCTGTGTTTTTGAAATCTTATCCAAAAAATTGTTACCAAGACCAATGTTAAGGGCTTATCCTCTGTTTTTTTTTTTTTTTTAATTGTTTTGGTTTCAGGTTCTTCAGTTAGATCTTTAATCCATTTTGCATTAATTTTTGTGTGTTTTGTAAGATAAGGATCTAATTTCTCTTTTCTTTCCTTTCTTTCTTTCTTTCTTTCTTTCTTTCTTTCTTTCTTTCTTTCTTTCTTTTTTGTGTGTGGCTATCCAATTTTCCCAACACAATTTATTAGAAAAACTATCCTTTCCTTATTATGTATTCTTAAAGCTTCATCAAAAATTAGTTGACTATATACGCATGGGCTAATTTCTGGGCTCTCTACTGTGTTCCTTATTCTACGTGTTTGTTTTCAATATCAGCACCATATTGCTTTGACTTTCACAGGTTCTTAAATGTGGACATTTATTTTTAAATATGGAGTTTTTAATTTTCATAGGTTCTCTTGCAATATATTATATTTCTTATCAGCTATGTTTTCCCATATTCTCTCAGCCAGAGAATATAGGGCTTACTCATACTGTTACTTCTCATGCCCATCCTATGCCACACTTGCCCCCCCCCCCGTATCCACTTGCAGTTTTCTTACTCTTCCATGGAAATATGAATTATTAGTTTAGGGGAAGACTACGTGGCTCAGCGGTTGAGCATCTGCCTTTGGCTCAGGGAGCGATTCGGGGTCCCAGGATCGAGTCCCACATAGGGCTTCCTCTATGGAGCCTGCTTCTCTCTCTCTCTCTCTCTCTCTCTCTCTCTCTCTCTCTCTCTCATAAATAAATATTTTAAAAAGCAATTATTAGTTTGGTAATTTATACTCTTGGGCATCCATTAGCCACAATATATTGTCCCCTAATATTGCCATGATGTATATAAAGACTCCAATCTGTATCTATAATCTGTACTGTCAACACTTTGATTTCTTTTGGTATACTTCTTTGGTTTCTAGATTCCATCTGGTACATGAAAACACACGTGGCCTACATTGGTAGACCCTGTTATTTTCTTTTTTCTCAGGTTTTCCTTCTGTTATTAGAGAAATTCCAATCAATAAAATATTTTGAAGCACAAAGAAGCCATTGTTGCTAATACAATTATAAATTCTGTACAAAGAAGTATGGAAAACAAAGCCTCTTCTGTAAATTCAGTCAGAGAGATTGGGCCAGAAATAAAAAGTAATAATGTAAAGTGAGATAGCAGAAGTACCAAATAAATAGAACAGGGAGGAGATAATATTTATATTTAATCTCAAAATACATCTTTTGACAGCATAGCAACATAGAATTATTTGAGATCAGGTTTAGCGTCATCTTTGCTTGGTCCATTTTCAAATCCAAGCAGCAAGCATATCTTTAGATCTGTTGTTGATTTATATATCAGACTATTTTGTTCTGTATCTGCATGATTTTCCACTTACAGTAGTTCTGAATTAATTACATATTCATGTAAACTGCTGAAGTGATTTGCCTTCTAGGTTGCTAACTACATTCTTTAGTGTGACTGATTATTAACATGTACACACAGAGTAATGTGTGCTTATTATAACAGGTTTATTTGTTAGGAAACTGAGGCACACACATTTTTAAAAAATCACCTAATTTCACATGGTAAATGAGAACTCCAAATTGCAAACTCAACTGCTCATCTTAAACCCACTATGAACGTTGCCTTTCCCATAAAATTTAAAACATTACATGCTTTAAGTATATTAAGTGTTTTCTGAATAAATTTTTCTGATATTTTAAATTTAATGCCTTGGTACAATATTGGTTTGAAACTTTTGCATAGCACGTGTTAGACTTTAAAAGGTTAGCAAGAAATCATCATAAAATTTGCACTGACTTCTTATTAGATGTCAATGAAAAACAAACAAACAAACAAAAACCACCAGAATCAAAATATGACACACTGGTTCAGAGAAATTCTTAGTAGAAGAGGAGTTAGCAAAAGTATAGATGGAATTAATTCACTCAGCAAACATTAATTGAATGAATATAACCTCTGGCAGCTTAAGACATTTTGAATGAAGAGAGCTTAAGATCTGCTGTGATTGCAAATTACTTGATGCGCCATGAAAGTAGAACTAGTACCTATTATATTGTGCTATTGGGAATGAAGAAATATTTTAGAAAAGAATCATCTCAACTGCGAGTGAGTTTTCAAAAGATTAATACCCTAGGGATATTGAAAAATAAACCCAGTGCAATGATTATTAAGCATACAATCCATGACTGCTGATTTTAGCCCTAATACAGAATGGTTCTGGAGAATTTTAATGAAGGCTGAAAGAACTTCATGTAGCAATTTATATATATACATATATATATATATATAATTTATATATATATATGCACCATTTTATTTAACAATGGGAAAATCTGAAAGAAGTAAATGAGAGTTCATAAAAGCATTCAGTACTTTTTCTAAACTTTAAAATAAACTGATTAAATAAATATGATTAAACGTATACATTATTTACTTTAAATTATTTGGAGCAGAATGCTGATCTATACATTTATTTCAAACAAAATTAAAACTGAATAAACAACTATTTGTAAAATAATACAATTTTTTTTTTATTTTTTATAAATTTATTTTTTATTGGTGTTCAATTTGCGAACATATAGAATAACACCCGGTGCTCATCCCGTCAAGTGCCCCCCTCAGTGCCCGTCACCCAGTCACCCCCACCCCCTGCCCACCTCCCCTTCCACCACCCCTAGTTCGTTTCCCAAAGTTAGGAGTCTCTCATGTTCTGTCTCCCTTTCTGATATTTCCCACTCATTTTTTCTCCTTTCCCCTTTATTCCCTTTCACTATTTATTTTTTAAAAAGGGTCATAAAAGCTTATGTATTTTGAGTTGAAAACTCAAATCCAAATAACATAAAATTAGCATGGTATGAAACTATACATATTTTATTATTATTAGAAATATACCACAGAATCATATTCAATATTTTTATTATTTTACTTTAATTCTTTATGATATATGTATATCCAGCATGAGAGCTAATTATATTAAATATATGCAAGATACTCATAAGCATCTTTTATTATTTACCACAAATATGTTTTTGGCAATATTGTATTTCAAGTGTTTTAAAAACTGTTGTTTTATATTCTTATATTTTTTATTTGAGTGTAGTTGATATATAGTGTTATATTTATTTCAGGTGTACAACATAGTGATTCAATAGGTCTATGCATTTCACTATGCTCACATCGAGGGTAGCTACCATCTGTTACCATACAAAGCTATTACAGTATCATTGACTATATTCCCTATGCGGTACCTTCTATTTCCATAACTCTTTCATTTCATAACTAGAATCCTGTATCTCTGGCTCCCCTCCAACTATTTTGCTCCTCCTCCCACCCCCGTCTCTCTGAGTGAATTAATTCCATCTATAGTTTAGCTACTCCTAACTCTATATTTGCTTAGCTAAAAGCTACTTTTACTAAGTTCCCTGAACAAATCATCAGTTTGTTCTCTGTATCTATAGGTCCTATTCTGCTTTTTGTTTGTTTGTTTGTTTGTTTGTTTATTCATCAGTTTTGTTTTTTAGGTCCCACATATAATTGAACTCATATGGTATTTGTCTTTCTCTGTCTGACTTATCTCATTTAGCACAAAACCCTCTAGGTCCATCCATGTCATCACAAATGGCAATATCTCATCTTTTTAAAGATCACTGTCTATCTTTGCAAAATTTTCCATTACTTTAATTTCTATACTAACCAAAACATATAAAATCCCCCCAATTATCTTAAAATGTATAAGATTAAATTATAAATATGTATCTAGTACTAAGATATTGTTTTGCTAAAGATATGTGTGGATCTTTAACATTTCTTATGTTATATCACAGAAACGTAAATGCACCTTAATTCTTTATTTTCACAGGTATATATATTACATGAACTAACTCTAAGTTAGTGATTTATCTTTGAAACATAGGTACACCTATCTCTTTTTATACAGTCCTTTACAGCAGGCGCTGACAACCTCCAGCCATATTTCCCCATTTGTAGTACTTCAGTGCATGCTGTACTAACTTATGACTCCAAACATCTGTTCGCTTTGCCTGAAGCTTCATCTGGTTTCAGTACTCTGCTTTTCCCCAAAGTTAGACTAGACTACTAGAGAAATACTTTCCCCAGGGAATAGCCCTCCACCGATGACTGATGATTATAGCTGCATAAATACCCCAGTATCTGTACCTTCAGGTGGCGAGTAACTCTGAGATGTCTATTCTAAAATATCTTCCAGCATTTTCTCAACAAGGTTAAACTCCAGTACTTACAATGGTAGCTGTATTCAAAATAACTCTTTTATTAAACCATTATTTTCCTGTCTCTTTTTTCTCTACTTCTACTCCCAACACATCGTTTCTTTCATGTTCCAAACAAATTTCACATATACCTTTGCCTCAAGTTTTACTTCTGGAGAAGGGTAATCCAAACTTAGACACCTCCTCTGTCTATATTCTGACTTATAATAATACTACTATCTGTAATGTTATATTTATCTGAGATGAAATCTACACCTTTCAAAGGAATTTCAGATGTGTGTATCTGACAATAATTATTCCTGAGCCTAAATCTTAAAACACACAGGAATGTCACATTAACAATATAGGTAAATATCTTGAGTATTTGAATCCTACCACTTATTACAACTCTTAAGTTCAGTTCATCATCTTATTGTCAGTAAAATAAATCTATTATGCTTTCCTCTAAGTACTGTATATTTAGAATCTACATTTATCAAGAACAGTTATTTGAAATAACTGCAAATTACCATAGACTTTCACACAGAGAGTATTTAGTCCTTGGAGCAGATTAAAAATAGGCACTTATTTTTTAAAAGATTTTATTTATTTATTTGAGGGGGGGGAGCACGAGAGGGAGAGAAGCAGAGGGAGGGAGACAAGCAGACTCAGAGCTGAGCCTGCAGCCTAATAGGAGGCTCCATTCCACAACTCTGAGAACATGCCTTGAGCCGAAATCAAGAGTCGGGTGTCCAACCGACTGAGCCACCAGGTGCCCCAATAGGCACACAGTTTTTGATACTTTTCCTCTAGGGGTCAGGTCAATGTCATCTCCCCTTGGGTTTGAGGAGGTTCTAGGACTGCTTTGGGTAATAAACCATGGCAAAAGTGATACTGCTAATTAGCAGACTCAGTTTTCTCTTGTAACCCACACTCCCTGCTGTGTGAAAGCAGAGGTGGCCTATCATAAACCCACATAGAGAAGAATCTTGTCCTTGGTTTACTGGGATGGTCTATATAGCAATAAGTTACCAGTCATGTACAGGAACCAACTTGGAAGTCAGTCCTCCAGACCCAGTAGAACCTGCCCTGCTGACTAGACATATGACAGATACAAAATACCCAGCTAGGTGAAATTGATGGCCTACAAAGATGAGCAACATTTTATTTTCCTGTAAAGCCACTAAGTTATAAAGTAGTCCCCCCGCCCCACGTAGGCTCCATACCCAGTGTGGAGCCCAACCTGGGGCTCATACCCACAATCCTGAGATCAAGACTTGAGCTGAGATCAAGAGTCTGCTCAAATGACTGAACTATCCAGGCACCCCATTAAGTAGTATTTGATGGAGCAATAGGTAACTGTAAATATAGAATCCATGCCTGGAAGGGAATGCTGTATTTACAAATAGGCTTTTAAAGCCAAAAAACACTAAAAATTTCCTGGTGGTTATTAGTCAGAGATTCTGACAATATTTCCACACACAAACAACAAATCGGTATAATTTGCCAATTTAAGGTTATGAGAAATCTTCTAATGTAGATCAATAAGAAGGAAAAATAAACTTTATGATGTATGAATATTATTGACTTGATAAATCTATTTAAACTATTTCCCATATCTATTTATTGTGTTCTACATAAAAGCAATAATACAATTTAGATGAATTTGTCATGTTATAACTTTATATCACTGCAGTAAAGTTCAATGACATGTCACTAACTCTGCATGATTTCACCTGGGACACATGAGCCTTATATAATTTTTGGCAACTTCTTAAGTTGTATGAACCCTAAAGTTTAAAGTGACTTATGAGTGGTTACACTCTGTAGTTTAAATGCGTATTTATAAATTACACAGATAAGACACTTAAATAATAGAACTATAAGTAGTTCATACAGTCTTATAAAAATATGAATAAATACAATGGAATAAAGTGATAATGTCTGTGCAAAATTTTATTTTTATATGGTTAGGCACAGGATATAATTATACCAATCACGAATCAAGGATGCACTATGAAATAATATTACTCTTAAAATTAATAAAATAATAGCAGCTGACACATACTAAGGAATAACTACATAATCTGAAATTTCCTCAAATCTATATATCTAATTGCTAAATGAATGACACTAAATAGTTAATAATAACCTGGGAAAACTGATCTCAGCATGGCAATTTGCTCTAAGCCACACAGGAAGTAAAATGCATAACATTTTATCTAATATTTCTCTGACCACAAATACTGGATACTTTCTTATGTTTTATATTGCTTCTTTATGTTTGTATGTGCTGCCAATTAAAAGAGTAATCATTCTCATATTACTTACCATAAGTATGCTGTCTATATGTTCTTTTTAATTTTTTCCCTTAGACAGGAATTATACCCTCAGGACAATTTTTCTTATGTATTTTCCCCTTTAGCTAGACCAGATGTCTAAAGATATGGGAGCTAAGACTATTATATATATATATATATATTATATGAATTTTAAATCTGTGTATAACACACACACTACACACACACACATATTTTTTTAAACATCTTCAGGGCATGTGCTTTACTTATGTAGCTTATTATAAAGACCCATAGCTTCGATATGACCTCACATGCTCCCCTTGACACTTTTGTCACTGTTTATGCACTTAATCTTCCCTCTGTCTCACATATTTTGTGTCCATTTGCATTTCTTAAATCTTGTTCCTTTTCCTGAAGTATTCTTCTCTTCTCTCTTCAAAAATGTATCATTTACATTGGTTTACTAAATGTCATTCCTTATAGGTAGTCTCTCCTGATTTCCTATATTAGACTAGGTCCTCCCATTAGAGTTTCTGCCAGTGCTTTCAATTTCCGTTTGTAGAGTGACCTAACCTGTCTGGTGCCCCACTGGATTCTGAGAACCTAACTCAGTTTAGTACAAACAGTAAAGACTCAAGGTCAAATAAAAATTCAATATGGTTGATCTTAAAAGTTCATATCAGTTATGGGCTTTTCCATTGATGAGTTTCCTATATTTCAAAATTAAGAGTTTCTGAAATTCACAGGCAAAATTTTGTACTGTTTTTTAAATTAATAAGGTAATAACTATTACTGAGAACAAAGTGCTTGGTGCATAGCAAGCCCTAAAATTTTCTGAGTTTGCAAAAGAATTCACTTCATGTCTCTTCTATTAGACATTATCATTTCATAATAAAAACCAATATTTATTCTTCAAGTAGAAATTCAGTCAGTTTAATTTTATGTTTTTGAAAAATGCTTTTGTAGGCAGTTTGAAATTGGTTTATATTAATTAATTTCATAGTTCTTAATTTCATGGACACTTGTCATTTAGTATTACAAAATCATCATTTGTACTGAATGATACCAACACACACATCAATAAACACACACAAACACCAAATTACTATGGAGTATCTCCAGAAGATCTCATGCATGTATTTAATTTGTTTTTTACTTTGTCACATCCCCCATATTAGGTTTCTGCTGCTCTCAAAACAACTCGAATCACTTACACAATTGCCAATCTTGATAATCCTGCAGCCAGTCTGGGGTTCTGATTCTATGAAGTTCCAAACCTGCTGTTAATGATATTTATTTAAACACTAAGGCATTGCTGGGATTCTCATTTTCTGCACCCTGCAAATATATGAAGAAGGACTTTCTCCTCAAGTTTAATTTATAATACGTTACCAGGGCCAGAGATGCTGTTTTCAATACCTCACATTTGCTAGGATAGTTACAATTTATCCCAAAGGCTCATGCACTAGTCTACTGGATGAATCCAGAAGTTCAATACAGAATTCTAGCTATTATAATTCTTTCTCCTGGAATTCCAACATACACATTCATTTAATAAATTGTTTATTTGGTTTTTTTCTTTACTGGATATTTAAATATAAATATAGAAATAATATATTTAATTGCAATAAATAGAACATTAAAATGTATATAAAATCAGTTTCTAATCTCATGTAATAGTATAGTACAACTTCTATTATGTACAGATTATAGATTGATGGATATCACTTTTCTTTCTCACTGAATGGGTCTGTACCTGTATTTAATAATTTATTATTTTTATAAAATGATAAATTTCAACAGGTCATTAAAAGTCACATCATTGCTAGTACCTTAATCAATCATCTCTATTCATAGGCATTCATATTATTTAAGCTCATATTTGATACCATTATAATTCATGTCATAAAAACTGCAACCATGTATGTGAGTGTGTGTGTGCATGTGTGTGTGTTTAAGGAGGCCTAATAAAATATGTTTTAATATATACAGAGCCTTTGTTTTTTCTGTTAGGAAACATTTGTTAATCTAAAAGATGCTTCTTTTGCTGTCTACATTTTCCCAATATCAGCATTACCTATCAGAGTAGACCTTAAACAGTAGAATAAATAGAGGGTTGTACTGGAAAAATCTGGTTTGTTTGCTTGTTTGTTTATAAAACATAAAGATAAAGATAAGTTGAATGGTGGTGGTAGACTCTGTAGTGATACTGTATGTGAGGAAGGATAAAGAGT
The DNA here is from genome assembly GCF_905146905.1 of Nyctereutes procyonoides. Taxonomy (NCBI): domain Eukaryota; kingdom Metazoa; phylum Chordata; class Mammalia; order Carnivora; family Canidae; genus Nyctereutes; species Nyctereutes procyonoides. The sequence goes on from NW_026575046.1 coordinate 7,901,955, forward strand.
TACTGAAAAGGGGAATGGAAGATTTTAAAACATTGAAGAGGAAAGTTTTAAAAATATGTGCTTTTTATAATTAGAAACCTTTCAATGTACCTTCCAACTAGGAGATATATTAAATTATTTAACCAACTTATGCTTATTTTCATGTGATACTACCCTGTTATTGTGGTTTTTGAGATGTAAGAATATATTAATTACATCTCCTTCTATTATAATTTCGTCTTTCTATTTAACTGGTGTCCAAAGTAGGATTCTCAACTCAACATGAGCATTATTTAGGTTCATTACGATGTCATGCTTCATTTTCAACATAAATTTATTTACTAAGACTATCTCACTTCAGCAGTGTGTGCTAACTTTTAATCAACCCTGACAAAATGAATATATACAATAGTATAACATACTTGTAATTTAATACTCAATAACTTCAGTTACACCATTAAGAAATCATTATCAGATTATAATTTCAACAGATATTTTACAATATAATTTACTATTTTACAAAGAATGAATACAATTTATCAAACTGGTATCTGCTTTGCACTATTTTTAAAGGCTTGGAATCTTACATACCTGTTATGAAAATATGCTAGGGTTTTCTTTAGCTCAATCTTTAAAGCATATTTTGCTATGGGAGATTATTTTTGTCAATACTAAGAGCTACCCGATAGTTCAGTTTCCAAATATAATTGGTAAATACAACAGATTTTATTTTTTTTTAATTTTTTACAACAAATTTTAAATCCATAGTGTTCATTCAAGAAAAAGAAGTAATTGTCCAAGTTCATGGATTTTGTTATGTACTATTTCTAAACCCTAATGCCGGTTAGTAATTGCCTGTCCCAAGTAACAAAAAACAAACAAGAAAGGAGAAATTAATGATTTCCTATCTTAAATAAATCTTAGGCCCTATCAACATGTTGTCTAAGTGATTTATAGAATTTTAAGCTATATATCTGGATGCTGTCTTTACAGTCAGCTAAATGAAATCGCTCACTCTATACATGAAGACAGCAGCCTAGAAAAGAAAGGCAAGTAGTGTCATGTAGAAGAGATCTTACTTTCTAGCTGTGTTTTATTAACTGATTTATCTCAGCAAAAATATCTAGTAAGTGCAGACCCAGGGTCATACCTCTGTCTTCTAACTCGAAGTTTATTGTTCTTTTCATTCTACTAGGTCATTCCATAAACATATTATATGAAGTCATAACACGGCCAGTTAATTTGAAGGCACTTATTGCTCTCGTGCGCACACACACACACACACACACTCACACACACACTCACACTCACACTAAGAAAGTATAGTAACTTAAGGAAAGAAATTTTTGCACCATAAGGCTCATGTAGAAAGGGGGTGGGGGCAGATACCACCTAGATGATATTCCATGTATAGGAAAATGATGGAAAAAAACAAAAAAACAAAAACAAAAACACCAAATGTCTTTAAATGGTGAGCTCTCTTAATAGCACCACTTAGTTCAAATTTATAAATAAAACAAAACTATGGGAATAAATAGAAGTCTTCACTATCAGAATAAATTTTTCTTTAATTATTAGATTCTACTTTTTATAGTTTATAACTTTATTTCACATGTCTGCCAATAGAATAATGTCCTTTAAATTTCTGCTTTGTTTTTAATGTGGTCAGCACACTGACAGCACTAAAACTTACCAGAACTGTAACCATAATACAAATATTTTAAGCTGTAAAAAAACACAGGACAGATTAAGAGACTCAATGCTTATGAAGAAGGGGATCCATGTAGGAAATCAGACTAGGACTCTAGTGCTTTACATTGGTGTGAGCCAACAGCATCCTTAGTGTTCTCTTTCATTCATTAATCCTCAGATCTAGCTCAGTGACTCAGAGTGCCAAGGCCAGAGCATTGTCTTGAATGTGGCAGTCACACAAATAGTTAAACAATGAATTCAAATCATATTCTCTGAATGCTGATGCAGGCATGCAAACATATCATTGACAATCCTAGTACGTCACCCTCTTTGAAGAGCATTGAACCAGGAGAAGGCACGTGCAATTTGATCACAGACAGTATATAAAATAAATTGAAGGGATCCCTGGGTGGCGCAGTGGTTTGGCGCCTGCCTTTGGCCCAGGGCGCGATCCTGGAGACCCGGAATCGAATCCCACGTCGGGCTCCCGGTGCATGGAGCCTGCTTCTCCCTCTGCCTGTGTCTCTGCCTCTCTCTCTCTCTCTCTCGCTGTGTGACTATCATAAATAAATAAAAATAAAATAAAATAAATTGAAGCCTGTTCTTGATGTTTGACTGCTAACTGCTTCACTCTCCAACTTCCCCTTTGCCTCATATCTGGGAAAGCTGATAAAAAAAAAAAAAAAAAAAAAAACCCTGGGTGTTCCCTGTTTTGGCACAAGTGGCAGTTTCAAACATTTTGTGCTTTTAAAACATCCTACCTTAGCATAGGAACCCTCAGCCTTGCCATGCACACTAAATACTATAAAAATCTTAAATCAGTCCCCCATCCTTGTACTTTTATGTTATTTTAGGACCAATTTAGAAGATCTGCCCCTGTTATCCACAGGAGTCTCAGTATGCGAGCAATAAAACTTTGTAAGTTCTCAGTTTGTGTGGTATCATCAGGCTCCATACTTGAACCAAATTTTGGGTGGGTGGGGGTCTAACCTTTATAGTTTGGTCACAAGAAGATAAGTCTATAACCTGCTGCTTCTTCATGTGGAATTTTAACTTGCTCTAGTGCCTGACTCTCCTTAGGACTATTTGTTCAGTTATGTTTTAAATTCCCATCAAATCCAAGTATTCTCTCTAGAAATGCCTTTCTTTGCTTAAGTTACCTGCAGTGTGTATCTTTTAATTATATCCAATATCTCAATTGACTTATGTGCAATTTGTTGTTTGTTCTTTGCATATTTTATTTTATTTTTTATTAATTTTTAAAAATATTTTATTTATTTATTTTGAGAGCGTGCACATGCATGAATGGGGGGAGGGGCAATGGGAGAAAGACAATCTCAAGCAGACTCCCTGCTGACTGCGGAGTCAGACATAGGGCTTGGTCGCAAGACTGAGATTATGGCCTGAGCAGAAATCAAGCATCAGAAGCTTAAACTACTGAGCCACTCAGACACTCCATTGCCTCTTTATTTTAGAAGGTTTACTTATTATTTTGTAATCAGAAAAAAATACATATATGCCAATATACATATTTTTAATTTATTGCTACATAATTGTGGTACTTAATTACACTTGTCAGCTTGACTAAGCTACGGTGTCCAGATATTTGGTGAAATATTCTGAGTGTATTCATGAGGATGTTTTGGATGAGATTAACCCTTGAAACACACCAAGCAAAGCAGATTGACCTCCTTAATGAGGGTGGGCCCCATCTCCCAATTGAAGGCTGGAACAAAACAAAAAGGCTGACCTCTCTACAAGTAAAAGGATGCTCCATCTACCTGAATGCCTTGAGCTGGGATTTGATTTTGTTTCCTGTTTTTGAAATCCTACTGAAACATTGACTTTTCTTGTTTTTTTTTTTTTTACCTGTCAATCTTTAACTGGAATTTACAATATTGACTCTCCTGCATCTCCAGCCTGACAACTGCAGATCTTAGAACTTGTCAGCCTTCACAACATGTGAGCATTTATGTATATACATACATACTGTAGAATCTGTTTCTCTGGAAAATTCTGGCTAATTCAATTGTATTTTCAGATTTATTATTGTTGGCTAATGTTTTTTTTTCTCATTTCCCTATTTACTATATTTCAAATTCTCTAAGTTACCTTTAAAAATTAAGGGAATTGAGAGTTGATGAAAAGAATAAAACTATAGAACTGGCTGCTCAGATAAAGTTATTTAAAGGCCAAATTCAAGAGAGCTGAAATCTAGGAGATTCAAGTTGAGAAGTCTTATATTCATTCCACAATTTGTTAAAAAATAAAAAGATATATACATATATCTTTCTTAAAAATGATACTCGAATTTACATGAGACTTCAGAGAAGTATGTATCATACTTTTGAGAGTCTAGTTGCTCTAAAGTCCATTGAATATTAGCATATTAACAGCAAGTTTCTACTTCAGAGGAATGAAGTCACTAGGGTTAGGTATCCTCCAAGTGTAATGCGCCAAGGATTGCATATATAAAACCTATTGCATACTGCCTTACTGATTTGTTATTTTATTTACTTACAAAGGATGCCCAATAATAAGCTTGATTGGGAAATGCTGATAAACATAGTTATTCTCACTGAAATGCATGCATTTTAAATACATTCTTCTTTTGTTCTACTTTTTATGTTCTTCTAAGTCATCTGCTGTCACTGTGTTACCACAGTTATTCAGATGTTAATAACTGACTTCAGTGTTAGGAATTCTTCTTAAATTTATTTCAGTACTGTGTCTTTAATGACAAAAACACAGAAAATATCTTTTCAAGTTTTGAATACTTAGCATATCTTATCAATAAGCCTCAACCATTTGCATTTCTTAGGATTAGACCTTTTCTCCATAGAAGTATAGTGACAGATTCTTTACTTGGAATTATCAATAACTGTATATGAAACTTATACCAATATTCATGAACTCTCTCATGAATCAAAATATGTCTCTTATGCTTACTCACTTGTAACATAAGCTACTCTTTAGTTTTGCAATCATAAGAAGAGAAAGATAAATGTACTTATTATGCATTAAAGATAACCACATTTTAAGATACACAGAGTAGATCCACATGATTTATCCCTTGGTGAAGAGACAGATTAACTGACAATACAATTCTAAGATAAAATAATAATCTACGTCATTTGTTCAAAGTATCATTTTATCTTCTGAATCTTTTAATTATTTATGGTTTCCTCTAAAATTTTCTATCCAATCTCTACACAGTAATCTTCAACACATAGCTATGTAACTAGCAACATACAATATTAATAGCAACAAATATCAATATGTAACCTCCAAATCAAACCTAGCTCACTAATTGCTAGGTATTTATGCCATCAGAAGTGGCTTTCCTGACTTAACAGTGTAAGTTTCAAAAGCCAGCATATGGTTTTCCTTGTCCCTGAAATACTGAAAGCCTAGGTCAAGATGGAGTCTTCATCAGTGACAAAAAGCAGTATCAGAGTGCCTTAAGTGACCCACAATAAACATGTGATTGCTCAGATATTCAGGTAGTTTGTTACAGCAACAGAGTCTATCCAATTCTGTGTTATGCACTTTTTTTGATATTTTTACACTTAATTCTTACAATAACATTATGAGGTAGGATCTATAAAGATAAAAATGAAGAAAACCACCTTTCTGCTTTGAAGGAGGTTAAACATAGGGTAAAGAAAACACATTTGTAGAATTTATTTGTCCTACGACAATAAACAACATAACAGAGCTATGTCAAGAGGCCAGAGTTCAGACAACTGACTGATAGAACAGAACTCCTTCACAAAGGAAGCAATATTTGAATTGCAACTATGAAGATGAATAGATTTTTTTTCAGATGGAGAAGGGTAGAAGAAAATTCTTGGCAATAACATAATAAAGCCTAATGCCACAACAAATAGGGTGTGTTCAGGTAGTAAAGTGCATATTGAAGAAAAAGCGGACGGGGTCATAGTGATATATGAGATTGGATTTGCTTTATGAAATTTACAATGTATAATCAAATAGTACAAATTAATCCAATAATTATTATGCATCAGAGTATATTATTAGAGTTATAGGGATGAGAGAGAAAGTAAGAAGGTCAGTTGATTTTATATAGATATTGAGGGTTAGCATTATTAGATACAAAAGATGGTAAACTTACTAGGATGAGAGAGATAATCATTAGAATGCTTTACTAGCTTAGTATTTTTCTCCATTGAATGTTTCCTTTTTTCTCAAATTTCTCTTTTCTCATATTCCCTACTAACCTCTTTCTTAACTGTAATAAATATTAAAGTTAAGAAACGTTATTTTCTTTAATATTCATTTTTATTCAATTCTAGACACTCATTCCCTATAGAACTTTAGTTTTTATTATATAAAATTTAATAATGAACCCTTCCAAGTACCATCTTTTTTTTTTAAAGATTTTATTTATTTATTCATGAGAGGCAGAGACACAAGCAGTGGGAGAAGCTGGCTCCATGCAGGGAGCCCGATGTGGGACTGGGTCCTGGGACCCCAGGATCAGGCCCTGGGCTGAAGGCGGCGCTAAAACACTGAGCCACTCCAGCTGCCCTATGGCCAAATTTCTATATAAATTTGCTCAACCCACAATTTCCTTTTAAGTCACTTAGGTGTAGTCAAATTATTATTTGTTTTTCCTTTTATACTTCCATGATTTTCCCAATTTGTTCCCATATGTTGAATTATGTGTATTACTAGTATTAATTGTCAGTCTTTCTTATTCTTAAAGTCCTCAAAAATCAACTAATTTTATCTTTTGTAGTATCTTTATGAAAAATAGTGTCTTCTTTCTTTTCCTCTCTTCTTTCCTTTTTTTCTTTCTTTCTTTGTTTTTCTTTCTTTCTTCTTTCTTCGTTCTTCTTTCTCTTACTTTCTCTTCCTCCATTATTTTATTTATTTATTTATTTATTTATTTATTTTGTTTGTTTGTTTGTTTTAAGAAATAATTTCTTATGGAGCTTTCCATATACTGGTGTTTGTATTTCCCATCAGGGAGTGGAACAGATGGCCTTGTTCTGCTTGCTTTGATCCTAGCTTTCTCAAGTACTGAGAACTTAAGATAATGGCCTAAAACTTCAATTTACTATTTCTTCTCTAAAATAGTTATATTTAAAAAAAATATAAATAAATAAATAAAATAGTTATATTTTCCCATTTTATATGGTTCATGGTTGAGATAACTTTTTCTTTCTGTATATTAGTCTCAGACATAATGAAAAAAATATCAGAAGATCCTGAACTTAAAGCCTTATGAGGTAATTGGATGAGATGTATGGTTTTACACCCTTGTGAGGAGACACTTCTGGTGACTCACTGAGTAGTGACCCCAATATAATTGAAGTTTAAATCAATTTAAATGACACTCATTTCAAATATTCTCCAGAAACTTTTGTTGTTGCTGTTGTTCATTTAAGAAGGCATATTCTGGTAAATTTTCACTTTCTACTCAGTACAATACTTACATAAACTGTTTTAATACTAAAAATGTACATTTTTTAACTCAGAGCAAAAGCTCAGCTTCAAAACTTAATGTTCAAATACTAGGCTACAGAAAAACAGGGAATTCTTAAAGAATACTATTTAAAACACTTTATGTAAATACAATTCAATTAAGCTAAATATTTAGATTAAAGTATTACGGTATACACGCTACCAAAAAAAAATTGCAATAATTTCTCCCTCTGGGTCTATACTCAGATGCCGAGTCCTGCATCCCAAACTGTTTTCCCAAGTCATCCCAGGCGGAGTCAGTAGACCCTCAGAGCAGAGCACCCCCGCTGCTCAGAGCAGAGCACCCCACTGACTTGGAGCTGATCTCAGTGACGTGAGAGAGCTGACATGGGACCAGAAGAGCTACCCCACTGTATTGTGCCCAGTTTTCTGATCCACATTAATTTGAACTAAGTAATGTTGTCTTAAGCCACTTCATTTGGGCTAGTTTGTTACATGGAAATAAATAATTGACTTAAATATTAGGTACAGACCTAAATACTTAAAGGCCTTTGTCCAAAGAGGAACGAAACTTAAATCATTGAAAATAAAGGAGTGCTATATAGTAAATCACTCCTATTTCAGCAAAACCTATTTCCAGAGGAAAATATACCATAAATTATTTAGGTTTATTTTAAGAAGTAGTAAAGAGTCATATTTGACTCAAGAATTATTGTGAAGTATCATTGAATATAAGAATTGATTTCGATGAAAGTTGAAGATGTCAGATAAGGAAACAATGTTACAATTGAGAAAACTACTAATGGTAATAAAATATCAGATTCATTGAGGAATGATGAAGGCAAAAAGGCAACCAAACTTACACAGAATTTGAAACAAGGCAAGGGATAAAATCAGGCATAAAGAACAATCCCTGAAGTGTAAGGTAATATATTAAGTATAAAAAAAGAAAATATAAACTTTTCTCAAAATAATTCTCTTAAGGAACAAAATTAAATTTTATTCAAACTGAATCAGAACAATTTTACAGCCAACAAATCATTGCACCTTTGATGCATACACACAATTTTTTAAATGCATACATCAGCAAGAGATAAAAAGATCCAGAATATAAGGTGTGATATATGCAAATTAGTGAAAAATAAAGCAACAATTACATAGATAATATATTTTTGACTGTAAAATCGTAGTAACTGTAGTAGTAGTAATATAAAATATACAGAGATTAAAATACTTAAGAAAGTAAGCAATGAGGCTAGCAAGTTGTATTTGGAATAGGGAATAGACTTGGTTAAGTAAGCTTGTCAGAATTTTAGATAAAACCACTAAAAGAAGAGAGGTAGAGGAAGCATAGTTTATGAACTAGTAAAGGGAAATTGATTGATTTTAACAAACCCGGTATAATCAGTATATACAAAGAAGCCAATAAATTATGCATGTTTATTTACATTTACATGGAGCTATGTCAAGAGAACAGAATCAAGATAACTGAGTGAAAGAAGAGTAGAGATGCAGAAGAAGCAGTATTTGTTTGGACATATGAAGATGAGTAGAAATTTAAAAGAACTTTGATTAAAGTGCAAGAGTCATTGTATGTAAAACATATAGTAATGTGTATATATACGTCCATACCATTTCAAAGCAAAAATCAATAAATCAAAGCTATCGGAACAGATTACAAAATCAATAAATAAAGAAATAAAGAACATTGACATCATCCATATGGTCTTTTAAAAAGAGAGTCCTTAAACAAAAAGTCATCAGAAGGAACAAAGTTAAGTTTATATAAATATAAATCATAGGGCAGCCCAGGTTGCTCAGCAGTTTAGCGCTGCCTTAAGCCCAGGGTGTGATTATGGAGACCAGGGATCAAGTTCCACGTTAGACTCTCTGCATGGAGCCTGCTTCTACCTCGGCCTGTGTCTCTGCCTCTGTGTGTGTGTGTGTGTGTGTGTGTGTGTCTCATGAAAAAATAAATAAAATGTTTATAAAAAATAAAAATAAATAAATAAATCATAAAACTATTTCCCTTGAGAGGCAGAAATGTTAAAAAAAGTAATTAGATATAAATAGATCAATAAATTGTATTACAAACAATGGTAATGTAATGATAACAGCATATAATGGTATAGCACTTAATGTTATTTCAGGAATTTTTCTAAGCACTTTATGTATTGACTTGGGTCTTCTAGGAAGGAGAATCTGAGAAAGTATTCAAGTTCTAATAATTTAGTTGGGAGTTTCAAATCCAGGTCAGCAAGAATGAGTAGTAAAGAATAAAGGCAAAGGAAAATGCAGTGACATTTGATGTGATAAAAAAGAGCAAAGCTAAAAAACAAACCAAAAAAAAAAAAAAAAAACAAAAAACCACCCAACCAAAAAAATGTTTTACTTGGAAAGCATTTTTGCCCAAATGCAGTACTTCTCAAAGATTAATATAATTCCAAAGTGTCAAGGAATGGATAGTTGTTTTTGCCATAATGATAAAAGAGTTGAATTATTCAAAGACATGATAATCTTCAATGTACCTGGATCTAATAATAAAATTTCAAAGTTTACAAAGCAAAAAAGGTAAGAAGAATAGACAACTCACAATTATAGGTGAGGTGGAAATTAAAATATTCCTCTTTTCATAACTAAAATAACTAGAAAGGAATGAGAAAGGATATAGAAGACCTTAAAAAAAATTTCAATAGCTTGCCCTATGTGGCATTTGTAAAAATCTATACATAGAAACTAGAGTAAACATTCATCTTCGAATGTACTTAGAAAATTGAATAAACAGCAAAATACACAAATAGAACCATGGAATAGCATTCTATAAATTTATAATGTATGAGATTATATGAAGAATTCTCTTTGAGCAAAACAATAAAATTAGGTGTTAAGAACAAAAGTGAAATTATGGAAAATCCAAATATTTAAAAATTAAACGGCATTCTTCTAAACAAATACTTGCAAAAGTATTCCATTAGGCTCTTCATTTAATATAAGAATCAGGGGATCCCTGGGTGGCGCAGCGGTTTGGCGCCTGCCTTTGGCCCAGGGCGCGATCCTGGAGACCCGGGATCGAATCCCACATCGGGCTCCCGGTGCATGGGGCCTGCTTCTCCCTCTGCCTGTGTCTCTGCCTCTCTCTCTCTCTCTCTCTGTGACTATCATAAAATAAAAAAAAAAAATAAAAAAATTAAAAAAAATAAGAATCAGGATACCATGCCACAACTAAGCAATCCCTCCATATCCAGAGGTGGACAGACAAATCTACATGTGTGAAAGAGCAACCAAAAGAGACACACTTTTTCTATCATTAACCAATGATAGAAAAAGTTTGAACAAGTTGAATCTGTATACAGAAGCCCTACACTTACAATTTATAAAATTCAAACCCTTTCCTACATAGTAAGAATGAGTAGAAAGGTCACATTTCACTAAGAAAGGCATGTTCTACTGCACATTAACAAATACATGCTTTATTCCAAACTAAAAGTTATTTTCCCAAACCCTGGAAAAAAAGAGGAAGACTTCAAAACCCACCTTGTGAAGTTAGCGTAATTTCAATATCAAAAGAATACAAGCTAGGAAATTTATAGACTAATCCCATATAAAGTATAAATGGAAAATGACTATGCAAAACAGTAGATAAACATACCTGCAAAGCAGTAGATAAACATATCTAGTATTGTATAAGAAAAAGTTCATCATATCTAATTGATTTTACTCTAGGGATGTAAGTTTTGTTTGCCATTTGAGTAATTATAAGTTAAGTTTACCATATCAGCTGATTAAAAGAAAAAAAAAAGAACCATCATTATAATGGAAGGATTAAAAAATCAATAAATTTCAAGACCTGTTTATTATACATCTGTTCAGCAAACTGGAAATAGAGAAAACACTTTGCTTTTTAAAGGAAAATTTACAAAAACCTATAACAAGCTTTAAAGAATGGTTTATAGTATTCCATTTAAAATCAGATTTGAGGTATCATAGTTATTTCCATCTGGTAAGGTATCTGAGAGTACGTTCTACACAGATGAGAAAGTGAAATAAAATGTATAGAAACAAGAAAGGAAAAAAACAAAGCTATTGCTATTCACAAACGATATGGTTTTCTTGAAAGGAAGCCCAGAATAGAAATAATGAGAACAGATAAGTGAGAGTAACAATAATGAAATGTCTTTTTAAGATAAACTGAGTTAATGGAAAAAGAAAAAGATAATGAATGCAAATGTAGAGAAAAAAATAGAACTACATAAATTGGAAAACAAAGGGAAAAATGGCAGTGGTGGCATTGCAGAGAAGTAGGGTATGATGGACTGACAGGTCACTAACTAGTGTTGGGGCACAGAGGTATCCAAATGAGAAAAAAAAAATTGACTCTAATTCACATTAGCAATCATTAGTTCTAAGTAAATGATGATAAAATTATTTATAGTTAATATACAATTGGTATATAATATGTAGTGCAGTATGTTAAAATATGTGTTTACAATTAGAGTGGGGATTATATTGATATTACATTCCAGTTATATAACAATAATAATAATATATGTTATTCTTAGCCCTAAAGTTCACTGAATACCTACTAACTAGACAATCAGTGATCAAAGGACTTTAATTGTCCAGAAAAATGTGAATCTAGTATTTTATTATCTCTATTTAATATAAGTGGAAACTGTAACATAGAAGAGGTAAGTGACTCATCAAAAGTTACAAAGTTAGTTAATGTGGCAAGACATATTTTATCATTTGATATGTCCCTATGCCCCCACATAAGTAGAAATATACCCCAAATAAACTTCTGCACATAAATGTGATATAACATAATCAAATTTACTTTTGATGGTAAGGATTATAAAAGCAAAAATATCCAAAAATGTAAATACCACTACACATACACCACCCCCACGCGCACACACACCAATTAAGTGAACTCGGTAATATTTACACACTACAATACTTTATAGCATTGTGATTAAATTACCTTCAATTAAAAAGACCCACATGCATGCATCTCCTAAATATAACACTGAATCAAGAAAAGTTATAAAGGAATATATTAAAAATGTGGCAGTTTTATAAAGTTTAAAGACATAAAATCAAATAATATGCTTTCTTGTACATAGAAAGCAAAGCATACCAAAAAAGCAAAGATATATGTATCTTTATTATCTTATATCTTTATATCTATCATCTGTCTATTCGTCTATCTATCTATCATCTATATCTATCATCTATCATCTATCTACCTAAAACAGAGCTTGGAATTATCAACCTCCAAGAATATTTTTTTAGGAGATGAATTCATTAAGGAATAGTTTGGATGGATCCTTAAATTTTTTTAGGAGTGTTAGTTGAATTTCAGTTTACTTGAAGCTGTCAAATAATCATTCCTTAAAAAAAGAGAGAGAGACTGAAAACTTTGCAGAATTTGTAAAAGTGTTTTGTATTCAAGTCTTAAGCAAAATAGTACATATTTTACAGCTATAAAGGCGAAGGTAATCATCAGCAGTTCATTTTTTTATGATGTCATATAATTAAACATATCTCTGGTGGTTATTTCACTTATAGAAATACTAATTACCATAGGAAAATTATCATATCCCTCTAAAAGAGAGTGATATTGAATGCAATTTTTAATGAGGGAAATCTAACTCTTAGACAGAAATTACTACGGAAACAATCGTTTTAATACCTCTAATTCAATTCCTGTCATCCTAAGGCAATCAGAAATGTATTCTCTAAACAGTTTACTCTACCCCTGGGTAATGAACCTAAAACAGCACAAAACAAAAACAGGGTAAGCGCTAGAGACCTAAATGCAGATATTTTAACAACGCCTGCATTTTTCCTTATTTGTTTACCAGTGAATTGAGAACTGTGCTCTTGGCAGATGTATCTCAGAGCCCCTGACCCCCATTTCAAACAGAGCATATCTACTTTTTTCTTTAGATTGTTTGATATTGGTCTTTTAAGTAAGATTTATTTTTGAACAAATGGGCCCAAGTAAACACACACACAAAACGCCAATTTAAAAATCAATACTGCTCTGAGAGATTGTCTACTTAAAGTAACCATATACCCAAATATAAATTTTAGTATATATAGGACTATGTATATCATACTATTTATATTAGAGGTATTCGAAGTTACATAATCAACTGAATAAAAATAATAATAAGCCAGATTATTCACTTAAAATGTGCTTATGCATTCATCAATTGACTTTAACTTATGGACATTGCTTAATGCCATTCTCAGGACATATTCAAAATTACCATAAAGTGTTTAATGTATGTCTAGTGGTAAATATTTACCAACTTACAATGTAAATTCCTACAATTTTCCTTATGAAAAAAAAGGTTTTTGATTCATATTTGTTAGATGTATAAAAGTATGTTCAATCATATTGCTTTCCCTTACATAGAAAATCGGAAATAGAACTTTATTGCATGTACTGTACTGAGAAACTAGTGTCACCATCTGTCCTAAAATAGGAGAAGTGAAATCAGGGACAGAGCTGATACAAGGTAAAAGTTTTATTTCTGGATGAAAATGAAATATAAGGAAATATGACACTCCAAAAATATGATAAAAGATTCTAACTCCTTCTTCATGTATTCTTTCCAACAGTTGCCTTTCATTTATCCTTTATTTAATTTAACCATCAAAAAAACTTACTATCTCCCTATTATATCTGGCGTTGTATTACATGCTGAAGATCTCTTGATAAAAGGCAGCGTTCTGTCCACAAGAGCTTCGTATTTTAGTGAGAAACAAATATATTGCCGATTATATATTCAAATGATTAAAATAGATTAAAACGTACAAGTGTATAAATGGATAAAATGAAACAGTAAGAAATACTTTTCAGAATATTTAAAAGTTCAACACAGTCACAAAATGAACAAGAGCTGTTCATGTATGTCTGTAGAGGAAGACATCTGAGGTTGAATTAGCATGTGCACAGAAAAATGAAACAATGGTAAATTCATTAAACTATCATTTTTAATATTAATAGATGTGGAAAAGAATGTGGGGAAGAAAAACAACTAGACAGTTAAGAGAGTTAAGAAAAATACCTCCAGGTCATTAAGAGCACTTTGTACAAAGATAAGAAATTTGACCATCATGTGAGCTATGAAAATAAATGTAGGATATTAAAATGAGTGATCTTATCAAATGTGCATAGGTAGCACAGTGGAGGTGCTGAGGGAGATGGTGCGAGGGTTAAGAATGATTGTGCGAGTTCAGCAAGCAAATGATGAGTTGATTAACCAGGAAAAAAAGAAACAGAGTATACAACATATGAGCAAAGTATTTAGGAAATAGGAATAAAAGGTCTTTGTCGGACACCTGGGTGGCTCAGCGATTGAGAGTCTGCCTTTGGCTCAGGTCATGACCCCAGAGTCCTGGATTGAGTTCCAGCATCGGGCTCCTCACAGGGAGTCTGCTTCTCCCTGTGCCTGTGTCTCTGCCTCTCTTTCTCTCTGTGTCTCTCATGAATAAATACATAAAATCTTTTTTTTTTTTTTAAAAAAAAAAAAGGTCTTTGTCATTGGTTGAACTCAATATTTCAAGGCAAGAGAGGATCAAGGGCAGCCCGGGTGGCTCAGCAGTTCAGCACCGCCTTCAGCCCAGGGCCTGATCCTGGAGACCCTGAATCAAGTCCCAAGTCAGGCCCCCTGCATGGAGCCTGCTTCTCCCTCTGCCTGTGTCTCTGCCTCTCTCTCTCTCTCTCTCTCTGTGTCTCTCATGAATAAATAAATAAAATCTTTAAAAAAAAGAGAGAGGATCAAACAAGAATCTGTATTTCTAAATTAGGCAAGAGATAAATGAAAATGTGACACCTTAAGTTCTAATTTTGAGAAGTCTTGGATGAAATAGTTTGAGTTAAGTTTGGATATTATTAAACTTAAGGTTTCTGTGAGATTATATATAATAAGTAAAAGAATATT
The DNA here is from genome assembly GCF_905146905.1 of Nyctereutes procyonoides. Taxonomy (NCBI): domain Eukaryota; kingdom Metazoa; phylum Chordata; class Mammalia; order Carnivora; family Canidae; genus Nyctereutes; species Nyctereutes procyonoides. Next base: position 7,917,032 of record NW_026575046.1, read on the forward strand.
TGATGATGGAATTCAGGAATAAGATTTTGGCAGAAGTTGTAGACTTCAGTCACGACTTTACAAGAGAACTAAAATTGAGTAGCTATATGTAGTGTCGCAATTATATTTCAAGAAATGGACTGAGTAAATTCAGTAAAAACAAATAAACATGAATATTTTATTTAAGTATTAAGTGGTACTGATGTTAAAAGTACATACTTTATGAAGAAATAAACAGTCAAGACACCATTTTTTTCCCAGTAAAACAATAGTAAAGGTTAAATAAGATAGCCAATGATTGTCTTTTTCAGAGGTAGGTAAACTATGGCCCATGGGACCGACATCTGTTTTTGCACAGAAAATTTTACTGGAATACATACACATCTGTTTCTGTATGGTCTATGGCTGCTTTTGAGGTTTAGCACCACAACTGAAAAGATGTGACCAAACTACATGGCCCATGAACTTAATACATTTTATATTTAGCCCTTTAAGAAGTTTGCCAAGCCCTGGTCTATCAAATTTGGCAATTTGAAGATGATTGCTATTTCAATTAAATGAGAAGAAAATCATTGAGACTGCAGGATAGTTATCCATTCTAGCTTTCTATAACTATTACTCTAAAAAATAATAAAAAAATTACTGGAAAAATATCTTATTAATTTCTAATAGGATTTTTACTCATGTTAAATTAGAATGCTCAAGATTTTTACTCATGTTCAGATAATCTATATTTTTCAAGCAGTAAAAATAAAATAATGGTATAGAAATAGGTTTTAACTTAAGCAACAAAGTGTGAAACATGCCAAAGATGGATTAAAGCAAGGAATTTCAGCCTTGCTTACACAGTCAAGAAATTTAAGAGAAAAAAATTTGACATATATATATATATATATATATATATATATTATTCAAGAATTTTTTTAGTATGAATGAAAAAAGATATTTTTGGATAGCAAAGAAAATTTAGCACGATTTCCCATTTACAAATTCTTTGGTCTTTTGTAGTTTCAAGTTTCCATTTTATTTATTTATTTATTTATTTATTTATTTATTTATTTATTTATTTATTTATATTGACGTTTGATTTGCAAACATATAGTATAACACCCAGTGCTCATCCCATCAAGTAGCCTCCTCAAGGCGTGTCACCCAGTTGCCCCATCCCCCTACCCACCTCCCTTTCCTCTACCCTTTGTTCATTTCCCAGAGTTAGGATTTGCTCATGTTTTGCCACCCTCTCTGATTTTTCCCACTCATTTTCCCTCCTTTCCCCTATAATCCTTTTCACTATTTCTTATATTCCCCGTATGAGTGAAACCATATGATGATTGTCTTTCTCTGATTGACTTACTTCATTCAGCATTATACCCTCCAGTTCCATCCTCGTTGAAGCAAATGGTGGGTATTTGTCAATTCTAATGGCTGAGAAATATTCCATTGTATACATAGACCACAGCTTCTGTATCCATTCATCTTTCGACGGACACCGAGGCTCCTTCCACAGTTTGGCTATTGTGGACATGGCTGCTAGAAACATTGGGCTGTAGGTGTCCCAGCATTTCACTGCATCTGTATCTTTGGGGTAAATCCCTAACAGTGCAATTGCTGGGTCGTAGGGCAGGTCTATTTTTAACTCTTTGAGGAACCTCCACACAGTTTTCCAGAGTGGCTGCACCAGTTCACATTCCCACTAACAGTCCAAGAGGGTTCCCCTTTCTCCACATCCTCTCCAACATTTGTGGTTTCCTGTCTTGTTTATTTTTACTATTCTCACTGGTGTGAGGTGGTATCTCATTGTGGTTTTTATTTGTATTTCCCTGATGGCAAATGATGAGGAAGACACAAAGAGATAGAAAAATATTCCATGCTCATGGATTGGAAGAATTAATATTGTGAAATGTCTATGCTACCCAGGGCAGTTTACACGTTTAATGCAATCCCTATGAAAATACCATGGGCTTTCCTCAGACAGTTGGAACAAATAATCTTAAGATTTGTGTGGAATCAAAAAAGACCCCAAATAGCCAGGGGAATATTGAAAAGAAAACCAGAGCCGGGGGCATCACAATGCCGGATTTCAGGTTGTACTACAAAGCTGTGGTCATCAAGACAATGTGGTACTGACACAAAAACAGACACATAGATCAATGGAACAGAATAGAGAATCCTGAAAAGGGCCCTCAACAATATGGCCAACTAATATTCGATAAACAGGAAAAACTATCCACTGGAAAAAGGACAGTCCCTTCAGTAAATGGTGCTGGGAAAATTGGACAGTTTCATGATTCTTTGTTTTTGTTTTTGTTTTTTCAGTTTCAAGTTTTTATTGAAATTCTAGTTAGTTAACATATAGTACAAAATTAGTTTAGGAGTAGAATTTAGTGATTCATCACTTATATAAACACCCAGTGCTCATCACAAGTGCCCTCCTTAATACTTATCACTCATTTAGCCCATCCCCCACCCACTTCCCCTCAAGCAACTCTCAGTTTGTTCTCTATAGTTAAGAATCTGTTTTATGGTTTGCCTGACTCTTTTGCCCCCTATGTTCATCTGTTTCATTTCCTAAATTCCATATATGAGTGAAATCATAGGGTGTTTGTTCTTCTCTGGCTGAATAATTTCACTTAAGCCAATACACTTGGGCTCCATCCACATTATTGCAAGTGGCAAAATTGCATGTTTATGATGACTGAGTAATATATATAATATATATAATATATATAATATATATACATAATATATATATACACACACACCCCACTTCTTTTTTTTTTAAATTTATTTATTCATGAGAGACAAACAGAGAGAGAGAGAGGCAGAGATACAGGCAGAGGGAGAAGCAGGCTCCATGCAGGGAGCCCGACATGGGACTCAATCCCGGTCTCCAGGATCAGGCTCTGGGCCAAAGGCAGGCGCTAAACCACTGAGCCACCCAGGGATCCCCACCACTTCTTTTTTATCCATTCATCAGTCAATGGATAATCAGGCTTTTTCTGACATTTGGCTATTGTTGGTAATGCTGCTATAAACATCAGGGTGCATGTGTCCCTTCGAATCTGAATTTTTGTATCCTTTGGATAAATACCTAGTGATACCTAGTAATACAATTGCTGGGTCTTAGGGTACTTCTACTTTTAATTTTTTAGGAACTTGTATACTGTTTTCAGAGTAGTTGTGCGAGTTTGCATTCCCACCAACAGAGTAATAAACTCCCCTCTTCTCCACACCCTCCCCAACATCTGTTGCTTCCTGTGTTAATTTTAGCCATTCTCATACCTGTGAAGCGATACTCGTTGTAGTTTTGATGTGTATTTCCCTAATGATGAGTGATGTTGAGCATCATTTCCTGTGTCTGTTAGCCATCTGAATGTCTTCTTTGGAAAAATGTCCATTACCAAATTCAACACTCAGATGTCATTATTGTTTTCCCAAAAATATAAAATGATTTTACTTCAGAGCTCTTCAGGTTATTTTAATATTTCATAAGAAATTGAGGTCATATAATATTGTATAATGTAGTCACATTATCAGACTTTAAAGAAGAATTTCTAAAAGAACTCTATTGTATGTGACCAGCATTTGTATTAGCTTTATGCAAAATATATTAACTATTATTACTATAAAAACAGAGCAGTGTAGTATTATACTAGTAACATGTTCTAAATGCTTTCATTGACTGCATGTGACTCTAAAATATTCAGTGTCTACACTTCACAAGGGACTTTAATCTCATCTCTTATTGAACACTGTGATAGATGAGAAAATGGAGATGATCTCTGACAATAGAACCATGCAGCCTGTCTTATACTTCTATTCTGTAGGGCTGGTCACACTTCCAATATGCTACTTTCTTTCATGAGCTGAAACAATGGTTTAACTCATGGGACTCTAGGTATTTTATTATAGGCACAGGGACTACATTTGAGGTATGTTCTAAGTGGAAGTTATACCTAAACAGTTCATTACATAAATAATTTTGATAATGTCATTAAAATTTACTTTGTTTCTTATACATTAAAAAGAGTTAAAAATTACAACCATTTAACATAAAAGCTGTGCATATTAAATGAAATTTTGTGAAAACATCTTTTGTGTGTTAAGCACAGTAAGCACTCGAAGTGTCATAGGAAGCTAAATGTGGTTGAACTACTGTCGTAACAGTTGCTGATATATTAGCAGCAATAGCAATGGAAGGAGTAGACCAATTGTCAGAAGAATGAATATAGTGTAGGAATAGTTGTATTGTCATTATTTATTTCATTTTCAAAGATAGGTTTTGGAGTTTTGTAATGGCATATATCTACAATCAATGTAAAACTTCATGAATATACATAATAGGGAGACTCTAAACAATTGTATTTTATTTCACAATGTCACCTATTTCTAAGCATTTAAATAAAGAGAGAGAGTGTTTATTTGACCTGAATGTTCAAGAATGGTTTTATCACTTAAATCGCTCAGGAAGGTCACTAAACTCATTAGCTGCACATGAGATCTTTTTTTTTAAATTGGTTTATTAAAAATTAAAACCATTTTAGAACTTCCTTTTTGAAACAAATAAATTCAGAATAGTATGGTGATTTAAAGGGAGACTTATGAGAAAAATAGAATTGAGGTTTAAAAATGCTTTCTATATTTCCCACAGTGACTATTGTCCAGATTTATTTTCACACTATTGTGATAAAATAATCCATAAGAATAAAGTATTATTGTGGATTTCAAATAGTTTAAAGATAGAGTTAGTGCTATTAAATTTTCTGACTTCTTACCTGATTTTTTTTAAAGACCCACTAGGATGTCAGAATCTGGATTTATGTATGTATTATTATTTGTGGGTCTTCAGAGACCCACTTATATTGCTCTGTAGCTCATAAATCTTTAGGCAATTGAGTTCCTTCACCAAAAACCTACATATATTAATCTTCTCACAGAATACAGACCTGATAAAATTATCCATTTTGTGTCTTTCTCACTTTTTTTCATGAAGATTCTGCACCATAAGAGAAACACATTTTTTTTACTAAAATAACAAAAAAAAACATTGAGATTTGGATACCCAATAATTTGAAATGTCATTTCAAATACTTTATTAGTATTTGTTTATGAATGTTATTTTTCCTAATTGTTTTCAAGAACCATTATTTAAAAAGAGTATTTGGATTGAATTCTATAACTTTCCTGCCAGTTAAAAAAATCTGTGGTAAAATGTATATTAATCCTACACTCTGAGTCTCCACTTAGTTATAATACCAAGAAGTTAAATAAAATAAAGAATAATGGGTGTATTTCCCAAATCCTTTTATGATTAATATTTCACAAAAAATGAGTTGTTAATCCTGAAAAAATTTGACATTGTCTCTTTTGGCATTACAGTCAAATATCTATTATCAGTTGTAACTTTTAAAAGTTTACATACTCCATTTAATAAGTGGGGAAAAAAAGTAGTATCTCACAGGATTTTAGCCCTCAGATGCTTGAAAAGTCTAAATTCTTCCTAGAATACTAAAATCATAGATATTGACTTTCTAACATGTATATCAAAGATAATTTGTTGCTGTGCTTTACCATTTTTAGAGGCATCAACCTTAATCTTAATATCCATGTCTGAAGACATAACATAAAATATCTGTTAGTTATTAGGTATAGTTTTCTGGTGTTCTGAGTAAAGTAGATAAAGCTAGAGCTCTATCTATCCATCTCAATGCCAGTGAACTCTTCAACTTTAAGAAGAAAGGTAGCTCCCTGTTATTCATAAAAAGAAATCCAGATTGTAGTGAAATGACTCATTCAGAACAGGAATATTAGTTACATTGAACTCACAGAGAGTAACATTTATAAATTATAGCACAGAAGTACATGCACACACAGAACAAAGAAGCTGAGATAATTTCATTACTTCTTATTTTTTAGAATTTTAAAGACATCATATTGGATAGAGGTCAGACTGTCAACCAAAATGAGCCATCATCCTTTGATATATGTTTCTTGAAATAATATAAACAATTAGGAAATATCTAACTAATGAAACTTTAGAATTTTGAATACATTCAAATATTAAAAAGAAACCTTGCACACAAAATAGGGGGAAGCACATGCGTATTTATAGCTATTGACCGCAAATTATTTGCATACTTTGAAGTAATTTTCTTCATGGGGAAATTCTTTCCTATGAAAAAATAGAATGCAATGAAGAAATTGTTATTGAGACAGGGATTCTGTATGAAAATTCACTGTCTTCTTTTTGTTTTAGTTCTAAATTTTCTGTAATATTTTCTTATATACCATAATATAAGTCTAACTACCCAGCTCTCATTTATTGCCACTCTAGAAATATAAATGTTTTTCTTTTATGATTATGGTATAGTAAAAAAAGGAAATAATAGAAATCACTTAAACCATATGTAATAAGCAGTAAAGTGGTAGAAATAAATTTTCACAATCACAGAATTTGCAATTTGGTGTAAATATATCACCACATTCATTTTAAATTCAAAGATTTTTTCTCAACTTAGAGTCAAGATTAAACTACTCATAAAACAATCTTGAAGAATAGTTCATTCAGGCTACAATCACAAAATACTACACATTGGGCAACTCATAAATAGTAGAAAATTACTACTCATGATTCTGGAGGCTGGTAATCTGCAACTGAGGTGCTGATATGGTGAGATAAGGTGCTGATATGGTGAGATAAGGGTTTGTCTTCTGGTTTGCATCATTTTGTGTCTTCACATAGTTGAATGAATTGGGGGGCTCTCTGGAGCCCCCATTTATAAGGGTACAACCTTCATGTTTTAAGAACGTTCAGAAGGCCCCATCACTGCATCAGAGCATTAGGATTTCAATATATTAATTGATAGGGAGACAGAGGGAGAGCACAAAGAGTCAGACCATAGTATAATGTTAACCAAATAATGCCAAAACTCTCACCCTGCCAAACTTTAATATTGATAAAGCATTTTGACAGTATCCTATCTTTCACTTGACATATTTTCTCAAGTTGAATTTCTACATAAAATTTAGATTTATTTTTTACTTCTAAAAATTTTCTCAGTTATTGCATTGAATATGATTAAAATCTTTAACTTATATTCTTCCAATCTATATAATTATTAATTTATACAGATATTCTTCAATTAATCTCAATAAAACATCTTTGATGCTTGCTCTATTTTTATGCTAATTCCACAAAGTTTTGATTCTTATGACTTTCAGTAGAGCTTGATATCCAGCAGGCTAAAATCTTTTTTTTCCTATGCCTATCAACAATATGTTTTAATTTTGCATTGTTGAACAAATAAAGGTAAAAGACTCAATAGCAATCAGAAGATCCCTGGAATAAAATCTTTGGATGAAATTTATAGAGAAAGGATGAAAAGAAGTCGTGGTTTCCCTATTCCTCATGAGATCATTTGATAGATAACAAAGATCTAGCAAGATTAAGCCTCATAATCTTGGTAAGAAACATAGGACTATGTTATGTACATCTGGTCCAGGAGTCATTCAAAGCCCTTGTCTCCTTACTCATATTCTGCTTAGATTATCTGCCCATTGCTGTGAGTGGGGTGTTAAAGTCCCCTACTATTATCATATTATCATCAATGAGTTTCTTTAATTTTGTTATTAACTGATTTATATATTTGGCTACTCCCAAGTTAGGGGCATACATATTTACAATCATTAGATCTTCTTGTTGTATAGATATCTTTATTATAATATAGTGTACTTTATCTCTTATTAAATTCTTTGGATTAAAATCTAGTTTGTCTGATATAAAGATTGTTAATCTAGCTTTCTTTTGATGTCCATTGGCATGATAAATGGTTCTCCAAACATCACCCCAGTCAGAATGGCTAAAATTTAACAAGTCAGGAAACAACAGATGTTGGGGAGAATGCAGAGAAAGAAGTACCCTTTTGCACTGTTGGTGGGAGTGTGAACTGGTACAGCCATTCTAGAAAAAAATATGGAGGTTGGTCAAAAAGTGAAAAATAGAACTACCCTAAGACCCTGCAATTGCACCACTAGATATTTATCCAAAGGATACAAACTTGGCAAACAGCACCCATAAAAAATTTAAAGCTAACATTATCATTATCAGGAAAACATTGAATTTTCTCCCCCAAATTAGGAACAAAGCCAGGATGCCGGCTTTAGCCTCTCTTCATCATCATAGTACTGGAGGATCTAGTCGATATAGCATAGTGGCAAAAATACATAATGTGTATAAATATTAGAAAGAAAGAAATAGGAGTCACTATATGCAGATTATATGTTTGTCTACAAAATAATCGAAGGCATCTAATCTCTTAGAATTAATGAATGAATTCACTAACATCACATGACTTGCATACAAAAATCAACTATATTTCTATACCCTAACAATGAACATATTGACATCAAAATTAAAAATACCATTTCCAACTGCTAAAAAATGAAATATTTGTTAACATGATGAAATACATAAAGGGTGTAATTTAAAAAATAAAAGAACACCTAAATAAATGGAGAAATATACCATGTTTTTAGGTTGGAAAATTCAATATATTAAAAATGTCAGTTATTCCTCAAATTATACACAGGTTTAGTGCAATTCAGTCTATCTGATCTCAATATATAGTAAACAATTATAGTATTGGTAGAGGAACAGATAGAGATCATTGAAAAGAACAGAGTACCCAGATATACAACCACATGGACACGATGAACTGACTTTTGTCATATATACAAAACTAATTTATCAAAGTTAGAAAAGATTTTTTCAGCAAATTGAAATTATTAGATATCCATAGGCCAAAAAAAGAAGAGTAGGAAAGAAAGAAAGAAACCTCATACCTAATTAAAAAATTAATTCAAATTGGATCACAAGCTTAAATATAAAAAGGAAAACAATGAAACTTTTAAAGAAATAAGCAAAAGAGGAAATAGTCAGGAGGTAGGGTTAAGCAAAGAATTGCTAGATTTGACAACAAACCATGGTCTACAAAAAAGAGAACCTTTAGCTCTCAGAAAAATCCTGTGAAAGGAATGAGAAGGCAAGCTACAGGCTAGGATAAAATATCTGTAAGTCACCTATTCTACAAAAGACTGCTACCTAGAATATGTAAAGAATTCTCCAATATCAACTGTTAAAAACAAAATAACAATTCAAATTAAAAATAGCATTAGACATGGATAGGCATTTCACTGAAGAATATATACATATGGCAAAAAGAGGACATGGAAATATGTTCATATCATAGCCATCAGAGAATACAAATTAAATTTATGGGAGATATCACTACACACCTATCAGAATGATGAAATTTTTAAAAAATTAAGAGTAACCACACAGATCCTGGTGAAGATGCAGAGAAGATAGATTACCTCATACATCACTAGTAGCACAGCCATTTGGGGAAATAGTGTAACAGTTTCATAAAACTAACTATGCAACTATGCATCCCAGCAACTCCACTCTTGAGGATTTATCTCAGAGAAATGAAAATGAGTGTTCACAAAAACAAAGCAAAATAAAACAGAATCTGTCCACAAATGTTCACAGCAGTTTTATTTTTAATGGCATTAAGTGGAAAAAAATCCAGAAGCCTTTAAAGAAGTGAGTGGCTACCCAAACCATAGTGCATTTGTACCATGGAATACCATTCATTAATAAAAATGGATTTACTAAGGTACTATTGTAACACAACCACCTGAATTGTTTTTCTAGAGAAGCATGAAGAGTAGAAGCAAAAAGTCAATCCCAAAAGACTTTATACAATGTAATCCTATTTATACTACACTTTTTTTTTTAAGAAATAGAGAAAGTGGGGAGGTGGTAGGGGCAGAGGGAGAGGGAGAGAATCTTAAGCAGGCTCCACTCTCAGTGCAGAGCCTGATGTGTGGCTCAATCTCATGACTCTGAGATCATGACATGAGCTGAAATCAAAAGTCAGATGTTTACCTGAGCCACCCTGGTGCCCCTATACATTTTGAAATGGCAAACACAGAAATGGAGAACAGATTAGTGGTTGTCATGGTAAAGGATTGGAAGAGTATGGGAGTGTAAAGTGAATAAGGCTATAAGACAGCATGAGGTATCCTGGTGGTAATGGAAACACTCTAACAATGTTAGGATCATGACTTTGATATTATATTATTGTTTTAAAATATGTTGTTTTGGGGGCAACTGGGTAAAAGGTACATAAAATCTTTCTATGTTATTTCTTACAACTTCAGATAAATCTATAATTATCTAAAACATAATAATTTAAAAAACATGGAAGAGTTTAAAGTTTTCCATGTACTAGGTCACAAACAAATTTCTTTTAAAAAAATTTGATTCCGGGATCCCTGGGTGGCACAGCGGTTTGGCGCCTGCCTTTGGCTCAGGGCGCGATCCTGGAGACCCGGGATCGAATCCCATATCGGGCTCCCGGTGCATGGAGCCTGCTTCTCCCTCTGCCTATGTCTCTGCCTCTCTCTCTCTCTGTGACTATCATAAATAAATAAATTTAAAAAAAAATTTGATTCCATTCATTCAAGATTCAAGACAAAAACTATATAAATAAATAATTATAAATAAGTAATAGGAAAATATGGAACATTTTTAAAGCCTTCTAAGTAAAACTTTGCTTAAATTCACAATATAGAATATAGTTTACTTTAAAAATGTTAGAACACTAGATATTAAAATTGGTGGGAAATGATCTTAATGGAAAAAAATTGATACTGTTAAGTACAGATAATAGAAAAATGATGACAAATAAATTATAAGGTAAGCATATAATAAGACAAATATACTCCAAGAAGCAAAGCAAAGACTTAAAAATGTAATATTAAAGAAATATATAAAGACAAGTTAAAATATTTTCTGTAGAAGACTAATGAAACAAAGTCATTTATGATAATATTGATGGACACAAATAAATGAAACAAATTATATGAAAAATTAAGAGAGACATGAACACAGATAAAATATCTCTAAAAGAAAGATAGGGACCCCTGGGTAGCTAAGTTGGTTAAGCATCCAACTCTTAATTTTGGCTTCAGTCATGATCTCATGATCTTGGGATCTAGCCTGGTGTCAGGTTCATACTCAGCAAGGAATCTACTTAAGGATTCTCTCTCCCTCTACCCTTCCCCCTTTCTCTCTTTCCAGTAAATAAATAAATCTTTAAAAAATAATCTCTTAAAAATAAAATTTTATAATTTTATTCCATTAAATTTGTAAACTGGTTCATTTAACTATAAATTTAAAACATATCAAGATGTCCAACATCAGGTGTTATATTATACAAGATATATAATATCTTGTAAATAAATACGTGAATAAATAAATGGATAGATGATAGATATAGATAGATAGATAGATAGATAGTTAGATAGATAGATAGATAGATAGATGATAGATAGACAGTTGAATTTATAACCTGCAGTTTGTTAGGTCAGAATCCTGGTTAACGTCAGATCTGATTGTCCATGTGTTAACTTTTTTTTTTCAGTCTAAATGTTTCATCAATTGCTATTAGAGATGTTTTAAATTCCCAGTTATGATCATTAGAATTGTCTATCTCTCCAATTAATCTGTATTTTTCTTTTGAATTCTATATTTTAATGCTCTATTCTTAGGTATATACACATGTATGCTTGTTATTTCTCCATGATGTATTAGTCTTTTATTATTATAAAATAATAATAATAATCATCATCATCTTTCTTTATCTATGGTAACACAATTTTTGGAAAGTCAGCTCTCATAGATCTTAAGATACCCACTCTCTTTTTCTTAGGTCTATAGTTTGTTTTACCTATCTTTTTTCCCACTCATTCACTGTCAAACTATCCATATCTTCATATATGTAAAGTTAGTTTCAAGTAAACTGCATCATATTTTAATTTATTATTTTATCCAATATAAGAATCTTTATCTTGCATTTGCAATTTTAGTCAATTAACATGTAATACAACCATTAATGTGTTTGGGTTTAAGTTTATGGTTTATTGTTTCTCTTTTCTCTGACCCTCTATTTTTTCTTCCTTTGTATTAATTCATTTAAAAAAATTCAGTGTGACCTGTATCTTGGAGTTTAGGTCATAAACAAGTTTAGCTAAATGGTAACTTCAGGCATTAAAATATAACTCTTGCTTTCTTATAGTTTTATTAGTCAATGTTGCTTGAGTGTGTGTATCTACGTCAAACTTTTTTTTATTTAAATAACTATATATGTGGTTTAAAGAAACTAAGAACAAAAAAAAGTGTGTGTCTTTAAAACCCTCCTGTATAAATAGGTTTCAATGTGGCTTTATTTCCCTCCAGACTGAAGAACATCCTATAAGTTGTTGTAGTGAAAATATTCTAACAATAACAAAAAAAAAATCTTAGTTGTAAACTACAAATGTTTTTATTTATCCTTCATTCATGAAGGATATGGTCACTCATATAGAACCTTCTGTTTATATTTTACGTTTCTCTTGCACTTTAAGATATTGCATTCTGAAGCTCATCATTTCTGATGAGAAGTCAATAGTGTTCTTTAAATTGTCACTCTAGGTAATGTGTTCATTTTCCTTTCTTTCATACACTTTCAAGATTTTATCTTTATCATTTTTAAGCAATTGGACTATTATAACTTGTGTGTGTGTGTGTGTGTGTGTGTATTCAGACTGAGCTATGAACTCAGACATTTAAACTTTTTACCAAACTGAAGAAAATATCAAACATTATTTCATTTCATTTTCTTTTCTTTTCTTTTAAATTTCATTCCCCACCCCTTCCTGCAACTCTGATATCAAACATTTTAGACCATTTGCTATTTCCCTGAGGGTCCTGTCCAACTTTGTTTTTGACAGCCTTTTTTGTTTGTACTCCCCGTCCTCAAAAATAGATAATCTCTCTTGATTTATCTATAACTGACTGGCTCTTCTTTCACTTCCATTCCATTCAAACAGTATTTCTTTCTCAATTTCAGATATTACATTTTTTTCAGTTCTAAAATTTCTATTTGGTTATTTATTATAATTATACTTTTCTGCAGAGATTTCCCATAAATTTATTTCTTATCAGTATAATTTGCTTTCTCAGTCATATTCATAATGACAATTTTAATATTCTCATCAACTGATCCTAAAGCCTGGATGAATTTGATGGTATTTTTCTTTCATGAGAGACACAAAGAGAGAGGCAGAGACACAGACAGAGGGAGAAGCAGGCTCCACTCAGGGAGCCCGATGTGGGACTCAATCCCGGGTCTCCAGGATCAGGCCCCCCGCTGAAGGCAGGCGCCCAACCACTGAGCCACCCAGGCATCCCTATTGTATTTTCCTTTTGACAATGGGTTATGTTTCTTCCTTCCTATGTTGAATAATTTTTATTATACTGTGATATTGTGAGTGATATGTTGCAGGTACTCTAGATTTTATGTTTATCTGAAGAGTAGTAATTTTCTATAGATAATGTTTCTGAAATTAAAAAGATCTCCTGTGCAGTGTATGATATTAAGTATAAATTTGATTCTTTTAGTTTAAATTTGGCCTCTTAGAGTCAGCTAGAGATTTGGGCAACATTTGTAGCATAATTTAGGCTCTCCTCACTAAATCTTTCATTTCTGGTATCTTTTCTTAGCATTCGTTAAGCAATGGTCATGTTGTAACCAAGTGGAATTTTAAAATTATTCTAGTGTTTTAATTTCCCGTATATTTGAACTACTTTATAATAAAAAAGGACATATATTCAATTAAACTGAGTCTTAAAATAAGCTTAAAATAAGCAGAACCTTGACCAAATAAAGTATATATATTATATCAAACCTTTCATTTAAATATTTTCTATAAAAATAATGGGTGGCTCTATAATTGACATGCAATCTAAGACTTATTTGATAGTGCATGCAATGCAAGCCACTAAGAAGAATCACCACTTTTTCTAATATGAAAGAAGTATATATGAAGTGATTCAATAAAAACAAACATTTCTTCATTGTTCTGTTTTAGCTGCCTTTAGGTGACTTAGGCATGGTGACCTGCCATTCAAACATCACCTCTCAGGACTTACTATTCTTATTGACAGAAATAGTTACCTAAATCTTTTCTGGAATCACACACTCTGCAGCTTCTCTCAAAAGCCAAGTGCTCTTATGTCCATCTCTTCGATCATATTTCCTTTGATAGATTTTTGCTCTTTTCAGAATGATGAAGGATGGTATGTGAGGCTCGCCTCACTTCCCTTGACGTTCTGTGTCTTCATTCCCTGAACACTGTTGTACATCATGGAAAAGGCATATCTGACTTTATTTCGAAGAAGAATCTGAGTAGACTCTGGGACTAATACATTGAATAAAGTATAAATGGTTGACAATGTGTAGGGTGAAAATTATTACTTTACTCAGTTTGTTAAAGATAATCAATTATTGTGCTCCATTCTAGAAATATTTGGTAATTATTACATGAAAACATATTGGCAATTCAGAACATTATCCCCTTTCAAAAACAGGAAACTGAGGCTCGGAGAGAGAATAAAGGTGGAAGGTCATATATACATATGTAAATATATATATATATATATATATATATACACCCTGAGCAAACACATTCACTTAAAAGCAGAAAATGAAAACTTAAATCAGTTCTATCATCCCTTTCAGGACAGATTCAATTTCAGAGAACTTATTTTGCAGCTTATATATCAATGTGATAACATCATTTAAAATATATATATAAATTAACTTGAACCATCAGTCCATTTGTAAAGGGTTAGCTTTTAAATTCAAAGAAACATGCCTGTCTTCTTAAATTAAGATATCTAAAAAATATATGTGTTCACTATTGTAATTGCTGTAGAAAAATCTATGCCCAATATTTTCAACCCTTCTCTATATATTTATCAGGATCACACTTGTCAGACTGTTACAAATTACATTTATGATAATAACTAAATCACATTTTTTTGATATTTATTTTTCATCTAAACTTTGTTATCACTTTTATATCTCTCAACTGCAGAATTTTATGCTCTCTATTTAAATAGTTTCAATAGCGTTTGTTTTACAGCTATATATTCGTTGTCTATAAATAACTTCCAATTTTATTAAGGCATATTTGTTGAGAATTAGAGTCATAGACTGTTTTATTGGGGATCCCTGGGTAGCTCCCTGGTTTCACGCCTGCCTTGGGCCCAGGGTATGATCCTGGAGACCCAGGATCGAGTCCCACGTCGGGCTCCCTGCATGGAGCCTGCTTCTCTCTCCGCCTGTGTCTCTGCTTCTCTCTCTGTGTCTCTCATGAATAAATAAATAAAATATTTTAAATAGATTCATATGCTGTTTTATTCCTTATTTTATTTTTAATCCTACATTTCTAGCTACTTATAAAAGTATTTAGCATCAGCAAAATTAGAAATTCTTTTAAAGGCAAAATATAATTTCCCCTAATTTGAAAACTCATGTATGTAAATCATATGGCAATTTATGCTTTCACATAATAGCAATATTGTATTTGGTTACAACCATAAACACAGATATTATTTTTCCTAGAGAATAAAATTTGCATTTTTTTCCTTCACATTAAAAGAAACACAACAGGGATGGTTTTTCATGCAATTCTTGCTATACGTGTATTTATATTGTGATAAATGACAAATCTAAATTTATTTATTTATGTTTTTTTACAAATCTAAATTTAAATTATAATTGAAAAGATAGATATATGTTATCAACACTAAGAAAGATCTCTCAATAATTTGTGAGTGAATTTTTAATATAGTATATTTACTATTTGAGTGATAGATAGATGATAGATAGATAGATAGATAGATAGATAGATAGATGATAGATAGATGATAGATATTTTTAAGTGAAAGTTGAAACACTGAAGAAATATCAAAAATGGAATGTCCACTGGGTTTTACATATTAATTTTAAGATAGAAATACTTGTATACATATGTTGGTAGTGACGAGAGATATCTACTGATGGATGTAAGCTATGACAGAGTCATGAAATCAGCTTAATAATTAAAAACAAAATGAACACAGCAAAATAGAAATGATCAGAATATACTGTTTTAATTAGGTTGAGAGCTTTTTTCTAAAGTGTATGGTATAGATTATTACATAGGAAGAGAATGAAATAATTAATAAATAAATAAAATCTTTTTTAAAAAAGGAAGAGAATGAATCACAAGATTTATCTTACTATTAGGACACGTTGAGGTATCATGTATATAAATGTCTGCATATGCATGTGTGTGTATGGATTTTTTAATATGGGCTATACTATTTACTTCAATTATATCATTTCCCGTATCTTTTTGTTTTTTGAGATTTATGTATGTTTAATTGAACTCCTGGCAGAGCTCAAGTTAATGTGATAAATAAGCCATATATTTATTTGTATGATTATATATATACATTTTCTGAATCCAGCTCAGTGCCCCCTTAGATTTTTTTAATGTTTTATTATATATTGTGGTCCTGTTAGTGGTGAGAGAGTCTGTATTGTGTGAATACAGGTCTCTATTTTTGGATTCTCCATAAGAGTATTTACGGGGGGATTCATGCTGGAATAAACACAGTCAGAAGGAAAGTAGCTAGCACAAAGCAGTTTGTTAAATAAAAGTACACTTTCAAGGTAGGAGAGCCCACAGGTTCCTTGAAGTGGATCAGGCTCTAGGTTGTTTTGGGATTGGATATTTTTGGGTCTCTCCGGGCTGGGAGAAGCTGTGTTGTACAATGGGGTGGTCTCAATGGAGGCTGTTTCCAATAATTTGGGGAATTCCCCCCACAGGTTGAGAGGGGGAGTTTTTCACCCTATAAGGTTTGTACCAGAACCATCTGGCCACCTTCCTCCATCCTGGTGATGGGGTCTATAACCACCATGCAAATGCATTATAATGGGTCTAGGGATTACTCTGGGGCAGACTTGGATGAAAGAGGAGAGCTCATGCTCTGCACCTGTAGCTCTTGATCTATCAGCCCCAGGGTTTCTTGGAAGCCGTGAGTTGGATGTTGTGCCTCAGGGCTTTTAATGTGTAGCTCATTTATCACCTTCCTTGCCTCTGGCTCATGTCTCTATCATTCCCATACAAGGACTTGGGACTTTGCCTCAGGAAGTTCCTTCCACTGCTCACATCTAACTTCTAACAGTTCAACATGTAACAGAGCTAATTGATGATATTAGAGAGAATTTCTAAATGGTTGAAACTTCATTGGAAGGGCATGTGTTCCTAAAAAATATAAATATTTTCCCCATTTCCCAGTTACCATTAGGAAAGTGCTCTCCTGGGCACAATTTGAGTTCTCTCTGCTCCCTTACTGTGTACACACACGGAGAGATGAAGTGATAGTTGGTAGTTGGTTTGCAAATCTGAGATGGAGTTATCTGGCATGCTCAACTCTGTCTTGACTTGGGTTTTCTTTCTTTTTTTTTTTAAGATTTTATGTATATATTCATGAGAGACACACAGAGAGAGAGAGAGAGGCAGAGACACAGGCAGGGGAAGAAGCAACCTCCTCCCAGGGAACCCAATGTAGGACTTGATCCGGGATGCTGGGACTGCCACTCAAGCCAAAGGCAGATGGTCAACCACTGAGCCACCCAGGTATCCTGGGTTTTCCTAGGTTTTAAGTGTTTCCAGCCACAGGCTCCCCGTAAGCTCTACCTGCACCAGCTCCAGGTAGGACTGAAGTGTACAAAGGTAGGCTTCCTAATCCTGGGCTAAAACACCCAATTTGTCCTTATCAGCAATAATAGTAATTTTTAGTTCATCAACGGATTCCCCCTTATTTTATTTCCCAATTCATTCAGAATTCTAGTGCAGAAGAGAAAACTTTTTATTGGGTTCTTTGGGAAACCAAATACATGGTGGAACCTTCAAGCAAGTGGTAGTTTCTGCTGAGGCAGCATAATGTAGAGCAATACTAGAGGAATGGTACAAATGTCTGGTAATTCATAGCCTGAGTGGTCTGCATTGGTTCTATAAGGATTTGTTTGAGACAGTATGGGATGAGCATTCCCAGCTGAAGCCAGGATTAGAGAGAGAGTAGCGAGTGCTGCAGAAAGACTCAGGACCCCAGACTACAAGAACAGCTGATTGAGCCAAAAAAAAAAAAAAAAAAAAAAACAGTGAAGGGGGGGGAATCTTTATAGGACTTTCGAGCATTGGGTGGTTTGGCAAAAGAATATTTGATGCTCTTAAACTGCAAGGCAGCTGAATTTACACATACCAAATCCTGGAGAGTTTCTAGTCTTACATCATTAGTATTTGGTTTAAATGGACAGTGCTCATCAGCTGTTCTGTATTCTATCCTGTATTCGAGACTAAAGAAGGAATTGTGTAAGGGCTGCCTTATGATCCACTTCTGTCCACAAATCACGATCATTTCCCTGCCCATGGATGTCATTTTGATCTTCGTTGTTTATACCTTATTTCCACTTTAGGCTTTTACATACTGAACTTTAATAGTCAAAAGGTAAAAGAGAAAGTTTCAATCTTAAATACAATTGTACTTTAATATCTTTGAACTTTAAATTTCAAGAGGGCATATTTTTGATATTTTGGAGTTCCTATGAATTTTATTTTAATGCTGTCACTTATTCTCATTGAAAAGGCTCTTGTGTATTATTTCTGCCATGTTGATTAAATATAATTTAGGATAGGAATAGAATAAGGTGTGAATTTTCAGGCTAGGGTACAGACAGACCGTCCTTGAAATTGATCCCCAAATGTACTGTTCTGACCCAAATAATCATCTGCCCAGGTAAACTTTCTGATCTGACATTGAACACTGTATCCAAAGGAGAAGCAGTTTGGATGAAACGAATGGCACGTGAAGTTGATGGCAGTACTGCCCTGAAGAATTGCTCAATAACTCTTCTGATTGACAAAAAGTGGTCAAGTTTAACCTATGAACTTAAGGGAACACAATGTAACGTTAGAGAGAAACACGTTTTCCCACTGATAGCCCCCATGTAGAGCTTTAATTACCTTTTCTTTCTAAACATTGGGCATTCTAATTTTTGTTTGTTGGTTTTTGTTTTACTCTCCCTTGGAACAGATTCATGGTTTTGGGTTTTTGCTAACCTTGACATTTGGACTTATCTATTCTATTCACCCCTGGCTACTACTCTCAAGCTCCCTTGATCTAGTCTGTGCTTATTCCAGTAACTCATCCCATACTGTCTCAAACAAATCCTTATAGAACCGAACCGCCCATTAAATCAGGTTATAAAACAACAATATTATATAAATAGAAAAAAAGGCATGTTTCAACAGAAATTAATATTAAAATAAAAACAAATATTTAGAAAACTCAAAGTTAAATATGAGTTTTTCAACATATTTTCAACAATCATATAGATTCTTCTGGTATAACTTTTCTTTAGTTTTTTTTTCTTTGATTTACATTTTTATTTTTCACTTAAAAAGCATTATATTAGGAGTCATCCTGGGCTATTTGTCTGACGGAGCTATCAACAAGCCATACTAAGTCCCAGGTCTGAGAGCTCATATTTAATAGGAAGGACAAGTCAAAAATTAAAAAAAAAAAACCTAAAAATAATTAAAAATACAAACGAACACAGAAATATACACCAAAATCATTTTTATTTGACTCTAAGTACTATGGGAGAAATATGCCAGAAAATTCTGTCTCTGAAAGAAGATCTGAATGTAAACAATCATGCAAAACTCTGTGGGAAGATATACTTAGGCATTGGAGAAGCGATTCCCAATTCTCTGTGGCTGAAAGAACTGTGCTGTGTTCACGAATCAGAAAATAGGCCTGCAATGCTGAATGATAATGAAGGAGAAGGGAGTAGTATGAAATGTAATTAGAGAAGTAGATTTCCAAGGAGGGTTCATGATACAAAATTAGAAATTGTCTATGACCAAAAAAAAAATACACAGACACACACAGACACACACACACACACACACACACACACACACAATGGAATATTGCTCAGCCATCAAAAAAAAGAAATCTTACCATTTGCAATGATGTGGGTAGAACTAGAGGGTATTATGCTGGGCAAAATAGGTCAATTAGAGAAAGACAATTATTATATGATTTCACTCATATGTGGTATTTAGGTAGCAAAACAGAAGAAAGGAGGGAAAAATAAAAGATTAAATAAAAGAGGGAGACAAACTATAAAAGACTCTTAATCATAGGAAACAAATTGAGGTTGCTGGAGGAGAGGTGGGGGGGAAGGGGTAACTGGGTGGTGGGCATTAAGGAGGGCATGTGATATAATGAGCACTGGGTATTATATGAAATTACTGAATCACTGAGCTCTACCTCTGAAACTAATAATGCATTATGTTAATTAATTGCATTTAAATTAAATAAAATTTTAAAATAAATATCACATTTTTACTGAGGATCTTAAAATGAAAAACAAGTTTCCTGCCTCACCTTTCCTCTTACCTGGTTTTGTTTCACATAGGGAATCACTTTTAAATATTTCTCTTTTTGGTTCTAAAATAGGCAATTAGACAAAAATACTTAAGTAATAATATATGTATTAACTTTTAGCTAAGAGTGATGGACATCCTAGAATGACAATGGCTTAAACAAAGTTTTGTTTTTCTCTAATATTAAAGTTTGGTTAGGCAGTTCAATGGATCTTAAGTCCTCCTCAGATTAGGAGTAAAGTCTTTCATCTGATGTTTCCAGTAAGTATAACTTCAATCAAGAAGGCATCACCCATCCACAGGTATTAGTTGTTTATTCTGGACAGTTATAAACTCAAATAAATTACTATGATTCTAACTCGTAAATTTTACCAAGCTATTCCTTTTGGCCATCTACATATGTGTGCCCTCATATTTTTTAATGTATAGGACTACTGTCACCATACTCTAAAGAAGATAGCCAAGATTAATTGATTGATTAATTAAAAAATAACAGCCAGATTGTCCTTTCAGTTAATGAATCCACCTCAAATCCACCAATTTTGAGTGACTTGAAATATGGTTCAAAGATCTGAATGTGGCTTCCAATGATCAAGTGAAGTGATCAAAAAGCTAAAAAACCCAAAACATCTATTATTACTGCTACTGAATCAATCTGATTACAATATTCTTTATGAACTCATCACAATGCAACCAACAGTGTGCTATCCTTTATCTTTACTTTCACTAACCCAATAAGATGTCGTATTTCTATTTTAAAGGTGAGACACTAAGGCACCTAGAAATGAGATAATTTTCTTTGGATTTTATATCTAGCAGTGTAGAATTACCATTTATAACCAGGTTGTATGACTCTGCTCCTTCTTTTCTCTGCACCACTCTTCCTCCTATGTTAGTTGCCATTGCCCCACTGATGACAAAATCTGAATTCATCTTAGGCATACCATATCTAGATGTTGTAACACTAAACTGTACATTACTTGTAGAAGCAAATTTTATTAACCTGAATATCTCTCTTACCTAACAAAATGCCTGAAATATAGCAGATGCTTAATCAATGTTTATTAAAGGATTTGACTCTTCCTGATATTTACTCAAAGGATACAAAAATACTGATTCAAAGGGATATGCACCCTGATGTTTACAGCAGCATCATCAACAATAGCCAAATTATAGAAAGACCCCAATTGTCCATCGAATAATGAATGGATAAAGAAGTTGTGAGATTATATATATACATATATATATATACATTTATACACATACAGAATAGAATATTATGTAGCCATCAAATATAATGAAATCTTGCATTTGCAACACATGAATTGAGCTAGGGTGTATTATACTAAGCAAAATAAGTCAGTTAGAGAAAGAGAAATACCATATGATTTCACTCATTTCTGTAATTTAAGAAATACAACAGATGAACATACAGGAGGGGGAAGAGAGGCAAACCATTAAATAGACTCCTAACTACAGGGAACAAACTCAGGGTTGCTGGAGGTGAGGTGAGTGGGGGGGGGGTGCATTAAAGGGATGAAGAGTATTAAGTAGGGCACTGGTGATGGTCATCAGCATTGTATGAAGGGATGAATCATTAAGTTCTAAACTTTAAAGTAATATCACCCTGTATGTTAACTAAATAGAATTTAAATAAAAACTTGAAAAAAATAAAAATACAATAAAGGAACTTATTCTTAAATTTAATGTATATAGAAATATTAAATACTTAAAATCAAAAGTACTTTAAAACAAAATATACTTTTTGAAACTTTTATATAATTTATCCTCAATTTTCACTGTCCAGTGTGGATATTGGTGAAGAAATGAGATGACTACTATCCTACTCACATTTAACAACTAGCTTGAGGTGGGGAATGGAGAAACATAGCCATACTGTCCATAGCAATTACCAAATCTCTGCCTAGAATTTACTTAAGTTCCTTGGTTAGACATTCACGACAAGTCTGGTTAGGATTTTTACAGATACAGTGTTTTAGTTTGAATGTCTGGTCTTTCTCTGCCTACAATTGGGCTTGGAGCCCAATTGTATTAGTTTTTATCTTTGATGTATTGATTCACTGCAAACTCTGTCTTAAAACATTTATTACCTCACAGTTCTGTGGGTCAATAGTACAGGTTGACTCAGCTGAGTGCTCCATTTCAAATTTCACAAGGTGGAAATCAAGGTGTTGGCCTGCTGGACTCTTACCAGGAGGCCCTGGTATGTATCTGTTTGTAAGCTCACTGAGGTCATTGGAGGACTCTAGTACCTACAGGGTAGGAATAAGATTCTTGATTCCTTGCTCCCTGTCAGCCAGAGATTGCCCTTATTTGGTCTCCTGTACCATCTGAGAATAAAAACATGGTTCAGATGAAAAGCAACACTTTTAATTCCATGTCAGAAAGTAGATTTACAACTTGAAAAAGGACAAAGTCTTCTGTTTCAATTTGAAAGTCATAAACAATTTGCCTTTTCTACTTTGAATGCAGGGGGTGAATATTATGTCTTTGTTCATGGATGAGCCAGTTCTACTCTCACCTCTTCTTTCTCCTATGATTTTTCTGAGAACAGCAAGAAATTGTCAACACACAACCACTTCCATTTTTTTTCTATTGGTTATCATAATGCTAGGACTGAAGTCGTGATAGACTGATTTGCGTGGTATTGTAAATGAAAGTTTCATTGAGCATTTTAATATTTCACTGAAGGAATAAACACATCATAGCTTTCCATCTGCAAAACTTAACTTTATATCACCTGCTGAGTCAATGCCAAGTTTAAGTGTTAGCTTCTGCAGTATCCTACTTTTAGGCAGGATAATTTGTATTAGTAAAGATTGAGTTTACCTGTAAACAATGGAAAATTGTAATAGTGGTACTATTATTCATATAAGGTTTTTCTCTTACAGGTAAATTTCTAGATGCATTACCTACTTCTTACAGGTAAATTTCTAGGTATTATTGGTGATGAATAGAAACAGAAGATGTGGTGTACCATGGAATATTACTGAGCCATAAAGAAGAATGGAATCTTGTCTTTTGCAACAACATGGATGGATCTAGAGGGTATTATGCTAAGTGAAATAAGTCAGAGAAAGACAAATATTGCATCATTTCATTTACATGTGAAATTTAAGACACGAATGAAAAATAAATGAAAGAAAAAAGAAACAAACAAATGAACAACAGCAACAAAAACAAAAAGCACTCTTAAATACAGAGAACAAACTGATGGTTATCAGAGGGGAGGTTGATGGGAGGATGGGTGAAATAGGTGAAGGGGGATTAAAAGTTTACTTATCTTGATGAGCACTAAAAAATGTATAGAATTGTTGAGTCATTCTGTTGTACATCTGAAACTAATATAACACTGCATGCTAATTATACTTCAATGAATAGGAACCGGAAATAACTTTACTATGAGAAAGACTGGGGATATTTGTCATTTCTTAGATGACTCCTCCCTTGGCTTTACCAGTCACTGAAAACGTTGTTCCAAGTACTACTACAAAAAACACAGACGCAGTTATGCCTGTTATTATTATCTATACTGCTTAGAGCTCATTGTACAAATCTGTGTCATGATGCTTTTTAGCATTTTAATAGTAAACAATTGTCTTTTAAAATATGATGTATTTCACATCAAATCTTACCCTTGCTCTTTGACACTCCAGTTACACAAATCTTAGATTTCTTCTGAATGTCACAGGCTTTGCATGATACTTTGTGTATTTTACATCTTTTTTTTGTGTGTGTGTGTCCAATGTGCAATTTTTTCTTTAGTTGTTTCCATTAATCAACCTTTGTAGGTTTGTAAGTCTGCTTTCTCTTGAATTCAAATAATTCTCTCTGAACCTGTGATTATTTTAAAGTTTTTGCATGGTAATCCCAATATCTAGTCTTGTGGATGATTTCTATTGTCTGCTTTTTCTCTCAGTCAACATTTGCTTTTTTAAGTACCTGAATACATTTTAATTTTTTTATTATTTTCTTAATTTTGATGGAGTGCCAGGTATGGCATATGAAAAATTATAGAGGTTACATGAAGATTTATGATGTTCTCTTCCTCTGAAGGGAGTTCATTTTTTTGTTTCATGAAAGTAGCTAAACTGACAGCAGTAAAATACTTTAAAGCTGCATTTTTGTCTCTCAGCTTTGTTTCTGCTTCTTCCTACTCCACAGATGTTTAATTGTGGTATTTCAAGTGAAATCTTTCCTTCTTATTTAGAGTTCTTCTTCTTTTGTAATCTCCAAACCACAGTTTTTGTGCAGTAGATCTTAAGTCTGCCAAATACTTTCTCTGGCTTCTCAGTTTCTTAGCCATGAATTTTGGAATTACCAAATATCTCATGTGAAAGAGTAGTGTCTAATGTTGTGTTTACAAACCTTTGTCTTCCTTAATCCTTGAAGTTGGCTCCACAAATTCTCACTGCTCTAGTAAGTCTGTGATACCTTCAGTATGTGTTTGCTTGTTTTTAGTAGGTTGTCTGATTGGGAAACTTGTTCTGGAACGTTGGAAATAAACTAGTCTACCGTTACTATAAATGAAGACCCCCGATAATATTTTGATGGTCAAAATAAATACAGGTTAAATAAATAAATAAATAAATAAATAAATAAATAAATAAATGCAACAACTTAAAGAAATTCTATTAAATTGTTCAACTTATTTGATATAGTCTATATAGATTATCTTCATGCAACTGAAATACTAATAAAGTTTTAGTACATAGGCTGAAAATATAAAATAACACAAGTAGCATTTTTCCCCTTAAGGATTTGTTCATACTTCTTGTATCATGACATGTTATAGTATTTCAAAAAATGTAGAACAGGTATTAAGAATAAAACACAGGTAGATTTAAAGCTGCATATTTTTAAGTCACTAAATTTGAATGTAGGTGAAGTAATTATATGATATGCTTAATTAGGATTTTATTATTTACAAAATTATTTCATATACATTGTAGTAGTCAGAACTATAACAAGACTCCCTCCACGATAGCCTGGCTTCACACTGATGGACACATCCTACAAAATCCTACAGACCGTGATTTTTGGTGGATTTTTTTCGGGAGATTAGACTATGTGATGTGACACAGTTGACCTTAAGAAAAGGAGAATACTTTATTGGACCTAACCTATTCATATGAGCCTTTTAAAATCAGAGATTAAAAGCACATGAAAGATTTGGCATACTATGGCTGGTTTAAAGATGGAGGGATCACATGTCAATGGATGTGGGCAGTCTCCAGGAGTGACAGCCAACAAGAAAACAGGGACTTCAATCCATCTGCCACAGGAATTAAATTTTTCCAACAACCTAATGAGCTTAGAAGCCTATTTTCCCCAACTCTGTATGAGAACTTGGCCTTAATTTCAGCCTGTGTTACCCTGAGCCCAGAACTCAGATTCATTGTGCCAGACTTTTGAGTCACAGAACTGTGAACTAATAAATTAATGATATTGGTGATATTGGTTATACTGCAGTGGAAAACTAAACCATATGTAATCTCAGTTGATGCTTTTATTAAACCTGTGTAACATTATGACAAGAGGTGTTGCTATACACAGTAAGGCAAGATTAAATATCTAATCAGAAATTGTTCAGAATCTTTGTTTTTTTCTCTACCAATAGTTTAGTCCATACACCTGGGGCAAAACCTAGTGATTCAGAGAACAGCTATTGACTATGCCTTCTGTTTTCTATATGAATTGATTTCTCTGGTCTGATATGCACAATTTCTGATCCAATGAACTGTACTGTGTACCTTTAGATCAACACCTCAATTTGGAGTCTGTTAAAGTTATATTTTGGTTCCATTGCTGGGCACTATAACCAGCAAACTTAAGACTCTGTATATTAAAGTCCATGAGAGTCATGTCCTGGTTCACAAACTAGATTATTGCAGAAGTGAACCCAAAGTGATCCATGGCCATAGTGAGGTAGATGCAGATCCAGAACTAGAACCCAACATTTTGGGTGCAAAATAAGATTCTAGTTCCAATGCAATGCTTGTAAAAATACAAATGAACAACACGAATAGATGAAGAATTCAAAATACTACATGAAATTTTTATAGAAACAGCAAATCAATTCTGAAGTCATTAGAGATATCAGATATATTTGAGCCATTTTTTTGGAAAATTTTCAAAATAAATTTTTGAAAATACTTCTAAAAATGCTATATGAAAAAAATAAAAGGTGCTATATGAATAAAATTTTTAGGATGTAAACTTTTAAAATATACTCAGTATGAAGCATTTCTCTTCTTACCTTAGCATGGTATAGCAATTTTCTCCATTACCTGGTCACAGTTCCTAATATATTTTAATTAATATTTCTCTTTTCTCCTACAGATGAATAATTACTGTGTACTTTAAGGACAATATTTAAGAATATTTTTGTCTATACTTTTTTTTAAAGACTTTATTTATTTATTCATGAGAGGTACAGAGAGAAAGAGAGGCAGAGACACAAGCAGAGGGAGAAGCATTCTCCATGCAGGGAGCCCGACGTGGGACTCGATTCCGGGACTCCAGGATCACACCCTGAGCCAAAGGCAGACGCTCAACTGCTGAGCCACCCAGGCATCTCTATACTTTTTTTTTTTTTAAATCAAAACATACTTCTTATTTAAAATACTTATTTAAATTACGAATTCTCACAATATCACTGTGACATCACAATATCGCTGGAGCATTCCAAAATATTAATACAATAGGATATAACTTTATAATTCTCTTTCCAATGGGATGCCTGGGTGTCTAATTCAGTTAAACCCCTAACTCTTGATTTTGGATCAGGTCATGATCTCAAGATCATGAAAAGCAGCCCTGCCTCTGGCTCTGCACTCAAGTCTGCTTGCCTCTCTCTCTACTCCTTCCCCTCACTCTTTCTCTCTCTAAAATAAATAAAATTTAAAAAATAAAACAAAATATTCTTCCTATACAATACACATAAAATAATAATCTTACATAAACCATGCACCTGTGTATTCAAAGAATATTAGTATATTTGTTTTCCTAAGAAACTATTAGTTTTAGACAGAATTCATTATTTTATTGTTGACTGTTGACACTGTATGCAATCAATAATAGATTTATATATTGTAAATAAATATTGAATTCCTCAAAATTAAATTCTGATAGAAATGGTATCCTTTTATTTGAATAATGGTGTCCTTTTATTTGAACCATTACTAGTTTAGCTAGTATAACTGACGAGTGTCACTGCTGTTGCTCAAAACAAAATACTTGAGCTTAGTCCAAAGCAGCCATGAGATAATATACTTGGAGGAATGCAAATATAAGCAGCAGAATTTCAAAAGAAAGCAGTCATTTCCAGCAATAGAAGGTCCTGGAAGTTAGTGTGCTAAAAAGAGTTTCTCTAAGATGAATAACTATTGTTTTCATTATTTTCTAGATGTTGAGAGAACACGAGATTGATTTCCCTGGGGGCACAAGGCATCCCTAAAAATGAAATTGAAAGGCAAATGTCTGGATTTGTACAAATGGATATCACTAGAGCAGATACTGTTTTAGACCAGTTTGTTTGTTCATTGGAGCAAATGTGTGTGAAAATGACAATTTCATTTGCTCATTTAAATGACCTTGAGGAAGTTACCTACACTTACTGAGTCAGCTTTCTTGTGTATAACGTGAAGGAAATATTAACTGTATAAGTAACCCTAAAAGATGAAAGAATGAGACAAATATTTTAAAACATTTTTGCTAAGTCCAATTTAGACTTAGATATGCATGCATAACTCTATATTAAACTTCAAATGTATAGCTGAGAGATAACTAATCTAGTTATTCAGAAATGAACATTTTTAGAAACTCAACTTTCACACACACGCATATGCACACACATATTCTTGGGGCTAATTTTTGTTCTAATGTTATGTATTCAGCACAAAAGGATTTAATTCTTTCTGCATAAAGCTACCATTTTTTCCTTCAGTTCCACATGCCAAAAATCTTGCTACAACCATGGTCTGAACTTAATAAGCCATTGATTTAAGAAAAGTAACATATGGATATAAAATCTGGTATTGATAATAAATAAGTTGGATGCATCTACTTATTTAATTCGGCTGTTTAATCAAGATAGTTTTATTTGGAAATCAGAGAAATTAATCAGACTATCTTAACCCAAAGGAAAATTTGTTGTCATGTGCATTTTGAAAATCCTGGTAAATTCAGTTCTGGCAGGAATGAGAGATACAGATACTTTAACAAGGTTGGGGATTTCTGAGATTTTCCATCTTTGGATATTCTTTCTTCTAAGATGAGATTCGTATTTAGTTATTTTTTTTTAAATTTTTTTGTTTGTTTTTAGTCTTGAGAAAGTTAGGAGACATGGTTTCAGGAATTCTAACCTTTCAGTAGTCTCATAACTTGAAGACTTGAGATGATGTCCCCAAGGTTCTATGTTGAAACCTAGGAAAAAACACCACTGCGTTTGTTTGGTGTTATACGGCCATCCCTGAACTAGGACGTTTGTGATCATGTTCACTGGATCACATGCTAATCAACAGCTACTGGGAAGTGTGGATGTTCCTAATAAATACCTCCCCTAACTTCACGGATTGTGATAGAGGCAATCTTCCATGCGAGAAGGATTTTATCATAAAGAAATTGACAACTGATGCTAGGCAGCAAAACACCAAACATCCATTTTCATGTACACCTTGGCTATGAAACATACATATCCACCATTTTCCAAGATATATAATTTGGAAAGGAAACTACCACTACTGCATATATATCCCATCAAAAACTTTAATAATCAGTATGGCATGGGCAATGACCGAATAGAAAAGATGTCATCCATAAACAATGGTTGTGACCATAAAGCATAATGACAATTAGATAAATAAATATCAAATAATATTATTTACTTACTGAAAAGAAAACAAACCAGAGTATTACCAAAATTTGTTATCCTGGCCCAAATCCAGAGTTTCAGATTGTGTCCATTTGCCTTTGATTAATTTCAGTAATTTATGGATAAAGTACAACTTAAAACCACTACCAAAATACCTTCTATGCAAAGTTAGAGCAGAAAATAGTGTATTACAATAAAAATTCCCACTTAGAAAATTAGTTTCAATAGTTACATGGAAGATTTTAACTCAAAGCAGATCATATGCACAAAGACTCCAAGTATAACTTGAAATGGCATTTAATTGATCAGTGTTTTTTTGCTACTCAGTATTGTTCTCAGAAACTATCTTTATTTATTATTCTATCCAGTTGTCACGTGTACTTGGTATCTTCCATTTGCCCTTCCTGATCCACTACACATTTGTCTCTCTGCTTTCTGCCACACTAAGTTCAGAGTTACGATACGATCTTTTTTCCCCTTGTATAGGTTGAATTGTATCTCTCTAAAAATATAGTGAAATCCAAAAACCTGGTACTTGTGAATGTGACTTGATTTGGAAATAGTGTTTTTGTAGATATAATCAAGTTAAGAGGAAGTCATACTAGATTAGAGTGAGCTCTGAATCCAATGACTGTTGTCCTTGTAAGGAGAGAGAGATTTAGAGACAGAGACACAAAAGAAACACAAGGAAAGAGCGTCATGTGGTGATGGCGGCAATGATTAGGATGATCAGTTACAAATCGAGGAACACCAAACATTGCCAACACCCCTGAGAAGCTAGGACACAGGCATGAAACAGATTCTCCCTGAGAGTATCAAGAAAAAAAAAATTCTGCTGATATTCTAAATTTGGACTTCTAAGCCTCCAGATCTGTGAGAGAAAAATTTCTGTTTTTATGGCATCCAGTTTGTGGTAAGTTGCTATGGCAGCCGTAGGAAACTAATACAGCACCCGAATTTTAGAAACTATCCCTGGATTTCTTTCACTGTGGAGGAAGCAAGCTCCCTTTGAGAAAGAGCCCAACATTGGGGCCTCATATAAAGCCTGAGACTATTCTCTGAAGCCTTCACCAGAGAGAGTTTCAGCCATTAACCAATGACCTTTTCAGATACAAATTGAAGATACTATATACTTACTCAGCTTTTGTTGATCTTCAGAGATCCAAAGTGCCATGGTGTTCCACCAGTCATAGTCGTAAGTGGAGTATTAACCCAAGTCCTGCTAGCGGTGGATCCAGTATGACTGTGGATCCACTCCATAGCTTCTATCCCACAAAATCTAGCCAGAATAGGTACACATAGTATCTAACCTTTGCAGTAATGTTATAGACAGGAATCAGCATATAGAAAAGACCAGTTAGAAGCTCTTAGAACTGCCCACATCCTACAAAGACTGAACCATAACAGGTGAATTATAGAGAATTTCTATTACTACCAAAGGCTTCAGGAAGGCAAAGTTGATATTTACTACTTCTTTCCATTCAAATCTTTTGATCTGTGATAATTCCAGATAAGTCATAAAAATACAGTGATCTTATCATCAAGAATGCTTAGGTGATAATGCTAATTATAACTGTTCTTCCAGATGTGGTCTCTTTATTGAAAGAATGCAAAGCCTAGCATCTATTATGCAACATTTTTTCCCATAATTTCCACCAGTAAGAAAAAAATATGAAGTTAGGTTAGGTTAAGATTATACTTGGTATCTTGCCAAAGGACCATGTCAATTTTCTTTCTCTTCATGATAGTACAGTTGAAAAGAAAGTTGATCGTCTAAAGTGGTTCATGCAAAAAACAATAAAAATAAAACTAAAACATCTCATGCAGAGAAGTGATGGGGTTCTCTTTTCAGATAAGAGACCCCTTGCACCATTCACCATGAGAAAAAGGCAAACTCTTGGTGCATATCTTTGGATTTGGGAGCAAACCTATACTACATTTGGCTATGCTGCATAATCCATTTATCAGGTAGCCCATAAGGCTGCCAATTTTGAGTGGGTTGTGGAGCAAAATAGGTCTCTGAATTAGGTTCAAGCTGTGGCACAAGCTGTCTTGCTTTATGATCCAGCACATCAAATGGTATTAGAAATATCTGTAGCAGTAATAAATTCCGAATGGAGTCTCCGGTGAGCTCTCTTTGGAGAATCACACCACAGACCAGCAAGGCTTTGGAAGAATGCCAGGTTTAAGCTTCCTAATGAGCCCTGGTGGAAGCTAAACTTCTGACCAGGAGACACCAAGTCCCTATATTACTATGACTCTCTAATCACCTTCATAAACACAGTATATGAGATAAATTAAACCAACAATTAAATGTGCTTAATATAAAAAAATAAACGTGCTTAATACTACTGAAGTACAAGGTAGATTATATATCAGTTTTTATTCACTTATATAAAACATATATATGTATGTTTTGTCTGTATATGTCCTGAGAACATACATGTTTGTCCTGAGAAAACAAATAATGTGCATATGTAGATGGTTTAGATCTCCATGGCACCTACTCTAAGTACTTTGCCACCTCTCTCTCTCATTCAACCCATACCTAGGGTACGCCACTTATAAACTTGTCATGATGTTTAATTTAAACATGTATAGTATATGGTATGTCAATCATATCTCCCTAAAGTTATTTTTTAAAAAAAATGCTTGTGCCATTGAATTTAATAATATTAACATGCTCCCTATCAGCCAGAAGCAGTAACCTGCTAGAAAAATGCAATGCTTTATTGAAGGCTAAATTATGATAACAATTGGAAGATTAAAAAAAAATTGGAAGATAAAATCCTATAAATGGAGTGGCCAGTCTACATCACACGGTATATATTTTATACCAGCGACCAATAAATGATGTCCTCTCCCCCAGAGACAAGAGTCTTAGCCTTGAGACGTACAGAACAAAATGGAGATAAACCCCTTTCACTATAACCTTAATAACACAATCATCAATTTCTGTCTTCTGTCTCTGAAAATCATGGGAAAACCAAGTGACCAACAGGTGAATGTATCCACCAAGAAAAGCACAGGTTCAGATGAAATGCAATTTAAGATTGCTTGCTATTCACTTAGCTGAGAGTGCAACTGATTCTGATTATGAGGGAAAAATTGGTTTCTGCTACATAACCTTTGGGGCCTCGGTGATTCAATGAGATGTCTCGTAGTACTCCCTCATACTACATTATTGACCATGGAAAACCATATCAAGCAATTAGAGCAAGGTCTCGGATTCTACAAAAATAAAAGTTCACATTTCCTGACCAATAAACCAGTCCAGCTGATAGCTGGCAGAGAGATGAAAACATGGAATAGTGTCTGTAGAATGAAGGAATACATTCCCTCTTAAGCTTCAGGATTAGCTCCAGAGGTAAAAGTTGTAGCAATTATGATTTATATTTAATAGTGTGCCTTTTCTAACTTTCTCCCTCACCTCCCTTATATCTTACATAAAATACCTTCTATGAAAATATTTTGTGGTGGCTAGTATATAGTTTCTAGACAAATTGTAGATGATACAGTAAATGATAGGACTCCATGGATTGTTTTTGCTGAAATCATGAAATTTCTACTTTATGCTTGTGTTTTTCCTAGAACTTGAAGATAGTCAAGTTTGAACTATTTACATAGAAGCTAAATATAGCATACTGTAAATATATGTATGGTGAGCTTTTTAAAAGAACGATAGATAGTGTATGTATGTCATGAACAACTATCACTACATATCAAGTCATCTAAAACTAATGATACTCATTAAAATGATAAATTTGGATTTGAATTATTGAACATTTTACTTTACTTCTACAATTCCAGCTTATTCATTTGTCTGATAAATTTTTGTCCAACTATTTAGCCTGTTAACCGAATCACTGAGGAGAACAAAAATAAGTAATTAATCTATGTATACATTTACTAGTTTTACTATGTTTAGTTGGATTGATTTGGACATTGGCATTGTATGGAATCAAATATGAGTGAAACCTGTGTGAAAGCTTTGTTTTGGAAGACATTTGCCATATCCAAATGTATTTGTAAGTCTGTGAACCTATAAATAGACTATATATATATATATATATATAGTTAAATTTGTTATACTACCATGTATTTCAACAATTTTTATCAGTTAATGCTTTTATTGCCATTTTGTTTGCTTATGTGTCTCGAGATACATGGTGAGCAACTACATGTCTTTCATTGCAATTTTAGCATGCATTCATCCTTTAAAGACCGTGCAGGTTGCTTAGCAAAGGAAGCTTTGTACTGTCAGTCCTTTATCACAGAAAAAGTGCTCATGTCTATCTTTACATGTAAACAGTGGAAGGACTAATCCTGCCTTAGTGTATCAAAGCATTTCAATTCTGTTTCTAAATGATAAGTGGCCTTGAACAAAGAAAGGTATCAAAACCTTCTTACACATTCTGCATAAATAAGAGATGTCATGTAATTGGAACAAGCTTCATGGAACTGGGGCTCCTGGTTGAAGAGATTAAGGTGTGATTTATCATATTGGTGAGAGTCAGTCAAATTCTTGCCAGACTGGATCTGTCATGTCAACTGCCTCTGGAATATTCAAAATTTTCTTTCTTCAAAATCAAATAAGCCCACACACATTGATATTATTGAAGAACACCTCTAAAACATTTTGAAAATTTAAGTGAAGTTGCGAATATTTTCAATGCGTTATTCATATTTTTTTCTGCAATATGTAGAAACTTCTAGCAATCAGCAGCTGTGTATTTGGAAATATAATCCTTTCTAGACACATTTTTTCCCCTATTGGAGAAATTTATCTTCATTGAGAATGTGACCTTATTCCTGAGGGAAAATAAAAATGACTCTCAAAACTACCGCCTTGTTTCACTTGGCATTTCAGGAAAGCTGCTCAGAAGCCCCAGCTGTCAGAAATTGTGATTCGAACTTCTTTAAGTCACTGAGGTCAACAAATACACTTGAAAGGGACTATAAATGGTCACCCTTTTCCTTGTTATCATTTTGTTTGATGAACACTTTATTATCTTTGAGACTAACATAAGGATTTAGCTTAACAATGTTGCCCTAAGTTGGATTTGAACTATTAGATTCTTAAAGACAGGCATAAGGGATATCACGTTGACAATTAAAAGAGAAAAGCTGTTAGAAATATGGTAAGTAGGGGAAAAAAGAAATATGGTAAGTGGAAAAATATCAAAAATATATTTTTAAAAAATGAATTAGCTAGAACATGCAAAGAGAATTAGCCTTAAAGAGAGTTTGCTCCAACACTAAAATCCTTTGTAAAATATAAGATAAATGTAGGAGATGATATAATGAAATATATAATATGAATTAACTTATACATTTATTTTCCTATAAATCTTGGTAAAGCCATTGTATGAAGTGTTCACATTCCAATGAATTTTATTCTCATGCATATAAGCTTTGTATGCAGGTGTGTCAGGAAATCTGAGTCTTTTTTAAATTAGGTTTTAGAAACTATGATATAGAATTTCTTGTCATATTTCCTAAGAAGCAAAGGAAAATGAAATTCATTCAAACTATTTTAATGAAAAATTCATGCTTTCACTTATGTCAGCTTAATTGTGAAGATTTAGAATTTTTACAAAAGTCATAAAACCAATGTAGTATGAAGGTTCTTAACTGTTGGAGCTAATGGTGAAGTCAATTTCAGTGCATTGTTCATTGAAGATGCTGTGATTATATTAGAATCATTTATATGAGGATGTCCATTTCTAGTTGTCTCAAAATTAGAAAATGAAAACCATTATCAGTCTCTCAGGATGTTCTTAAAGTTTTAGGGGAAAAAGGAATACAATATGAAGTGCATCTAGCAATCGTGAAAAGATTAAGATAGTATTTATCACAATTTATATAACTAGAGAAGATCTAGTACTGGACATTTATTTTCCCTTAAACCCCAGCTTATTTTTGAAGACTTGTAACTATTTCATAACTACACTTTCCATTTTCAGATTCCTTCTCATTAACATTTATATTTAAAGTCATTATTTTTATTATAATAGATTAATTAACAAAGAGTTTTAATAGAATTAATAAATTTGTGATTCTGCTTTGCTAGACATAAGACATACAATGGATCTTGAGGTAAAGATCCATTGTAAATAATTTTCCACTGATCTCATTTTTCCCCAATAACATGAAAAATCACATTCAATAAGATGTTTTTAAAGGTCACTGGAAATTCAATTATGAAGTCTGGAGAATTATGTGCATTTTCTCACTCTTACTGCTTTAACTATGCACAAGATTAGGAGAATCAATAGGCAAAAAAAAAAAAAAAAAAAACACCGAAGAGAGTTCAAGCTGGGCAATGACTATCACTAGCAATTACTTTCTCTTCTTAACAAAAGATACAAAAAGCACATTTTGTTCTTTATAATGATGGTGCTTCATGTCTGCTCATTAACTATAACTTTGCTCCTCAGAAACATGGCCATTGTACATGGAAAGGAGGAAGTGGGGAAAGTGGGGGATGCCAGTCATTGTACATGGAATAGAAACTAGGAGTGATGTGAAAAAAATCAGTACGTAGTGTTCAAACACATTCGAATTTAAACCAGCTGACATCCAATATATGCTCTGAATAAATGTTAGCAATATATTCAGGTTATTTCTTAGTAATGAAATATATATTTGATTATTCAACTATTTCTCCCCAGTGCTAAACATCACTTTTCAAATTTGGCATTAGCAATAAGCCATAATAATATAATATTGTTGAAAGTTCATTCATAATAATATAATAAACATTCATTTATTGACTGAGAATTCTGTGTCAGAAATTATATTAGCTATTTTAGATAAGAATTATGGCTTGAAGATACAAGTCAAATCTTAGGTTTAACAACTTATACATAACAACATGACTTCTGAGTGACATAATCTGTATTTAGTTTGTTTCTAAAACTGAACTTTACCCCATGATACCTTGCTGTCTATCTGTATCCACTTCCTTAAAACAAAGCAAAGACAGTTCTCTAATTCTTATTTCATTTCACAGTATCATTACAAGTCCATGTAAGTCCACCTCCTTTAGCAAAAAAAAAAAAAAAAAAAAAAAAAAAGTCCATGGCTGTAAGAATTATCTTAAGTGATGTTTGGATTTAACAAATAAAGAACTATTTCAATGGGCCTGGAACTGGCACCTGGTGGCTCAATCCGTGAAATGTCTGCCTTGAACTCATGTCATAACCTCAGGGATCAAACTTCTAGGACTGAGCCCCTCATCAGGCTCCAGGAGCCTGCTTCTCACTCTCCCTCTGCTTGCTGCTCCCCCTGCTTGTGCTCTCTTTCTTTCTGTCAAATAAATAAATAAAATCTTTTTGAAAAATCAACAAATTTGCCTAGTACTCTAATGTTCATATTTACGCTTTTATAGATTGATTGACTGCTAGGTAGCTAGCTCTCAGATTTATTGTTTTGATAGTGAACATCTTGGATCTTACTAATATTTTTGTTAACACATTTAAAAATATATAGGCCCAAATATTATTTTCATTGTCTCAATTAGAATAGCATTACTTCTATATGTTCATTATTTGATATTTGACGTTTAATTGGTTAAAGACTGTAACCAGATAAGGATAATAGCATAATACATGCATAGCTATGCTATAGTCATATCCGAAGACATCTTCATTTTCATTCATGTTTTGCAAATCACATCTCATTACTGTTTAATGTTTTATATTTTTTTGATCCAAAAAAAGAAAGACTCAATTTGGAATATTATGTAACTTGAAATGTTTTGTGCGATAATGACTTTGGTAGCTCCCTAAGTCTCAGTAAATCAAGTAGAAGTATCATGATGGCTAACACTCCATTATTTTCTACAGTTAAAGTAATCCCTCTGTCAGGTTTATAAAAGCCCTGATGTGTCCTTTCTTTAATCATAATCCTTGTTGAACACTGCATCTTGCAGTTGCTTGGCTTTTTCTCTCAGTGCTGGGACAAGCATCATTACTGCTAAGAACTTCATAAGTCATTCTTCATTTTTTAAAATAACAATGCAGGTTCAGGAGTGCAAAAATTGTCATTCACTGGGTATCTTCTGGTAATGTAATGAACAAAAGGTGGCTGCTGTCACTTAGCCACTCCATCAGGAATGTGTTTATTCTACCTGACAACTACAAAGACTTCTAATTTCTGAGAACAATTTCTATCTGGTTCATTCTAATCACTAAGGACTCTCATTTCAAAAGGGAGGGGAACAGTGTTTTGAACAATTTCAAGTCTTATTCTGAAAAGTAAGCTCAGTGTTTTCTGTATTTCTGTTACAGTTTCAAAATACATTTCCCACATTGTCTGAACATGTGGACTTTAACAAGTAATACAATATATAACATTACCTTAGACTCTTAGCCTCTGAATTACTTCACTGGATAGGTGCTTTTTCTATTAAAATCCATAGTCTTTCAGTATGTTACTCCATCAAATAATTTCATACTATCTCAGTTAATTTTGTATATTTGTTTCATTATTAAATTATCGTGGCTTCCATCCACCAGTTCAGAGACAATCTATAGAAAAAGTGTTACCTAAGGAATATTTAAAATCCTATTCCTTGGTTTCCATCCTCCTAACACTCCCTATCACACACATATACACACATTAATCAATATGAAAGCATAAATCTTTATTTTCCCAAAGCTAATAGGTGGGCCCAATGCAGAGCCTGATTTCTAAATAGTGGTATTCCACATAAGAACAAATTTCAGGCCACCACAAATTTCAGGCCACCATATAAAGTAGTCTTATAGAAGCTCATCCCATTCCCATTGTTACTATGTGAGAAACATAGTCTGTTAAAATATAGAGGAACGAGGAGAAAAAGCACAAGTAATTGACTCTAGCAAAGAAAAAAAAAAGGGGCACAGAATGTGAGCAATATTTTCTGTTGTCTACTGAAAAGCATACTTCATATCTGTTTATAGCTAGTAGGATCTAAACACATTGTAGTTGTGAACTATTTGGATCTGGGGCAACATAAACGAGAGCAAAATAAATATATTTTCAGATAAAGAACAGCTAGGAGAATTTATGTTTACAATTTGCATTTTTATTTTAACCTTTTTGTGTTTTATGATTAAAGTGTATGTCTTTTAGGCAACATATTATACACGGTTGATATCTTATCCACTTTAACAATTTTGATCAATTAATTAAACTGTTCAAGCAATTATTAATGTAACTACATTTCAGTATGTCATCTTGCTATGTGTTTTCCATTTGTCCTTTCTATTTTTCCTTATATCTCTTACTTCCTTTCTGACTCAATTTGAATTATTTATTTTATTTTACTAGTTAATATCTTAAATCAATTTTTTTAATATTCTGTCCATAGGTGTTCTAGGGCTATCATTATGTGTACATATCAAAGACTATTTAGAGTGAATATTGACAACAATGTGCATTTTAAAATTCACATCACATTCTTGACACCTTCCACTTCCTAACTTCTATCTGCCATATTTACTTAATACTTCTCATTTTCTACCTCTCATGTCATGTTATCCACTTCTATTTCAAAAAATTCTGAGAAACAATGCAATTCCACTAACTTTTGCACACCCTTTGCCCTTTGCTGATATGTCTTTTATTCCAGGAATAATACCTCAATGCATAATATTTTGTTTTTACACAAATATTTGACTTTTATGGAAATTAACAAATATTAAAGAAATCCTGTCTTCTTTTATATCCCCTCATGCTGAGGAATATCATTAGCATTCCTTGTATG
The DNA here is from genome assembly GCF_905146905.1 of Nyctereutes procyonoides. Taxonomy (NCBI): domain Eukaryota; kingdom Metazoa; phylum Chordata; class Mammalia; order Carnivora; family Canidae; genus Nyctereutes; species Nyctereutes procyonoides. The sequence goes on from NW_026575046.1 coordinate 7,956,058, forward strand.
CACATCTAACATCTCAGTTTTTCTTCACTTGCAAAATTTTATTTTACCCTTCATTTTAAAAAGTACTTTCCTAGTTGAAATTTGATGACTTTTTTTTTGAGTACTTTAACAATGTAATTCTGCTGTCTTTTGGTCTACATTGTTTCTTTCTTTTAAAAAATATTTTATTTATTTCTTCATGAAAGAGAGAGAGAGGCAGAGACATAGGCAGAGGGAGAAGCAGACTCCTCGCAGGGAGCCTGATGCAGGACTCAATCCCCAGATCAGGATCACAATCTGAGCAGAAGGCAAGCCTTCTGAGCCACCCAGACATCCCTGGTATACATTGTTTCTGATGGAAAGTACTATTTCAACTTTATTTTGTTTTTTTTGTTTGGTTTGGTTTGGTTTGGTTTTTTGGTTTGGTTTGGGTTTTTTGTTTGTTTGTTTGTTTGTTTGGTATCTTTTCCTCTGGTTGCTTTCAAGGTTTTCTTGTCTTTCCCTTGAGATAGTTTAACTATAACATGCCTGGGTGTGATTTAATTAGTATTTTGTATGTTTGGGTTTGCTTACCTTTTCATATGTGTCACCCTCTTTCATCAAATTCAGAGATTCTTTTTAGCATAATTTTCTCAATTATTCTCCAATTCATTATTTTACTTTGTTCCTCATTTAGGATTGCAGCCACACACACATTAAAATATTTAGCATTGTCTCACAAATACCTGGACATAAGTTCACAGTCTTCATTTTTAAGTGTATTTTAAGATTAGAGCATTTCTATCAATCTCTCTTCAGATATGTAGACTATTCCCCCATCTCCAATCTGATCTCAAGATAATTCAGTTAATTTTTTATTTCAATGAATATAATTTCCATCTCTTGAATTTCTATTTTCTTTTTTTTTTTGGACTCACTATTTTCTCTGAAATCCCTTTATTTATGTAAACCATTTATTTAGACTATCTTTAAGTTTTTGAACTTTTTAAAAAATTTGAAGCAATTTATAATAGTGACTTAAATTTTTGTGTTCTAACGTTTGGACATCTGTTATGAGTTGTCTCTCTCGAAATTGGGTCACAATTTCTAGTTTATTCCTATGTGTAGTTATTACATTTTAGCAAACTTGGTTAAAAATATTTTGTATATCTATGGAAAAAAAATAAGAAAGTGGTAAAGTGTTCCTTATACTCACACTCAGTGTCCTCATTTATTAACATCTTACATTAGTATAGAACATTTGTCATAATTAACAAAACAATAGTGATCTATTTAGGTTATAATCTGAAGCCAATACATTATTGAAAAAAAATACATTATTGATACTGACTTATTTGTTTTGCCTAATGTCCTCTTTCTGTTTCAGGATCCTATCCATGGTACCACCCTACATTAATAGTCATATCTCCTTAGTCTCATGTTCACTACGACAGTTATATTATTATTAGTATATATTATTATGTATTTTACATTAAATTATAATATTAATATATAAGCATTATTATTATAACAATCATCATTATTTTCATATAATGTGCAATGAACTATGTTCATTGCTGAGACTTTAATTGTATTATGTTGTTTGAAGGAATATTGGTTCTTGTTCCAAGTGATAGTTCAATTACTGGCCTTTGTTCTTCAACTTGCTTAGGCTAAGTCCACTCTATGGCTTGATGGCTTGATAGAAAGCATATCTCCCAAGCTTCCCTAACTTAGTGACATTAAAGTCACCCTCTTAGGTCTCCCCGGGGTTCTTGTTAGAGTGAGCTAGAGTAGGCTTTCTTAGAGCTTCATTCTTATGTTTGAGGAGTATTGTAGATATCTCAAACCCAAGCCTGCAGAGTTATCAGAAGTTTACAAAGTTTCTCCTTTCTGCCCTGTGTGCACAATTGTGCTCCTCTTAAATTTCTCTTATTTCTGTTCTACTCTCAACCCCATAGCAGCTGCTGTCTAGTAAGCCAGGTGAGGTAAACTTTCTTGGAATGCCGCAGCTCAATATTCAGCCATGGATTTGTGGGCAATTTCTGTCATACCCTCTTTTCAGATCATTTTTTTTCCATTGCATTTCATAACAAATTGTAGTTGTATCAATGGCCCTGACTTCCAATATTTTCTTTCCTAATTCATTAGGACTCTAACTCTTTATGGATGCCAGGTGCTGGGACAGAAAAAAAAAACAAACAAACAAAAACAAAAACAAAAAAAGAACATCATCCCCAGGAAGAGAATCCTAGTGACTATGCTGCTTACTAATAACATCTCCCTTCTCTCAGGAATCACAATGTTGTTTTCCAATGCCATGGATATTAAATGCCATGTTCTGCCCCTTACTTCCATTTTCTAGTGTTACAGATTGAAATGCATCTCCTTAAAATTTGTATGTTCCAATCCTGGTTTCCTGTACTTCAAAATGCGACATTACTGGGAGATAGGCATTTCATAGAAAAATCCAGTTAAAACAAGCCAAATAGGGTGGCCTTTAATCATGTATAATGGATGTTATAAAAAGGAGAATTGTGGAGACAAATATATGCAAACATAAGGAGAATACAATACAGCCATCAAGGCTATACATACAGGCCAAGGAAGGCCAAGAATGCCTGAAACTGATAGCTGCTACCATAGAGACATGGAACATAGGAAGGAACCAATGCCACTGACATCCTAATCTTAGACTTCTAGCTCTCAGATCCATGACACACACATTTCTCTGGAGCTTTGTCATGTAGCCCTACTAAACTAATATACCAGGTGACGCTTCAGTTATCTGTGATTCCAGAATTCTCTGCCTCAATGGAACCAGCCTTTATTATTAGGAATCTGACTTCGGGAGAATGGCCCGTGTCTCCATTGTATGCATAGAGTTCAGCAATGTTCATGTGGTGACTTTGCTGGGTGAGGGAGTTACCATGGACTTGCAGTCTGAGATACCATCTACACATATTTGGTGGTTAAAACCAGAAGTTGGAAGAGAAGAATAGTGGACAAAATGGGGGCTATGGGTCCACCTATTTGTATGCTAACATAATGTTTTGTAGAACTCCAAGGGGTCTAAGAATTCTAGATCCCAACCTACTTCTTTAAGTCATTTTCAAGATATATTTGTCTACCTGAGACATAATATATTTTTATCAAATAATTTATTTGATTTATGATTTGAAAAGTGTAGACATGGTATTGGGACCTACATATGTATTTGGTTCAGGCCACATTACAGTCAAGTCTGCCCATGTTAAAAAGTTAATTCTTCCTATTGTCATTAGACAAATATTAGAAAGATGATCCCTTTATTTTTATTTTTCATGCCTGAAAAAATATATTACACTATTAACACAGGGACAATAGGAACAGATATGCTCTTGGAAGTGGTAACTAGAATACGTTAGAGCATATAACTGAAGAAGTTTACTGAATACATCAGTCATATGTATAACAAATGTTGATTATATATCTTGCCAATTACCTGAATTTATGTGATTAAATTAACCTGATTTCTCTACTTGACCAATTAAAGTCCCATAAATGGCTTTTTACTATGTCAAGAATCATCTGAATCATCAAAGGCCAATTCAGTGTTCATAAACTTCAATTTTGAAGGGACTATAGCAATGCTTATTCCTCTTTCCAACACTTAGCAAAATAAATACTTTCTTTTAATTCTTTAAATGTTCTTTTGTATTTGGAACCATAACATCTTTTATTATTTTAATATATGATCACACATTTAACATAGCCTTTTAAACAATTATTTTTCTCTAATCATCACATGTATTAATTTTTCCAAATAATATTTAAGTTCAATAATAATATTATTCATATTACTTATTTACTATTCTTATTATTATTTGTATTACTATTGTACTTTGCATTACTAAAAAGAGTTTTACTATCACACTACTTTTTTCAATCTCTTCATTTATTAGGTTTAAATCAATAAGAGCATATTTTAATAGCTAAATCAATTTCAATTCACTATTTGATCAAATTTTTTTTCAAATCAAAGTGCATACAATAAATCACACATTATATAAATAGTTCTAAATATATAAGCATAATATAGATATTTTTATAAATACATATTTAGCATACATAATCATACACATACAGTTAAAGCATGATACCTTCTAATTTGGACATAGAAGATACATTTTTTCTCATTGGAATCTGTAATGTGAAAAGCATTCTAAATGTTTAAATAAAGTTACTGGGACATATTTGGAGTGTAGTGCTTTACTTAAAATTCACTAGCTAATGGATATATATATATATATTTTTAAAGATTTTATTTATTTATTCATGATAGACACAGAGAGAGAGAGAGAGAGACAGAGATTGAGAGAGAGAGAGAGAGAGAGGCACACACAGGCAGAGGGAGAAGCAGGCTCCATGCAGGGAGCCCGATGAGGGACTCAATCTGGAGACTCCAGGATCATGCCCTGGGCTGAAGGCAGGTGCTAAACCACTGAGCCACCAGGGATCCCCGTTAATGGATGTATTAACTCAGCTACTCTCAGAGCCTGCAAGTACTTATTTTTTTTTAATTTTTTTATTAATTTTTATTTATTTATGATAGTCACAGAGAGAGAGAGAGAGAGAGGCAGAGACACAGGCAGAGGGAGAAGCAGGCTCCATGCACCGGGAGCCCGACGTGGGATTCGATCCCGGGTCTCCAGGATCACGCCCTGGGCCAAAGGCAGGCGCCAAACCGCTGCGCAACCCAGGGATCCCAGCGTGCAAGTACTTAGATCAATCTACTATTTCATACCATCTACCTTTCCATGAAAATGATCACAAATCCAACATTGAATATGTTACTTCTTGAGAGATGTGCTTGAACATGCACTCATGGAACCTAAACAGTAAATGTTGAGATCAGTCAATGAGCCACAAAATGAAGAAGGGGACAAATGATAAAGTGAATTGTTCTTTTTCCCCAGAAAGGAGATACAGTTGTTCAGTAGTATATTAATCATCAGGGTACGCATTTGAAGAGTCCTCCATAGTACAATATTTCCAAAGGCATATTCTATGTAATTACCTTCTTCAACTATTTGTGGTTGTTATGTTGAAATAATAAATATTAAAATTCAGCAAAACTTTATGGCAAAAAAACATAAATAATGTTGTTTTACTTTCTCATGGGTTAAACAAAATTGTTTTTCCACACTTGAGTAAATTAAAAAGCTATTTGTTTTTGCTATTATTCTCAAAGTAAAAATTGACTTCTCTTTAGATGACTTGTTTATATTGGAAATTTCTCTTTCTTTTTTCTTTTCTTCTTCTTCTTCTTTTTTTTTTTTTTGCTAGAAAAGGTTACAACAGAAACCTAAAAATTTTCTTTCTTCACTTAAGTAACAATAGTTACACATGAAATCTTTGAATAGTTCTTTGTTTAAAATGTGTTTCCTCTTTTTAGTGAATGACTGTTATTTCATATAGATTATAAATCAGAATGTTTATTGATATTTATCTTTCCTTATATGTAGTACTAGCCCTTTAAAATGAATCATATATATCACATTGTAAATTATATCTGAAAGAAATTGGTTAATTTTAGTATTGTCTGGAAAAGACATTGTCCTATCTAATAGTTCTTACATCAGTAATTTATATTACTTCCAGCACATTACATCCTAACACCACCTGGGAAGTAAAATTTTCTGGAGGGTTGGTTTTCATTTCATTCTAAATGCCTGATTGATGAAATTAAGCATGTAAACATTTAAGAAGCTGAATTAAGAGGTTCATGAATAGAATAAACATTCTTTTACTGTGTCCCTTTAGATTTGTTGCAAGATGAAGCATAAAATCTAAAACAAACATTTATAAATGCCGAATTTATGGCTTAAAATAAAGCCACGTTGCAGGAATTCATATACATATTATCTAAATTTAGTATCAGAAGAAACCTAAAAGATAATCTAGTTATGCAATTCATTTTATTTTATGTCCAAAGTAACTAAGATTTATAATGGTTAAGATTCCTGTAGAAGTTGACAGGGATAGATAATGACAATTTTATTAGTACTCAGTGTTTCTGAATCAACACAGTTCCCCATAAAATACATCCATTTACATTTTATACAGATAGTTCTATTTTTTTACCACAGGTGGAATGTGCCAATGCATAACAAAATCTATTTGAGAAATTATGAGTTCTCAGTTTCAGAATTATTATTTTGAAATAAAGGAAGCAAATGCTTTATGATAAACAAAAAAATATTTTAGATGTCAAAAGTACTTGGGTGCGATAAGCAACAGATATTTATTTTTTAAGTACATGGAATGGCTTAGATGATTAGATGACTTTGTTATCAATAAGAATAAAATCAGTTTCAGATTCATTTTTGTACCTATAAATTTAAGACATAGCATAGTATGGTGATCAGTAAGTGTAGAACTTCATTAAATTGAAAATATGGTGAATACAGGAGTGAAAATCTCTGCCTAGGAAATTAGGACAATTACATATGAGTACAATGTTTTGATAGAAAGGGATTTTCAAAAGAAGAAAAAGTAGAAGACTTGATTAATTCAAGTGTTCCTGAATTTTCAAGCATATTCTGATGTACACCTGTGCATTTATTCTACAGATGATAAAGAAGTATCTGCTAGAATGATAGAGATCAAAGCTACCAAGAGAAGCTTGAAAGATGAAATAATGTGAAAATATGCAAGTGACATAATTTAATTTTCATGATTAGAAAGTACATTACAAATTAAAAGACCAAAGGCTTTAGTAAAAATTAAAAGTATATATATGAGGACCAGTTACTGTTATTTAATGTGCAAATACACTTTTTGATGGATATTCAAATTGTCTTTCTCAATTTTCATTTCACTTCTTTTTCTATTTGGAAAAAAAAAAAAACAACTAAAAACATTTCCCAGATTCCTTTGAGCTAAAACCACTGCTGCTGCCAATTAAGTTTTAACAATTCAGTGAATTTAGTATGAATTTGAGGGATAAAGGGGTAAATGCCTTAATAGTATGGGTAGACAAGGATCCTGCAACATGATCACAATGCCTTACAAGAGATATGTCTCTAAAGATACCTGTGGCCATGTTACATGGTGACTAGGTCCATAGGAAAGTGACTTGACCTAACAGTTCATGAAATAACATTAATTACTACAGTTATAGTAAGCTACAATGGCATAGTAATCTGGGCAAAGGTTGTCCTTTGGCTTGAGTCTAATGCACAGTGGGACCAACACTTGGATGATCCATATTTATGGTTATTTTCCCAGGTATGCAATGCATAGTCAGAATAGTCATAAGTTATGAACTAGCAAATACCTTTCTCTTCCAACCTCTACTACTGTCAGATAATTGACATGGGCTTTATGGTAGGAAAGAACCAACAAAATAGCTAATTTGGTAGGAATAGTCAGGAATAAATGTTTCCGTTATTTATTGCTGCATAAGGAAGTACAAACAAAATTCAGTGGCATAAACAACCATTTTATCATATCTCATAGCTCAGTGAGTCAGGACTCAGAGCAGGGTTCAGCAGGGTGACTCTTCTGTTCAACACAGCACTGATTGTGGTAAATTAGAGTTATTTACCTGGAAGCTTGGATTGGATGCACTCACATACTTGGGGCCTTGGCATGGGTGGCTATAAGTCTAGGCTCATATGGGCCTCTTTCCTCTTCATATAGTCTCAGAACCTTTCTACTTGGTCTATCAAGGTAATTACACCTATTAAAGGGGACTCAAGACTCCTATAGACTATATTGGGACCAAAGAGACCTCTTAGAGACAAGGCCCACAACTGACATATTGTCAACTCACCATCCTGCAGTCAGAACATCTACACATCAGTCCTCAATGAGACAATTCTCAAAAAAGTGAACTTAAAAAAAAATTTCCACACTCACGTATTTAAACTGATTGCAGTAATCAATGATGAAACTAATTCTTTGACGATCCCAGGTAATAAAAGACATAGTAATAAATAAAGATAGGATATCTTCTAAAAAGATATCTTCTTGTGTGAATAGTCTTTTGCCGCCTCTTTGTTTTGGGGTATCAGTATAGAGGGAGAACATGAACAGAGTTCCACAAGGTTCTCTTTTAATTATTTTTTTTCAATAGGGGAAGCTGAAAAAAATAAAACTTGTTCTAAAGCACAATAAGAGTAAGTTTCTTAAGAACGATGAGCATAGGTCTTCGAGTGTTACATACGTATAAGAAGAATGAGATTAGTATCAGCCGAGGGTGTGGAGAAGCCAACGGGAGAAGACACTGGAATAGAATTGTAGGATAAGACTGAAGAGAAAAGGTAACAGTGCATATAGATAGCATGGTCCTATCATATTTGGAGGATCAAAGGAAATGTGTTTTTCCTTTGGCGGACAGGCTAATTGTAAATTTTCAATTTCTGTTGTCAATAAATTGCTTCCTGCTATCTTGCCACTGCACATTAATTCCACGAGGGATGGAATATGATTCCTAAAATCTCAGCTTAATTTGCAACTCATGGCATACAAGGCATTTTTCCTTGAGATATTGAATTAATACTCTTTGATAAGTATTATTTTAAGTAAGAAGACATTAATAATTAACTGCATATAAAGACTGACACCAATTAAATGGAGCAGATAAAAATGCTCTCTCTTAAGTATTATTCTAACATAAATAACTATGCTTAAATATTAAAGAATAATTCTAAATTTAAATAAAAGAATGAGAATCTTCTATTTTCTTAAAATGATTCTAGGTTACAAAGGTGTGTGTGTGTGTGTGTGTGTATGTGTGCATATATATATATATATATATATATATATATATATATATATATTTAGAACGATTTTAGGGTTAGAGCAAAATTAAATGTAAAGATACAGACATTTTCCTTATACCTCCAGCTGTCACATATGCATAGCCCCTCTATTTTTGTTAGACTATTATATTGTCTTCACCAGAATGGTGCCTTTGTCTCAATTGATGAAGCTACGTTGATACATTATGATCCCCTGAAGTCCATAGATTACAAGTGAGTTCACTTTTCTTTTCTACCTCCATTGAGCTTGGATGAACATATAATGACATATCCACTGTTATAATATCATGCAGAATATTTTCGTGCTGTAAAAATCATCTCTGCTTCCCCTATTCATAGCTGTTTCCCCCCAACTCCTGGCAACCACTGTACCTTTAGCTGTCTACATAGTTTTGTTTTTACAGAATGTCATAGAGTTGAAATGATAGGGCATATAGACTTTTTAGATTGGTTTCTTTCAGTTAGTAAAATGCATTTAAGTTTTTTCCATGTCTTGTGGCTTAATAGCTCATTTATTTTTAGTGCTCAGTAATTACTCCATTGTTTAGATATACCACAGTTTTCATTCACCTACTGAAGGCTATCTTGATTGCTTCTAAGTATGGGCAACTATGTATAAAGTTATAATAATCATCTGTTTGCAGGTTTTCATGTGCACCGATGGGCAACATTGCTGGATAATATGGTAAGTCTATGTTAAATTTTGTAGAAAACAGCCCAACTATCCTCCATGGTGGCAGCAACATTTGTATTTCCACCAGCAATGAATGACAGTTCCTCTTGCTCTATATCTTCCCCAGCATTTGGTATTGTTAATCTGTAGGGTTTGGGTTATTCTAGTAGGGATGTAGTGGTATCTCAAGATTGTTTTCATTTTCAGTACTCTAATGACCTCTGATATGGAACATCTTTTTCACATGCTTATTTGTCATCTGCATATCTGCTTTGGTGAAATGTCTGTTCAGACAGTTTGCCCATTTTTAATATAGTTGTTCATTTTCCTACTGTTGAATTCTAAGGGTTCTTTGCATATTTTGTATAACAGTCCCTTATCAGGTATGTCTTTTTGCAAATATTTTCCCCAAGTCTGTAGCTTGTCACCTAAATCTCTTGACATCCTTTTTGAGCACAACTTTTTAATTTTAGTCAATTCTTTCTTTCATGGACAGTGATTTTGTTGTTATATCTAAAAGGTCACCTCTATTTGTAACAACATGGATGGACCTAGGAGGTAACACATTAGGTAAGATAAGTAACCAAGTCCACCTTCACAGGTCATGAAAGTGTTCTATAATTATAAAATAATCTCAATTCCCCCTTCCCTTCTATGTATCATTTATGTAATTAATTTAATTCAGAGATATGTACTGTATCTATAACTATAAACATATAGTTATTATTATTGTTTAGAACAAATCATTATCTGTTAGATCAGTTAAAAATAAAAGAAATGGGGCACCTGGATGGCTCAGTCCATTAAGTGTCTGTATTTGGCTCAGATCATGATCTCAGGGTCCTGGGATGAGTCCTGCATTGGGCTCTTCTCAGGGAGAGTCTCCTCTGCCTCTTTCCTGGTTTGTGCATTCTCTCTCTCTCTCTCTCTCTCTCTGTCTCTCAAAATAAGAAAAATGAAGGTTTTTAAGGTTTTTATTTTATCTTCACTTATTCCATATCTGATGTTCTTCCTTTCTTTATGTAGATCTAAGGATTCAGACCTGTATCATTTTCCTCTTCTTTCTGAAAAATTTCTTTTAACATTTCTTGCAAGACAGGTCTACTGGTAACTAATTCTCTCAATTTTTGTCTGAGAAACTCTTTATTTCTCCATTACTTTTGAAAGAAAACTGCTCAAGATAACAGAATTTCTAAGTTGGTAGGGTTTTTGTTTGTTTTGTTTTGTATTTCTCCTAACATTTTAAATATTTCAGTGCACTCTGCGTTTTCATGGGTTCTGAGGAGTAGTCAAATGCAATTCTTATTTTTGCTTATCTAATAGGAAAGAAGTTGTTTTCCTTTGACTACTTTTAAGTTTTTTTTTCCTTTACCTTTTATCTTCTGCACTTTGAATATAATGTTCCTTTAGCATTTATTCTGACTGGTGTTCTGTGAGCATCATAGATACATGATTTGGTGTCACAATAATTTGGAGGAAATTGTCGGTATTGTTTTAAATATTTCTACTGTTCCTTTCTCTTTCTTCTATTTTTAATATCCCCATTGTGCATGTTTTACACCTTTTGCAGTCGTCCCAGAGTTCTTAGATATTTTGTCCTTTTTTTTTTTTTTCCTGGCATTTTTTTCTCCTTGCTTTGGTTTTGGAAGTTCCTGTTGAGATACTCTTAAACTCAGAGATTCTTTCCTCTGTTGAGTCCAGTCCACTGTTAAGACCATCAAAAACATTCATTTTTCTTACAGTGTTTTGGATCTCCAGAATTTATTTTTTTTTCTTTCTTCGGATTTCCATTTCTTTTTTGTTTTGTTTTGTTTTCAAGAATGTTTATTTTTAAATAATAAATTTATTTTTTTATTGGTGTTCAATTTATCAACATACAGAATAACACCCAGTGCTCATCCCATCAAGTGCCCCTCAGTGCCCATCACCCATTCACCCCCACTCCCCGCCCTCCTCCCCTTCCACCACCCCTAGTTCCTTTCCCAGAGTTAGGAGTCTTCATGTTCTGTCTCCCTCTCTGATATTTCCTACCCATTTCTTCTCCTTCCCTTCTATTCCTTTTCACTATTAGTTATATTCCCCAAATGAATGAGACCATATAATGTTTGTCCTCCGATTGACTTATTTCACTCAGCATAATACCCTCCATTTCCATTTCTGTGCTTACATTTCCCATCTGTTCTTGCATGCTGTCTATTTTACCCATTAGAATCTTTAGCATATTAACCATAGGTGTCTTATAATCCTGAAATGTTAATTCCAACATCCTTGTATCTCTGTCTCATTCTGATCCTTGTTCTGTCTCTTCAGACTGTGTTTTTTGTCTTTTAATATGTCTTGTAGTTTTTGTTTTGGTTTACTTCTTCAATATCTGGATGTATTATATTGGTTAAAAAGAATTGTGATACAAAGAGTTCTAGAAATGTGATAGTGTGTGAGTTGAGGGGAAATAGTCTACAGTCTGCAGCCCTATGATTGAGGGAGCGATTTCAGTCTTTCAGTGAACCTGTGCTTCTGATATATAAACTTTGCGAGTGTAGGGTGCCTGGGCGGCAACCAACTCTTGATTTCAGCTCAGGTCATGATCTTGGAGCTCTGGGATCAAAGCCCCTCATCAGGCTCTATACTCAGCAGGGAATCTCCTTGGGGATTCTCTCTCCTCTCTGTCTTCCCCATCCTGCCCCAATAAATAAATAAATCTTTAAAAAATAAATAAATAAACTTCCAACTGCTTTTTAGTTCCCACCTCTTCCCTTGGGTGGGCCAGGGTGGGTGCATGGGTTGGTCGAATTGGGTATTTCCCTTCCTCCCTGTGAAAGGACACAGTAGGATCAAGTTGGGTATTTTGCTTCTCCCAGGTCAGTCAGGATCTGGAAAAAGAAAAAGAAAAAAAGAAAAAAAGGCCAATGCTTGACGTTCTAATAACATTTTCTTCTGAAGGCAGGCCTTGTTAAGAACAGAATACTGGTGCATTTCAAAATGGTTATGATTCTCCTCCCCTCAGGAAAGCATGAGAACAATTCTCTCTAATATTCACTGTGAAAAACCGGTCAAGAACTTGACGGTAAAAGTTACAAACTATGACAAAATTTCCCTGGAGTTTTTAATTTTTTTTTTTTAATTTTTACTTATTTATGATAGTCACAGAGAGAGAGAGAGGCAGAGACACACACGCAGAGGGAGAAGCCTGACATGGGATTCGATCCCGGGTCTCCAGGATCACGCCCTGGGCCAAAGGCAGGCGCTAAACCCCTGTGCCACCCAGGGATCCCTCCCTGGAGTTTTTTTTTTTTTTTCCTTTTTTTTTTTCCCTGGAGTTTTTAACTCAGATTTGTCTACACTAAGCCTTCATAAATTTCTCTACCGCAGTTTAGGTTTTCCTACCTCAGAACTGATTCCTGCAATGGTTTCTGCTCATGGGTTTCTCCTGTAGAAAATCGCAATTCTCCGTATCTGTCTCTCCAGTTATGGGAGCAGTAGTTTTGCCTATAACATCATTTCTCTAACATCTAAGAAGAGTTGTTGTTATTTCACCTTTTTACTTGTGGGTATGACAGTGACAACTTCCAAGCTTCTTGTGTGCCTGACCTGAATCCAGAAGTCTAAGACATATTCTCAATCATGAAAAGTACAAACCATGTCTCTTCCCATCACTGTAACCTGATTCAACATTGGCAATTTAGCATTATCTTCATGTCAAATGGATTGATCACCCAACTAACTGCATATAATCTTTTTCTTTTCATATCTCTTTTTTTATAAATCAATATTTCAAAAATATTTTATCCATGCACTCCTATTAGTAAAATAAAAATTGGAACATTGGCTCCCAATATGTCTACATTTATTTATAGTTTTTAAAAATTATATGTATAATACCATATCAATATCTATTTTAACATTATAATACAGAGATAAAATAAACATGAAAAACCTGATACTAAATAGTGTGTGTACAGGTGTACACACATGCACATGAATATAAAAATTTCTAATTTCTATGTAAATTAATAAAATTTCTAATTTTTAATGATTCCTGCACCATAATCACAATGGGTTATCCTGAAAGTCCACTGGGTTAAATGCCTCCAATTTTGAGATCATGATCTAGATAACTATTTTAAGAGCTCACATTATTCTTACACATAGTCTCTTATGTCTCTAAAAAAAACAACTGAATTTTATGTTTCATGATATATGTTAGATAAATTGTGATTTTCAAAAGGTATTCTATTTTCTATGAATATCATAAAAATTATTAGAATCCAAAGGACAAGACTATTAAAAGAATTCCTAATAGGGTACCTTGGGAAGGAGTGTTTTATGTGATTTGTACTCAACTGGGTAAGGCTTGAGAAATCAAATTGGTCTCTCCAGAGAGTTTGGGTTTTTTTTCTTTTTCTTTTTTTTTTTTTTTTACTCTTCAGCAGATAATAAATCCCAAAAGTTTCTACAAATTCCCTTTGTCATTACTTTTTTTTTTCCTATTATCCTGGTGCCCCAGGAGTCTAGAATTGCTAAGGGGGATATTTCAAGAACCAAAACACATTTAATATCACACCACAAAAATTATCTTAAATAAAACATTATATATCCATATGTACATATGTATGTATGGCATATACAAATGCACACACATGTAATCAAAGTAAAACAATGTTTTCCTCTACATCTTTAATTTACACATTTGAAAGAGTTAGTAATTTTTTAAGTATTCAGCGATCAAGCTATAAAGAATCCGGTAAAGTCAGCACAAATTTTTCCTCATGTAAAAGTACCCATTTCTTGTTTTTCTAATAGCATCCCAATTAATATATGGATACCTTAAACTTTTCATTCTTTGTGTATGACAAGTAGAATTTTCTATACAAAGTGCCATTTAATCATAGAAATTATACTTGGAATGTGCGCATACTTTGTACAAATATATGTTATTTTTTAAAATATCATAGCATGACTCTGACAAACTGTCAGCTGAAAACTACAGTTCAAGTGAAAATGATCTACCTTTAAGGAAATAGACTAAATATATTTGAAATTGTGAAAAGAGGTATAATGATAATTGATAACAATGTGAAAAGATCATCAAGCAAAATTATGCCTGTCATTGCTGAAACATGGGCTGCAATGGTTGAAGTTGTAGAAATGAGTCAAAACTAGGTTTTTGGGTGTGGGAGGAACACCTTGAGTACCAGGTAAATGCAAATAATTTGCTTCTGAGAGTCAAGTATGTCAGAAAGGAACAAAAATAATAAAAACAAAATCATGAAGTTCTCTAGCAAGTGAATACTCTTGCTCTTTGAAAACACATACACACACATACAATGATTTAACTCACCCGAGTTTGTTTTATTAAAATATTAATTGAATTAAAAACTTTAGGCAAAGATACTTCCCTATGTTAAGTAGGTACTATAACATCACTTTGATGTTCTATCCCAATCTCTTGTTGGTCTCATAGTGTTCTGTATTTTAATCATCATAAATTTCATGATGTTATACCATTTGCCTCATTACCATTCTTATCCCTGAACAAACTATAATCTCCTTGAAGACCAGAGTCATGTTTTGCGTGATAATTGCTGGTGCCTGGTGCTAATACATTGTGGTCTATAATAAATAGCCTCTGGGCACCTGGGTGGTTCAGTGGTTGATCTTCTGCCTTTGGCTCGGGTCATGACCCCAGGGTCATGGGATGGAGCCCGCATCAGGCTCCCCACAGGGAGCCTGCTTCTCCCTCTGCCTATGTCTCTGTCTCTCTGTGTGTCTCTCATAAATAAATAAATAAATAAATAAATAAATAAATAAATAAATAAATAAGATCTTTAAAAATAAATAAATAGCCTCATGTAAGTGACTAAATGGAAGAATAATTGAATGAATCAATGAATCAACATGTTCTACTATTCTCAAATTTGAGTATTTTTCTATTTAAAATACTTTCCCACAAAAATAAAATAAAATAAAATAAAATAATAAAAGAAAATAAAATAACTTTCCCAAATACAGATCTCTAAAGTAGCAGTTGGATAATCAGAGATATTACCAACACCACTTGCAGGAAACACAACAAACACAGAATTGTATCTGACAGTCAATACCAAATACAGAAGAAGGATATATGCCATCCAACTGTGCAGTAGTGAAGCAGAAATGTTTTAAAAATGATAAATAATATTGGCTGACATGTCAACGTGCTTAAGGTGAAGGACAGGTGAATTTGGTAGGGAATAGGGCAATGGTAGCATCACTAGAACTGAAATATCCTATTGCCCATTCATGAATCCAGGATGAGTCAGTTTTCTCCATTTGAAAAAGTGAATATGTTTTTTAAAATAGATATTCTGTATGAGATATATATGAAAGTTTCTCACAATAGTTTTTTTCTTAATTTATGAAAAAAATAAAAGAATATATCACCTAGATCATCAGCCCAGTGAAGCTTTCAACACTAATAAGACATTTCCAGAGGCATAGCTGGCAGCAGAATTCCCTGACAGGTTCTTTCTGGGATGGACTATCCTCAGGAGTTTGATATCTTAGTTTTCTGATGCCAAGCAAAAGAGAAAAGGAAGGGAGGTGCTAAACACCGAATGCCAAGTCACACCAACACCGAATTTGAGGAGTGTGCTTGGCTTGGAGGTTAAGGATGCTTACATGCATTTTTGTGCATATTTGTCTTATTCATATTTTGTTAGATATAATTATCAATCAATTTTCAAAGAATATTATGAAAGACATTGATTTAATTGAGATGGTTAACAATAAGGATGTTTCTTTTCCTTTTTGTTTTTGCTATATGTTTAGACTTAAAATGTTTACAAATTATGTATTTTTTGTAGGTTTCCTAGGAAAAATCACAAAAAGAATTTAACTGCAATCTAAGATGCTATGGAGGGTTCAACCCATTCTAAAGTAATAACATATAAAAAATTAAATCTGTTTCACTCCTGTGGATAGTAAACCCACTGCTCAGAATATAGTGTATGAGCTATCACTACAGCTGACCCTCAAACAACATGGGTTTGAACTGTGTGGGTCCACTTACATGTGGATATTTTTCAATAAATACAGTACAGTGCTATAAACGTATCTTCTGTTCCTTGTGATTTTCTTTTTTAAATATTTATTTATTTATTTATTATTTATTTATTTATTTATTTATTTGAGAGATAGAGAGAGTATGAGTGGGGGTGAGGGGCAAAAGGTGAGGGAGAAGCAGACTTCCCATTGAGCAGGGAGCCCTACCCAGGGGCTCAATCCCTGAGATCATGATCTTAGCAGAAGGCAGACACTTAACTGACTGAGCCCCTCAGGTGCCCCTTCCTTGTGATTTTCTTAACAACACTTTCTTTTCTCCAGTCACTTTATTGTAAGAATACAATATATAATACATGTAACATACAAAATGTATTAATTGACTGTTATTGGTAAGACTTCTGGTCAATAGCAGACTATTAGTATTGTTAAGTTCCGAGGGAATCAAACATAATATGCAACATTTCAGCTGCATGGGGGGTGGTTGTCCTTAACCCCCATGTTATTCAAGGGTCGGCAGTATTAGTAGAAGTAATAGTTAGGGTAAAGCTATTAAAAGGGTTGTCTCAAAGATGTGATATGTGCATAGGGAGCGTAAGTTCAAAAGCAGTTATAATGAGGATCCCTGGGTGGCTCAGCGGTTTAGCACCTGCCTTAGGCCCAGAGTGTGATCCTGGAGACGCGGGATCAAGTCCCACACTGAGCTCCTTGAGGGGAGCCTGCTTCTCCCTCGGCCTGTGTCTCTGCCTCTCTCTCTGTGTCTCTCATGAATAAATAAATAAAATCTTTTAAAAAATCAGTTATAATGTACACATAAAATATATAGTTTAAACATGTATAATGATAAATACTCATTGGATAATTCTTATTAAAATGATTTCCATAGTAATTAGCTAATTGGCAAATATTTTGAGTTATGTTTTAGGGGGAGGTCAGAACAAAATAGCAATATAAAGACACATTTTAATATTTCTCTAGTATTTCACCTTACTTAAAATATCCAGAAATTGACAAAACTCTACTGGGATTAGGAGCTAATTGGAATTGACTTCGCATAGTAGTAAAGCTATTCTCATAATGTTAAACGCCATAGTTTGAAAAACAATTCTGCTTGAATATTTTAAAATTCTACATTGTTAACCTGGAATGATATATAGAGTATTCTTACAGATATTGGTTTACTGTCTTTCACACAAATCAAAATGAAAGATAGATATTAAAATGAAATGGGTAAAAGAGAAGATGAAACTAAATAATAATCCTACCACTAGTCACTAACCATAGAGTAACAAACACAGAGCTAAAGACCAATAGCTACCTGATGTAAGGCAATACCAAATCCTGAACAAATTTTTTGAACAAAGAATGCCTAAGTGTATAGTATGATATATGTTTGTACACAGACTTATATACATGGTAAAGGTTTTAGAAAATGTTAATGATGAAAAACATCAATCAAATAAAATTAAATGGAAAATTCATCATACACTGAAATTTTACATATTAAATAAATGTCTATTGCATTGAAATAGTCCAAAATGTGTTCTGATAAAATGATTATTTAGGGGATAGTTTCACAGATGATTTTTTTCTTTATGGTTTTCTATGTTAACAATACTTTTATAGTAATAATAAATTATTTCTAATATAAAAATTCAAATCTTACAAAAAGATTTTTTTTTAATCTTAACTTACTTACAAAAATATCATATCCTGACTCTTGGGCAGTCCAGGTGGCTCAGCGGTTTAGCGCTGCCTTCAGCCCAGGGTGTGATCCTGGAGACCTGGGATCAAGTCCCACACTGGGGGGCTCCCTGCATGGAGCCTGCTTCTCCCTCTGCCTGTGTCTCTGCCTCTCTCTCTCTCTGTCTGACTGTCTCTCATGAATAAATAAGTAAAATCTTAAAAAATAAAAAATCCTGACTCTTAAGTCATTAACCCTACAGTAATGTTAACCTCAAAATCATATATTTATATTTTCTAATATTATCATAATCTTATATATGTCCAACTTAATGTTTAGAAAAAATTGCATATTTTAAAAACTATATCATTTATTTTTGATTCTGTATAAAATAAATATACATTAGCAATGTATATAATTAATGGTTTGTAAGAAAATAATATTTTTCTTAGACATTACCTTTTCTGACTTCTATCAGTGAAGTCTAAAAGTCTAAGAGTGAAACAAATGACATTAATATACTGTCATAGCTAAATTTAGTTTCAGGTATAAAGTGAGAAAGAAAGAAAATTTAATACAAGAAAATTTGATTTGTACAAACCATCCATCATATTGCCATACTATGGGCAAATATTTCATGATAATCTAATCAATTTTTGAAAATCACCTTTTAGTATAGAATATATATATCCTAGTGCAGCTGTGTGCATTTTATATTTACTAGCAGAAAAAATAGATTTAAAATAGCCCTCTCTTTAAAAACAACACTTAAAAAAAAACACTTTAGTGGCATGAATTGTATATTTTTTGGAACTAAAATATTTACCTATGGGCTACTTGGTTGCAGCAATATGAGAAACCATTGCAATGAGAACTGAAACCATGGACATTTGCTCAGTTTATTATCTATGTTAGCATGACTTTTCTATTTAGCTGTCTTTATCAATTTCACTTTATTATTCTAGGAAACTTTGCATAGAAAGAGAGATGTAGCAATTATCACAATTAGTCAAATAACATAAATCATATAACTCAGAATTCAGGATAAATTATTGGCTTATTGTCTCACATTCTATATGCCAGACATTGGTCTGGGCTAGCTTTGTTGGTTTCTTGGCTTAGGGTATCACAAGGCTGAAATCAAAATGTTGTCTGAATAAGGCTTTTCTCTAGAAGTTTGGGGAAGAATCTACATCCAAGTTAGCTCATTGAGGTCATTAATAGAATTTAGTTTCTTGTAGTTACAGGGCTAAGGTCACCATTTGCTTCCTTGCTGGAAGCTGGAACTGGTCTAGCTTCTAGGCCATGAGAGTCCCTCTTATGGACCCATCCCCTCATCTCAAGCCAGCCGTAGTACTTTGAATCCTTCTAAAGCTTCAAATCTCTCCTTTTCCCTTTCTACCACAAATTTGACAAAGGTTTCACTTTTAAATGACTCAAATAGTTACAGTGGGTACACCTAGACAATCTCTCTTGTGATTAACTCAGAACCAACTGATTAATAGACCTAATTACATGGGCCAAATCTTTTGCTACATAAGGTAACACAATCATTGAGGGGGGTTCATATCTCATCATATTCACAGTTGCATGGATTCTGGGGGGGAAACTTGAGGTGGCACTTAGGAATTCTCCCTATCATAATTAAAGTGGGAAGTAATTTTATTGTTTATTTTTGAAAACTTCGGAAAACCCAACATCCAATATGACTCGAAGAAAAACAAAGAAATAGGACCTGTGGGATCATCCTGATGGCATCTTCATCAACACTGCTTGTTCCAATATGGTGCAGGAAAATGTCTTAAGAGTTCATTGGCCTTAAAAAAAAAAAAAAAGAGTTCATTGGCCTTTAGGAAAACATGGAATGACCTAGTGAGACAATATTCTCATCTAGGAAAGGAAAGGAGTTTCCTTTCCAGAGTATGTGGAACTCTTTGCTGCTCCACGATTGATAACCAGCATTACACCCAGTAGAGGAACAAGACAAGCAGCCATCTTGTCACATAGGTTAACATGAATTGAACTAATCACACGAGGACTCAACATCTGAAGACCATAGTTCACCAATGCTGGAGTGATCGCTAAGCGCCCTGAAATGACTAAAAGAGACACATGAAGTGGGAAGAAACAGGACAAACTGTGACTAGACCATGAATTGGAAAAGGACTAGAATATTAATCAAATCACTGGATCTGACTAAATATACAAAATTGAAATAAAACCATTTTGCTTAAGTAGATTGGAGAATGTAAAGCAAATGTGAGTTTACTTACCAAAAAAAAAAAAAAAAATTCCCTTTTTCCTCATTTGATGTTTGGTATAAATTAGATTCTGCTTCAGTTCCAAGAAATATGGTAAACACATGAATAGAAGAAAAAATATTTTGCCAATCTGTAGGTTTTGTGAAATCTAAGGGTTCTCCGATCCCTCCCTCTTCTTTATATCTACTGCATAATTGTGGTGTGCACATCTGCCATCTGAAATTTAGAGTATTGAGAAAATGTCAGACAAGTACTCTTGGATGAGCAAATATATAGATATATCTTCCTGGACATTAGCAACTGCCACACATTCTGTGTGTATGTGTTTATCAGGTTTACAATTTCTGAAGAACAGGAATCCAAGTCAAAATAGTCCCTGATCATTTGTTAATTGGTCAGTTTAAAATGTCATGAAATTGTCATCCTAATCACCTGTGAGCAATGAAGGGGTGATCAGTCACTGACTTAGCTTTATAAAAAACAGAAAGAGGAAAAAACTGCTCTTAAAACCCTGCCTACTTCAGAACTGCAAGCAAACAGAAGTATTAGAGTTAATGTATCTTCCTTTCAAAGAAGAGAGGAATCTGCAGGAAAAATACACCTCAGTTATTATCTCTTGCTGAGACATATCCTCAAAATCTCTTTGAAAGAGTTCCTATAAACTAATTCATATTGTGAGATCCTATTCAAAAGCTCTGCATTACATAAAGACTAAAAGGGGGGCTTTATTTCAATGTACAAAAATTCTCACTATGTATCACAATATTTTCCAATCCTTCTTATTCTGACCCTCTTTTTTTTAAGTCATACTTTACTTTTCAATTTCCACTGGCTTTATTCTAACAAAAGCACCATTGAGAGTAGGTGAGACTTTTATAAAATCTATGACCTCACTTATATCTTTAGTTATTCTGCAATCTCCCTCTGACCCTACCAGAACACAAGACACTAAAAGTCTCACTAAGTGGGGAGAAAAATATGTAACTAATTATTATATTTAATCATCATAATAGTTCATACTTATGCAGTATTTCACATCATCTTACTGTGTTTATACTTCACCAGAAAGCTCTCAGAATGACTTAGAATTTATGTCCTTTAGGGTTTGGGACAACAAAGATAAAGATGTTAATGTCCCTGACTCAAAATAGCTCAAACCCTAATGAGTGAAACATGGAGAAGAAAACGTATCTGTAGGAACTTTTATAACACAAAGACTTTTGGGAGTGTGGAAGAAGGTTTCCTGTGTCACTTTGGCTCCCTGATTCAGAATCTCTCAGGACTTGATTCAGTTTTGGGCTAACTCCTACAGAAAGAGCAGGGATTTTCAAAGTAGAAATATAAGTGAAGACACATCTCAAGAAGAGGGTGAGAAAGGCCAGAAACAGCATGGTGTAAGAAATCTCCTATTTGCTGAGAGGAATGCTATCACTTCTGAAATGAAGCTGAAGAGGAATGAAATAAATCATAGAGGATCTATGTCACATCACAAAGTCTATCTTATTTCAAAGGCGATTAAGAATTTCAAAGAAGGTTTTCAAAAAGAGAAGTGATACAATCTATTTACAATTTCTATTTCACATATATGAAGAAGCGAGATAGGGTGGACAGTGATTACATTAACTGCTGGACTCTTGAAATAGATCAGTTCTGCTCAAATTCCAGTCCTGCCACACATCAGCCAGGTGTACTTTGGTAACTAAGTAGCACCTCTGTGCCTTGACTCCTTCATCTCGTGTCAAGTGAATTACAGTGAGTTAATATACTAACTGAAATTTATTTATTTATTTATTTATTTATTTATTTATTTATTTATTTTACTAACTGAAATTTAAATAAAAATTTGAAACAAACAAAAAAATAACAAAGTAAAAAAATAAAAATTGTGTTAATATAGAGTAGTTATGGGACACCTGGGTGGCTCAGTGGTTGGGTGCCTTCCTTCGGCCCAGGGCGTGATCCTGGAGTCCTGGGATCAAGTCCCATGTTGGGCTCCCTGCATGGAACCTGCTTCTCCCTCTGCCTGTGTCTCTGCCTCTCTCTATGTCTGTCATGAATGCATAAATAAAATATTTTTTAAAAATGGAGAGTTCTTAGAACAATGCTTGGAGTATAAATGTGATAGACTGGTTAGCTATTAAGTAATAATTGTTATTACTATCATCTGTGGGTTTTTTTTTGGAGTGTATGATGATACTGTATGCAGAAAGCCATATTAAAAGAATATGGTGATATTTTAAGAAACAGCTGTATATTTGGTTCTAGTCATTTGGGAAGAGAAAAAGAGGAATTAAAGAGATAAAGATGCAAAATTAGTATCTGACAGTTATTGAAAGTCAAGTTTGCTTCTGTTACAAGATAAATTGAAGCATATTAAAAATTTTATTTGAGCAAAAATTGATTCCACTTGGCCTGTGCCAAACTAGAAACTCTGGGAGAGACTTTTATAGAGAAAAATGTGGAAGCAAAGCAAGAAATTATTGACTGGATATAGCTTAAAGCCTAGTTGTTATTTGTGATTAGATGTCTCTATGTTTAAAGTTTGCAACCTTGAGGAATTTACAAGGTTAGATTTCTTTAAATATTTTATTTATTTATTTGAGAGACAGAGTGAACACACAGGAGCAGGTGCAGAGGGAGAGGCAGAAGCAGACTCCCCTGCTGAGCAGGGAGCCCGATGTGGGACTTGGTCCTAGGATCCTGACTGGAGCCAAAGGCAGAAGCCCAACCAAATAAGCCACCCAGGAGCCCCTACAAGGTTAGATTTTAGTTCACTAACATAGGCTACCACAGCATTAGAGCCACATCAATCTAATAACCTCCTTATTTAATCAATTAAACGATTCTCAGGTAGGATTTGGCTGATTGGTTGGGTGCCATCTGACATATGGGTACAAGATGTATAGATGTGTAAGAAGGATATTTTTAAAAATTCTCTTTTGAAAAATATTAAGGCTTTATGAGCAATAATTGTATTTATTTTAAAAATGTAAAAATTCGCTCTATGGTCATGAATTGGGTTTTTAAAAATTTATCTTAGTATTTCACCCCATGGTTGTGCTGGTAAGAAGGGATGAATGCAGGGAGTTTTTTGTAAATGTGTTACTAAAATTTGCTTCACTAAGCAAGAAATGACAATTAGTCTACGAATTTTACTAACTTAATATAAGAAATAATAAAAAAATACAGTTTTTGTTTAAATGACACTGGACTTTACAAAGTTATAAAGGAGGGTAACTCCGCTTTAAAAAAATATGGGTCCTGGGGAGAATTTTTGTGTTGTACATTTTGCTTACACAGATAATAATATATTAAAATCTTAGATCCATATTCATTGTTTCTATGTTATTTTTTATTGTAAGAATGATGGCTAACAACTTCCTAATCTTAGAAATTTAAAATTTATCTTTCACAAAGATAAATATATCTGGGTCAAGAATGGTTTTCCTGGCTCACCCTGGTTTGTCTTCAGGCTGAGATTTGGGTTCAGGTCTATTCCATTTGTGTCATTTTAGGCCCAATGACTATTTTCCTCTCATTTGGATTAGAAAAATATGAAAGCAAACCACAGCTTGCAAGCACGCCAAATTTTTTGCTCTCCTCAAACTCACTTGAAAGAACAACGCACCTACCTAAGCCAATATCAAGGTGACAAGAAAATGTACTCTATTCTAGTAAGAAACACTAGAAAATTCACATGGCCAAGGGTATGGATTTATACTTCCATTATGGGAAAGAAACTAAAGGTTGACAGTGATAATCAATTCTATCATATTAACTCTTAGATTTTTTTTATAAATAGCAAATAAATAGTAAGTTCTTTTTCAAACAATCTAAACTTATTTATTGTAAACAAAGTCAGAAAAAACCCATGTGAGTAAGTACTAATATGGGCTCCACCACAAATTCTTCTAGCTAGAGTATAAGTTATATGGGACCAAGTATAAACTGAGCCTAGACAAGTTTATGATTCTCCTGACAAACTGTGTGGAGTGAAAAGAGCCATTTCGAGAGCTCCAACATTTAAGGAGTACATGAAATAAGAGAAGATAATGAAAGAGACTAAAGTCCTGAAGCCTAGAGAGAGAATTAGAAGATGGAAGAGAGCTAAAAAAGAGAAGAAGCACTGATTGAAGATGAGAGCAAAAGTAACTTGAAGACTGACAAACATCTATTAGATGTGACAATTAGGAGTTCATATAGCCTAACCAGCGAAATAAATGCAAATCACTTATCGCTTTTCAATTTCCAACTTAAAATAAATAAATAAAATTCGGATGTTTTACCAGAACAAGGTAATTAACATTGATTAGACAAGTTAATTTTCTTTGACAGCTTAAGATGACTGAACTCCATTTGAAAGCACAATTCAAAAAAAATAGTAATAATTCAACCTCTTCATTTATGATGACTGATAGGAAAAACAATAATTTTTATTTTTTTATAAAAAAATTTAAAGAGAGGTCAATAAGTATAATGGCTTGAAATCCCATAAAGAAATGCCATAAATGCTAATTATAGTCACTATTTGCATATTTCCTCATAAACTTAAGCAACACATTTCTAATATAAAACTTTCTATACTTCACTCAAAATATAATTGTTTTCCAGACAAGTACTTCAATCTTGTTTTTTGTATAACTTTAGAAACATCTGACATGGTTGAAAACATATGATGCATAAGAATAACTATAAACAACGTGTCCTTGTTTTCTTCGTTGCTTAGATTTATTTATAATAATAATTACTTTTATGTAAAATATGTAACTTACTTGTTCAGTGTTGTTTCTCTAATTTATTTCTTGTCATGTGTTCATTTCTGTGGTTACTTATTTTTTTTTAAGATTTTCTATTTATTCATTTGACAGAGAGAATGCGTGCACTCAAGTGCTGGGGGGTGGGGGCAGAAGGAGAGGGAGAAGCAGATTCACCTGAGCTGGGAGCCCCACATGGGGCTGGATCCCAGGATCCCGGGATCATGACCCGAGCTGAAGGCAGACGCCCAACCCAGTGGGCCACCCTGGGGCCCCGCATGATTACATTTTTAAAGATACAATTTTACTACTAAAAATTGGCAGATATTAGTCTAGAATTTCTTTTTTAAATGTTTATTTTTTCCTGAACTATATCTAATTCGATATAGAGAAAAATGTTCAATTATATTAATGTCAAATATGTGTTGTATACACACAACCAATAGCTTATTATAATAATATCATCATTAGTCAAAATCAAAGGAAATAGAGATGTTTTCCTTACGTAATTTTGAAACATAAATATAAATATTGGTAAAAATAATATTTTAAATTTTTGATGTGCCTAAAATGATTGAAAAAAGATTTCCATTTTGAGAAACAAATATGTATATTTAAGGAACTCTGAATCTGTAGAGGACATATTTACCTTAGATATCTAAAAAGAACCCCAAAATTATCATTGCACAAGTTTTCTTTCTAATCTACAGGGAAGTATATAATATAGATAAGAACGTTAAAATCTCTGATATAATATAATATATTGATATAAATCTCTGATATAGGCCTACATTTCTTTTTCACTACGAAGAAAGCTCATTATGTACAGCATATAAACTTCCATTAAAGGTATGAAGATAAATATTCCTCAACCAATCTTAAAAGATTCTCACTCACTTGAACTAATATATGTTTAACATTTTTCTTTTTTCTTTTTTTAATATCAGCAAGTATTTGCTGAGCCTCTTTTGTATGAGACATTGTATTAACTTTCCCCTTCTCTGATGATTTATTGTTATACTCATGAAAAGAATATGATCAACATTATGCCTACTGTGCTTTTTTTGTTCCTTATGATGTGAGTCAATTAATGCCATAATATCCACTGAAAGTTATATAGGAAACACAATTGTTCCAATAACTCTGGTTACATAACTAATTACTCTAAGATTATGTATATAAAAAAACTCTGTATCATCCTATGGATTCTAGAGGCCAGGAATTAAGGTAGGACACAGCGAGATAGTTTGTTTAATTCCCCCAAGGGCTAGAGCTTCACCTGGAGGGTCTGAAAGTTGGAATTGTTTGAAGGCTCACTAGCTTAACTTGGCTGACAGCTGATATTGGCTGTTTGCTGAGACCTCAGTTGGGACTCCCACTGGAACACCTACATGTGGCCCTTCCATGTGACTAGAACTCCTTGGCTGCATGGTAGCTAGGCTGCACAGTTGATCATCCAGAGAAAGGACCAGGTGGGTTACTTCTAATGATATAGACCCAATTGTCGAATAGTATCATTTCTGCCATGCATATTGTACCTAAGAGTCACAATCCCTCTCCCCTGAGATTCAAGGGGAAACAAAATAGATTCCAACACTTGACAGGGGAGAGAAGGGGCAACCTTTGAAAAGATAAAAGGGAATGGAGACATTGCTGTGGTAACTTGCAAAATCCACTTGAATACTGAAACATCAAATGGGGTCATCTTAGGTATGTCAGCCTAAGAACATTTATTTATGTTTTAATTCTTAATAATTATTTTTACATTTCATATTTTAAATAATAACCATATACTTATTTAAACAAAAAACAATATGCATGTACATAGTAGGAAAATCATCGGCATCATAGACATCTTATCCAGATTATAGGAAATAGAATATTATGTTTTATCACTGTAGTTGTCCTTACAGTTAATATAGCAGTGGGTCATGGTAGCTAAGTTTTTATCCCTGAATGTTTTTTTTTTCAATTTAATAGGAAATAAATATAGAAACAGTGGGTTTAGAAAATATTACCATTGCTTTTCAAAATATTTCTGTAGATAAAGTATGTGTATTAGTTTCCTAGAAATTCCATAACAAATTACTAGAAAGTGAGTGTCTTAGACTATATATATTTATTCTCCTACAGTTTGGGAATCCAGAAGTTGAAAACTAAAATGTCAAGAGGCTCTAGGGGAAAACTTAGTCCATGTTCTCTCTCCTAGCTTCTGGTGAATGATGTTCCTCAGCTTGTAGATTCACCATTCTAGTCTGCATTTCCATTTCACGTGTCCTTATCATGTGTGTGTCTTCTCCTCTCTTCTAAGAACATTTGTCAGGGCATTTAATATCTCTCTGGGTAATACCAGGATGATTTCATCTTGAAAACTAAGTACTTCTGCAAGACTCCTTTTTCAAATGAATTTACACCCACAGGTTCTGGGTAGCCATAATTTTGGGGGCCCATCATTTTATCTGCTACAGTACCACTGGTAATATTTTACCAAAAGTATAGAAAATCTATTCATACACAAAATGATCAATTATTCTAAAGGGAAAGCACAGAAAGCTTTTTTAGTTACTTTACTTTCAGTAACATTTTTTTTTCTTTTTCAATATTAGTGTATGTTGCTAGTCATCAGTAATTAAAGTACTTCCCAAATTCAAGTAATTGTTTTTAGTTTAGTTGATTTTCGTTTTGGATGCCTAATTACCATTGAATAAAGGTTAATATACTTAAACTTAAGGTTAACATTGTCATACTTTAAACATTGTCATACTTCAAAAATTTTATAAAAATAGCCATTTGCTTGTTCAACTAGTTGATTTAAAATCCAGTCCATACATGGCCTGGTAGAATAAGATACCTACCTGTCCATCATACCTCATTGTTCCCAGGCAATCAAAAAGACAAGGAAAAATATATATAATTTTCCCATTTAATATCTTGACTATCAAATGGCCTTGATTTGTTCAATTTATACCAAAGCATAGATAATATATTATGGAGGAATTATGTAGATTATGTAAAGATTATGTAAAGTGGTCTAATACAACCAATTAATTCCTATCTTTCCTAATTTTTTATTAATGTGTGCTTGTTGTTGACTTTCCACGTATCACAGATACTGTCATGTATAGATGGTCCAATTATCCTACCATAAAAAAGTCTTTCTTTCCTCTTTCAGAATGAAATATCATCTATGAAATACATTCATTAATTTTCACAATCTTTTTCTGAAGTTCCACACCTCTATAACATTGTAATTGAATGCCTTAACTCTATGATTTTGAAGGTGAAAATAAATTAAAACATGATCGACTGGGCAGCCTGGGTGGCTCAGCGGTTTAGCATCACCTTCAGTCCAGGTCGTGATCCTGGAGACTCGGGATCAAGTCCCATGTAGGGCTTCCTGCATGTAGCCTGCTTCTCCCTCTGCCTGTGTCTCTGCCTCTCTCTCTGTGTGTGTCTCTCATGAATAAATAAATAAAATATTTTTAAAAAATGACCAACATACAAGTCTAAAATTTTTATTTCTAAGAAAATTTGTATTAAATATGGACTGTGGTTTTCACATACTCTTTTTAGATGCTTATGTTTTATCCCTTAAATTTGTAGATCATAAAACAAAACATTATTTGTGTGTAGTTGTTTTTGTTTGATAGCTCACTGAAATTATTCTTCAAACAATATATGTGTATAGGTCACAGTGGTGACTCCTGGTTAAAAATATAAAAGAATATAGAATTTAGTATTGGCAAAGATAAATATTGTATATCTAGCTTACTCTGTAAATTAATTTTATGTAGAAAAATAACTTTGAGGTATGGAGTATATAGGGCCAGTTAAGTCGAAATTCATAGAAATCATAATATGTAGGTAAAAAAAGGACTCTGTAAATCATGAACCTAAAGCAAAAAATATTAAACAACTTGTTCGAGTCAGTTCTAAGGCAAGAATGAGAATATTTGGATATCCAGTTCTATTTTCTTTATATCATTACATTTGGGAAAATGTCCTCAATTTGTCCCCCAATTTAATAGGCATTTATTTATAGTTTAATTACAAATAATCAATAATTAAATTTAATTTAGGTTTTTTAAAAATTTTTATGACAAAGAAAATTTGATAGTGATTTTTTTCCCAGATTGAATTATCTCAAAACGTAATAGTAGTTTAGGTCAGTTAACAATGGGGTGCTTATTTTGGGGAGAGAGAGAAGTGTACTAGAATCAAGTGTACGAATTTCTAAAGTCACAAATATAAATGTTGAATTACTATGTTGTACACCTGAAACTAATATAATAATGTATATCAAAACTACACTTCAATTAAAAATACATTGATTAATTATAAATAAATACATATATACATAAAAACACACAACCACAACTTGATTCGCAGTAGGGATTGGTTTGCAGTGCGCATTTAGTAAGATGTTTAAATTTCTTAAATTCTCTTAATTCTTTATTCTTTCTTTCTTTATTTATCTATTCATGAGACACAGAGAGGCACAGACAAAGGCAGAGGGAGAAGCAGGCTCCCTGCAGGAAGCCCAATACAGGACTTGATCCCACGACCCCAGGATCACGCCCTGAGCCAAAGGCAGATGCTCAACCACTGAGCCACCCAGGGATCCCTCTTAAATTCTCTTTAAATTGAAGAACTTTAAGGTATTACAAATAATGAAATGTTCTCATTGTTACAATGTTTAGTTTATCATTATCACTTTTTATTATTTGAATTTCAAAGTGTGATTTTAATTCTACTCCTATGTTATTTATAATTGGCTGAAACCATCAGTTAAACTAAAAATAGACTTGATTTCTTTTAGCATAATGACAAATGTTTCTCTGCTTATTTTATGGGAATGTAAAAGAAAAAGATGAAATTAGTTATTTTCTTAAGTTGGATTGCTCTCTGAAATTCCTTTTGTGTGAAACAGTTCTTGGAAACTGCTTTACATCTTTTAACAAAGATTTTCTGTTTTGTTTAAGTCAAAAATAAAATAACTACTGATTAAATTAAGAAATGCATTGTGGGAAAGAGGTTTACTTATATTGGCTATTTATAAGTTGGGAAAATAATCTTTTAACTGGAATATACAATTTTGTGAATCCATAGCACAAGCACATATCATAAAACTATTCTAAAATTTGGAAAATTGTATTTTCATTAGATTCATAGAGTCACAGGATGATAACTGCTATTTTAATAAATAATTCATAACCTAATTAATGTGTGGTGTGAATGCATCTAGCTTTCAGTAAAATTTTTTCATTGGGTATTAACTAAAAATATCTTCTATAAATGAAAGTACCATAAATAGAAATCTTAAAATTTGTGAAATTTTATAATAATTAGTAAAGATTTGCCCCTTTTATTTAGTAAATGAGAAGTACAAAGTCAATCATTGATAACTACCAATTAATATTTTAGCTTTATAATAGATATGAATTAATTTAAAAGAAAAATAAATTAGAAATAAAATTAGAAATTAGAAATAAAAAAAAACCCAAATTAGAAATAAAAAAACAGTAAACAATGGCTTCTGGAAAAATTACAATTTCTATTAACGGAAGTATTTGGGAAAATAACTTTGACATTGTGGTATCATATACTATACTCACAAAATACTTTTCTAAAAATTCTGAGGATTTATATAATCATTTCTTTTTTTACGTGATTAAATCTCATGACTTTTCCCCAAACCTAAAGTGTCATAAAAGTGATTTTAAAAATACATTATTGGAAAGCCTGGGTGGCTCAGCAGTTGAGTGTCTGCCTTCAGCTCATGGCATGATCCTGGGGTTCTGGGATCGCGTCCCACATCGGGCTCCCTGAGAGGAGCCTACTTCTCCCTCTCCCTGTGTCCCTGCCCCTCTCTGTGTTATTATGAATAAATAAATAATATCTTTTTTAAAAATACATTATTATGGGCATCTGGGTAGCTCAGTCCATCAAGCAACTGACGTGATTTCCGCTCAGGTCACGATCTCAGGTTCCTGAGATCGAGCCCCTTGTGGAGCTCAGTGCTGGGTATAGAGCCTGCTTAAGATTTTCTCTTTCCCTCTCCCTCTGCCCTTCCTCCACCCCCAAATACATTATTAGATCACATTTTGGATCTGATCTCTCTTCTTCTTTCAAGATTACACAATATGTAATAGATTGTTTAATACGTATACAGTTATTCTCTTCACATTTTGCATAATTGCCTATCCTACAAGAGAAGACTCTACAATTAAGATTAAACTGGAATTTGTATTGATCCACAGTATTTGCTCTATATATAGACATAAAAGGTGTTGTTGTTATTGTTTTTCTTTTTGTTGTTTGAAGTAAAAGGAGGCTGTCTGCATGGTGACATAATGTGGTTACTGTGTCACACTGTGTTGAGGTGGAACACCAAGTAAAAACAGTTTGTTTTTGTTTTGTTTTGTTTGTTTTTTTATGTCATATTTTGATATCTATTCTCATTCTTGTTCTGTGGGGAGGAGTAGGACATGGGAAGAAAGGAAGGTTCACAAATTTTATTCCTCCCTGTGGAAACCAAAGGAATAGAAAAAAAAGCATTTTCCTTCAACGTTCCCCCATGTTTTTGTATCACAACGATTAAGCTTCTAGTCTACAAGATGTGCCCCGTATCTCCGCCTGGTAATGCTGCTTCCCAAATCATGAGGGTGTCTCTAAAGGTTAACCACCGCTCCTTTGTGCATACTCCACGGACCACAATGAGCAGTGTAGGTTCGTGCTCCAGAAACCTCAAAACATGTCATAAAATGCATCTATGGAATTAAAAACTCTCTCTACCCCATCTCAGTTTCTGATATTTTTTCAATTTTTCATTTTCCTTTTTTCACAATAAGACAAGTGTTTTCAAAACTGTCAGGTTTGTCAAATTCATCAAACCTACTTAAAATGGGGGATTTTACCATGCAAATGTTTCTCAATGAAAATAAAGAAAAAATTCAAGGTTTTGAAAAATCTCTGAGCAAATATGACTAATGAAATAGTTTTCTAGAATCTTCTTAGTTGCCTTCTTAGTTATTGACTGCAACAACTGCATGTTTGTTTCTTTGTTTTCCTTTCCAACTTAACCTGGGATTGTGATGTGTTCTTTTGTACAAATACCACATTGCTTTTTTCTCATTTTTTAAAATTTATTTATTCATGAGAAGAGACACAGAGAGACAGAGACATAGGTAGAGGGAGAAGCAGGCTCCCTGTGGGGAGTCTGATGTGGGACTCAATCCCAGGACTGCAGGATCACACCCTGAGTCGAAGGCAGATGCTCAAACACTGAGCCACCCATGTGTCCCCCAAATAACTTTTATATATTTATTGATGAAACCTATTTTGCTTCTCTTGACCAAGTGACTTGTATTTTGACAAACTAAAATGATGACTAGAGCCATCTTGAAATTGTAAGACCTTGAGATGGAGGACTGAGAAGAAGATAGTATGAATGGAATTGCTTCTTCATTCTTTCAAGGATCCTGCCCGCATATATCCCCTCTCTTCAATCTGAAAATAATTAAACTCAAATAAAGGAATTGGTTTGAGCATCTTGGCTAATATTACCCACCCCTGCATCTGAACAGAGTGTATTATTTATTCCACTTATTTCATTCTTTTCTAGAATTTTTTTATGATTAGCCAAAAATCATGACTTCTGTGTTATGGATTATTTTAACTTTATTATTAGTATTAAAGAAAAAATATTCTGATACTCATTAGAATGATAAGGCAGATTTTATTCAAAACTATTATGACAGGTATAGGTCAATTGCAGTGGAATTTTGTGGCAAGTGAGAGAGAGATTAGGCTCAACTCTGAGTACAAAGAAAAATGAGAATTTATATTAGAAAGGGAGTAGATTGTCAATGGATGGAAAATTACTAAGTAGAAACAGTAGGGGTAATTGTTTGCTAAGCTTACCTAACAAGATGTTTGCTGAAGACAAGTTAGGACAATCAGATATTCCCTGGTGGATGCTGGAGGATGACAAACTTGATCAGATATTGTGAGTGGGTAATTGTAGTTAAACCAACATGATAGGATTCTTGCCAAAACTGGATAAGGATAGAGTTGAAAGCCCAGAATCAGGCCTAGTAGGTGAGCAGATGTCTCACAGGAGCCTGACTGAAGTTTGGTCAAGTAGAGAACCTTCACCATTGGCTCTCGGACTAAGACAATATTCCTTAGTTACTCCCATGTAATACCAGGGTTTTTTATCTAAGAATATCTGCATTTTCGTATCATAGGAGTTCCAGAAGAAGAGAGGAGAAAAGGGAGCAGATTTATTTGAGGAAATCATAGCTGAAAACTTCCTTGACTGGGGAGGTAAACAGGCATCCAAATCCAGCAAGCACAGAGATTTTCATCAAAATCAACAAAAGCAGGCCAACACCCAGACATGTTGTAATTAAATTTGTGAAATACAGCAATAAAGAAAAACCCCTAAAAGCAACAGGACAGCAGAGGTCCCTAACTTACAAGGGAAGAATACCTATGTTTTGAAAACGATTTGGAGTTTATCTTTTACCTTGCAATCATATCTTCAGCAAAAGGAGAAAATTTTAAATCTCCCCTTATAAAATGCATGCCTATTATTTAATTCTATTATTTAATTTGCTAGTACTAGCTATAGTATTGAATAGAAGTAGTGAGATCTAAAATCCTAGATCACCTATTTCTGATCACAGGGGAATTCATTCAGCTTTTCACTAATAATAGGTGAGTTATAAGTTTTCCACAAATAATCTTTATTAGGTTTAAATTCTTTAACTCAGAAGTTCCTAATTTCTTTTAAAGATGAGTGGATATTGAAATTTATCAAATGTCTTTTTCAACAACTATCTAGATGACTGCGCAATTTGTGTTCCTTTTTATTCTCGTTTCTTATGTTAATTGTATTAATCGATTTTGGATTGTTGAGCTGATCTTGCATTGCTACAACAAAGCCTGCTTGGACATGATGTATTATCTTTATATATATTGAAAGATTTATTAAAATTTAAGAGAAGGCTTATGTCTAGGCTTGAGGAGTGGTTTTGTTTTCTTTTATTTTTTGTAATGTCTTTGTCAAGTTTTGTAATAGGAGGTATGTAAGCTTTGTGAAAGGAGTTAGAAGTATATTGCCCCATGTATTTTCTGAAAGACTTTATATAAATTGATTTTTTTTTTAAGTTTTTGACTGGATTTACCAGTGAAATAATGTGAGGTAGAATTTGAAGGGATGTTTTTGGTTACAGATTTAACTTCTTTAATATGTAAAAGGCCCTTTAGTTAAAACAAAAATACATTGTTTTATAGTCAGTTGTAGACAACTGTGATAACTGCCATTTGTGAGGTATCTGTCTTTTTCACTTATGTTATTAAACCTATTAACAATAAGGGATATAATCTTTCTTTTTTTATTTATTTATTTTTGGATATAATCTTTCTATGTTAGTTTATGTAATGATATTCCCTCTTTCATTCTGGTTATCAATAATGTATTTTTACTTCCTATTATTTAACATTTAAAAAGTTTTCAAAGAACTAGTTGAATTTGATAATTTTCTCTATTACACATATGTTATCTATTTTACTTACTTCTGTTCTGATATTTAGTGTATTTGTTTTCTTCAGCTTACATTGTTTCTTGTTGGTTGGTTTGGTTTGGTTTATATCACTAGTTTTTCTCTTTTTCTTTCATTCTCATAGAATTGTTTCAGATTTGCAGGAACATTGCAAAGACAGTATGAAAAGTGTCTATAAACACTTTATTCAGTTTTCCCTAATGTTAACATCTTATAAAACAATTATATATTTTTCCAAAATAAGAAATTAAATAAATAAATTATTGTTAGCTGAATTCCTCATGCATCACCTATTTTTCTACCCTTGTCTTTTTGCTGATTGAGTGTCCAATTCAAGTTACTACATTCCATTTAGGATTACCAACTTTTCAAGGTGAAATGTAAATAATGATTCTAAATCTTTCTTGCTTTTAATGTAGATGATTAATGTTACAATTTTCCATCTAGGAATTTTTTTGTTGTATTTTACAAATTTAGATGTATCATAATATCATTATTCAGTTGAAAGATTTTATAATTTCCCTTATTTTTCTAGGAACCATCAGTTACTTAGAAATGTGTTGTTCAAATTCCAAATATGTTGGTGTTTTTAAAATCTTATTGCTAATTATCTGTATTTTAATGTCTCTGTCAAAGAACATATTCTTTATAAGATTTTTTTAATATTTTATTTTATTTATTTATTCATGAGAGTTTATTTTTATTTATTCATGAGATTTTTTTTAAGATTCTATTTTATTTATTTTATTTTATTTTATTTTATTTTATTTTATTTTATTTTATATTTTATTTATTCAAGAGCACAGAGAGAGACAGAGACATAGGTAGAAGGAGGCAGCAGGGAGCCTGATGAGGGACTTGATCCCAGGACCCTGGGATCACAACCTGAGCCAAAGGCAGATGCTCAACCACTGAGCCACCCAGGTGCTCCCTGGATAAGATTTCAATCTTTGTGATCTATGACTCAAAATATTGTCTTTGTGAATATATATATCATAAACATTTGAAAAGAATGTGGTTTGAGTGACTTTGTAAATATCAACTAGATCAAGTTACTTGACAATGTTTTTTAAATCTCCTATAGCTCTATTGAAATATATTTTTGTCTAGTTGGTTTTATCACTTACTCAGAGAGTAAAGCTAATGTCTCTGCCCCCAATAATATTTATCTATCCATCCATCCATCTTTTTATTTTGTCAATTTTTGGTTTGTTTTGTTCATTTTCAAAATCCATGGAGAAAAAAACTGGCGAAATAATTCGGTTTTGATGAGTTCCACATGAATTAATCTTTTTAGAAATATGAAATGTGTCTATTTTTATGTCCACAAAAACTTTTAAAACCACAAAAACAATACCAGGTATTTTATGTTTATTTTCCATGGTATGTAATGTTCACATATTTACTTCCACCTATTTGTATTGTTATATTTAAAGTAAATTTCCAATAAAAAAAATAAAGTAAATTTCTTAGAAACAGTATATAGTTGAATCAACTTTTTATCCAAATTGATTGTATGCTTTTCTTTTATAATGTAGATGGTGAAATTGTATTGTCTCAGATTATCACGTAAATTGAATTGTTATATCCATTATATTACATAATCTTTAATTATTTTTAGAGTAAAATCAATGCTCTCTGTAAACTATAAAAAGTAGGCTTTTCAGAATATTTTAGAAGTGTTTTGTCAATAAAAGATTATTAAGTTAGCATAATGCTTCTTTTCTATTTAATTTATACATTTAGTTTTCTTATGGTTTTTAATTCATTAGAAGAATATATTATATGTGTGAGATTTTCATCAACTTTAATTTTTTTACAGCTATGGTATATTTTTACTAATCTCACCTATGAAGAAATCAGCTCCAGCCCCATTCCTCATTGTTGACACCACTGCTAACGTGTACCAATTTCTTATATGCTAAAGGAAAAAAATTTTTCTGAAATCCTCACTTATCTTTATTTCTTGATTGGTTGGTTTCAATATAAATATCATGATGACTTTATTTGTATCTTAGCAAGTTTTATTGTATGTCTCTTTTAAAAACTATTTAATAATTACGGAACTTTTATGTGTTTAGATGTTTTACCACTAATTTGCAAGGCTCATGAAATACTAATAGAACATATATTGTTGCTTATACAAAATAAACTTGTGAAATAAATGATAATGTAATATCAAATAACTTATTTACCCAGACAATTTATAGATTTCGTTCTCAGAAAGGTTGTATAGAAAAACCTCTCCGTGCAAGAGTAATGATGTTCAAATCAAACTGGTGGGTTGATTTAATTCTCTCCCTTCTTCAAGAAACTTATCAAATCCAGATGGGAAAGAAAATATGACTATATGCCAGAAAAGACAAATAAAAATTTAGAAGCCAAACTGAATAATTAGTTTTTACTTCAGTTCTACCAGCTGTCTGGAAAGTGATATCTTCAGCCACCTGCCTCATTATGATCACAACTATATTCAAAACTTGTATCAATATGTTATTCAAGAATTTTTTATAAGACTATTTGTTTAGATTATTTCTGAAGTATCTCAAAGTATTTTCCATTCAGTTGTCTTGTTTGATAATACACAGCAATTAAAATAAAAATACTGAGATATATCAATAATCCACCATAAATATTTGAAAATATTGTACTATGCTTTGTTACCTGACAAGGAGTATTCATTAGGCAAGGGAAATATTTATTCATTAGGCAAGGGATATATTTATTGGAAACATATTATAGAAACCATGATATATTAAAATCAAATGACACAATAGATGGTACCCATATTTATTTCCATGGTAATCCTACTTTTAATTTTTGGTAACCCTGTATTTTTAAATTCAAATTAATTAGAGATATGCCACTTTTCAGAAATAATAACTTGCTGGTTTTAACTTAAAATAATATAAATCCAAACTTTCTGAATAAATAGTATATTTAATCCTCAAACAGTGATGATTGTATAAATTCAACAAAAATAGATTATTTGAAAAATAATCCTAAATTTGTGTCACAATATAGAGCAATTTAAATCCTATTAGGAATATTTTAGAAAAAGTACTTTTGTTATTTTAGAAAGATTGGTTAAAAATTTGGATGAATAAAACCCATGTGTGGGCACCTGGGTGGCTCAGTGGTTTAGTGGCGCCTTCAGGCCGGGGTTTGATCCTGGAGACCCAGGATCAAGTCCCACGTCAAGCTCCCTGCATGGGGCCTGCTTCTCCCTCTGCCTGTTGTCTCTGCCTCTCTCTCTCTGTGTGTCTCTCATGAATAAATAAATAAAATCTTTAAAAAATAAATAAAAATAAATAAAACCCATGTGCAATATACCAGAGACTATATTAAAATGTACATGAACATAACTCATATATATTATGCCACATATAATTATATATCTAAATTACATATATTACTTGTCATATATATGCATATATAATTATGTATACATTATGTGTACAAGCAACTATCCAAAGTAAATTTTAAAAGTCTGTGAATGTTCAGATCAAATTTTGAATCCAAATACTATTACTAAAACTACTGACCCAATGATAATATGTACTGATTTATCTAACTTATAATTAGTATAATTAGTATAATTTATTAGTCACAACAAAAACTGATTTGAAGTGATAAGTCATTAGCAGTATGTGTGTGTGTGTGTGTGTGTGTTTGTAATTTTTTTATTCTCCTTTTAAACATTGGAGTAAGACCACTTGTATTTGAATACCTGCCTTACAATTTTTCCAGTGTGTGAATCTGGACAAATATACACTACTAATATATTTTCCTTATATTTAAAATTAGGACAAAAATTGATTCTTTGGAGAATTAAAATGTTATTGATGACATTGAAGCTGGTAGGAAATGATTCAAGCATAGTTAGTAGTCTTGTTTTTAAAGTGCCTTACTTCATTGGTGTTTTAAATTCTTCAGTTTTTTTAAATCTTTGTTTTTCCACTGCTTTTGTCATTAGTACAAATATTTTTCTATCTTTTGGCTTTGAGTTTTCATAAAGTGCTAATTAAATTACCACATGTTTAATTTATAATACTGAGGCTTAGAGACTGGTAAATATTAACTGACAAGCCAAACTTTAAGACTTTCTTCTAGATAGTGATTGTGTACACTTCTTATGATATGTTCACTAACATATCACTGATGGCAATGATCCTGGTTGTGGATGTGATTGCTGAACTTAAACTGTTATTTTAGTATGTATTAAATTGCATCCACATTTCTTATGCAAGAAATAGAACCTTAAGCCATCTTCCCAGCTGTGAAAGCAGCCTTCAAAAGGAGACTAGAGGCTAAAATAAAAGAGAAAAATAAAGTATAATGGGAAGAAAAAGAAAAAAGGTGCCAAGGCACAGAAAATAAAGAGTATAGGAAAAACTACAGTACACTT
Source organism: Nyctereutes procyonoides (assembly GCF_905146905.1). Taxonomy (NCBI): domain Eukaryota; kingdom Metazoa; phylum Chordata; class Mammalia; order Carnivora; family Canidae; genus Nyctereutes; species Nyctereutes procyonoides. The sequence continues at coordinate 7,995,213 of NW_026575046.1, forward strand.
GCTTAATAGATAGAAATTAAGGTCATTAAAGGAAAAAGACAAAGATACTTATGGGCAGTAGGATGGTTCAGTTAGTTAAGTGGTCAACTCTTGATTTCAGCTCAGGGTCTTGGGATGGAGCCACACATGGGGCTCCATGTTCAGCAGGGTGTCTGCTTGAGGATTTCTCTCCTTCTCCCTCTGCACCTCTCTCTCTCTCTCTCTCTCCTTCTCTCAAATAAATTTTAAAAATCTTTAAAAATAATAAATAAACAAGTCACAATGTACTAACTTCAACTCATCTCAAACTGGAAATATAGTCATATAGTATTATAGAGTGTTAGTAAAATATTCATTGTAATGTGTCAATAGAGCAAAGGCTTAATTTAATTAACTGGCAAAGTCACTGTGTAATTGTAATTGGAAATGTTCTGAACTATCAGTTAAATCTGATTGGTAGTCAAAGTTCTGATACTGATTAGCCATGGGATAGCAATGATTTAGAGTCATAGCCCTATAAGAAATGGTTTCACCATTCTCCTTTCCTCCTTTCATCAATCTCTCTCAATCCCTCTCAGTTCTCTCTCTCCTCTCCCTCATCCACTCTTCTTGAACAATATTATTAGCAGAAATTTATTGAAATAATTCTGACTGACATACAGATGACATCGATGTCTTTCTGAGTGTACCTCTCTAGGAGACTAATGTCTTTCTTTTTTTATTAGTCAAGCTTTCACCCCCTGAACTCTTCTGGAAGCAACCTCTTCCCTATTGGAGGGGAAAGTACTCTAACTGAGGTAGTACCCCTTTCCCTTCCTTGCTCAAGCCTGCAACATATTGGTGTTGAAGATATTGTAAAGCTTTCTAATTCTAACCAGTCTGACTTGATTTAATTTTGTTTCTAGGAAGAAAATAAAAATAAATCTATAAAGACAATAGGTAAAATACAGCAATTAATATTTTACCAGTATTAAGTGAAATTGTCATTAAGCAATATTTTTATCAAGCAGGAAAAGGGACTGGACTATGAGACTCCACTTAGTAGTTGGCATGAAGTCAGCCAACCGAGGGAAGCTCCAGTTCAATATTCCAGTAAGGAGGTGAAAATGGGTAGAGGGTATTTTTCAGTATTATTTAAATTTTAAATTTTCTTGATTGACTTCCAAGTTGAGATCAGTTATACACATAAGTCTATCTATGCGTCGAAAGCTCCTATAATTATTACCTTCTCATCAATTATACCTACATTGTCTATACACATGATAGTGTGTTGGCTACATGCAATATGTTAGAAGTATGGCTTGCCTCTGATAATTTTTTATGTGAATCCTGTTAAACTACATCTTTGGTTCAAGTTTTGATGTCTGGGAAGGACACTTATATAGATTAACTTTTTAAATTATTGTTATTTTTATGATTATAGTCTTAAGGTGTGGTATCTTTGGTAAAGTCCCAGTACTTATATATTTTTGAAGTACTCTGTTAATCAGTGGTGGTTGCAGTAAACCCTTTAAATATTCAATATGGAGGTACAAGTGGACTTCTAAGGATTTCTCCTTTTCATAATGAAATGTTTTATATTTAGCCTTGCATCTTTATTTTCCCTATTAATTTTAGATGAAGTTAAGGAAACATTTGTCAACCTATATTTGAAGTTATAAAATAATTATTACTGTAAACATTTTTATAAGAAAATTAAGAATTTTAAAAAGGAATTAATTATAGGAACTTTTAAAAAATTATAGTAACTTTTAAAGCTGATATCAGCACAATGCAGATTTATTAACTATTAATGGAATTTAAAAACATAATATATTTTAATAAGCTGCTTTAAGTTGCATAAATAACATAGGGAAAGTAAATTGCTTTAAAAAAATCAAATGAAGTCCACATTTTTTCTTTTGTTTTAGAGAATGGATTATAAGCAAATAATAAGTATTAATTCACTGCTGTTCCATGGTAGAAACACAAAGCTCACTGACTAAACACATGTTTGTAGTGAATTGAACAGTGTCCCCTGTAAATTCAAGTCCAATGGACTGGGACCATATTGAGAAATTGGGTCTTTTTCATACAATTACTTACATTAAAAACAGCTACATATATAAGGATAGTGGTCCTTATATCAAGATACACAGATATACAGGAAAGAAAGCCATATATATGAAGACAGAGATTGTAATGACGTAGCTATCAGTCAAGTAATGCTAACATTTCCTGGGAACCACCAGGAGCTACGAAAGAAGAATGGAAAAGATTCTCTTAGAGCCTCTAGAAGATACCAATCCTGACCACACCTCGATTCCGGACTCCTATCTGTCCAAACTGTAAAAAAAAAAAAAAAAAAAAAAATATATATATATATATATATATATATATATATATATATATATGTTGTTTTAAGCTTCTAAATGTATGAGTGTGACAACTATAACTCTTTTGCAAGAAAATACCTGGTTGCATATTGCATATTGCTTAGAATCTAGAAGGAAAATAAAATAGGATACATATAAAAAATATAGATGCAGACACTGTATCAACAAAGACAGGATATCTCAAACATCAATATATTATATTAAAGTTAAATAATAAAGGTATGACAGTTTCCAAAGTTAGAAAACTATGGCTTGAGCCATACTGGGCTTGAGGTTTATCATGAAGCATTGATTAGAAGTTGTGATGGTAGATTATAGAAAATTCTAAATTTGGTACTGGAGTGGGCAATGGCATAAATGATAAAAGTCATTAGAGTTTAACACAGATTATTATGATTGTGCCATATTATCTGGAGTAATGTGAAGACAGTGAAGATCTCAATGAAGTGATGAAAGTATTATTTTAAAAAAATATATTCTACTGAGGTCCCTGGGTGGTTCAGTCAGTTAATCTGCTGATTCTTGGGTTTGGCTCAGGTCATGTTCTCAGGGTCCTGAGATAGAGCCCTGAATCAGGGCTCATGCTTCATGCTCAGCAGTCTCTTGAGGTTCTCTCTCTACTCTCCTTCTGCCCCTCACCCGGCTTGTGTTCTCTAAATAAATAGATAAATAAACAAACAAACTTTAAAAAATATACACTCCCTTCCCATTTTCCTTCCACCTATATTTTGTTTAAATACCACTCGGTGTTTATGACACAAATGGCAGCTTTCTCAAAGTTCTAATTCTTTGATTCCCTCAGTTCGAATTAAACTGTGCCCTCCCTGAGTACATAAATTCATCCGCTTTTCCAAGCAAATTGAAGTTTATCAATTTTTATAATGTAGAACCAGTTTTTCATAAAGCAGACCAATTACTTTTAATTTTACATAGGCCCAGTTAAACTCACCATTCACAAGTCTTGCCATGAAATTTCAGCAGAGATAAAAAAAAGAATATAAGTGAATCTAATACATTTTAATACTTTCTGTTATAGTATTTATTGCTATAAAATACTATTTATTCTATAATTATTTGTGACTCTTAATGTTATACATTGATAATTTGAATACAGTAAAGTGTGAGAAATAGGAAATAGCAAATAGGTTTTCTTATTCAGTATTGAGAACTAAATCTTTTCAACCTATAAAATAATCCATCAAATAAAAAACCCACAATGATCAAAAGTGTATCAAAATGTATTTTATTTATTCTCATTGTCTTTAAAATACCCTAAAATACTCTTTTTTTATTTTTTATAAATTAATTTTTATTGGTGTTCAATTTACCAACATACAGAATAACACCCAGTGCTCATCCCGTCAAGTGTCCCCCTCCGTGCCCGTCACCCATTCACCCCCACCCCCCGCCCTCCTCCCCTTCCACCACCCCTAGTTCATTTCCCAGAGTTAGGAGTCTTTATGTTCTGTGTCCCTTTCTGATATCTCCCACACATTTCTTCTCCCTTCCCTTATATTCCCCTTCACTATTATTCATATTCCCCAAATGAGTGAGAACATACACTGTTTGTCCTTCTCCGATTGACTTACTTCCCTCAGCATAATACCCTCCAGTTCCATCCACGTTGAAGCAAATGGTGGGTATTTGTCGTTTCTAATGGCTGAGGAATATTCCATTGTATACATAAACCACATCTTCTTTATCCATTCATCTTTCGATGGGCACCGAGGCTCCTTCCACAGTTTGGCTATTGTGGACATGGCTGCTAGAAACATCGGGGTGCAGGTGTCCCGGCGTTTCATTGCATCTGAATCTTCGGGGTAAATCCCTAACAGTGCAATTGCTGGGTCGTAGGGCAGGTCTATTTTTAATTCTTTGAGGAACATCCACACAGTTTTCCAGAGTGGCTGCACCAGTTCACATTCCCACCAACAGTGTAAGAGGGTTCCCTTTTCTCCACATCCTCTCCAACATTTGTTGTTTCCTGCCTTATTAATTTTCCCCATTCTCACTGGTGTGAGGTGGTATCTCATTGTGGTTTTGATTTGTATTTCCCTGATGGCAAGTGATGCAGAGCATTTTCTCATGTGCATGTTGGCCATGTCTATGTCTTCCTCTGTGAGATTTCTCTTCATGTCTTTTGCCCATTTCATGATTGGATTGTTTGTTTCTTTGGTGTTAAGTTTAATAAGTTCTTTATAGATTTTGGAAACTAGCCCTTTATCTGATATGTTATTTGCAAATATCTTCTCCCATTCTGTAGGTTGTCTTTGAGTTTTGTTGACTGTATCCTTTGCTGTGCAAAAGCTTCTTATCTTGATGAAGTCCCAATAGTTCATTTTTGCTTTTGATTCTTTTGCTTTCGTGGATGTATCTTGCAAGAAGTTACTGTGGCCAAGTTCAAAAAGGGTGTTGCCTGTGTTCTCCTCTAGGATTTTGATGGAGTCTTGTCTCACATTTAAATCTTTCATCCATTTTGAGTTTATCTTTGTGTATGGTGCAAGAGAGTGGTCTAGTTTCATTCTTCTGCATGTGGATGACCAATTTTCCCAGCACCATTTATTGAAGAGACTGTCTTTCTTCCAGTGGATAGTCTTTCCTCCTTTGTCGAATATTAGTTGACCATAAAGTTCAGGGTCCATTTCTGGATTCTCTATTCTGTTCCATTGGTCTATGTGTCTGTTTTTGTGCCAGTACCACACTGTCTTGATGACCACAGCTTTGTAGTACAACCTGAAATCTGGCATTGTGATGCCCCCAGCTATGGTTTTCTTTTTTAAAATTCCCCTGGCTATTCGGGGTCTTTTCTGATTCCACACAAATCTTACAATAATTTGTTCTAAGTCTCTGAAAAAAGTCCATGGTATTTTGATAGGGATTGCATTGAACGTGTAAATTGCCCTGGGTAGCATTGACATTTTCACAATATTAATTCTGCCAATCCATGAGCATGGAATATTTTTCCATCTCTTTGTGTCTTCCTCAATTTCTTTCAGAAGTGTTCTATAGTTTTTAGGGTATAGATCCTTTACCTCTTTGGTTAGGTTTATTCCTAGGTATCTTATGCTTTTGGGTGCAATTGTAAATGGGATTGACTCCTTAATTTCTCTTTCTTCAGTCTCATTGTTAGTGTATAGGAATGCCATTGATTTCTGGGCATTGATTTTGTATCCTGCCACGCTACCAAATTGCTGTATGAGTTCTAGCAATCTTGGGGTGGAGGCTTTTGGGTTTTCTATGTAGAGTATTAACTTAACTATAGACAACAAACTGATGGTTACCAACGGGGATATGGGTGGGGGAAAGGGTTAAACAGGTGATGGGGATTAAGGAGGGCAGTTGTGGTGATGAGCACTGAGTGATGAATATAGTGTTGAATCACTAATTTCTGCACCTTAAAGTAATATAACATTGCATGTTAAATAACTGGAATTTAAATAAAAACTTGAAGAAAAAGAATACCATATAATGTTGAGAGACTTTTTTCTTCCTTCAGTTATAATTAAACAGAAACAAATACTTCTCATGTTTGCAATTATCCCTACGCTATAATTAGTTGTTTGATTATTGCATTTTCTCATTTATATAATAATTTTTTGAAATTATATATTTATATATATAAAATATGATTACTTACATTGCTTGAGTGACAATTTTTTTAAAGTTTTTTAAAATAAGAGGTTAATTTTATTTTAGGTATGCCAAAGTAGGGAAGGCAAAATAAAAATGATCACTATTTTATCCATTAATGATTTCATATTTGAGAAAATATTCAATATGTTTACTACTCTCTGTCTCAAGAAAGGAAGCTAATCAGATTTATACTGAATATGCAAAATTACATGATTAATTTTAAAATTTAAGATTTCAATCTTTTTAAAGTATTTATTAAGATTCAAATGTGTGTGTGCATATGTGTGTCTATTTAAAGCTCAACAATTGAAGGGTTTCTTTTTTCTCACTTTCACGTTTTTAATGTAGATTATATGTCTTCACTTCAAGGAATATATTATTTAACTGGTTCAAATGTCATATTAAAATATATTTTATTTGATTTTGATTTTAAATGTATATTTTTAATCTGTGAGAATATACCCAAATATTTCAGTAAATAATAACCAATCAAACATTTATCTACTCATAACCTTCCCTTACATTTTCAGTAAAAAGATATTTCCTCTACTGATTTTTTTGAGAAGCAGATTTTTTAAAAAAAAATTGTGAGTACACCAAGAAACACTATTTTTCTTTCAATAGAACGTAAGAAACTTTTGGATAAATAATCAGTTGGCATATCATGTGTAATGAATAGTTTAGGCAATTCAATTACATAAAACTTGTGATAAGAAAAAGATCTATGTTTGTAAATTATTTCCAAGGAAAAGATGATAGTTGGAATTAAATGCAACAAAAGTATTTTCCCTAGAAAAATAGTATAAATGCTTCTTAGAAAATTAATATTAATGCTTCTTATATATTATATAAATGTATTTAAAATCAAGGAGCATGTTATGGCTGAATAAGGTACTCTATTGGTATGAAACCTGAAATGATGTTTTTTTATGGGAGTGTGGATTTTTCTTTACACATATTCATTAACAATATTCAATGATATCCAAAGATATATATTTTGGTTTTTGCTCTTCATGAATAGAAACAAAGGCATAATGTACTCCATGCTCAACTGTTGTACAAATTTTTCAACAACATTAACAACTTAAAAGACAAAAAAAAATAAGTGTTATTATATCCAAGGTAGGGGGAAGATTTTGGTTACATTGAAAAGGAACTTCATGTTTGCTTATTGGTATTTTTGTTTGTTTTTGTTTTGTTCTGTTTTTTTTTTTTTTTTGCTTATTGGTATTAATTTTATTTTTATCTTTATATAACTCTGTTGCTTTAATGCTGACTATGAATATATGGTATTTTTTTGAAATTTTATTTATTTATTTGAGAGAGAGAGTGAGCAAGTGAGCACAAGCAAGGGGAGCTGCAGAAGGAGAGGGAGAAGCAGGTTTCCCATAAGCAAGAAGCCTGACATGGGGCTGGATCCCAGGACCCCAAGATCATGACCTGAGCTGAAGGCAGATGCTTAACTGACTGAGCCACGCAGGCACCCCATGTTTTATTTATTTCTAACATTCATCATGTTATTGTATGTTCTAATGGTACATATAATATCATTTGATGAATTTGTACTATATATTTAAGTTCTATAACACTTTTTGCATATACACCAACATCTATAAATGAATTAATAGAAAAATGCTGCTCTCTGACATAGAGCAGTTTATATTTTTGGAAAGTTGATACAATGTTATCCATTAGGGTCATAAAGGGTGATAACTTAATGCTAGTAAAATGTTGACATATTTTCAGTACTGGTTTTAATAAATGTCTAGGTATGAATCAAGAAGTTAATCAGATTAATTTATGTTCAAATTAATAGTATGAAAACACACGCTCTCAAATATATTAATGGAAAATAGCTATGTGTGTGTTCAGATTACCTCATAAGTAAATGTTTTGTTCCCTTGTAGTGTAGATTTTTTCGCTTCATTAGTTCATGCCATAATTTCCCTATCTATCCACTCTTTCATCATCAAAATAGACTCCTAACATTCGAAGTCCACATAAATTATAAAACAGTTCCCTGGCAGTGAAAACATGGTTCTCACATCTCCTATGTTAGAAAATATAACATAATTGATTAGGGCACCCAGTGTGGCTCAGTCATTTAAGTGTCCAACTCTTGATTTCAGCTCAGGTCATGATCTCAAGGTCATGAGCTCCCCCGCCCCCGCCCAGGGCTCCATGCTGGGCATGGAGAATCTGCTTAAGATTCTCTCTCCTTCTGCCCCCCCCCCCACTGCTCATAAGCTCTCTCCCTTTTTCCCTTTAAAAAAATAAAAATTTAGAGGCACTTGGATTGCTCAGTGGTTGAGCATCTGCCTTTGGCCCAGGTCATTATCCAATGGTCTTGGGATCGAGTCCTGCATCTGGCTCCCTGCAGGGAGCCTGCTTCCCCCTCAGCCTATTTCCTGCCTCTCTCTGTGTGTCTCTCATGAATAAATACATGAATACATAAATACATAATAAATAAGTAAATAAAATATTCAACAAAATTAATAAATTAAAAAATGAACTAAGAAAAGAAAATATAATTGATTAATATACCCAGATGCTGTACTCTATAGCTACCTGACGTTTGTACTATAGCCACACTTGCTATGGGCTGTTCAAACCAACTGACTGAGCATAATAGGGTTACTAAGACCAGTCTGTCTGTTCCTTTGAACTGTGGAACTGCCTAATGAGTGACTTTGGCTTGAGTCCTCCTAGCTCAATTTACTGAAACTTCCTTAGAAATGCATTAAAGTCTGAGACCCTCTTTTTTCCTTCTCTGTCTTTTTCACAATGGTTAGAGCAGTCATAGTCTTCACACTGAAGAGTAACATTATCACAAGAATTGATCCTATTTCTTATTTTAAAATATATTGTTATTAACAGCTAAAATAGTTTAATACTCAAATCTTCTCCTTTCCATGAATTTACATTTTTCAACATAAACAAAAAAGTATTTCAAAATCTACTGAGGATCTAGAAGAAATTCAACTTCAACTCAAGATCTGCTCACATCCTGCTAAGTAGATTGCATATAATACTATAAAATGCATTTTCAAAAATAAATAAATAAAATGCATTTTCTATGGTGGGGAGGAGTTGGGTGAATCTATCCTGTTCGGTCTCACTTTCTCTAACAAAGCATTCTTGCTTCAGTCATGCTAGGGAGGAAAAAGAAAAGGACAAAATAATTGTTACTTGTCTGATTTCTTTATCAGTTGGCCCTTGAACAATATGGCAGTTTGAGTACCAGCCTTCTGCAGAGTCAAAAATTCACACATAACTTTTGACTCCTCAGAAGTTTAAGAATAGCTTAATGTTGACTGGAAGCCTTACCAATAACATAAACAGTTGATTAACATATATTTTGTACGATATATATATATGGTATATATAATATGCTGTATTCTAATAATAGTTTTAATAAAGTGAGCAAGAGAAATGAAAAGGTCATTAAAGAGATAAATACTTTTACAGTATGATATGATATTTATTGAAATAATCTGCATATAAAAAGTAATCTGCATGTAAGTCCACCCACACTATTCAAATTTGGGTTGTTCAAGAATCAAGTGTACTTTTTTTTTTTTTTACTCATTCACTCATATAACAAATCTTGAAGACTCATTAGCTACATATACAGACAATGTGTTAGGTCTTCTAGAGGTAATGAAGCCAAATCAAACCACAGATTCTAAACATGGAACTCAAGAGAGAATATCAGATTTAACCACAAACATGCACACAAAATAAATGTGAAATTACAACTCTGACAATTGAAAGGAGAGGTACTTGTAGGTATGGGAGGATAAACAGGAAAAAATGGTAGGCTTTCATGAATTAATAAAAACTGAGATTTTGTTTAATAGCTGTATTAACTTTCTATTGCTTATCTTTGTGTATGGTGTAAGAAAGTGGTCCAGTTCCATTCCTCTGCGTGTGGCTGTCCAATTTTCCCAACACCATTTGTTGAAGAGACTTTTTTTTTCTACTGGATATTCTTCCCTGCTTTGTTGAAGATTAGTTGACCATAGAGTTGAGGGTCCATTTCTGGGTTTTCTATTCTGGGTTTTCTATTCTGTTCCATTGTTCTGTGAGGTTTTTTTTTTTTTTTTTTTTTTTTTTTTTGCCTGTATCGTACTGTCTTGATGACTAAGGCTTTGTAATACAGCATGATATCTGGAATTGTGATGCCTCCAACCTTGGTTTTCTTTTTCCTTTGGCTATTCGTGGTCTTTTCTAGTTCCATGTAAATCTTAGAGTTGTTTGTTCCAGCTCTGTGAAAAACGATGATGGTATTTTTATGGATATTGCATGGAATGAGGAGATTGCTTTGGGTAGCATAGACATTTTAACAATATTTGTTCTTCCAAACCATGAGCATGGAATGTTTTCCTGTTTCTTTTTGTCTTGCTCAGTTTCCTTCATAAGTGTTCTATGTTTTTCAGAGTACGGATCTTTTACTTCTGATTAGGTTGATCCCTAGGTATTTTATAGTTTTTGGTGTAATTATAAATGGGATACACTCCTTAATTTATCTTTCTTCTGCCTCATTTTTAGTTTATAGAAATGTGACTGACTTCTGTATATTGATTTTATATCCTGCGACTTTGCTGAATTCCCGTGTTAGATCTAGTAATTTTTTGATGGAGTCTTTTAAGTTTTCTATATTAGAGAATCATGTCATCTGTGAAGAGTGAGACTTTGACTTCTTTGCCAATTTGGATGCCTTTTATTTCTTGTTGTTGTCTGATTGCTGAGGCTAGAATTTCCAGTACTATGTTGAACAACAGTGGTATGAGTAGATATCTCTGTCATATTCCTCATCAAAGGGAAAAGGCCTTCAATTTTTCCCACTGAGGATGATATTCATTGTGGGTTTTTTATATATACTTTTTATGATATTGAGGTATGTTCCTTCATACCTGTACTGCAGAAAGTTTTTATCAAGCAAAGATGCTATATTTTGTCATGCTTTTTCTGCATCTGATGAGAGGATCATATGATTTTTGTCCTTTCTTTTATTGATGTGGTGTATCATATTGATTGATTTTTGTTTGTCAAACTACCCTTGTAGTACAAGAATAAATCTCACTTAGTTGTGGTAAATAGTCTTTTAATGTACTGTTGGGTCTTATTAGCTAGTATCTTGGTGAGAATTTTTGCATCCATGTTTATCAGGGTTATTGGTCTGTAGTTCTCTTTTTTGGTGGAGTCTTTGTCTGCTTTTGGGATAAAGATAACAATGGCCTCACAGATTTTGGAAATTTCCCTTCCATTTCTGTTTTTTGAAACATCTTTAGAAAAATAGGTATTAATTCTCTTTAAATGTCTAATGGAATTCTGCTGGGAGGCCATCTGGCCCTGGACTTTTGTTTGTTGGGAGATTTTTTTTTATTACTGCTTCAACTTCCTTGCTGGTTATGGGTCTGTTCAGGTTTTCTATTTCTTCCTGCTTCAATTTTGGTAGTTTATATGTTTCTAGGAATTCATTCATTTCTTCCAGATAGCCTAATTTGTTGGCATACAGTTGCTCATAATATGTTTTTACACTTGTTTGTATTTCCTCAGTGTTGGTTGTGATCTCTCTCATTCATGATTTTACTTATTTGGGTCTTTTCTTATAAGTCTGGCTCGGGCTTATTAATTCTTTCAAAGAATCAGCTCATGGTTTTATTGATCTATTCTACTGTTCTTTTGGTTTCTATGTCATTGATTTCTCCTCTAATCCTGATTATTTCTCTTTTGCTGGATTTAGGCATTATTTGCTGTTGTTGTTTTTTTCAGGTTAGGTTGTGTATTTAAGACTTTTCTTATTTCTTGAGAAAGGTCTGTATTGCTATATACTCTCTTCCCTCTTAGGACCACCTTTGCTGCATCCCAAAAGTTCTTTAGTGTCATATTTTCATTTTCATTTATTTCAATATATTTTTAAAATTCTCCTTTAATTTCGTGGTTGACCCATTCATTCTTTAGTAGCATGACCTTTAGCCTCCATGTATTTGTGTTCCTTCCAAATGATCTCTTGTGAGTTCAAGGTTGAAATCATTGTGGTCTGAAAATATGCATGGTATAATTTCAGTCTTTTGCTTCCAGGTGATACTTGATTTGTGACCCAGTATGTGATCTATTCTAGAGAATGTTCTATGTGCACTTGATAAGAATGTGTTTTCTGTTGCTTTAAGGTGACATTCTCTGAACAATCTGTGAAGTCCATCTGGTCCAGTGTGTCATTCAAAGTTCTGATTTTCTTGTTGATCTTCTGCTTAAATGATCTGTCCATTGCTCTGAGTCAGATGTTAAAGTCCCCTACCATTATTGTATTATTGTCAATGTATTTCTTTAATTCTTTTAATTAATTGATTTATATAATTGGCTGCTCCCAGGTTAGGGACATATTTATATTGTTTAAATCTTCTTGTTGGATGGGCCACTTTCCTACACTATACACAAAAATAAATTCAAAATGAATGAAAAACCTAAACATGAGATAGGAATCCATCAAAATCCTAGAGAAGAACACAGGCAGTAACCTCTTTGAACTTGGATACAGCAAATTCTTGTTAGACATGTCTTGAAAGCCAAGGTAAACAAAAACAAAACTGAACTACTGTGACTTCGTCAAGATAAAAAGCTTCTGCTCAGCAAAGAAACAGTCAACAAAACTAAAAGACAGCCTACAGAATCAGAGAAGATATTTGCAAATGTCTTATCAGATAAAGGGCTAGTATCCAAAATCTATAAATAACTTTTCAAACTCAACACCCAAAAAACAAATAATCCAGTCAAGAAATGTTCAGAAAATATGAACAGACATTTTCTTAAAAACGACATCATACATATGGCTAACACACATGAAAAAAATGCTCAATATCGCTCATCATTAGGGAAATATGAAGCAAAACTATAATGAGATTCCACTTAATATTAATCAGAATGGCTAAAATTAACAACACAGCAAACAACAGATGTTGGAGAGGATGTGGAATAAGGGGACCACACTTACATCATTGGTGGGAATGTAAACAGGTGTAGCCACTCTGGAAAACAGTATGGCGATTCCACAAAAATTTAAAAAAAGACCTACTTTATGACCCAGCAATTGCAATATTAGGTATTTATTGAAAGGATATAAACATAGTGATTTGAAGGGGCACATGCACTCCAATGTTTATAGCAGCAGTGTCCACAATAGCCAAAATATAGAAAGAGCCCAGATGACCATTGACAGATGAATGGATAAAGAAAAAGCCATATATATATATATATATAAAGCCATATATATTCATATATATACAAATATTACTCAGCCAAAAAAAATATTGAAATCTTGCATTTACAATGATGTGGACAGAACTAGAGAATATTATGCTAAGCGAAATAAGTCAGAGTGATAATGACAAATATTATATGATTTCACTCATATTTGGAATTTAAGAAACAAAACAGATTGACATAGAGGAAGGCAAGGAAAAATAAGACGAAAGCAGAGAGGGAAACAAACTATAAGAGACTAGGTATAAGAAACAAACAGTGTTGCTGGAGAGGAGGTGGTTGAGGGGTTAGGGTAACTTAGTGATGGGCATCAAGGAAGGCACTTGATAGAATGAGCACTGCGAGTTAAATGCAACTAAATTCTACCTTTGAACCTAATAATACACTCTATGTTAATTAATCTAATTTAAATTTAAAAAATTTCCTGTTGCTGCTATAAAAAAAGATTATTTTGTTAGACGAGTTAAGTTGTAGACACCATATAACATAGTGCCTTTAGTTAACAATATGATACTGTGTGCTTCAAAATTTATTAAGAGGATACAACTCATGTTGTATGGTCTAACCACAAAAAAAGAGGGAATGGGGGCACAAAAATTCTAGAAAGTACTGAATACGTATATTCCCTTAATTAGGGTGTGATATCATGGTTGTTTGCATGTGTTTAAACTCATAAAATTGTGTGCATTAAATATTTACAATTACATATACATATATATACATATACACACAACATCCCTCAATAAATCAATTAAAATAAAATAGATAAAAACTACATAAACAAAAATCCCACAGTTAGTGCTTTTTCATTATACCAACCTGCTTATTTTTACTTTGAATAAATTTATAATTTATAACCATAATTTTCCCACACATTTTCAATATTAAAATTTTCATTAAAAATGTGATCAAAATTAAATAAAGGTGTTTTATAAGAAAATTTTAAAGCTTTTTCTTAAAAAATATCACTACAGACCTTAGTTGCATGAAACAACACACATTTATTCATTTATTGGTCTGAAGGTCAGAAGTTCAAAATCAATTTGTTTTTTTTTGTTTGTTTGTTTATTATTTATTATTTATTTATTTATTTATTTATTTTTTGCTTCTTAAAGACTTTATTTATTTATTCATGAGAGACACAGAGAGAGAGAGAAGCAGGACACAGGCAGAGGGAGAAGCAGGCTCCATGCAGGGAGCATGATGTGGGACTTGATCCCAGGACTCCAGGGTCACGTTCTGGGCTGAAGGCAGGCACTAAGCTGCTGAGCCACCCAGGGATTCCCTCAAAATCAATTTGAAGTTATCTGTAGTGCTGGATCCTCTGGAGACCCTGAGGAAAGAATCCTTTTTCCTGCCTTTTTCAATTGTTAATAACTAACTATACTCCTTGGCTTATTGTCCCTCCCATTATTCTCAAAGCACACCACTCCACTCTGTCCGTCATCACTTGCCTCCTCCTCCATTTTCTTCTGCCTCCTTGCTATGAGGGCCCTGCATTTATATCAGATCAACCAAAATAATCCAGGTTAAAATATCTCTAATTCAAGATTCTTAACTAAATCATATCTTATGGGACTAAGGCTGTCACCTTTCTGGGAAGTCAAAGGCCTGCCTGTTTCTTCATCTGGATTAAGGGAACATTAACATCATCACCCATAAATAAAATCTAAAGGTACCAAGAGAATAAAGAACAAAGTTGCATCATTACACTTTTTGGAAATCAGAATGGTACACTCATTCAGTCTTCCATAGGAACTAACGGAATGTGATTTCATCCTACAAAGTTAAATTTTGTTTTTATTTTTTTTACCGTGTTAGATTTTAGATAGATAAAACAGTGATTACACAGATATGTAAGACAGCTTTTTGCAAAACAAAACACACTAAAATGATTGTTTTATGTTCCAGTATTTAAAGCTGCACTTAAAAGTTCACTCATGAAAATTCATTTATATATTATCTGGGAAAAGAGCTATTGCTACATGTATGTTAGTACTTAGACTCTGCCCTTAGGGAGATTTTCTTGAGGACACTTTGCCAGTCCAAATGAAGACACTAATGAAATTTTCAATTTATGTTTTCACAGAGGTGACTTCCCATATTATTTTTCCCGTGTGCCTCACTAGAGTTCTGAGAAATAGAATTCTTCTGAAGTCATCACACTCCCGTCTCCCCTTTGCCAATTAAACCCCAGCATCTCATTTTATATGCTTGGCAGTCTGCCGATTATTGAAGGTGGCTTTTGGCTTTTGTTAAATGCTCACTGCTCCATTTTTAATAAGACTCATACTTTTTGCCTAGACATCACCAAAATATCATTCCCTAGTAATTGCCATACTTAATATTTTTCTCACATATTAATTATATCTACAAATTTCTTATATCTCCATCCATTTCCTAAAAGGCTTCATGAGGTTAAATTTAAAATACATATTCATTGTAATATAATAACATGTATTAAAATTATTCTCCCTCTAAAAAAAAATTCTCCTATTTTAGATTTAAGTAGATGAATTGATTCTATCACATCTAATTATATCTTGCATCCTGAACTTACCATTTCTCTAAGTGCAAGTCCAGCATAATATTGTGTATACTGGGGCAGCCTGGGTGGCTCAGCGGTTTATCACCACCTTCAGCCCAGTGTGTGATTCTGGAGACCCAGGATCGAGTCCCACGTCAGTCTCCCTGCATGGAGCCTGCTTCTCCCTCTGCCTGTGTCTCTGCCTCTGTCTCTCTTTCTCTCTGTCTCTCATGAATAAATAAATATAATCTTTTTAAAATATTGTGTATACTATTTTTGTTTACTTATCTTTGACTCCTAGAGGATAGAACAAAACTCACTGACAGTTTTCACCTCACCTAACTCTAAATAGAGACTCTCTGCCCCTCCTGATCCCCCCCAAAACACAAGGAAAGAAACACAAATTTAAGATAAGGATTTAAAATTTTAAAAATGTTTTCTCTCCTGAGTTTGGAATATTTAGTCAGGTAAATCCACTTAATTACTAAAAATATCCTACTTATTTAAAGGAACTTTTATTTAGTATATCACTAATACTGATGTAAATCTTAACACAAAGATATGATATCTCAAAATACTGTCAACTTTAGCAGTATAGTATTTTAGAGCATGATAAATTATACACATATAAATATAAATTTAATCATGTGTGTTAAATTTTAATGTTATTTATCTTTATAGAAGCAGTAGTGCTCAATCTATTGTGTGTGTAAGAATCGCTTGGGAAGATAGTTTAAATCACAGATTTCTGGGCACCAATCCTCAGCAATTTGGGGTTAGTAGATTTGAAGAAGTGCATAAGGAGTGATATTTTTAAGAATCCGGTTACAGGAATGTGAAGTAGGTGCCAAATAAAAGATCATTCAGAAAATGAAACATTCCAGTGTAGGGTTTTTTTTTTTTAAGATTTTTATTTATTTATGCATGAGAGACACACACAGAGAGAGGCAAAGACACAGGCAGAGGGAGAAGCAGGTTCCATGCAGGAAGCCCGACACAGGACTCGATTCTGGGTCTCCAGGATCATACCCTGGGCTGAAGGTGGCACTAAACTGCTGAGCCACCAGAGCTGCTGCTCTCCAGTGTAGGTTTTATGCCATTTGATTTGCATATTTTGAAAATTTACTGAAATTTGAATCTTTTTAAAGGAATGCCAGAGAATTATGATTTACTTTAAGCCAGACTATTAAAAAATCTTCTATAATTAATATGAGAGCTTATCTTTTTTTCGATATGACTTTGAAAGAGTAAATTTCTGTCATTTGTGCGTAATAAATATATAACTTTGCTTTCATTTTCTCTGTTTTAAATTTACAGAGAAACTATCTGAAGTTCAATAAAAACATAGCTATAATCTTTATAATAAGTAGATTGATAATTAATATTACTATTTCCAGAATGTGTTCCATGTAATGCTATTTAGCTGTTATATAGAAAAAATGGAAGGATAAGAGTTAGGGGATAAGTGGAGGGCCTGTGATTAAATAAATTTGGGAAATTTGTAAGAGCAAAAATTACTTCATGTCCTGTTCCCTGCAATGAATGTTGGCAAAGGTTCATTGCTTCATGCAACATGTGATTATTAATTTTTGTTGAATTTTAATGCTTCTTTGGCATAGGAGACATGACATATGATTTCTCTTTTGAGGGTATATTAATGTACTTTTGTTCTAAAATAAGAAAATGATATTTGAGATTAATGAATTTATTACTATGATTAATGCAGGATTTTTCTACAGTAGTGACTTGAAGCCCTGCAAAATTTGTACCACATAATAATATTCATTGTTAGTATTCTATTAAAATAATAAACTGGTTGTGTCCATATACATAGAATTAAAGCCACTATTTTTCTTTAAACTACAATTGGCAAGAGTACACTCCAGCCAAAGAAACAAAGTGTACTTCACAGTGTAAACAGTTCTGAAAAGAGTTATATTTATTTCACAATTTAAAGTTAAGATGAGGTCTCCAATATATGATGTAGAAGTATGGCGGCTACTAATAGGTAGTATTTCCAGTTTTAAATGAGGGAGACAGAACTAATGATAAGACAATTAGTATGTGCCTGTCTTTTTCTTTCTTCATACTGACAATGTATTTTTACTGTTATCTCAAGTTTAATTCCTGACTGAGTAGAAATTTCCATGATCTTTCAACTTGAATTAAGAATTTTAGAAATCCAGTATTCCTGGGAGATGTTAATGACACATCAAAGCTGCATGATTTACCTGGATGATTTCAAATGAGTGTGGTCATAATTAAGGTTCTAGAACCTTAATTATGTGTGTCTTTTTAATAACAAAGGATGGACATGGATTTCCTGTAAACCTTTCTTTTTCTAGGAAAGTATTATTTATTATTATCAAAGTTATCATTTATTGAGTATAACACTAATCAGTTTGTATAGAAGCTTCAGGAATAAACTAATTGAATATACACATCACCTTTCTAAGACTTTCTATTATAACCCCTATTATAGATTGAGGAATTGATAAAATATACAAGCCATTCTATCAAGATCAAGGTCAAACAGCTAATAATAGAATGTGAACCCAGGTGTTTCTGACTATCCATAATGTTAAATCAATGATTCAATACAAATAGTATAGACTTAATCCATCTACTTTTTATTTTTACAAATGATAGGAATAGCTAAAATAAAATGTGCAAACTCAAAATTTTTGGGCTTGAGACCTGTCTATAAAAATAGTAAATTAAACTTGGACTATATTACACTTTGATTTTTACAATGCTTTATTTCTAAAAGCACTACTGTTCTCTAGCCATAGTGAAAATTTTTGAAAATATGGCTTCGTCCTTCATATAAATGGTAAATGTCTATCATTTTTATCTTTGCAGTGTAAGCTAAAGATGATATGGCTTATTGCAAAAGACGAGGGTCATCATGAAAATGAATTTCAATATTCTTTGATGTTTGTGTGCTATCAATTGTAAAGAAAAGCCTTGAGCATGAACTATGAAATCATAAATTCCCTTTCAATCTGTTCTTTATATAAAAGAAAAAATAAAGATAAATGAAACTATAGACTGCATATGATGTCATCAGTAGTGAGATGTATTCAATCTAAGATGGGGGGAATCATGTTTGATATGTAGATTAAGATATATATTCTGGTTTTATTGAAATTTATATTAAAATTGTAAAGAAACACAAATATTGAAGACATGCAGATTATAAATTATGTTTAGTAATAATCCAGGTATAGCTAAAAACTAATAGAAGATGGAAGTAAAAGTAATTGAGGGAAAAAAATTTGCAGGGATGAATAATATTGATTGCTTACAAACTCCTAATCCTGTCTGCATTGAAAGTTATCCACTGTTGAAAAAATTTGTTGGATTCACTAAAGTATAAGATGATTTGCTATTAGGATATCTAAAATAATTATATTATCATCACCAAGGTTTTCTTTTTCAGTAATGCCTCTTCACCCATCACTTGAATAAACCATTGATCAACAATTACTGAGGACTTTAGATGTGCATAGTATTCTCCTGATGCTGGTGAGGGTTCAAAATATTTTACAGATGTAAGATACACGGGGGGGGGGGGATCTCAATTTATTTGGAAAACAAAAAACTTATAAGAAAGAACTACTATAAAGATTAAAATAAAATTGCATTTTTATTATAAATCTTATTTATTTATTAAATTAGTTACTTTACTTTTATAATAATTCGTAGCTAATATACATAATTAATACAAAGTAACTTTCTCCATATAGTTGTGTTCAAAGAACCCAAGTTAAAATTGTAGCTATAAACACACTAATTTTTGGTATTAACTATCTATGTCTGTTCATTTAGTATTTTCTCTTCTTGATTAGTAGTCAATGGCCCTGTCTTATTAATATTTATTATGTTTCATAAAAACAATAATTTTTATTTTAAACTATATATATATACTAATGTGGAGTTTAAATATCCCAGACTGGCCTCTAATTATTTCACTGTCTAGTTAAAATTCCCACTGTCTCTAGTCCTGGAAAGTGTACTAGCCTCCCATTCCAAGTCATTCTCTAATTTCAAGCTTTTTGTTCTCGTCAATTATGAACACTGCCGCCACATGATCAAGTTCTGGTTCAAATCCCAAGAAAACCACAGTGACACCTCCCCATCCATCCTCATCAGCTACAGTCGAAAAGTTCTTAGCCTGGCATTTAATGCTGTCTCAAACTGTACATTATCCACCTCTCCAGGCTTTTTTTTTTTTTCTTGATGCGCTCCTACTAACTATGCAAACCACAATCATACTAAAACTATTTTAACATGATGAGGAGTGTGTTTAAAGTGGTGGAGTAGTAGGAGGATTCTATCCTTGTCTTGTCCCTCAAAGCTAGATAAATATCAAATCATTCTGAACATCCAAGAAACTGATCTGAGGTCTAGAGAACAAACTGCACAAGGAGAGGGAGAGAAGAGTCCACATCATGAAAGGTAGGAGGTACAAATATGTGACTTGAGCGAGAAAAGCATCTTGGGTGCTGCAGAAGGGAGGGGGCCCTGATCACAGACAGAAGAGAGGGAGACGGAGAAGGCACAGCACCAGGGGATTCCACAGAAAAACATTTCCCCAAAACCATTGACTGGGAAAATTAGAGGGGGATGATTATTTTGAGTTTTTGCAACCAGTAGAAGTCAAAGACTGAAGTTTTAGAAGTCCCCCAGTGTGCAACCTGGAAGACACAGAGGTGCTCTTGGGGAGAAGGAGGGCAGAGGCCCTGAAACAGACGGAGGATCTGACGATCCCGTGGGACACACTGGAGTACATCTGGGAGGAAGAATTTCCTCTTTGGGGCGGAAGAGCTGGTGGGCACCATTGTACTCCCTGCCCTTAGCACAGGAGCAGAGAGATCTGCTGAGGGCAGCCCACCTGGACACCGGCTTTTTGCTGTGCTTTACTTTGAACTCGAACTTCCTGTGCATTTGTATGACTGCCTTTTGGGGATAAAAGTGCACCTGCACCAGTGCTGTGAGATGATCCTCCAAAGGACCAGCCAGGGTCCCTGTGGCACTGGGTCCCAAAGTGTGGAGTGTTAAAACTCAGCTGGCATGTCTGAGATAAAACACTGGTGCACTGCGCTGCCAGGGGAGCAGACAGCCTGGACACAGACAGGGTGATGGCAGAGATCTAAGGGACACCTGCAACAAATGAGGGGAGATTGTTCACTCTTCTGTGAGGGCTCTCTGGACAGCTGTGAGCAGGAACTCCCCTCTACAGGAATGAGGGAAATCATCTAATTGGAAAATCAACAAAGAAATAATGGCTTTGAATGACATAGTGGACCAGATGGACTTCACAAATATACTTAGAACATTCCATTGTAAAGCATCAGAATACACATTCTTTTCAAGTGCACATGGGACATTCTCCAGAACGGATCAATATGAGGTCACAAATCAGACCTCAACCAGCACAGAAAGATTGAGATCATACCATGCATATTTTATGACCACAACACTATGAACCTTGAAGACAACCACAAGAAAAAAATTAAAAATTGGAAAGACCACAAATGCATGGAGGCTAAAGAACATCCTACTAAAGAATGAGTCATTTAACCAGGAAATTTAAAAAGAAACTAAAGAATACATGGAAGCAAATGGAAAATGAAAACACAATAGTCCAGAACCTCTGAAGTGCAATAAATGTGGTTCTAAGAGGGAATTATATAGTAATACAGGCCTATCTCAAGAAGCAAGATAGTTTCAAATATACAACTTAACCTTACACTTAAAGGAGCTAGCTAGAAAAGTAAGAACAGATAAAGCCTAAAGCCAGCAGAAGAAGGGAAATAATAAAGATTAGAGCAGAAATAAATGATATAGAAACAAGAAACAAAAAATCCCACAATAGAAAGATCAATGAAAACAGAAGCTGGTTTTTTGAAAGAATTGATTAAATTGATAAACCCCTGTCCAGACTTATCAAAAAAGAAAAGAGAAAGGACTCAAATAAATAAAATCATGAATGAGAGAGGTGAGGTCAAAACCTACATCACAGAATTACAATCATAAGAGAATATTATGAAAAACTATATGCCAACAAATTGAGCAATCTGGAATCCAACAGCGCAGGCCCCGGAGCACAGGGCGCCGGGACACAGCCCAGGATCCGGCCTCCCCCGGGACAGGCAGAGGCCGGGAGGGCCCAGGACAGCGAGGACGCTCCTGCCCCGAGCTGAGCAGATCAGCGGCCCCGCCCCGGAGCCTCCAGGCCCTGCGGACGGAGAGCCGAGAGCCCCGAGCCCCGTAGTTCCTGCGGAGGCTGAATCCAGGCTTCCAGAGTTGCCATAGCAACTGCGGCTGTTCCTCCTGGGGCCCCACGGGGTAAACAACCCCCGCTGAGCCCTGCAGCAGGCAGGGGCAGAGCAGCTCCCCCAAGTGCTAACACCTGAGAATCAGCACAGCAGGCCCCTCCCCCAGAAGACCAGCTAGACGGACCAGTGATACTCCCCCGTGTTCCAATACAACTTGTTTTTGGCCACTCTGCACTGAGCAAAATGACTAGAAGGAAAACCTCACCTCAAAAGAAAGAATCAGAAACAGCCCTCTCTCCCACAGAGTTACAAAATCTGGATTACACTTCAATGTCAGAAAGCCAATTCAGAAGCACTATTCTACAGCTACTGGTGGCTCTAGAAAAAAGCATTAAGGCCTCACGAGACTTCATGACTGCAGAATTTAGATCCAATCAGGCAGAAATTAAAAATCAATTGAATGAGATGCAATCCAAACTAGAAGTCCTAACGACGAGGGTTAACGAGGTGGAAGAACGAGTGAGTGACATAGAAGACAAGTTAATGGCAAAGAGGGAAACTGAGGAAAAAAGAGATAAACAATTAAAGAACCATGAAGACAGATTAAGGCAAATAAATGACACTCTAAGGAAGAAAAACCTACGTTTAATTGGGGTTCCCGAGGGCGCCGAAAGGGACAGAGGGCCAGAATATGTATTTGAACAAATCCTAGCTGAAAACTTTCCCAATCTGGGAAGGGAAACAGGCATTCAGATCCAGGAAATAGAGAGATCCCCCCCTAAAATCAATAAAAACCGTTCAACACCTCGACATCTAATAGTGAAGCTTGCAAATTCCAAAGATAAAGAGAAGATCCTTAAAGCAGCAAGAGACAAGAAGTCCCTGACTTTCATGGGGAGGAATATTAGGGTAACAGCAGACCTCTCCACAGAGACCTGGCAGGCCAGAAAGGGCTGGCAGGATATATTCAGGGTCCTAAATGAGAAGAACATGCAACCAAGAATACTTTATCCAGCAAGGCTCTCATTCAAAATGGAAGGAGAGATAAAGAGCTTCCAAGACAGGCAGGAACTGAAAGAATATGTGACCTCCAAACCAGCTCTGCAAGAAATTTTAAGGGGGACTCTTAAAACTCCCCTTTAAGAAGAAGTTCAAGTAACTCTGAACGTGAATGGGCTTAATGACCCCATCAAAAGGCGCAGAGTTTCAGACTGGATAAAAAAACAGGACCCATCTATTTGCTGTCTACAAGAGACTCATTTTAGACAGAAGGACACCTACAACCTGAAAATAAAAGGTTGGAGAACCATTTACCATTCAAATGGTTCTCAAAATATACCCTAAAAACTACAGAACACTTCTGAAAGAAATTGAGGAAGACACAAAGAGATGGAAAAATATTCCATGCTCATGGATTGGCAGAATTAATATTGTGAAAATGTCAATGTTACCCAGGGCAATTTACACGTATAATGCAATCCCTATCAAAATACCATGGACTTTCTTCAGAGACTTAGAACAAATTATTTTAAGATTTGTGTGGAATCAGAAAAGACCCCAAACAGCCAGGGGAATTTTAAAAAAAGAAAACCATATCTGGGGGCATCACAATGCCAGATTTCAGGTTGTACTACAAAGCTGTGTTCATCAAGACAGTGTGGTACTGGCACAAAAACAGACATATAGATCAATGGAACAGAACAGAGAACCCAGAAGTGGACCCTGAACTTTATGCTCAACTAATATACGATAAAGGAGGAAAGACGATCCACTAGAAGAAAGACAGTCTCTTCAATAAATGGTGCTGGGAAAATTGGACATCCACATGCAGAAGAATGAAACTGGACCACTCTCTTGCACCATACACAAAGATAAACTCAAAATAGATGAAAGATCTAAATGTGAGACAAGATTCCATCAAAATCCCAGAGAAGAACTCAGGCAACACCCTTTTTGAACTTGGCCACAGTAACCGGAGAAGGACAAACAGTGTATGTTCTCATTCATTTGGGGAATATGAATAATAGCGAAAGGGAATATAAGGGAAGGGAGAAGAAATGTGTGAGAAATATCAGAAAGGGAGACAGAACATAAAGACTTCTAACTCTGGGAAATGAACTAGGGGTGGTGGAGGGGGAGGAGGGTGGGGGTGGGGGTAAAAAAATTGAAGCCAATCTGGAAAGCAATGGGTTTACAATTCCTAGAGACATATAAACTACCAAAATTGAAACAAGAAGAACTAGAAAATTTGAACAAACTGATAACCGGCAAAGAAATTGAATCAGTAATCAAAAATCACCCAAAGAAAGAAAGTCCATGGCCAGATGGCTTTCCAAGGGGATTTCTACCAACCGTGGAGAGAAGAGTTAATACCTATTCTTCTCAAACTGCTCCAAAAAATAGAAAAGTAAGGAAAACTGAAACTCATTCTCTGAGGCCAGCATTGCCTTGACCCTCAAACCAGACAAAGACCCCACTAAAAAAGAGAATTACAGGCCAATATCCTTGATGAACATGAATGCAAAAACCCTCAACAAAATACCAGCAAATTTAATCTAACAATACATTAAAAGAGTCATTCACCACGATTGATTGGGATTTATTCCTGATCTGAGGGGTGGTTTAATATTCACAAATCAACCAATGTAATATACTACATTATGAAAAAAAAGAATATGAACCATATGTTCCTGTCAATTGATGTAGAAAAACCATTTGATAAAGTAAAGCATCCATTCTTAGTAAAAACCCTCAACAAAGTATGGAGAGAGGGGACATATCTCAACATCATAAAAGCCATATATGAAATCCCACTACTAATACAATCCTCACTGGGGAAAAATAGAGTTTTACCTCTATGGTCAGAAACAGGACAGGGAGGTTCACATTCACCATTGCTATTTAACATAGTAATGGAAGTCCTAGCCTCAGCAATCAAACAACAAAAAGAAATAAAAGGCA
This sequence comes from Nyctereutes procyonoides, assembly GCF_905146905.1. Classification (NCBI taxonomy): domain Eukaryota; kingdom Metazoa; phylum Chordata; class Mammalia; order Carnivora; family Canidae; genus Nyctereutes; species Nyctereutes procyonoides. Next base: position 8,020,238 of record NW_026575046.1, read on the forward strand.
TCCAAATTGACAAAAGAAGGAAGTCAATCTTTCACTCTTCACAGGTGACATGATACTCTATGCAGCAAACCCAAGACTCCACCAAAACATTGCTAGAACTGATACATGAACTCAGTAAAGTCGCAGGATACAAAATAGACATATAGAAATCTGATGCATTTCTATACAGCAATAATGAAGCAGCAGAAATAGAAATCAAGGAATTGACCCCATTTACAACTGTACCAAAAAATAAGATCCCAAGGAATAAACCTAATCAAAGAGGTAACTCTGAAAACTATGAAACACTGATGCAAGAAATTCGAAAGGACACAAAAAAATGGAAAAACATTCTGTGCTTATGGATTGGAAGAACAAATATTGCTAGAATGGCTATGCTACCCAAAGCAATTCACACATTCACTGCAATCCCTATCAAAACACTTCAAGCATTTTTCACAGAGCTAGAGCAAACAACCCTAAAATTTGTATGGGAGTAGAAAAGACCCTGAATAGCCAAAGGAATGTTGAAAAAGAAAACCATAGCTGGAGGCATCATAATTCCAGACATCAAGCTGCATTACAAAGCTTTAGTCATCAAGACACTAGGGTATTGGCCCTAAAACAGACACAGAGATCAATGGAACAGAATAGAAAGCCCAGAAATGGAACCACACCTAGATGATCAACTAATCTTCAAAAAAGCAAGAAAGAATATCCAATGGAAAAAAGACAGTCTCTTCAACAAATGGTCTTGGGAAAACAAGACAGCCACATACAGAAGAATGAAACTGGACCACTTTCTTATGCTATGCACAAAAATAAATTCAAAATGGATTTAAGCCCTAAATCTGAGACTTGCAACTGTAAAAATCCTAGAGAAGAACACAGGCAGCAACCTCTTTGACATCAGCCATAGCAGCTTCTTAGTTGGCACGTCTCCAGAGGCAAGGGGAAAAAAAGCAAAAATGAACTATTGGGACTTCGAGATAAAAAAAACTTCTGCAAGTGAAAGAAACAGTCAACAGAACTAATAAGCAACCTTCGAAATAGGAGGAGATATTTGCAAATCACATATCTGATGAAGGGATAGTATCCAAAATCTATAAAGAACTTATCAAACTCAACATCCAAAAAAAATTTTTTTCAGTCAAGAAATGGGCAGAAAACATGAACAGACATTTTCCTAAAGAAGACATCATACATATGGCTAACACACACATGAAAAAATACTCAATATCACACATCATCAGGGAAATACAAATCAAAACTATAATGAGATACCACCTCACATCAGTCGGAATGACTAAAATTAACAACATAAGAAACAACAGATGTTGGCGAGGATGCAGAGAAAGGAGAACCTTACACTGCTGGTGGAAGTGCCAACCGGAGCAGCCACCCTGGAAAACTTTATGGAGGTTCCAAAGCTAATAATAAAACTGCTCTATAATCCAGCAATTGCACTATTAGGTATTTACTCGAAGGATACAAAAATATTGGTTGGAAGGGCCACATGCACCCCAATGTTTATAGCAGCATTATCAACAATAGTCAAATCCTGGAAAGAGCCCAAATGTCCACTAACTGATGAATAGATAAAGAACAAGTGGTAATATAAACACCATAGACTATTACCCAGCCATCAGAAAGAATGAAATCTTGCCATTTGCAATGGCATGGATAGAGCTAGAGTGTATTATGCTAAGTGAAAGAAGTAATCAGAGAAAGTCACATACCATATGATTCCGTTCACATGTGGAATTTAAGAAACAAAACAGAGGAACACAAAGGAATGAATAAAACAGACGGAGACAAACCATAAGAGAGATTCTTAACTGTAGAGAACAAACTGAGAGTTGATGGAGTGGTGGTGAGTGGGTGGGGAGGTGATGGTGGATGGGCTAAATGGGTGATGGGTATTAAGGAGGGTACTTGTGATGAGCACTGGGTGTTATATGTAAGTGATGAATCACTAAATTCTATGCCTGAAATCAGTACACACTTAATGTTAACTCATTTGAATTTAAATAAAAGCTTGAAAAAAATAAAAAATAATAAATAAATAAAAGCTTGAAACATTAATAAATATTTTTTTAATTTCCAAAAAAAGTTTCCATTGAGAGTTCCAAGTACAAAAAATAAAATAAATAAATAAAAATTCTTTACTGTGAGGAAACACGATGTATTCTCTAATAGATCATAATTTTTACTGAAAACATTTCTATAGTAAGATGTCAGGTGTGTCTGGTACTCTATACATTTGCACTTGTGATTTCTTGTAGTTACCTTATTATCTAAGCAAGTAAATACTTGTATAACACAACCCTCATTGAATCCATTGTCCAGATTTAAATTAGGATGATCTGTGTCTTCTAATATACGTAATGAGGTAGTCAAGTTTGTTTTGTTTTGTTTTGTCCACTAATTGAAACATCTTCACAACAATAAATTTCATCAAATGTAAAGAGGCAACAGTCATTTCTTCAATGCTGAGTAATCTTGATGAAAATATGTTGAAGCTGAATTCATTCTTGTCTGGTTGACAGCTCAGAAGGAAAACTTGCTTCAACTGGTAGATGTTATTGCGGATTTAGAAACCGCTTTTGTTATTTGGAACGTGTTTTATTGCCATATGGGTCCCACTTTTTTTCCTCAGGCCTTCCCTTAAAAAATAGAGGCAGCAAAGGAGAGAGCTGGCTGTTGGCTGGCGTGGTGGGAGCTTCTATCATGGAGAACATAGCATGGCAGTTGAATTGGTATTTTTACTTGAAGAAATTAAATAAAAACTGAAGAATGGAAAAAAACAATGTTATGTGCAAAGAAACACCTGAGGGGAACAGACATTTTTCAGCTGAAAGATGAGGATTATGTTAATGAAACTTTGTTACTATTGTGCACTATTTGACTAGAGCAAAATAGCATGTTGGCTTTAATTCAGTGAAAAAGTGTTACAGATTTTGGGGGACTTAAAGAAGGCAACACAAATCTATAAAATTAGTTTTGAATGGTAATTTAAGTAAAGCATTATGCTAAAAAAAACATGTCAAAGAGCAGGTATAGTCAGCTTTTTTAGCAACTTTCTGGAAAAGTCATCATAATAATGCTATATTTTAATTATATTTCATTGCCTTTAGAAAGCATGCAATACAGATGACTACAACCTCTGCACAGTTCGCTTGTACACAATTTTAGAATCATTCTTTTCCCCTTAATAATCTATTCTGCATTTAATCTTAAAACAAAAAAACAGGTAAGATTATAGACACTGATAGTAAAGTAAGATGGTATAAATTATAAGGGAAGACAGAAACTTTGCAGAATTTTCTACCCATCTTACACCAACCTTTAGAATGACAGTTTTCCTAAAAGCAAAAAAAGTTGAATGCTTAGACATTTGTGAATAGATCTTTCTTTTCAAGCTTCCATTCATATTACTTAGTAAATCTAATAATTTTATGTACATAAAAACTTATATTCTGCAGATAATTCAAGAAATCCTCTATTTTTTTTATTATACATGACATTAGGTATAAAACAGCCTCTGTAATTGTATTAATAATGTACATAACTTACGAGAATTGAGGCAGTAGTCACTCAAAGTCATTTTTGTGTTCTGAGGTTCAGATAAAGAAGTACGGTTGAGAAGGGCACCTGGGTGGCTCAGTCAGTTAAGCATCTGCCTTTGACTCAGGTCATGATCCCAGGGTCCTGGAATCGAGTCCTGCGTCATCAGGCTCCCTGCTCAGTGGAGAGCCTGCTCCCCTCTCTCCCTCTGCTCCCCCTGCTTGTGCTCTCTCTCTGCCAAATACATAACTAAATCTTGAAAAAAAATGGTTGAGAAAAAATACCTTAAACACTAATATCAGAAACAATACTTAGAAATAAAATGTGATCTCACAGAAGAAATAATATGTTTACATGGAAAATTGGGGGCCTCAATCTTAACTTCAGTTGGCATTGGGAGTTAATCTAATCATCCAACTTAAAAATCAACTGTTTTGCTGTATATGTATATATAGAGCATTTAGCTGTGATATAAGGCCCTCTCTGATAATATATTTATTTATTAAATAGGAATATCCACTAGTAAAATTCCTCTAATTTTTCTCAGAACATTCTGTTTAGACTCTTTCCTCTCCATGAGAAAACTGATGTTTCCTTGAACTCAACTATTTCTGTATTCACTAAAGATATTAATCATCAATATTACTGTGATCCACTGACCAAAAATGAAGGCTAATCTCAGTGTTCCCCATGGAAAAATATTTAAGGAAATCCAGGAAATATCTCACAGTATTTCAGTGTGCAATGACTGAAAACGCTAAAATAAGACAAAATTTCAGTCACTAAATTGAGTTCAGAGATTTTCTCACCCGTGCTTTCATAATGTTCTCAATTTGGTGGGGTGGGTGGGAAGCATAAATTGGTATGGTAATAAAGGGCATAAATTGGTATAGTATTTAACTGCAAGATATTACAATGGATAAAAAGTTGTTCTAACTTATATAGTTACTGGGTCAAAATGAATTCATAAATTAGCCTATTTCTGAGCCTATGTTACCTAGATAAGTATGATATCTATATAAATTAATGTTCCAAATGATAAATACATGTTTGCTATATTTTTGAGGAATATGGTACCAGCTGATCATTAGATCAGATTTTGTGAGGAAGCTTAACATCTCTCTCTCTCTCCCCTAGCATATGATTTTGCAAATTCACTCACATTAAGAATTTTATATACTTTCCCAATGCAAACATTTACATTTTTCAAAGCAGTGCTTTTAATAAACAATATTTTCTTTAGGAAAAAAAAATAAATATTATAATCCAGTCCTTTATACCATAAAGAAATTCTGCATTATAATTTACTCTGTGATTTTTCATTAAATTAATGAAAAAGAATTAAAAAATTAGGCTTGCAGGATGCCTGGGTGGCTCAGAGGTTGAGAATCTGCCTTCAGCTCAGGGCATGACCTCAGGGTCCTGGGATCGAGTCCCACATCGTGCTTCCTGCAGAAAGCCTGCTTCTCTCTCTGCCTGTGTCTCTACTTCTCTCTCTCTCTCTCTGTATTTCTCATGAATAATTTTTTTTTTCAAAAACAAAATAGGCATGGGGTAGGGCCATATACCTGATATCTAAATTGTCTTTATCAATAGTTATTTTAAAAATTCATGTTGCAAACAGAAGATGAGAAAGTAGAAATATGAAGCTGTCATATTTGCTTCTACAACTACTATAAATTCAGTCATCAGTGTGTTTTTTTTTTCAGTCATCAGTTTTGAAATAATATCAGTTGGATACAAATAAGACAATGTAGCTCGTGATTCTTACTATTAACATGTTTGAATTATAGGATAGGATAAATAGGATAAAGTTAGAAGGCAAAGAGGAGCTAAATTATTGCCAAAGGTCATGCTTCGTAAGTAACTAGTTTACTCAAGTCTCTTGTTAGTTGAGTAATTTTTTCTTTTAACATTACAGCTAGTATATGGAATGAAGTCCTGTTAAAACAGAAAAAAAAATTAATAGAATAAATTATAATTCTACAATAGATTTAACAATGGCTATAGAAAATCAATGCTATTATTCTCTCTAGTATTTATTATTTTAATCACACCGATAATTATGATATTTTTCTTTTCCGTAAAATAACTGATAAAATACATTTCCATATATGTGTATTAATAAATATAATAACTATGATACAACTCTAGGGTTATATGTACCTAATACAAGTTGAAATAAAGTAAATATTTGTGTTCAACTGTATAAAAATTATACAAAAATATCAATTATTTTTCAAGTTAGTATTTACTATTTCACAAAATATAGTACTATGGGTAAACATGTTTATCTTTCATGATCTTCAACATGGAAAAATACATATGTATATATGAGTAGGATGGGTTATGACACAGAAGTTGAATATAAGGACTTCTGAATTTCTTTTATTGGAAGTGATAAACTCAATTTTGCATTCCACTTGGCCATGATATGAGACTTATAATAAGCCTCTTCAAATTTTATCTCAGTATTATAACTAATTTTTTCCATTTTTTTTCTATTTAACTTTCATTATAATAGATGAAAAACACAATAACTCGAAGAGGCTGGCTATAGTCTCATGTAATGGCTAAAGTGGGATATACCATCAGATGCAACAGATTATAAAAACAAAATTCTTTATGAGAAGGTAACTATCAAAATTTTTAAAGCACAAGTTTCTGAAGCCATTTTTAACAGATAAAAATAAGTTTCATCAAGTCCTTTAGACATTACTGAGTCATGAAAACTAATATTCATAATGAAAACTGACTCATCCAAAGAAGAATAAATTATTGAGTTATGTTTTATTTACATAATCTATTCAAGAAGACAAGATATGCACAATCCATTTTCCAACAGTATCTCTCCTATATTTTTAAAAGAAGGTGATTAAAATCAAACATTTTAGACAGCGATTAGTTCTAAAATAATAAAGCTCTCCAGTAAACTTGACTAAGAGGAATCTTAATTTCTTAAAGATTTCACACAATTCAAATTTAAATAACACCTTAATCAGGGTTTCATAATAGATCAGCTATGCATAAGAATTAAAAGTCTATTTTCAGATTAATAATAGCTCTAGATATTAAACTATAATTGTGTCTGGGTTCATTCTTTCATTCATTTGAAAATATCTTTTAAATCCTTACTATAACAAGGACACTGTTTCTGATGTTATAAAAAAAGAATGTATTTTTGTAAATAATGTTGGGGAAATAAGGGAAAGTTACATAGCCATTATTCAACAATTTATATGCACCTTTGTAAATACTTCTAGTATATATCTACATCAAATGTAGTTAGGATAACTTTCAACCATTCACAAATGAAGTCACTGAGATTTGGTGAGTTAAATAATCTACTCAAAGTAATAAAATTAGGTACTGGTGGAAACCAAGTTTTAAACACAACTCTGTTCAAGTACAGCCCAAAGCATCTTCCCTACCATAACATGCTCCATGGGTCATTAGTAGAGGACAACATAGGTTGTAATATAAGATTAAAAGTAAAAATGACATAATAATGACCTATCTGCATATGAGAATATTTAATTCCAAAAAGACAAGAAGAATATGAAGATAATTTAATTTACTAGGGAAAAACCTATCAAGGTAATATGTGACATATAGGGAACATGTAGTTTTAGAAAAAAAGATCAGTGGGGCTCACATTCTACCTGTAGGAACTTTAAGCCTCAAGTTTTATTTCCAGACCTACACATTCTCCAGTCATTTGTATCAAATACTGAATTTTCATTTTTCTCACTTTCCTTAGAATAAGGGGAGAGCGTACCACTCTCTCTTTCTCTATCTCTCTCTACCTATTTATGCAGTTAGTAGATGATAAATTAGGCATATTTGTTATTATTTTACTTTATTTTATTTTATGCCAATTTTAAAATCCCAAAGAATAAGACACGTATATTACTCTAAGAAGTAAGTATTTGGCCATTTTTTTTTCTTAGAGCCTTATGTCTTTTTTAGTTTAAGATTTTATTTATTCTATTTGAGAGGCAGAGAGTTCAATTGGGGAGAGGCAAAGGGAAAGGGAGAAAGAATCTCAAGCAAACTCTGCACTGAGTGCAGAGCCCCAACATGAGACTCTATCTCATGACCCTGAGATCCTGACTTGAGCCAAAATCAAGAGCTGTATGCTTAACCAGCTGAGCCAACCACATGCCCTCCCTGCCATTAGAGCCTTATTTCTTCATAAACTTCTCTCTTAACATATTCCAGAGTAGAATTTTTTTTTAAACCCTGGTGTCTATGCCATCCATGAATGGCATATAGGACATTCATGAATTGAATGTGGATCTTTTGCTTATATTTTTCACAGCTTTCACCAGCCTAGTACGAAAATCTCTACATCACTTTTATGTCTCTAGAGCATATATTGTCTTATCTTTCCATGTAAAATAAAAATGCTGTTATGATTTTCACAAAGGCTTGGAGAAAAATGACATGTAACATTTACTGAAAGGTTGTATTGAAACTTGGAAATGAGGTTCCGTTTAATTCTACAAATAATCCTATGAAACCCATATTCTTAGTTCCATTTTATATGTTAATAAATAAAGCCTTAGAGATGTTGACTACCTGCCTATAAGTAAGTTAACTTAAATGTTGTTTATAGAACCGCGCTAGTAAAGTGGGGATGATAAAATTAAAATAGAAGTGTTGACTTTTATCTCTTCTATTCTGTGACCCAAATACTGTTTTTAATGTTCATCTTCTACTTTTTTCTATGTATTTACAGCACTGTATTTGTCATCTTAGTGTTGCAGAATAAACACAAGAACATAAATACAGATTTTAACTAAAATCTATAAAATACAGAAAAAAGATAACAAGACATAATTATTTGGTTGACAATCAAAAATTACATTCTATATAGTTACTACAAAGGATAGCTTTTATGAAAGACTGGAGATTAATAGTAGGGATTTTGTATCTTGAGGGATGAGATAGTGTTAAGAAAGTGGCTCCTATACTTCCAATTTTTTTTAAAGATAACATTAAAACATGGATTCACAGGGAATGAAAGTTTAAAAAAGTAAATAATTACAGAATAATGAATGATAAAAACAACATTTAAGGGAGAAAAATATTTTGTATTGTGGCCTATTCAACCTCCAAAAAAAGAATTTTGATAAAATAGAAACTCTTTGGACAGGCATAGGGGACCATGAAAATATAAAATAGAGAGGAATGGGAACATAATGGAATGAAATTTTTAAAAGACAAAATTAAATTGCTTGATCCAGAAAATAAAAAAAATAAATATAGACAAGCTTAGCTAGGACACTTTAGTTTTATCTTAGAGAATCTGGAATACTATTTTTTGAAGTTTTGTTGTTACTGCTCTTAATTTCTTTTAAAAATATGTAAAGTATATTAAGTATATTTTATCAGAATCTTTGCCTCTTTCCACTATCACTCCTCTACATGATGCTTCCCATTGTCTGGTAGCGTAACATGGCAACTGAATTTTTGGTAGATGATAAAGAGCACGTTAAATTAGAGATGCACTTATTAGCAGTTTAGTGGAATATATTTATGTGGATCAGAATCATCTCCTCCTATAGCTATGACTTTTTCTTATCTCTCCTTTAAAGCAACAGTCTTGGGAATATAACATCCAGTCTCATAAATTACCTAGAGTCATAAAAGGACAGAGTCTGACTCACGATCATGTCAAAATATGTATTCCATGGCACTAAGCACTGAAAACTTGTGGTTAGCTGAAGAAAAGCCAAGATATTGTGCTTAAATTGACTCTAGTCTGTAAAAAACTTTTTGGATGTGCAAAATTTCAAAAGAATATGTGGTTTTCATTTTACCCAGTCACAAAAGAGTATTTCTGCTGACAGAATATAATGATGATTCAAGACACACAATTATAAATTTTAAATATCTATATATCAATATCTGTATAGAGATACATATTGCTTCACAATATAAGTTGTTTGACTAAAAAAAAAATATTCTGTGTTTGTAGGGCACACAACTGTATCATTACCACAAAATGTTAGTAGGTCTGTCTGTGAAGTAGCATGTTTCAGTGAAAATGAATAAAAGAAACTTAATTCAGAAGGGAGTCAGGAAGAAATGAAGGAAAGGTTCTCACTCACATATCACTCATCACAGCTTACTTTACATATCCCAGCAGGAAGAAGGAAGATTTTCTCCTTGTCTTGTTGTAGCAAGGAGATACTTAGCATGTCTGACTCCGTATTGCTTCTATTTCCCTTGCTGCTGTGATTCATAGCTAAGAAACTTCTGCTTAGCCTAGCACATAGGCATATTACAGCTAAGCTTTGCAAAATCTGCTTTTTACCCTAAAGTTACCTCACCTAAGGAGATAAGAAAGTACATACAGAATTGACTATGCTGTTTAAGATTTGTAGGAAAGACATGACTAGATTCCTGTAGGCAAATATCAACTGGCCCAAGGACAAAAGAAGTGACACACCTTCCTTCGAGGTCTACAGACTTTAGTTACCTTTGACTGAACATGGGTGGAGCAAAAGGAGCTTGGACTCAAGTACAGGTCAACAATTCTTCCCGTGAGAAGCTCTCACAACTCAACCAATGAAAAGCCACAACACCCCTGAACTCTCACTCTCCTTTAGTGAACTTTTCCTCAAAATAACACCTCTCAATTTCCTCCCACCTCTATTAAAAGGAGGCTCTCATTTTTGGTTCTTAAATAACTGGTTATTTTATTTTTAAGGTTGACATTCTGTATATGCCATACATTCCAAGCTATAGAATATCATCCTAAAATCTAACTAATATGGGAATGCAAACCGGTGCAGCCAGTCTGGAAAATAGTATGGAGGTTCCTCAAAAAGCTAAAAATAGAGCTGGTCAGCTATTGAACTACTAGGTATTCATCTAAATGATACAAAAATAGTGATTTGAAGGGGCACATACATCCCGATGTTTATAGGAGCAATGTCCACAACAGACAAAATATGGAAAGAAGCCAGATGTCCATTGACAGATGAATGGACAAATGGACAAAGAAAATGTGGTATATTATATATATATATATATATATATATATATAATGCAGCCAACAAACAGAATAAAATCCTGCCATTTGCAATAAGGTAGATGGAACTAGAGGGTATTATGCTAAGTGAAATGAGTCAATCAGAGAAAGACAAATACAATATGACTTCACTCATATGTGGAATTTAAGAAACAAAACACATGAACACAAAAGAAGGGAAAGAAAAATAAAATAAGATGAAAACAGAGAGGGAGATAAACCAAAAGAGACTCTTAACTATAGGAAACAAACTGAGGGTTGCTGGAGGGGAAGCGGGTGCGGGATGGCCTAAGTGGGTGATGGGCATTAAAGAGGGCATTTGACAGAATGAGCACTGAGTATTATGTGCAACTGATGAATACTAAATTCTACCTCTGAAACTAATAATACACTATATATTAATTAAATTAAATTAAAAAAAACTTTTAAAGACCTAACCAAGAATGAAGCAAAAAGTTGGAGGAAACTCCTTAACTAGAAATAATGAAAACAAATTAATCAATCCTGCTAGTTGAGCACCTCCAGTAACATTTTATTCTAAGTATAGAAAATGACTAAAATTGTGTTTCTATTGGAAGACGGTATCAAAGTGTATGTTGCCAAGCATTATTCTAGAAGTGTGTTGGGTAGTTAACTAGTACAAATATTAGACAACTATTCTTAATTTATGACTGTGGTGTTTAACAGTTTTTAAAAATGTCTAATGTTAGTTGTATTTTCTAATTTATTTTGGTGGACCCCCCTCTACATGAATAAACTTCAAGGAACACAAAACCTACACCCCTTATGTGGTTGGACCTGAACTTGTAAAGTGCAGGTGAGATTTACAAAGGATGGGAATAGTTTGATAGCAGCGGGGGTAATCACTGAAGATTTCTACAAGGAGTTGAACTACTCAGTGTGCGAGTCATCTCTGGGTTTGCCCAGATCAATGCTGGACAATCATTGCTTGGCATTGTTGTATTCAGCAGAAGAAATAAATGATTCACACCACAATGAATCATAAGGATGAGAAGTCACTACCGTTTCCTTTGACAGTGACCTCCACTAATTTTGAGACGCCACATAGGGTAAGTCTGTCAATCAACTATTGCATTTTTCAGTCATTCAAGTGGGAGTGCAGAGCAGTTCCACCTGATTTAAAACTTTGAAGTAATATGCTATTGCTCACCCCTGAGAGATAAATTTAAACTCATTACCTGTGGGCACCAATCCAAGACTGTGAAGGATTTCTGGTTCTTGCATATGTGTGTCATAAGGTTTTTACAATCTCTAGCTTTAGAGCCAATTGATTTTGGAATAATAACAAAGGCTCTGTTGAAAACCTGCCATTCAGAGGTGCAAACAAATCTCAGAAAAACCACAGATTTGGCAAATTACTGGGGACCGGGAAAAGGCCACATTTGAAAGGGAATGCCTAAAAGATACTTAGAAACCACCATACAATCATGGAAATGATGTAGAAGGAGCAGAGGAAGATAAACTTTAAGGTCTATATTTTCAAATTCTCAAATTATATTTTTAAAAAGGGTGACACTCAGAACAACTAAGCAAAAGGCTTTTATTAATCTAACTCCCTCCTTCCCCAGATCTTAAAATCTGATCGGAGAAAAACACATAATCATTTTGACTACTCTTATTTTCAAGTCCTGACCAACAATCCACTGGACCCTCAGTGTTACTTTATTATGTTCCCTTTGTCTACCAATTTACTCACTCTCCTAAATCATTCTTTCGTAGCCTTACATATGTCTTTAAGCCCCCAACACTCTCCCCCCTTTCCTGTTAGCTGGTGCCATTGCTTCCCTTTTCACTGAGACTACAGAATCAATCCAGGGAGAATGGCCCTATGTATGCACTTCTGAATGTATAATACACCTTGAGCAGATGCAGCGTTCTCTCTCCTGTTAACCCAGGGCGACTATCTGTGCTCTCTGCTAAGCCAAACACCTGTATTTACATTCAGTCCCATCCCTTTTCACCTATTCAAGCAGTGCCCCAGAAAATAGCCTATTTAAGCCATAAATTCTCTCTCTACACTGCTTCTCTTAGATCATTTTATCAGCACATGACTAAGGATGCACTCCTATTTTAAAAACAAAGAAAAAGCACATTATAAAAAGCTTTTTTAAAAAAAATCATACTCCACTTCCCTCTACTACTGCATAGCTACTCTGACTTTCTTTATCCTTCTGTATCTTTCTGTTGCTCAAATGCATCAAACAGTCTCTTACCTCAGGACCTTTGCGCATGTTCTAGATGCTACTGGACTCCCTTCTACTTGATAATTCTATGATTCTGCATCAGGATCACATTTGCTTCCTTCAGGCCTCTCCTGAAACTTCACCATATCATGAAAGCCTTCAGTGAGGACCCTTTATAATATAGCACCATCAAAACATATTTTGTTTCCACTATATCCTTTCTCCTAGTCCTTATTCCTTTCTGATACATTGTTTATTCATTTCCTAGCCCTTTAATTATAGTGTGAGTTCCATGAGAATAGGAGGCATTGAAAATGTTAATGATGATACTAGCCAATAAATATTATATATACATTATACATATTATATATGTATTATATATTATATGTGTATGTATATATATATATATATATATATATATAGAGAGAGAGAGAGAGAGAGAGGATGGCAATTGAAAAGAAAATATGTTATTTGTCAAGAGAATAACGATTAGCACAGGGGTAAAACTAATGGCTTCTCCAAATTAATTCAGTTGCCTTTCGAAATCAGTGAGAAATATTATATTATGTGGGAAATGGAATTAAAAACAAACAAGGGAAAGGAAGCATAGTTTACCCACCACCTGGACACACATGTAAGTAGTTGTTAAGATCCAATGCTCATTGGAGTATGAATAAAATAGGAATTCTACACATAGTCAATATGAATGTAAATTAATAAAGCCTCTTTGGAAAGCAAAGTTTGGAAATCAGTGTCTGTTATTATATTTCTTTCAACCAACATATTCTATTTGAGGCTCTACATTAGAGAAATAAGCACATAAGAGATCTTAAATGGGGCATGTATACCTGTATTAATTATTTAGTTAGAAATAAGGAAATAATGAATTCAGTCAAAAGAAAAAAAGGGAATGACCATATCTGTGGTATAGTACATCTTTAGAGACAAGACCTAAAATGCCAGGATAACATTATTACTCTTGAGTGGCTTTGCCTCTACAAAGATGCCCATTTCTTCATGCACCACACTCCCAATGATAGACACTGCTCGTTATGCCAAAACCAGGATGTCCTTCTAAGGTTAGGCAAGTCTGAGAGGTCTCGGTATGAAGGGACTTTGATGAATAACATTAGAATTTTTCCGTGCTCACTACCCTTCTCTGTGGAGAGCAAGGGTTCCCAGACGAGAATTAAACCTCCGGATGGCCCTGCCTATGTTTGACACCAGTCTGCAAGGGACTGGCATGCTCCTGTCAGGGACCTTCATTATGCTCTTCAGTCTGATGTTCTGGAGGTTGCTCCCCTGTTCATGTTTTGATATCTACACAGGAACTCAGGAGAAGAGACAAATAGACCACTGATCATGAGTGACGAAGAAAATAAAAACTTGCACTTGCGACAATATAAAGAAGCTTAATGGTTTTAAGAAATTTTCTTCACAAATCAATGTGTCGCAATTTCCATCATTATGTAGCAATGCTTTGAAAAATAAGTTTAGACACAGGTCTTCATAAGATGTGTAAGTCAGGCTTCTCCCGAATATCAGAACAAAGAACTAAAAGGACTTAGATACACAGAAAGAGATTGTTTTTAAGGAACTGGCTCATGCAATTAAGGAGGTTGGCACGTCCAAATTTTGCAGGGTGGGCTGGCAGCCTGGAGACCCAGAAAATGCTACAGTTCAAGTCGAAAGGCTCGTTGCTGCAGAATTCCTTCTTGCTGGGGGGAGGCTAGTTTTTGTTCAGTAATGCCTGCAACTGATTGGATGAGGCCTGCCCACACTATGGAGGACAATCTGCTAAATCATAGTCCACCAGCATAAGTGTTAATATCAACCAAAAACACTCAGAGAAACATCTAAAATATTGTTTGACCAGTATCTGGCTACAATGGCACAAGCTGACACATAAATGTAAACATCACACAAATAATGAAATTAATTTACAATCTTACCCTTGACCAATGTTTCTGTGATATTTCACAAAAATAAGCTTAGTACTCCTGCACAAGCTACAGATATTTTTCTCCATGTATTATTATATAAGATGCTAAACCAGCTTGAGTTTACAACAGGTGTATAAATCTTTCCTCTGAGAAAGAAAATCTATAGTGCTCTTTTTATTTTCTCAAACTCAGTAGAGACCCCATGTATAGCAAAATATAAAGCTAAAACTATAATGTATTTATGTAATGTGTAAATTTTATATTTTGTTTGCTCTGAAATGACACAAAGATGGTCTTGGATTAGGAAGCACTACAGGAGCAAAGACGGGAGCAGAGTTTTGCAGATGTAAAAGAATGTTCTAATTGATTATTGCTGCATAAGATATGGATGCATTTTTGCACTAAAACAAAATCACTGATTTTCTTCACCCATAGCTACAACCTAATTTCACTTAAGGTTCTAAATGCATAGTTGCTGGCTGTGTGAATAGCAAGGAAAAGAGCTATGTAATGAATGTGAGATTTAGTGTTTGTTTTGTTTGTTTGTTTGTTTGTTTGTTTTAGTGGTATTATATGCATTCAGTTGATGGGTCTCGGAATGTATTTGGGACCCATGTTTATAATAGAATGGTAAAAAGGTATAGATAGGGTAGGAAAGGGCACTATTTATTATGGAAGTCAAGTCCTCCATTTTACACACGAGGAAATTTACCACACAGATTAAATACTTTCCCTGTTCATAAACTTTTCATTGACAGAATAAGAACTAGTATGTAAATCTCCTAATACTAGTCTCTGGCCATAGAAATAAACTACAGTCACTCATGTACCCATAAACGAGAGTCATAATCTCCTCAGGTTTTTTTTTTTTAATTTGAGTCGATTATGATTTCTATACAGAAGGTGAAACTTTAGAGAAGAAATTAAGTCCAGATTAATCCTGTACCAATTGCTTTCCTTTCCTTCTCTTATCAGAGTGGTCTACTATGATAAATGCAGTTTTAATGTCTCAAATGAATCGCTTACCTTTGCATACAATGTGTGTGTGGGTTTTCAAATCTCCGTATGTAATATATAAACATGCAATTATACAATGTTCTTTTGCCACTCAAAATTATGGTTTTGTTTATGATATAAATACAGATTTATGCCAGGACTGTTATTCTCGATTATGTCATTGTATTACAGAGACGATCCATTTTCCTATGTTCAGGGATTTATCGTAATGAACAATGATGCCATAAACATTCGTATGCCTGTTTACTTCTCAGTTTCCAGAGTTCCTCGCTTTGGTGCTTTCGCCTTTATCTTGTGGGTGTGTACTGTGGCTCTATGCTCGCAGTTACCAGTGGCCATATGTTAATCATCTTACAGATAACAGACTGTTTTAAGCTGGTGGCGATTTCAACTTCCATCACATACAAAAATGCTGCCCCTTTTACTCCTTTCCCCCGTATTCCCCTTTTGATGTCATGATTTACCTTTTCATATGGTGCATGGACATTGCTGCAGCTGTAGTTCTGACACTTCTGTCCTCTCAACCTGCAAACTCCAGTTGAGGGAGCCCACTGCCCTATCACAGCGTCTGCGCGGCCAGAGCGTGACCTTCACTTACCCTTGGCCGCAGGTGCAGGGGCGGCCCGGGGCCTGGGGCGTTGGGGGGACCTGGAGCAGGGGCCGCGGGGCCTGGGGCACTTGGGGCAACTGGAGCCGGTCCTTGGGGGCCTGGGGCACTGGGAGGACCTGGAGAGGGGACCGCGGGGGCCTCGGGCTTGGGGGGACCAAGCCCGGGGCGCTGGGGCTCAGGAGCCGGCAGGTGCGAGGACGGCCAGGCCGCGGGCACCCGCAGGGAGCAGCCCCGGCCGCAGGGCCCACCTGGTGCGGGGCGGCCCGACTCGGGGCTCCCTGGGCAGGTGGGCGCCCCTCACTGACTCCCACCCCTGAGGGTGGGCTCCTGGCGGGCCTGCTGGGCGGGGGGGTGCACGGGGTAAGGTGAGCCTATGAGTCTCTCTGTCCTATCCCCTTCTTTATTTCTATGCTTCACCCAGGAGCTTCACCCCATCCCTCCCCTGGAAGGGATTTTCCTAGGAAGGGATTTTCTTGCACAATTAGTTGTTCAAATTGATGTTTTCAGGATGGACAAGCGCTAAAATTTCCGGAAATTTCCGCGCTACTCTTTTGCTGACACCGCTCCTCACTGGCCTATACTGTTCTTGCTCATTGAACTTTTAGTGAGCAGTTAGGCTTTGTTTTTGATTTTGATCTTGTTTTGCAGGAGGAGGGGAGCTGTTTCAATAGCGTAGCTGCGAACCTTCTAGCACATATGCTTTAATTGACAAATGTATGGATTTTGTTCTGGAGTGCATTAGAGAGCCATAGGGTTTGCATCAAGTCAGTTTTAGGAAATAATCTCCACAAGTTTTTCACAGTAGATTTTCAAATTTACACTCTCACCATTAATGCATGATAGTTGCTGTATTTCCATACTCCTATCAGTACTTGGAAGTAGCACTTATTTTCATGTTAGCCTTTTTTGTATGTGTAAACTTATGTCATTTTATTGATAATTGATGAAATTGACCACCTTTTTTTCTGCCCATTGAATATCATCTTATGTGAAGTCTTTTGGTCACTTGTTTTTTTTTTTTTTTTTTTTTTTCCTAGCAGGTCATTCATTTATCTTTTTCTTATTCCTGTTACATACAAAAAATCAGATATAAGAACCTCACTACCTTCTCCTAATTTGGTAGGTTTGTCTTTATACTCCTTTAATTGTGGTTTTTGAGGGACAGATAGTCTTAATTTTATTATAGTCCATTCTTTTGCTACAGTCAGTGCTTATCATAACATTTTTTTAAAAAAGCTATCTTAGCTCAATATCTTGAAGATGTCTTTCTGTAGTCTCTCTAAAATCTTTATTGTGGTACCTTTGTAATATGTAAACATTCTGAATGTACCCAGTAACATGATTCAAAATATGTGAAAGAAAAAAATCTATGGAGAAAAAGAGAAACAGATTTGACACATATAACTCTATGGGAGAACTTTAGCATATTTCTCTCAGTGGCTGATAGAATTAACCAAAGAGTCAATGAAGTTATACAATATCTATACAAAAATTAACAAATTTGGCCTAATTGACACAGAACACTTTACACAAAATTATAGTGTCCACATTCTTTTCTCATGGGCATCCACTCTTTATCAGATGCACCATATGCTGGGCCATAAAGCTAATAACTAACAATTTCAAAATGTTGAAATCATTTGTGTTTCATTAGAATTGAATCTAAAAATTACCAACAAATAGATAACTAGAAAACAACCACTTGCAGGTGGAAAAGAATATACACTACTAAGTAATTAATGAACTAGATAATAAACCAAAGTAGAAATTTTGAAAACACTTGAACATAATGATAACTCATAACATATGATCTTTTGCAGCATATAGTTATGTCGCCAATAAGAGGGAGATTAATTTTAAATGTATACACTAGAGAAGATGATAGAAAGTAAATTACTGATTAAATCTTCTATTTCAAGAAGCTAGAAAAATATTAAGGAAATAAAACCTGAGGAAAAAAGAAAATAAATAAGCAAATCTAGAGAAGGATACAATAAAAGAGAAGACAAACATACAATAGAGTAAATCAACAAAGGTAAAAGCAGTCTATTAAAAAATGAAATTAATAAGCCTGTAAGATATCGCTTCTCAGCCTTTTGGCTAAGATCAAGTGTAGCCTGTAAGATAATAAGAAAAAAATAGAGAAAATAAAAGTTATGAATATTAGTATTAAAATAAGGGTCTCACCCCTTATCTTACAGATGTCCATAAAGTAATAAGTGGATATCGTAAACAACGGTGGTTCAGTTTGTATCACACAGATATTCCACCAAATAGTTATCTTACCAAAAATAACTAAAGAAGAAATATAAATTATAAAGAATTTGCTATCATTTTTAAGGATTATGGATGACGTGGGCTCCCATGAAAGAACAGGAATCCTGATGAGCAGGAGCTTGCCTGCGTTCAAAAGCTTTTAGAGACGTCTTGAAAGTAGATAGGGGTGATGAGTCTACATTTACATTATATCCACATTGTGAATGTAAGGAATGGCACTGAATTGTACACTTTAAAATGACTAATGGTTAATTCTATGTTATATAGATTTTACTTCAATAAAAATATATTTAAATAAGTAGTGAAATATAAAAATCATATCCTCTAGCTTTGGTCCAAGATCTTAAACATCTTTAGCCAATAAGTTCCTCACTTGTCTTATTGTCTTTCAAGCTGTGACACTGAACATTTTCAACCATGATTCTCCTTCATTAGTTCCCATTTGCCTTAAGCATATGATCAAATTCCTGAAGGAAACTCTGTAGGGAAATCTCTAGTACCAGGTGCCCATAAAGTCTCTGTGCTTATAGTTGAAAAAATAATAATACAAATTGAATATATATGTTATATATGTGTGTATCTTATGTTACATATGTAAATTAGCATGCCTTTCTCTTTTCCAGTTATTTATTCTACCAAAGGAAGCCACAGGAGAAATTAGTTTTGTTATAGAGGAAATGAAAGAGAAATGAGGAGTTAATGTCCAGATTGGGCACACAGATGGCTCATTTCAATTCCTAGAACAGCACTGTCCAATAGAAATATAATGTGAGCCATATAGATAAATTTAAATTTTCTGGAAGGCACATTTTTTTTTGAAAATAAAAAGAAACATTAAAATCATTTATCAAATATATTTTTAAAATAATTTCAACATATAACCTATATGAAATGTTACTGAGATACTTTACAATAGGTTTTTCATTAATCTGCAAAATATGTAGTGCATTTTATACTTACAGCACATCTGAATCTGAACAATCCACATTTCAATTACTCAGTAGCCACTTAGTCTAGTGACTAGTGTATTAGATAACACGGCCCTAGAAAGCCCTTGAAGTACTTACTGATGGTTATACATTGTTAAAAACAGTGCTTTTTAAAAAATATATTTAAAATATTTAGTGCTTCTATACAAAAGCCAAGCCTATTTGAATTTCAATGTATCATCAAAAGAGTAGCCCTTATTTTCTCAAGAAGTGAGAAAATCCTGTTCTTTTTCTTCTGAGTTGAGAGGGTGAGAAATGATACGGATCAGGAGGGAAGCACACAGTCATAGACTGATTGTATCTTGGCTACAGAACCTGCAAATTTAAATTCTGAAGAGGATGGTAACTGAAACCCCAAAAACATTCATTAGTGTCAATCAGGGTGGTCTTATTACAAAAGCGTAGTTGACACAATGTAAAAATAGCTGTCTTGCATGGGTAGAGAGAGGAAAAAGGAATGAGTCAATAGACTTAAATCTTAATGGATTTTTCTGGTGTGTAATCAGTACAGAAAATGGGCATTTCTGTGAGTGATGAAGTTCCCTGAGTTGAAGGCCAATGTCCAGAGAGCTCTCAGGAGAAGGGCATTGGCAATAGATAGTAAAAGCTAATAAGTGGCTAGTCTTTATTCAAAAGCAGGGTGAAATGTGTGCACTCAGAGGTGTGCTGTTCAAACACGTTAAGGGAAGGGGGATCAAAACCTGTCCTGGATAAGTTAGCAACAATGGAAAGATAGCAACAACTGAACTTTTCTCTCGACAGGGGACAAGAATTCAAATCATCTGGATTTGACCAGACTATCTGACTTCCAGTGGGGATCCTGGACTACACAGGAGACGACATAAAGACCAAAGCTGAAAAGGCAACATTACCCTCCAATGACAAACAAAATCAGACAACCCTGC
The DNA here is from genome assembly GCF_905146905.1 of Nyctereutes procyonoides. Lineage (NCBI taxonomy): Eukaryota > Metazoa > Chordata > Mammalia > Carnivora > Canidae > Nyctereutes > Nyctereutes procyonoides. The sequence goes on from NW_026575046.1 coordinate 8,040,771, forward strand.
TATCGTTTATATGCACTTCAAAAAACAAACAGAAAGAAAAATTGGAAGTTCACCATGAGACAGGGTTACAGAACAGAATAAAAAAGGCTTTTAAACCCCAAAGAGACTAAAATGAGTTAATTAGTAAGTAAAAGTGTTCTCCCACAAACCCTGGTGTCCTAAGGCTCAAGAGGCCTAAGTAGAACCATAAAAGGCTGCTTTTCTGCAAATTTGTGTGTAAACTTGTCACCATATTATGTGCCTCTGTGGTATCATTTTGCATGATTGCAATTGCTCTTCTTCAAATAGAGATATTTAGGTCGAATTTCCTTCAGTCATCCTTTATAAAATGTCAAAGGACCATAAGGAAATTTGTTGTCCCAAGAGATCCAATTCCAAGGCATCACTTGTGTCCGTTATTTCTATATGTCATAAAGATTCAGTCAACACTGACATTCCTCAGTCTCACAACCCTTGCACTTATGTACAGATTCACATGCCAGAGAGGTCCTGTAACAACATAACCTCTACCCTGGATGCATTATTTGCAACAATGATCAAATCCCCTTTGTCTCAAGACATTCCCACTGTTTTTCGACCTGTAGGCTCATTTGTAAGGAATCTCTATTCCTTAGAAATCAGGCCCAGAATCCCTTATAGGTTGAGCAACCTCACACTATATTTCATTAAGAGACTTTTGTAAATATGTTTGCACTTAAATTCACCCTGAAAAGCTTTACATTAGGCCTCATCTTGTCCTGTCATTTCTTTGACAAGCTATCGGTAAAAAAAAAAAAAAAAAAAAAAAAAAAATTCCCTTAAAAATACTCTTTGAAATATCTAATAGCTGGGCTTACCAAAGACAGAATTATGCTATAAAATTATGCAATCATTTAATTAATCTTCAAAATAATTATTTGAGGAATGAGCATCATCTCTAGCATTTTATAAATGAAGAAACTGAAATTTGGCAGTTAAGTAGGGACCAGCAGTGAATTCTAGCCAGGTACTACCAGTTTTGCTTGAATATATTTTCTAAAAAGAAATGTTCTCATTGAAAAAAAAAAAGACAGCAAATTACCCATTAAGATAATTTTGAAAATAATGTTATTGCTAATTATATTGTGAAAAAATTGACTGGATAAGAATATTTTTACTTAACATAATCATAAGTAGTATTTATGGTCTTTTTTACCTCCCTTGTTATTAACAGTCTCTGCTTTAATTCTGACTATGAAATATTCAATACTCAAATTGACATTTAATAAGAGTTCCATTGATTAAATAAAACTCTTTAAAATTTCAGTTATATAAATACTGCCTTTCAAAGTATGATATAAATATTTGCTACCTTTTCTTCTATTTCAAAGTTCATGGAACAGAAATACAATGTTAAAAATAACAAGCTATAACATTTATCAGCAATTCCTTTGAAAATAGTGCTATAGAAAATAACATGGATTTCAGAGAGAATAATTCTAATCCCTTGCTCTCCAAATGAGGATGATAAATGCAATCATAAGGTGACAAAAAAGACACAAGGATGGATTGCTTAAGGAATAACACAAATTTTCTTTGGAACTAGAGTATTAACTTATCAAGATATTATATAAAAGAAAGCTAAATTGTAGTCATTTGGCATTCAAAGAATAACAAAGAAATGCTATTTATGAAGGGCAATAAATAGATAAATTAGGAAAGGGAAAAGAAAGGTATCATAGAGAAAATTATTACTCATTTTTCGTAGATACACTAGAGTGTTTTATGACAAGTGTTTGCTGAGTTTTAAAAACTTATGCCTATGAATTAAAATCACTGAAATGTGAAACTCCGGAATTACAACAGTATGTAAAAATAAATTTAGAAAATGAAGGCTGAAATTTTGTAAACTTACTCTTTAAATGTATAATTTTTAAGCATGTAAGTAATGAATGAACACATTCATGAATGTATCCACCATACCTTCTAGTTTAAGACAACATACTGAATACATGCTACAGCCATCCCCTTTTATGACAAATACTGAAATTAAAAAATATATATATAAACTAATAAGTTAGGGCATAAAAATTAAATAATTAGATAATAGCTCTGGAAAATATAAAAGGCAGAGAGTAGACTCACTAAAAGATGAAAAGCAGGCAACAAACAATACGTTGAAGATGAAAAACAGATTCTAAAACACTATTACATAATTTTTCCACTGAAGCATACAATTGCATTAATCCACACCTGGAGATACTATCATTTATACAGTGCCATCCAACCTCTATCTAATCAGTTCTTCTGTAAATTCTGCAAAAAGTTATTTGGTATATTAATTAGGATCCAATAAAGAAAGATAAAGTATAATTTGAACAAAAAGGTTCAATATGAAAAGTTATTAATAGGATTAGAATAACAATAAATTGCTTGAGTCTGTGTGTGAGGTGAGGGAGAGAATTGTCAAAGGATACTTCAGGTCTGAGAGAAGATAACCAAGAAAGTAACATACTGAAGGCAAGACTCCCCAGAGTGGATGAGAGTATCAGATTAGACCTCTTTGAAGACAGTGGTTGGAGCTGACAGAAAGGTGGAGACATTTTTTACTATTTCTGGCCAGAGTTGATAGCTGGCAGGTGGAGAACCACCTGCTGAGATAATAAAATTCACGAGCAAGCTGCCTGTACACTTGCTCCAGATTTGCTGGAGAGCCAGCTGAAAACACTGACTAAACCCACTAGGAAGCTTCTGGAAATATTGGAGTTGGAATTGGAGAGGGGGAGTTGGTGTTGACTCTTTGAGAAGCTGTCACTTGGAAAATGAAGGCAGGCCAGTTGTGGTGTCCTTAGGAATGCCACTCATCTCTTGCCAAAGTGCCAGTTATGTCTGGAAACCAGCCAGCTGGGGAACGGTGTCCTGGGAGAACAAAGGAGAGGTGCCTCTTGCTGCTGGCCACCAGAACAGTGCTAGATAATACCACAACTCTGTAGGAGCACAGGTTAAAACAGCACATCACTACAGCAGCCAGAAAGAAAAAATCATTTTAGCGTTCACTACTGACAAGGCTTAACATTGTACTGGCTGACAAAAAAAAAAAAAAAAGTAAATGAATAAATAAATAAATATTTACAAGGCCTAATCTCATTGTCACAGAGCAGGGAAGCAATAAATTAATTCCTAACATAGCCCCTTTGGCTATTCAATTACCCAGCTTTCATATGTACCCGTCTACACATATTTAAACTTCCTTATAGAAGCAACCAACCTATATTTACACCTAAAAAGATACAGCTACTTTCCCTATTAATGAAGAAGTTCTCATCATTTTCTCAAAAATGATTTTCTCAGCCCCAAGCTGTTGCATCCACTATTGACCATATGACGCTCCTCAAATTCTATCAGTCTCATCCCACCAAACATTCTGTTCCCTAACACTAGTTCGCCAGTTAACTTACCAAGACTTTTACACAAATTTTTTAATAAAGAAAAAAATGCTCAGCTAAAACAAATAAATGCATGCATATAAAAAGCAAAAAATATCAAAAATTACTGTGATCTTTATTGCCTTAATTGGAAACTATCAATATAGATGGTTTCTTCTTCCACCATTCCACCATAGATGGTTTATTCTCCCTACCCTGCTCAAAAACATCCACTGGTTGAGGTTCTTCACCCAGTGGAATAATCCAAACCTCAAGTAAAGAATGGTCTGAGTCCTCAAATATCCTTTTTTGGGGAGACTGCTACAATTTTCCATTGACCTGTACTATTGGACATGGAAAAAAGTAAGAGACGCCAGAGAATGTGCTGGGTTCCAGTCATAGTGCTCTTTGTCCCACTTTCCTCTCAATACTCAGAATCAATTACGCTGGTAGAGAAACCTCTTTTCTGCATGTTGGTTCTATGACATAAAGAGCAAAAATGGCTTGGTATCATCCTGCAATTCAGCAGAACTTTTATTGTGTCCCTTAGTGGAAGGATTCTCTCCTTGGATACTAAGACATTCAAACAGCAAAAACAAAGCCCAACATTGCTGTAATGGAAAGAAAAAAAAATGATCAACAAGTTGTTTAATAAATGTTAAATTGGGAGAAATGACTTCCATTTCCTACCCTTGAATTTCAGACTCATATATTCCGTCTGTGGGAGACATAGCACCATAGAAAGGTCTCTATAAGACAGAACTTATCTTTCTAGGAAGTTTACTTCATAACTTCCACCGTAACAGTCTTTGCAGCATGTTCCCGTCTTGACCAGAATGGCCAGGGATCAATTTTAACTCATAGCTAGTGTCTCATCATCCCAGAATTTTTTTAAAGAATTTCCTTTTCCCCAAGGCACTGTCACCTCTCCTATGTTTCCTTTAGGGAAAGCTCTGAGTAAGACTCACAGTGTAGACTTACACCATAGACGCAGGATCCTATTTCAAGAGGAACCAACCTCCCTGATTCAGTGTCCTCTGAATTGATGCACATCTGCAAGCTAGTGAAGAAACCACGGTTTTCTACTGTGATGACTCAAGTCAGGTTTGCCTACTAGAACTTTATGTGTTTGTTTTCCTGTACATACACATCAAGAATTACTCTAGTAGACTACCTCTATATCATCCCTAGGGACGTCATGATCAATTAGCCAACAACAAAGGTATCTGTGGGCCAAGGCCTAATGACTACCAGTTACCTCTGCAGCCCTTTTTAGTATAATAATTGCATGCTTGCTTTGATAGTTAAGTGTTGCTACTTGCATTCTTCCACTTAAGAAACTCCATCCATCTCCATCGGAATTAGCAAGCTGATCTCAGTGGTGCCATCCCCTACAGTTATTCTTGCATACAAAAGGGAGCAGCCACAGAGATTTTCATGGATGCAGGCGCTCTGCTCACTCGTATATTTATTAATGCCTTTGGTTTTTATATGCTTTTTTTCTTTTGAATCAAATTATACATACCTTGAAATGATACATTTTATTCTAGTCATAGTTCTAGTGGCAAGAGAATATGTTTGTGGTAGGTCTTTAGGGAAATCGTATCCCCTTTCACTACATTCTCCCTACTTGAGGTTATCCCAGGGTTTTTGAGCAGAAGAAAGCTAATCTTGTCAGACACTGGAAGGCAAACTACTTCTACTGATAAATGAGTCTTGGAGTGACTTGGGAGTTCATACTGTCAATTTTATCTCAGCCCAACCAGATGTCTTTATTACAGCTTTCAGGATCCAATTATTTACCAAGAGATGGCCTAAATTTCACACTAAAAATTTGGTATGGCTGTAAATTCAACTGAGCTTCAATTCTGTAACATTCAAAGTTAAGTTTGCATTTTGTTTTCAGCAGTATTTTTCCTGTGTCTATAAGAATACTGCATTCTTTTAGGACTGTCATGGAAGATCTCTGGCTGTCACACCATGGCTTGATCAAAAAATTGATGGACCTGAACTTGCCATTTTGCTTTGTTAGCTCTTGTGCGCTCTAGGAGAGTCTATTCTATAATATGGTTTTATAGTTATCATTATTGCTTTATGGATCAAATGCAGTAGCTCTTTGGGTTCCCAAAGTCTGTGCTTTAGTTGGCACTTCATCACAAACAGCCACACATGATAGCTTGATTGATTATGATACAATAGATCACTAACATTTTATTTCCTATAAACAAAGAGATCAGCACTGCACTCAAGCCAAATACCATGACCAAAACATTTCCAAAAACCTTATCTTTTGTGTCAATCTCTAGGGACTACTTCTGTTATCGATTATCTTTTATTTGGAGTTCCATTAAACAGAAACAAAACAGTAATTTAAAGAGGAAAATTTTAATATAGGCAAATATTAATAGGGGATTAAATAACAGGAAATTGTCTAAGAGAAAAAGAAGCAACTCTAAAGGATGCTCTAAAGCTGAATGAATTACCCGAGAAAGGGAGGATTTTGAAAGGAAAACATTGTTCCCCAAAGCTTGGATTCAGACTTCAGTGGGTAAAATGTGGTAAACACCCAGTTCATGTCTCTGGGCTGTCCTCAGCAACAACCTCTCCATAGGCTGCAGAGTTTTATGGTAAGCAGAGAAAAGCCTTCTGGGATGTGGGGAAATTAGCCAGTAAATTTCTTGTAAGCTAACTTGCTTACAAGTCACTAGTGTAACTGGCTGTCTGGCCAAAAGGTTATCAGGACTTTTGAAAAGGTGTTAGGGGTGTTGACCCATCAGAATGTCATCACTGGCAAATATCTGGATAGGGAACTGGATAGGGAGCTCATATAACTCATTAGCTGACTTTGGGAGTTTCACTGAATTCATATGTCTAAAATATTCACACAGAGATGCCACTTACCACTAGAAACTATGAAAGAAGGATGTGTATTCTGGGGGAAGTTGTTCCTGAGGAGTTGCAGCTTGCTGCTGGCTGGAGAATCACTGATAGAAAAAGCCACACACTGTGAGGGGGGCACAACTAGATGAGTATACTAGAAGAAAAAAAGGAACAAAAATTTTTAAAAAATTCTGTTGTCTCTACTTTACCATTTGACAACAAGGATAATATTTTTCTGGATACAAAGGAGAGATAGTATACACCCAGCTCCATTATCAAAGATCAAATGAAAGATTGAATTTGGAGCTGAGTCAATCCATTGATAACTGGAACAATACACTCTAAATAAATGTAACCTTTTCAACTGTGAAGGCTCTTAATAAGTTTAAATCATTATATAAAAGCATCTCCAAAGTATCCTGCAATCTCAGAGCACGTTATTTAAAATATAACATGGCTATAAACTATGTCACTTTCTTTAGCCAGTGATTATTAAAATTTATTCATAAACATATGGAAATTCCTTAAAATGATGGTGATTGGGTTATCAAGGCTGATTCATTTTGGCATAGCTGTATGGTTCTATCAGTGAAAGAATTTAACATTCTACAAAAGATTGTTATAATTAAATGTAGATGATTTGTCCAGTTTGATTTGATTCAACCATATATGTAATGTAATGATAATAAAAAAAAATATGTAGCTGGCATACCCAAACTTATTCTGGTCAGTGTTTAGGAGACAAGAGCAAAAATAATTGTGTAGTAGGGCTAACAAATGGAGATCTATAAAGTGATACATGTGTTTTAAAAAATAATTGGTTTGAAACACAGCAGCTCATACTATAGAGAGCTTTTACTGACCAGGAAAGATTTTCTTTTTGGTATAATACTTCCAGCTATGCAAAGTTAACATCTGGTTTGTATAACTGAAGCCATCAGTTTTGTTGTCGTCGAAGCTGTTGTTGTTTGTTGGCAATTGGATACAGTGAATAATTCAAATAACTGGGGTAGCTAAAGAAATTATAATACTCCAGGTCACTCCAAGACACTTGAATACACACACATACCCAGAATCTAAAAATTTTTGACTTCCTATAATTAGTTGAAATTTATTCTTTTAAGATGCCTTTTATCTTTTTAGTGGGAGGGAGCTTGATAATCATTTTTTTTTATCTTCCAAGATTGCACTTAATATTTCTTGTATTCTCTTTATTTCTCCAACATATATGCCTGGTATGTGGTCACTTTCTTAAAAAAATTGACAAATGTATATGAAATATCTATGTCTACAGATATAGGTAGATATAGATAGATGTATCTGTAGATGTGATGTAGATTTATGTGAAAAAAAAGGATAGTTTGTGGCATTCAGGAACACTGTGAAGCCTCTTCTTGTCATGTTTTATAATGTCTTTATCAATTTATCTTGTTGGAATTTTTCATCAAATAATCAACTACCGTGTATGGTATAATACTTGGCAGAAAAAAATAACAAATCTTTTGTTAATAATGAAGGGAAGATTTTGATTTCTGGAATGGTAGGAGTGGCATTTTGGTGAGTTTGCTTTCTCCAAACTCATGAAAATACTGGCAGAACAGTGAATCGTAACCGTTTCAGAACCGTGGAAATTGACCAAATTCACAAAAAAAAAAAAATGAACATCATCTATCCAGGGGATACATCAGTAAGAGAGAGGAGTCTGTGATGCTCTAGTTTGGTGCTATTCCCACCCTTTTTTTCTCCTGAGCTTCCTGGTGGGATAGCTCTGAAAATCCTCCAGCTTTACAATCAGCAGAAAATACTGATGTCTTTTGGAGCCTTTATAGAAGAACCACCTCCAAACAGAGGCCCTTTGTTTATACTAGAAGCTCCCAATTTGATGCAAATTGGAAGAAAAGTACAGTGAAAACATTCAAAATTCTAAATTCTAAAGAGGAAATAATCAAATGGAGGAAATTATCAACTCATAAAAGTGGAGGCAAGAAACATAGAGAAGCAAAACAAAGAGCACCAAATAAGACAAAAAATAATCAAACGATGGGGGAAATCACATAAAAGCAAAGTTACTTAACTTTTCAGTTCAAAATCATACTGTCTCAAACCTTATAAAACAAAATATTTATTCCTATGCTATTTAAAAGAGACATATATAAATATCATGTCACTTATTTGCTGAAGTTAAATGAAAAATGCTTATTCAAACAAAAGCCAAAAGAATGCTACATAATTTTCAATTAGACAATAATATACATAAGACAATAAAAGTAAGTATGGTCACATAAAATGATACATGACTCAGTACACCAAGAAATAAAGCAAGTGTTGTAAGGATTCTAAACCAATGAAGGTTCGTATAACATTGGTAAGCCTATGCTTTGGCAAAAAATACTTCAGGATACAATAAGGCATTAACAAATAAATCTGAACATGATAAAAACATAAATAAAGCAATTGTACTTTTATATCTCCTAAGGAAATACTAGGTGGTGTTCACAATAACGTATCGTTTCTAATAGCAAAGAAAAAAATATATACAAGGAAATAATAAAGTAATATTATAAGGTAAGGTCATGAAAAATAATAAAATAGAGCTACATTTATTAAAGAGAATATATGCCAAAAATAATGAGTAAAGAATATTTCAGAAAAAAATATACCAAGATTCTTTTATAGAAACATTTGGAAGAACGGAAATAATGAATATGTGTTGTAAAATCTATTGTGTAAAGAAAGTATATCAGTGTGTAGCACATGTAAGGCTTCAATTGCTTTAATCTGTAGATGATACATGTGTATTTACTTTTTAAAATTTGTTTAAAGATTTTATTTATTTATTCATGATAGACATAGAGAGAGAGGCAGAGACACAGGCAGAGGGAGAAGCAGGCTCCATGCAGGGAGCCCGACATGGGCCTGGATCCCAGGTCTCCAGGATCACGTCCTGGGCTGAAGGAGGCATTAATCCACTGAGCCACCTGGGCTGCCTTACCTGTGTATTTATCTTGTTAATTCTCTTTTACCTAAATACTTTTAATACACTATATCTTATGTGTGTCATGTTTTATAATTAAAACATTTAAAAATCAGATTGATGTCATCATTAAAGATGTTAGTTTTTTTAAGATGTTAGTTTTAATATATCGATAAGCATATATATTATATATATATAAATATATATATAGTTTTTGACTTATAAAAAAATGAAATGAGAAAATAGTAAACTAATCATATTAAATTGCAGTGAGAACTTGGGAGTGTATACATCAACTCCCAGCTTCCAAAAGTCGAAAGACTTTTCACAAAATTATATAGCTTTCATATTATACAGGCCCATCAAACATAGAGAACCTTGTATAATGATGATATTCAAAGAAAAAATAATCAAATTAAGTGATAAAACATTACTATGAATATCTTTCATATTTAATTCCACATTTAAGAATGAATTATAGCTCAAGACACTAACAGGTCACTTTAAACTTATGTAATATTTAACTTTATATTTTAGACACTTTTCTTGCAAAGAAAGTAAGCTTTAACATAAAATAAATATTTACATACATTTATCTACTATTTTATTCTATAATGTATAAAGTCATGTTAGTTTTAATGATGTGTATGTAAGATATAAGCAATTCATAATTTGTGCAGTTCTTTAAATCACATTACAATCATCTAAACAATAATTATAAGTCAACTCAATAATGGGATTTTTTTTCTTTTAAAATTAATTGAAAAAATTTAAATTAAAATAATTTAAAATTATTTAGGGCATCCTTTCCGTTAGCTTCACACTGTTCTAGGTGTTAGGGATACCCCAATAAAAAATAAATAAGTATCTTATACGCTTGAAGTTTACCTTCTAGAAAATCAATTTCTAAAGTTAACAACCCATGAAGAAAATTTTTCACAGATAATATGAATTTGGTCTTAGATTTCTTGATACTTTATACACTTTATGATGCCAATAACTGATCAAGAGCCAAAATTCTTGTGCACATGATGATTAGAGTGACAGAAATAGTAATGATAGAAAAATGATAGTTCTTTTTTTACAATACAGATAGAAACTTCTGACACTTTAAACAAATGAAAATTGTTTCTTAATGCTAATTTTGCACAGCATATCTAGATTTGAAATACTACTTAACATTTAATACCCCTCATGGTAATGTTTTATCATCAAATATTATTTTGAATCAAATTTTATAATTTGCATTTTCTAAGCTATATCAAGTATATGTTAGATATTAAGTCAATTTATAAGTGCATTTACAGAAATAAATAATTTATACATTTAACAAAAAATAAGTTAAATATGAGTCACCACAATGATTATTTTCTTTCAAAAATATTGAAACACAAAATACTTCAAATACATTTTTTCCCAAACATTTAATGTGATCTTTATTATTTCCTGGCAATTCTTCAATGAAATGATTACTATAAAATCACTAGTAAGCTATTGATTGAACAATGTTGTTATTTTAAAAACTTGAAAAACCAAATTAGATCTAAAAGTCTTTTGTATAATATCTCAAAAATATATATTAAATTATTTAAAGAATATTAATAAAACAATTAATGCATGCCTGTGTATAAAATAGTATAGTTCTAAAGTTTTATTGTTGTTATTCAATCACAAAGTTGCTTAAAAAAAAAGATTTTCATGTCCCAGATAATTGTTTTCTAAATATTTAAAACATTTCTTGTCTAATTACCTCTGGAAATAGATCAAACCACATGCCACTTAGTATATACCTAGAGGGCATTTCCTTGAAATTATGTGTTGCAGAATCAGGGACAAATCCTAAAATGACAATTACCTCTACACTGTCTGCTGTATTACAGATATTATATAAGTGATTATAATGGAGCAAATTGAGTTGGCTCCAATAGTTCAAGAACAATCCACTTATTTGATGTCATCAGAATGATCATTCCGTTCAGATGAGTGGATATATGCCCGTGCACCTCGTAGCTTATTAAAGCACATCATTTGGCTTTCCTTAGTACACATTTCCAATTCTGGTATCTGGGCCCCAACCAAATTGTTTGGGACTAGAACCCTACAACCTGCTGAAATCAGTGTTAAATAAGGCTGCAGTAATTGATCTGATTGCAGATGTAATTATTATGGAATTTCAGGGACTTAGCCAACAGTTTCTCAACACTTTCAAAAACATTTTGTGAATTACTTCAACGTTTTCATTACTGAAAAATTGTCCTATGCTTTATTATTATCCTTTCAAATGCTGTTTGAGGGTTTTAAAGTGTGGGGTTATCCTTGTGTTTCTATAGCCTATTAAATACAGAGATAGATTGCCCCATTTTATATATACACATAAATAGGAGGCACATGGGTGACACCAACAAAGAATAAAATTATTAGACAAATGTTGAATTATGCACTTGCCACTTTGGAAATAAGCCTGGCATATCCGTTACTTAAGCAATCTAATTGGTCTGATACTGAATCTCTTGTCAGCATTTCTATTTATCTGTGAGGCGCAGAGAAGAGGTTAAAAGCATAAAAACTAAATCATATGACTTTACCAATTACCACCAAAGAATGAATTTAATGAAAATAGTGGATTTGTGGGACTCATATGTTGGATTTTTGTGGTTGAGTTGAGTCTTGGCGGTAGACAAATATCATTTGGCTGTGAAGGAAAGTGAAAAATGTGGCTATATCCCCAAATCTCCTCTATCTTAAGACTATTAATGAATGTGTCAGTGGAAAGGTAGTAAAGGAAGAAAAACGAGACAAAAGATAATTGATAGAGTAGGATCTCAGAGGAAATAGAGGTAGTTACGACATGGAGAGAATTTTTCTTCTTCCATTCATAATTGAATATGGAGATAATAACAAAAAGAAATCTGCATTAGTAGAAAATAAGATTTGAGATTTTTTTCCTGATAGTCTAATTTTCTCTTTAATAAAGCAAAAATATTTTCCCAAACTAAATACATTGTATTGGACAAGGTAAAATCATATGTACCTTCTTTCATTTGCACTCAGATGCATAAGGGCCTGGAACTTTCTTTAGCAGGAGATCAAGAGTTCACACAGCCTGTGCTGGGTTTATTACTTTGTGTGGGAATATCTTTCTTTGTTTCAGGCTCAAAGAATGTTCTTTTGTCCTTACTTGAAGTTTGAGTGTCAGATGGCACCTGGGCCACCTCACTATGGTATCTGCCCTCTATGGGGAGTGGACTCTGTCTTTCTCCTAAAAAACAGGAGGGATCCACACAGGTAAATTGTCCTGTGAAAACTGTTAGATTTATGGACCTTGCCCACTATTGAAGCTGATATTGTTCTATTTGTATAAGCAAAGTGTTGTTTCATATCTATACATGTTTTTTTTATTTTACAGTGGATGGCCCTTTAGAAACTCTGATACAAAACTTAAATGCAGTATTATTAATTATTTGGATTTGTAAATCTTTACAGGCATACTGCATTTTATTATGCCTCATTTCATGTTTCACAGATACTGTGTTTTTTGTTTTTGTTTTTCTTTTTTTAATTGAAGGTTTGTTGCAAACCTGTGTTGAGCAGTCTGTTAGCACCATTTTTCTAACAGCATTTGCTCACTTTGTGTCTCATTGATGCCTTTTGGTAATTCTCACAATATTTCAAATGTTTTCATTATTGTATTTGTTGTGGTGGTCTGTGATCAACAATATTTGATGGTACCACTGTAATTGTTTGGGGGCATCACGAATCATACCCATAGAAAACAACAGACTTAATCAATAATCAATAAATGTGTGTTCTCACTGCTCCACTCTTTGGTCGTTCCCATGTCTCTCCACCTCTCCCCAGGCCTTCCTATACCCTGAGACAACAATATTGAAATTAGGCCAATTAATAACCCCACAATGGCCTCTAAGTATTCAAGTGAAATGAAGACTCACCTGTCTCTCATTTTAAATAGAAAGCTAGCAATGCAGGCACCTGGATGGGTGGCTCAGGTCATAATCCCCAAATCCTGGGATTGAGCCCCGCATCAGGCTCTCTGCTCAGAGCCTGCTTTTCCCTCTCCCTCTGCCTGCCACTCTGCCTACTTGTGCGCTCTCTCTCTCTCTCTCTCTCTGGCTAATAAATAGTTGGGGGGGGGGGGGGAGAGAGAGAAAGAGAGAGAGAGAAAGCTGGTGATGGTTAAGCTTAAACTTAGGGAAGGTGTCAAAAACTAGGCCTCTTACACCAAATAGCCAAATTATGAATACAAAGGAAAAGTTCTTAAAGGAAGCTTAAAGTGTTACTTCAGTAAATTCAAATGGTAAGAAAGTAAGATAGCACTACTGCTGCTATGGAGAAGGTTTTTGTGGTCTGGAGAGATCAAACCAGCTACAACATTCCCTTAAGCCAAAGCCTAGTCCAGAGCCAAGGCCCCAACTCTCTTCAATTCTATGAAGGCTGAAAGAAGTTGAGGAAGCTGCAAAAGAAAAATGTAAAGCTAGCAAAGGTTGGTTCATGATCTTTAAGGTTGGTTCATGATCTTTAAGGAAAGATCATGACCTTCATTATATGAAAGTTCAAGATGAAGCAGCAAATAACAATGTAGAAGCTTCAGCAAGTTATTCAGAAGATCTAGTTAAGATAATTAGTAGAGGTGGTTATATTAAACAACTGATTTTCAATGTAGAAAAAAATAGCCTTGTGTTGAAAGAAGATGCCATCTAGAACTTTCATAGCTAGAGAGAACAAGACAATTTCAGGCTTCAGAGTCTCAAAGGACAAGCTGATTGTTTTGTCAAGGGCTAATGCAGCTGATGACTTCACAACTTCACAAATTGAAATGCTGTTAAACACTGTTTACCATTGTGAAAATCCTAGGGCCCTTAAGAACTATGATAAATCTACTTTGCCTGTGCTCTATAAATGGAACAACAAAGCTTGTGTGAAAGCACATCTGTATGGATTTGGTGAGTATTTTAAGCCCACTATTGAGACCTACTGCTCAGAAAAAAAGAAAGATTCCTTTCAAAATATTCCTGTTCATTGACAATGCACCTGGCTACTCAAGAGCTCTGATGAAGATGTGCAATGAGATTAGTGTTGTGTTCATGCATGCTAATGCACCTAGTTTGCAGCCTATGGATCAAGAGTTAATTTCAATTTTCAAGTCTTTTATTTAAGAAATACATTTTGTAAGGCTAGAGCTGGCATTGTGATTCATTGGAGAGATGTGGGCAAAGTAACTGGAAAACCTTCTGGAAAGATAACCCTTTCTAGAGGCCATTCAGAACATCTGTGATTCATGGGAACAGGTGAAAATATCAAATGAACAGGAGTTTGGAAGAAGTTGGTTCCAAGCCTCTTAGATGGCTTTGAGGGATTTAAGACTTCAGTGAAGGAGGTAACTGCAGATGTGAAAATAGCAAGAAGTCTGAAAAATGTGACTGAATTGCTACAATCTTGTAGGAAAGAAACTTGAACAGATGAGTTGCTTCATATGCATGAACAAAGAAAATGGTTTCTTGAAATGGAAACTACTCCTAATGAAGATGTTGTGAAGACTAAAATGACAACAAAGGATTTAGAATATTACATGAATTTAGTTGGTAAAGCAGCAGTAGGGTTTGAGAGGACTGACTTCAATTTTGAAAGAAGTTCTACTCTGGGTAAAATGCTATCAAACAGCATCACATGCTGCAGAGAAATTGTTTGTAAAAGGAGAGTCAGTTGATGTGGCAAACATGATTGTTAATTAAGAAACTGCCACTGCCACCCCAGCGTTCAGCAATCAACATCTTGATCAATCAGTAGCCATCAATATGGAGGCCAAACTCTCCACCAGCAAAAAGATTATGACTCCCTGAGAGTCAGATGATGGTTAGCATTTTTTATGAATAAAATATTCTTAAAAATTAAGGTACAAACACTATTTTTTACACATAATGCTATTACACACTATATAAACTACAAAATAGTGTATACATAACTTTTACATGCACTAGAAAAGCAAAAACCCCATTTGACTCACATTATTCGGATATTTTATTGTGATGGTCTTGCATTAAAACCCCAATATCTCTGGAGCATACCTGTTCTCTGTTCCCAACAAAGATTTTTCAATGGAAAAACAAAAAGGGGGATCCCTGGGTGGCGCAGCGGTTTGGTGCCTGCCTTTGGCCCAGGGCGCGATCCTGGAAACCCGGGATCGAAGCCCACGTCGGGCTCCCGGTGCATGGAGCCTGCTTGTCCTTCTACCTATGTCTCTGCCTCTCTCTCTCTCTCTGTGACTATCATAAAAAAAAAAAAAAAAAAAAAAAAAAAAAAAAAAAAAGTTTTTTTAAAAAAGATTTTCAATAGATTTTAATATGTATTTTCTATTCTTGAACTTTTTGAATATAGAATTTAAGCTTATAGCTATGTGTATATCTTGCTATTTTATAAGCTGATAAAATATTTTTTGTTTACATTTCTATAAGGACTAATATATTAATTACATATAATCATATACATTTTTTCTTCCTCCTTCTCTCACTCCTCTTCCTTTCCAATCAATTTTTCTATTGTCCTCAATTCTAGTTTCTCCTTTTTATATTCTCAAGAATATATTTCTTTTATGTGCCTGGTTTAGCATTAAAATCCCAGCCTTTACTCTGCAATATGTACTTTTGTGTTTGACTTATTACCGCCCGTCTCACTGCCAATGTATCATAAATTTAAGTATGCACTTCTTTTTTTTATCAACTAGAAGTTTATCTTTCCTTCTTTAAACTCATTATGTGTTTTAATATGTTAATCTATATTTTATACAGCATTTCTATGTATTTAAAATAGTAGTCTGAATGTAATGTTTAGTCTGACATGTTGCTGTTGCTAGAAATGGAAATGTTACTTTCCACACTGAAATTAAGTTATTCTTGTATCTTTGTCTCATGTAGGATGAAATTGGCAAGGTCAATGGTCTTTTAGAGATTTTCCAATCATGGGTTAAAATACATGCATAAAATCCATTTCATCTCAGTTAATTATTCTCTGTTTATCACCTTCTCCTAAGAATCACACAAAGTCTCTTAACAATTATATCAGATAGGAAGAACTATTATACTCAATTTGACACAATGTGTTTGAGCAGTCTGAAGAATGATTTTTATATATTTTCTTGTGAAGAAATGTGCGTGGGTGTGTGTATATGCACATAGATGGGCTTTCTTGGGTCAATTTTGATATTGCATTCTGGAATCTTTTTATTTATAACTAATGAATTATATTTATCTAAATATATATTTAATTTTTTAATTCAGCAGATGTATGAGTGTTTTGTTTAAAGGCTATTTTTTATTTTTATCTCCTTTTTAAATATGAACAATTTAAGTAGATGATGGATTATTGGATATAAAAAGGGACAAAACAATTCAGCATGACTTTTTATAAGTGATAGCTAAGTATAATATTTTGATCAGGAATTAATGGAATGCTATCTAATTGCTAATTAAAATCAATATTTCTATAACTTTTCAATTTTTTTCTAAAATGTTTATATTGCTTAGTTTGTTTTTTTCAGCATATATAATGACATCTGTTATTACCATATTATTGAATAGCATTTCAATTATATTTATTTAATGGAAAAATTATATTCACCAAATTTGCCTTCAAATTCCATCAATAATTTATACATTTTAAAACCTTATGAAATTCAGACAATTATGCTATTTCATATGTAATTACTATATTATGTACAGAAATCATATTTGAATTGTAGAACTGATTATATAATATGATATGGACTTAATGTCTACGTTCCAACAAAATCCACTTATTGAAATTTAATACCTATTGTGATGGTATTAAGAGGTAGGGCTTTTGGAAGGTAAGTAACTTATGGAAGTGGAGCCCTCATTCATGGGATTAGTTCCTTTAGAAAAGGCAAAGATAAATGAAAGTCAGCAAGATACAAGGAGGGCTGGAAAAGGTCTGTCACCAGAACCTGACCACACTGGCATCCTGATTTCACACTTTCAGCCTCCAGAAGTGTGACAAATTTTTGTTGTGTATAAACTACTCAGCCTATGGTACTGTATTCTGGCAGCCCAGTATAAGACATAATTCTATAAAAAAAAAGTCAGCCTTGGCATTTTTTTAAAATAAACCTAATTATTTATGATTTCTGCTATATCAGCTGTTGTGCTTTAAATATCCCCTACTCTAAATTTCTGAGATAGTATAAATGATAATTACACATGATCAATGTCAAAACACAGGTGATTTAAACTCTTAGGATTGATGAAGGACAAATATTAACTTTTTTCACCCCTTTATCTAAATGTCATTCTGAACTGAAATGAAGTGTTCTTTTGTGCTAAGGTGGTCATGTTTCAGAGTAATCCTTGACATCTTAAAACTAAGAAACATTTTTATATAAGCCTTCAGTATAATACCTAATAGTACAACATGCTCACCTTACTTTTTCTTTTCTGAATAATGAAAACTGAATTCATACCATCATCTCAGGTTTTCATAATTTTTGACAGGAAATAAGATGGAAAAATTTAATTATGAAATATCCTCTGAAGCATTCGGTTGTGTACTTTAACCTTTTTAGTATTCTGAATTTCAACAGATGGTCATTCTAGCTCTTCCCAACAGGGGTTTGAGTTTTTAAATAGGAGAAAAATTGTCCATCCAATCAAATTTGCAGTTCTGAAAAGGTCAAATTAGTATAGTACATGGCAGTTATTCTCAGAATGTATTAAACATTAGCAATCTGACAGCTTATTCTTTTGACACAATGTAGGACAACTTTCCACATGAGAAAGCTTTTAACAAATAAGAAAAATTCAAGTCACTTGACAATTTTCACTACAACTTTCACCAACATAAAAATAATAGAGAAATCAAATATTTAATAATATCTTTAAAATTGTGTACTTGGGATTGAATATTTTATTCAATTGTTTATATTCTTCAATTCTTATATGTATCTTGGCCTCTTTCCTTATTTGCTATTTTAATATTGAAAATGATGTGTGTTGCAAATTCAGGATTACTGTTTAAAGAAATATATATGTTGAAATGTTATCTTAAAAAGACAGCATTGTTTCTTATGGAAAAAAAAAAGCTCACTTTAGAAGACATTGACAAAATAAACCATAACATATCACAGCATTGAAATGGTCTATCCTTAAAATACAAATCTATGAAGAATTGGGCAGAAGTGTGCAAGAAAGAAAAGAAGAAAAGAAAAAGAAAAAGAATCTAGACATTTTACACCCTTCACAAAAATTAACTCAAAATAGGTCATGGCCCTATGTGTAAACAAAAAACTACAAAATTCCTAAAAGATTACATAGGAGAAAACCTAAAAGACTTTGGGATGGTGGTGCATTTTTCAAATATAACACCAAAGACACAATTTCTCAAAGAAATAATTGACATGCTAGATTTCATTAACATTAAAAACTTCTGGTCTATGAAAGACAATGTCAAGAGAATGGGAAGACAAGCCACAGACCAGGAAAAATATTGGCAAAATAAAAGACTGTTATACAAAATATAAAAAGAACTTTTAAAATTCAACAAGAAAATCAACTCAATTAAAAAATGGGCCAAAGACCTTAGCAGAAATCTCACCAAGGAATGGTCACATTGTGTTTAATATTTTGGATTTTGCATGAAAAAAACCTGGGGGTATTTAAATTATGATCTCTTGGAATTAAAATTATATGTTAGAAAGACAAATTTTGGAAGCAATGTTGAGGAAATATGGAAGAATTGAGAGGATGAGTCAGTGAACCTAGTGGGAACAGAAACCATACAATAATTTAAAGAGATTTTGAGAAGAATTACCACAAAATTCACAAGTTTATAGGTTTTGTTAAAATGCAAAAATATGAATATTATATTAATGACACTTAATATGTATTGAAAATTAGAAAATAAATTACCTCTTTTAAAAAAGCTGAGAAATCCCAAAAATATTGCAAACCTCAAACATATAAACTATTTTAGTTAACTGCTCTAGGCTTATGAACATTTCTACAACTTTCAAATTTGAAAATATAGCAAACTTGTTCTTATATCTTATTTAAGATGTTAGGGTGTTAGAGTTTTTCATGGATCCTAACTAATTATAAATATTCTATGAATTGATGACATTAGATAATACATAAAAAGCTACTGTCTCTTTCAGAAACTGAGGGAGGCCATTAAAGTGAAGAAAAAATAAAAGCCAATGGCGGGGCTGGGGGCTGGAGGACACATAGTATAGTTAGAACATGGAAGGACTAGGCTATTCAACGTTGATTTCCATTTTTTTTTTTTTTTGGTTTTAAAGCATTATTATTATTATTATTATTATTATTATTGAAGAATAGCGGGCATACAATGTTATATTAGTTTCAGGATTATAGCATAGTAATTTGACAATTCTACACATTATTGTAGTTCTCACCATGGTAAGCGATAAGTGTACTTATCACCATAGAATGTTATTACAATATTATTGACTATTTTCTCTATATTGTACTTTTAATCCTCTTGATTTGTTTATTTTAGAAAGGGAAGTTTGTACCTCTTAAACCCCTTCACCTGTTTTGCCCATCTCCACATTTCCTCCATTTTGGCCACCACCAGTTTATTTGCTTTACTTATGAATCTGTTTCTGTGTTTTGTTCATTTTGTTTTCTGGAATTCATGTATAAGTGAAATCATATGGTATTTGTCTTTTTCTCTCTGACTTATTTCACTTAAAATAACCCTCTACATCCACCATACTGTTGCAAATGAAAAAAAATAATTTTTTACGGTTTAATAATTATATGTATAATATGAAAACATATAATGTATATTTGATACTCATATATATGTATGTATCCCGCATCTCTATCCAATCATGTTTCAATGGACATTTGGGTTGCTTCTATATCTTGACTATTGTATATAATGCTTCAATATGCATAGAGGTGAATATACCTTTTCAAATTAGTGTTTTGTTTTTTGTTTTGTTTTTGTTTTGTTTTTGTTTTTGTAGATATTCAGTACTAGAACTATTAGATTGTACGGCACTTTTACTTTTAATTATTTTTGAGGAAACTCCATACTATTTATCACGGTACCTACACCATATATTACATTCCCACCAACAGTGCATGAGGGGTCCTTTTTCTCCACATCCTCACCAAGATTTGTTATTTCTTGTCTTTTTGATAGTACCATTCTGATGGGAGTAAGGTGATATCTCATTGTGGTTTTTGATTTACGTTTTTCTTTTTTTTTTATGATGAGTGATGTTGAGCATCTTTTCACATGTCTTTTGGCCATCTGTATGTCTTCCTTGGAAAAATGTCTATCCAAGTTCTCTGTTTTTTTTTTTTATCAGACTATTTGTTTTCATAGTGTTGAGTTGTATGGTTTTTTTAAAATATATTTTGAATATTAACTCCTTATTGGACATTGAATATATCATTTGCAAATAGCTTCTCCTATTCAGTAGGTGGTCCTTTTGTTGTTGTCGATGGTTTCCTTCACTGTGCAAAAGCATTTAGTTTAGTGTGTTATGATAGTTTATATTTGTGTTTGTGTCCCCTGCCTGAGGGGACATATCCATAAGAATGTTGCTGAGGCCGAGTCTAAGAGATTACTACCTATATTTTCTGCTAGGTGTTTTATGGTTTCACATTTAGGTCTTTAGGTCCTTAATTCATTTTGAATTCATTTTTCTGTAAAAGCTCCTTACTTTTAAAAGAATCTGTACTGGGACATCTGGGTTGCGCAGTGGTTAAGCGTCTGCCTTAGGCTTAGGGCCTAATCCTGAAATCCTAGGATAGAGTCCCACATCAGGCTCCCTGCATGGAGCTTGCTTGTCCCTCTGCCTATATCTCTGCCTCTGTCTCTCTCTCTGTGTCTCTTATGAATAAATAAATAAAATCTTTAAAAAAATTAAAAAATAAAAGAATCTGTACCATAATTACCTGGAAGGCATTTTTCCATTTCAAAGCTAGAACAAAATGGTTCTCACTTCCAAACTATGTGTTCCTTCTGAATTTACAATTTTCTGCTCCTATGGCAAAGATATTGTAAGATTAATCATCAAGGGTTTTTGTTGTTCTTTTGTTTGTATTTTTTATTTATTTCTTTTACACTACATGAACCACCAGTAGAATATAAACTGTATAGATTAACCTTTGTGTATGTGTGTATGTCATCTTTTTGTTGTTAGATCCCCTTGGCAATAGAAGTCTAACCACACTGGTGTCTTTTCACCCTGTATAGTATTTACAAAGATTGTTCTAAATGTTTTTGGTCATATATTCAACTTTTGTGATGGCTTATATATGTACATATATGATATACATATATGTCCATGTATACACTTACATATTTATAGATATATACATATATACATACCTATATATAAATATACATAGGTATATTTTAAACAGCCTTATTTATATATAATTTGCATGCCATAATGTTTACCCATTTGACAGATGCAATTCAATATTTTTGTTTACAGAATTGTACAACCATTGTACAACCAGAATTGTACAACCAACGTTTGTTTTTATAAAAATGGAATGATGCACTTTTGCTGTCTGCATTTTTTTTTAATTTATGATAGTCACACAGAGAGAGAGAGAGAGAGAGAGGCAGAGACACAGGCAGAGGGAGAAGCAGGCTCCATGCACCAGGAGCCTGTGCTGTCTGCATGTTTAAGAAGATTTTAATTATATTTATCAGGTCTATATTTTAAATTCTGACACCAGAGACTTTTCCTTGATTTTTTTTCATTGTGGATTTTGTTTGTTGTCATCTATATGAATATATTTATATTCAGCTGTTAGTGGCATTTGAAAAATGTCCATGTTGCTTAAATGTGAATTTTATTTTTGGAGCTTTTTTCTCAGAAATCTCATTTGCCTATTTAACGTTGAAAGAACATAATATTTACTTCTATGCTTCTTTTTCTCCAAAATATTAAAAAGTTTGAGCTATGATTAAAAATCACTTCCAGCAAAAGGCAGACTTTTTTTTCTATTCTACAAAATACTTCTATATAGCTGATATGTATAGGGCCCAATATCCTACAGTAAAACAGTAATGTAGTTAGAGAATACTTAGCTCATTAATTTGTCAGTAACAACACAACGCTATTGATAATATAGTACATTAATGCTTACATTCTGTTGATATATCACATTTGCAAGTAACCATGATCTGTTGGTATTGTTGGGATTGAAATTTTTGTTTTGGTTAGGCAATAAATTACATTTGAAAAAAAATAATAAATTAATTTTAAGAAAGCATGTCAAGGATTTATATATTTTGATAAAAATTATCTGCTAATGTTTAATATATTTACACTTGTTTTCACATTTTATGATTTATAAAAACACAAAATCGTAATGCAAAATTTCATCTCTAAAGGAGACCAGGCATATTAGCCAATGACCTGCCTGACAAGAGCCAAAGAATGTACAGCCTACTGAACAAAAGACCAGACAGGTTAGGAAAAAGATAAGCATATTTTGCCATAGTTCCTTTTCATTTCTCTTATCTATAGACTCCAAATCTAGACCCCAACCCATTCCTTGAAAACTTTAGATACTAAATCATAACAACTTCATCCACCTCTACTTTCATCACAATTATTGATGAGTGCCACAGAGACAATGACTTCAAAGCTCTGTTCTTTCAGTTCCTTGATATATTGTCTTCCTAAATTGATGTTTTCAACTCATGTCAACCATCCATTCATATGATCATACACTAGATCTTGTTCCTAATGACTTTGCTATTCCAGTATCTCCTATCAGGAATCTTCATCTCTATAATGCCCAAATGGTCGAGTGATAAAGAAGGGTTCACTCACTCCTTAATGATCTCATGTAGTCTTATGGCTTCACATGCCATCTCTAGCTGATAAATGCAGTTTATTAAGTCTACTTTTGGGATTATCAAATAAGCTCAAGAAATGTACACTAAGCTCAAGGCCACTTACACAACTACTCCATTTAGTGCTTAAAAGATACTTCGGATCTGGGCATAAGAAAACAGAACTTGATCTTTCTTCCACACTGAAGCCTATACATTTGTAGCCTACTTCATTTCAGTAAATGGTAGCACTAAACTTCTATAGTTCTCCATCTTCTGTGGGGGAAAATATAGATTTATCACTGCTACTGTTCTGTTTTTCATGTATGGCTTGTATTCTTTTAGCACACTCTATTGTTTCTATCATCCAGAATCTCAGCACTTCTAGCCACCATTTTTGCTGCCATCTTGCTCCTCATCACAAATGTTTATCAACTTGATTACTGCAGTAGCTTCCTAAATGTTTTTCCTACTCACCACTCGTCAACCTTTAAATTATGCAGCCCAGAGTCAAACATTTATAAAAATGTTAAGATCAACTGTGTATGGCTTCTAATTAATAAAATGTAACAACCAACAGTTTTACAATGAGCTAGAATGTTCTAAATGTTCTTGCTTCCAGTGACTTTCCATTCCTTTCTGTAAACATTTTTTGTTTTCCTCTGGCACTCTTTAGATATGTTAGTCTCCTTTCTGTTGTTAGAAAGGTATGGGTTTTGTTTTCCCAACATCTTCACCAATATTTGTGCTATGAGTCTTTGAGTCTTTTTAATTCTTGCCTTTCAAGTGGATTTATATTGGTATCTCATTCTGGCTTTTATTTGCATTTATCTAATATATAAGATAGCTAAAATTCTATATATGCTCACTTGCCATCTATGTATGTTCTCTGGGGAAATGTGTGTTTGAATTATTTGTTCTTTTTTAATTTGGATTTTTATCCCTTTTAATATTGAGTTGTAAGAGCTCATATTTTCTGGATAAAAATATTTTTTAAATATTTGTTTTATAAATATTTTCTCCCACTCTGAAATTTATCTTTTCTTTATCTTACCATTGTCCTCTGGAAAACAAATGTGTTTTTATTCTGTCAAATTTCAAATTTATACTTAATGCTTTTGTAACTTATTCAAGAAATATTTGCCCAGTTCAAGGTCGCTAATATTTTGTCTTGCTTTCTTCTACAAGTTTTTTATTGTGAACTCTTTACATTTAGATCCGTTATCCACTTCAGTTTAATTTTTAATTAAGATTAGTATTGAGATTCATATTATAGTTAGTAAACCAGTTGTTCTGGTACATTTGTTGAAAAGGTAATCCTTTCCCTGTTGGATTAGCTTAGAGCTTTTGTTGAAAATTGATTGACCTCTATTTCTAAACTATTACATTACATTTACCTTTATTTGTATTATTTACCAATACTACATTGTGACACACCATTCTTACATAATATTACTAAAAAAGAACAACCTCCAGACCAAGTAAAATTATGCAGCAACTGATTTACTCCTACGTAGTCTGATGACAACATTGTGAGAATTAGGCTGATTAGTCATATTTTGATCTCAAGATTTGTTCTTTACCTCCTTTGCCTTGCACAGTACCCACCAGATGATGTTCTTTACGGAATCAGCTATGTGGACACTTTGTTCTCTGGTACAGTTATGTGTAGACACCTGCTGAATAGTGGAAACTAGCTGTTTGCTTATTATTTCTGTTTCTTTCCTGTCTTGCATCAATGCCAGGAGAGCTACATTCCCTTGCCACGTCTTAGAAAATACTTCTGAGTTTCCAGAAATTGCTGGGCCCATGTAATTTCATTCTCTCCTCCCTCTGGCTTCTTCAGGTCAGTAGTAGTTTTGACTTCTCACCGTTGTTGTTTCACGAATGCTTCAACATCCTTTGCTGTTTTCCTTAATCTTCTCTCAGATCTCTCTAAATTGTCCTTTTGAGAATGCTGTTTCCTGCTGAGCCTCAGACTGAAACGAATACCATCAGAGATCCAACTAAATATAGATTCTGATTGATAATTGCCAGCTTTAACAAAATTGTCCAGGATATGTGCATAAACTAGCTCCAGAGTTTAATAAATAAAAGGAGGGTATTAAGTAACCATATATCAGTCTCCTGTTTTTCAGCCCTCTTTCTGAAGACAAGAAATCAGTCATTCCACAGTAATGAGTCCCAGAGCTGAAGTAGCCAACTCCAGTAGGACTGACTAGGCCAGAAAACTAAGGTAAGATTTTGGCTTCTTTAATATTTTCAGCAAGTGGAAATTTTTGACAAATGATGAAAGCTAGTTCTGTCTTCTTTGGTCCTGATTTTGAATGTAAAAAGACAAGTTTCTTATAAATATATCTATGGAGATATCAAATATTAAATTGCAAACAAATCAAGAATCTTGAATAATGAACCTTTAAGGAGGCAATATATATGCAGTCTATATTTTAAGAAATAGAGCAGAACACCTTTAATAAGAACAATGGCCAGATCAGCAATATGGATATCTAAAATTGAAATGATACAAATCCCTCTCATGAAAGGCACATAAAATACTGGACATAAGAAAAAAAAATTCACTCTAGGTCAGAGCTGTCCTTAGAAAAAGGAAAGGAGAATCTCCAGTGAAAAATGTACCTGTGTACTAAATTGCAAACAACTAGGGGTGAAAGATGTAGTGGTTTTCAACCATGATTGTACTCTCAATTTATATTTAAAATATTTGCATCCATATTTATAAACTATATTTTTTCTAAAGTATTCTTATCCGGTTTTTCAATAAAACACATATTAGTCCTATACTTAATCCTTGCTATATCTTGAGGATTTATCATGATTCACTGTGAAATTTTCTGCATTTGTTGATAAATTTGCTAATAAATGTATTTATATAATATTATTGGTCCTTTGAATAAATGTGTTATAATTATTTTTATGAATTATAATTAAATCTAAAGTTTTAAAATATTTTTATTGCAAATAATTTTTATTCCTAGGTTATTTTATTTATTTTATTTTTTGTTCAATCTTGCCAGTGTTTTGTGTTTTTACCTATTCATTTGAAAGCTTTAAGAAAATGGACAGTTGATGAACCTCATTTTTAAATCACTATCATACTGATTTCTGCTCTTAATTAAAGTTATTTTTCTCTATATTGGCTTATTCCATTCTCAACACATGAATTTAATTTTCAGTCTTTCTTATTTTCTAATTTTTGCACATAAAGCTTGTGGTACAGATTAGTAGCTGTTAACAGAATTTTGTGTTTCTTTCTACCTGCAGACACAGAGAAAAACTATATTTCTGCACTGGGCAGGACCATATGGCCAAATTTCAGCCAATGGAATGTGAATAAATATGTGCCATTAGAGGTTTAAGAGTAGGAACTTTGCAGAGTTCTACTATCTTCTCATAAATCAAACATGCTGTACTTTGCACAGTAGGAATTATTTATTAGATTTGGCAATATAGTGAAATGACTTATGGAAAAAAGCAGAAACTTTATGAGAAATACATTTATTGTATAAACCAATGAATAAGTATGGTTTTTTTATCAGATAAGTAAGTGATATTGGAGTTTGATGGCAAATTTCTGATTCTTGAGATATAGAGATAATTATATATGAAAGAAGTTTGGATTTATGTTTCTTCCATTCAAGGAAACAAACAGAAAAAAAATTGTGTCAAAATTCTAAATTGCCCTTTACAAATATATTGTGCATAAAAACTAAATATCTATAGAATAGTATGGATATTTGATTCTTTATGTTTAATGCTCAGAATGATACAGGGTGATGAAAGTAGACACATCTTAATCCATATATCTTATAAAATATTATTTGTGATAGATAATAATGAGTTCAGATGTTAAATTATGCTTTTTTATTCAAGCATAATTAACATAAACTTATACCATTGAACTGTAGACTGAAACAGGTCAACTGGATCCATTAAAAAGATGCCTTGTATTAATCTGTGCATCCAATTTTATTCTGATAAATTTTATGGTGAATATGGTTGATACACAAACATATAAGACATTTCTAATGTTCACAAGATGTTCCCAATCTAAGATAACTAACTATGGGACAATGAAAATCTTGTTATGGAGACAATGAAGTAAAAAAAAAATATTTCTTTCATCAAATAAATCATCAGAAAAACCTGTCAGTTTTTACAACAATTGTGTATAAATCATTGTATTGAAAGGAATATTATTTATTTAATTATATGGTGAGGAAATTTTTCAAAAAGAGAAAGTAATCTTTTTAATAGGATTTGATCTAAGCTTAATCAAAAGAGTGATGAAAAATAAATGGAAAAGGTTGATATGGATTTCAGGTCAGCTTCTATCACTACTTTCTGCCCCATGTACCTTCATTGGTGGGATATGTAAGCATTATTCTTTTTTTTTAATTTTTTTTTAATTTTTATGTATTTATGATAGTCACAGAGAGAGAGAGAGAGGGAGGCAGAGACACAGGCAGAGGGAGAAGCAGGCTCCATGCACCGGTAGCCCGATGTGGGATTCGATCCCGAGTCTCCAGGATCGCACCCTGGGCCAAAGGCAGGTGCCAAACCGCTGCGCCACCCAGGGATCCCAGCATTATTCTTTATATATGCTTATTGGCATAGAGAAATCCACTGATAAGTCCCTTTAGTTAGCATGTTCTTTCATTGTTCTTCCTTTTTCTCTCTCCTATTGAATTTTAATTCTTCTTAAAATAAAGTGCCAATTGTGTGGGGTTCTGTTAAGTGAGATGTACAATATAGATACTCTATACATATTCTTTTTTGCAACATCCCACAAGTTCTGGAATATTGTTTTTCCATTTTCATTTCTCTCAAGAAACCTTTTTTTTTTTTTTTGCTTTTTTTCAAAATTATCCCTTTAATTTTTTCTTTCTTTAATTTATTCTATTCTTGTTCTTAAAAGTAAGAATGCACTTTTCCAATTACCAAGACCTTTTAATGATTAAATAATTGAAATGAAGCCCTGGATTCAAATTCATACTTAATCTAGGATTATATGTAATATACACTAGTAGAAATAAAAAGGAATTGTTTAAAACAAATGTGATAAACAATACTATTTAGTCTCCCTCCTGAATTTTCTTCTTTTTTTTTTTTTTGTATTCTGCTATCCATTTTATTTTATCCAGGAATAATGTGTATGTTTAATAAATGGTCAGGGGGATCCCTGGGTGGCGCAGCGGTTTGGCGCCTGCCTTTGGCCCAGGGCGCGATCCTGGAGACCCGGGATCGAATCCCACATCGGGCTCCCGGTGCATGGAGCCTGCTTCTCCCTCTGCCTGTGTCTCTACCTCTCTCTCTCTCTGTATGACTATCGTAAATAAATAAAAAAAAATAAATAAATAAATAAAATCTTAAAAAAAAAAAATAAAAAAAATAAATGGTCAGACTTATGCTTTATTTCTGAGTTCATTTCCAATAGGTTTTTTTTTAATTTTTTTTCCAATAGGCTTTTATCTAAATAAAATAAAATATATCTTATTCCAAGTCTGAATAATAATAATGGAGCAATATGCACTTTTAACTAGAAATATATAAAGCATATTAACATTGATCAAGGGCATTTACTTTATTTCCACTTTGCTTGAAATCGCACTACAAAAACATTTTTAAAAATTACCATTACTATATGTGGAGTGTGAGATATTATAAAGTACGTGGATATTAGACATATGGCATTAAGAAATTATATGAATGAATTATGTACATATGTGTACGTGTGTGTACATATATTTATTTTTACAAATACTATCGAACACAATAATATCAGGAAAGAAAGAAAAAATGTGTCAATTTACTGTCCTTTTCCTCTTAATGTTGGGATACATTATCCTGCTTCCTCACATGTCTTTCTTTTTTTAATCTTATACTGGGTATCATTTTTAAAAGACATATGGGTGGTGCCTGGTTGGTTCAGTTGGTTAAGCATCTGCCTTCAGCTCCGGTCAGTGTCCTGGCATTTTGGGATCAAGCCCCTAGTCCCGTGATGCTCCCTGCTCAGCAGGGAGTCTACTTCTCCTTCTCTCTCTGCCCCTTCCCCTTGCTCCTGCATGCTTGCCTGCACTCTCTCTTTCTCTAAAATATATAAAATCTTCAAAATGAATGAATGAATGAATGAATAAAAGGCATATGAACATGTTGTGAATATTGTTTGGCAACAAAGAGAAAATTCCTATTCTTCTGTCTGACAGTTAAGGTGAGGTCTTATTATTTTTTCCAATTAGGAGGTTAACTGAGTCAATTTCTGTGTTACAGCTTCAGTTGTGATATTTTGAGAGCAATAAATGTTTTACATATCATAGTTCCCTTCATGTTGCAAGATTTTGAGCTTTAGGCATGATAATACAAGTATTTATCTCTACTTTTTAGTGCAGGTCCCCCAGACTTTTATGCTACCATGAACTCGAGAAAATAGAGTATGGAGGAGATATAAAGACTACCTTTGTATTTGGATACCTTAGAATTGCAAACTATCATGTCAGCTAATTGAGCCTTAAAAGCTGTAATAGTTTCTTATTACTCTAAAAGACTTCCTCTGTCTCTATCAGCCCAAACTTCCCAAACTCAGCAGACACTTTCAATAGCCAACAACCTGATCACCTAGGTAGGACTAACTTTCTGTACATTTTATTTCTTTAGATTTCTTGCATTCTCAGCTCTTCACTAGTTTAATAATGCATTTTTTAAAAGTTTATCCCGTGTTCTCTAGTAGTCCTGAATGAGAACATTATAGTATGTAGTCTAAGGTAGACTATATATTAATTGAAATGATAACTTTGAATAATTCTTAATGTCCAAGGAAAGATTATACTGGGGAATATTAAATAGGCAGGGAAGACTTTATTTGAGGCTATTGCAAGAAGGGAAACCGGCTAGAACTTAGTCTGTTTAGCACTGCCAAAATAAAAATAAAGGCCAAAGAAGGATTTTTAACAGCTAGTTGTGAGTGAGATCATGGACCATCATTCTCTAATTGGGCTTACCCAGAGGAAAAGTACATTTTCATTTATATTCATGGAAGGAGGTAGTTTTAAAACTTGGAGCAAGTTGGACCCAGTGGATGTCTGTTCAGTCAGTGAACTTGAGGGCCTTGTTGAGAAGTCCAGTGGTGAACCCTACTCAAGCCATGATTCATAATGGTGCCAAAATTAATACGAGAGCAAAACTTATGCCCAAAAATGTTAAAAAGTTAAGGAAGACTATTTATTGATGCAACAATTGAAATCATCATTTTAAGGATTTATTTATTTTAGAGAGAGAGAAAAAAAAACATGCTGATTGGAAAAGGCTTAAGGGGGAGGGAAAGTATATATTTGCAAGGGGGAGGGAAAGTATGTCCTCACTGAGAGCACAGAACTAGATCTGGGGCTTGATCCCATGACCCTGAGATCATGACCTGAGCCAAAGTCAAGAGTCAACACTTAACTAACTGAGCCACCCAGGTGCACCTGAAAACATCTTTTTAAACATCACATTAGTAGATTAATGCTGAATAATGATTAGCCCAAATTCATCAATGGCTTACCACTAAGACATATATTTATTATCGCTTTTACATAACGGATACAGATGCGTCTCACTTAGGTGGACTAAATCTAGATCTCTATGTCTTCTCATTTTGCAATGCAGCCTACAGGATTAGCTTGGATATGTTGTTGCCGTAGTGAAGGACACAGTGAGATGAGCTCATCAAAATCATACAATTGCATTTAAAGTTTCTGATTAGATGAGACCTTTACCATTGGCAGGTCTTCATGCAATATACAAAGGTCAGTCACATGAGAATGGACATGGGTGCTAATCTTATTACAATTAGTAAGAAGGTATTTGGGAACAACTAATTCAATCTACCATGAATATTATGCAATGAAAATATAAGCACACTATATAAATTAAGAAAAATAAAGTAAACAATGACTATTATTAATATAATCATCAACATTATACTTAAGCCCAAAACCAGATCAATAAAATCCCAAATGGAAAATAAATGAAGCATGCATATATGCCGTATTAATATGAAAATGTCAAGACTTTCAAACTATGCAATCTTGTGCATAGTTTAGGAGAATATATAGTATTTTTTATACTCCACTAATAAAACTAATTAATAAAACTGCTAGAACAGTTGATGAAGAATTTGCAAAAAGTTGGCTGAGTCAAACATTATATTGAATGGAGGTTTACTATTCACTAGAACTTAAAATATCAGACACAAATTATATGCAATCCAGAGAAAATTTTCCAGCAACTATACACAACCATACACAAACTGAATTTTAAATGTCATTGATGTATGTAAAGAAAATCCAAATGAAAGGAGATATAAATATGTTTTTTAGTTAAGTTCCAGAAGTATTATAAAATGCCAGTTTTATACAATCACCAAAAATTCAATAAATATCAACCCAAATAACTAATTCATTTGAAAGATCTTGAGAAGTTGATTATAAAATGTGGTGTAATTATTTAAGGATAGTTAAGGCATATCTAAAGAAACTGGAAAACTATATCTAATTATTACATATTAATATTACCTAATAATTGTATATAATTATAATGTATAATTATTAGCAAATATATTAATCATTAGCCTATAATCAGATGCAAATATTTATGGAAACTTGGTTGTGAGAGGTGCTTTTACAAATCAAGGGAATATCTATAAATTAAGAAAATTTGTTTTATTAAAAAAGTTGTTTTTTTTTTTAATTTTTTTTTATTTACTTATGATAGTCACAGAGAGAGAGATAGAGGCAAAGACAAGGCAGAGGGAGAAGCAGGCTCCATGCACCGGGAGCCCGACGTGGGATTCGATCCCGGGTCTCCAGGATCGCGCCCTGGGCCAAAGGCAGGCGCCAAACCGCTGCGCCACCCAGGGATCCCCTAAAAAAAGTTGTTTTACATAAAAAGTAAACATTACTTTAAATCATAGACATAGGGCAGCCCCAGTGGCTCAGCGGTTTAGCTTTGCCTTAAGCCTAGGGCAGAATCCTGGAGACCAGGGATCGAGTCCCACGTTAGGCTCCCTGCATGAAGCCTGCTTCTCTCTCTGCCTGTGTCTCTGCCTCTTCTCTTTGTATCTCTCATGAATAAATAAAGATGATCTTTAAAAAAATAAATAAAAAATAAATCATAGATGTAAAGAAATTTTATGTGTATTAAAAGCTATTGAAGAAAAAAGAAGAGTGTCTTTCTGATCTCAGATTACAAATGATTGAAATGTTTTACTTCAAAATTAAATCTTTACTACAACATAAAACTATATAAGCAATGTTAAAAATAGCAATGAATTGATAAAAATTTTGCATCGTATATGTCAGTACTTCCATCATTCATGAAGAACATATGAAATACATTAAAAGATTCTATATATTTGGTAAAAATAAAACACCAAAAGAAAAATAAGGAAAACATGTATGAAAAATCAATTTTCAAGAGTGTAGCAGTGAATGTATTAAAATTTACATTCAAATGTAACAGTTGGATACCATTTCACAGGGATCACACTTACAAAAATACTTTTTTTCAATTATACCTACATATGAGGCTGGTAGAGCAAGAGATTCTTATATATTATCAGTAGAAGTATAAATTATACAATTTTGGGAAGCAGTAAAATTTAGCAGTGTTGAATACAACCTCTCTCAAACCTAACAATTTTATTTCTACCTATACATGCTGCAAATTTGTAAGTGTACACAAATTGAGAAGTTTAAGAATATTCCCTGTAGTATTATTTGCATAATTCGAGAATTATCATCAGGGAAATAGTCAAATTAAATTGTCGTTAGATGAACTACATATCATTGCTTATATCCGAGCAAACTTCTACATGTCATCGTGAGTAACTTTCTATAACACACTCATGAATAAAAATCACAGCAAATAATACATACGTTTTAAACTTTACATATAACATGAATGATGATAGCAATAGGATAATTAATAAATGACACACATACATATGAATAGCACAATAATGTGATGTAATGGATAAAACTGAGCTTTGGAAGCAGTACATACAAAAACCACAATAGTAGTTTCTTCAGAAGGAAATTTTTAAATTGTTAAACAAAAGGAATTTTTAAATTTTAATTTAGTTTTTCAATAATATAAATAACATAAATGAAGTAAAAATTAAAAATATAAACATACTAATTTTGAATGGGATGCATATTATAGCGTGTTTGCTATATTTCCCCTTATTATCTGTGGTTAAAAAGAATAACTCTTCTAACAAGGAATAAAACAAAAGAAATTCAGTGGATTATGTTTCCACTTACTCAATATACTTCTTCTATATTATTACTCTCGCTTATGGGAGAACCCGGGTGAGAACTATGCATAAACTAAGCAATTCTGTAGTTTAATGTAAGCTCCATGAGAGTAGGGGCTTTGCCTGTTTAGGGTATTGCTATAACACCTGCATGTAGAACAGCATCAGGGACATGATGTCAAATGCATCATTTTTAATTGAATAAATGATTAAACGAATGTGTTAATTCAAGTAGTGTTCTAGGAAATTGTGATCCACTATATTAATTTTCACTTAACTTCCTGGATGGGCAATTTATCTGAATTTCTTCATCTTTTTATGCATACCTATATAATAAAGCCTTCGTGAGTCAGTAGATAGAAAAGGGGTAAGAAAATGACTACACATGAGCCAAATACAACTTGCCATCTGTCGTTGTGTGATGACCCATGAGCCACACAAAACAGGTTTTACATTTCAAATGGCTGAAACAAATCAAAAGAAGAATAATATTTTGTGACATGTGAAATTACATGAAACTCCATTTTAGTATCCATAAATCAAGTTTTATTGGAGCACAACCATGCTCATTTGCTTGCATGTTGTCTGTAGCTGTTTTTGTGCTAAATAGCAGCTTTAAGTAGTTGTGACAGAGACTGTGTGGCTCAAACAGCTTAATATATTTACTACCTAGCCCTTGATAGAAAAAACATCTGCCTACTTTTGGTATAGCAATATCAAAAATTCATTTCAATAGCTTAGCTTTACTTTCTTCGATGTACTCTCCGCTATTGGCTTAAGTTTTCCTACCATGCCTCTATCACAAGTAGTCGTCATATTTAGTGTTTATGAATGCACACATGGAAGTGTGTTTGTATGCATGGAAGTAATTGTCTCCTTGTTTTTTTCTGACAAGAATGGAAAGTCAGATAGTTTGTCTTACTCGAAAATTTTTCCAGTGGCTAATGGAGAGCCTCCTAAGCAGTAGAAGGTATAAAGATTAATTCACGGAGGATAAATATACAATTTTTAATTTATTTTCACAATGAAGATCTCTGAGAATTGCTCACATGTCAATCATCTAGAAAAGGACTCATTTTTACATCAGGTTTTTTTAATATGCAGGTTCAACCATATGACAGATGACTAATTGTTTAGTATAAATTATATGTTAAAGTTATTGCATGAAAATTGTATCTGTAAATATCTAACTTACACATGAATTGCTAAGAGAGGGAAACACTTTCTATTTTTACATTTCATGTTTGAGATGGTGATACACAATTATAATATTCAGAGCACTGTGTTTATTGAAATTCTTATTCTAAAATGCAAATAAGGAAAGTTTTAGAGATTTTAAGGAAGTTAATCAGAGCTGATAGAGTGCAGAGATCATTGTAGGAATTCATTAAATGTTAGTTATTTTTATATGTTTAAGTGAGGCTTTATTTTTTTAATTTACCATAGTCAAATTTATATTTTTTCAATATTTGGGATGATAGACTTTTAAGAATAAGTTTTGAAAAGGAATTTCTAAC
This sequence comes from Nyctereutes procyonoides, assembly GCF_905146905.1. Lineage (NCBI taxonomy): Eukaryota > Metazoa > Chordata > Mammalia > Carnivora > Canidae > Nyctereutes > Nyctereutes procyonoides. The sequence continues at coordinate 8,075,700 of NW_026575046.1, forward strand.
AAATTTTAAAAGATTTTTGAGAAATTTATAGACACAGATTGTCTTTAAGACCAAAATAATATCGTATTTTATTTGAGATTGTTACTCAGCTCTTTTGGCATAAACTGTTCAGGTATCATTTTTTGTTTCTGAAGCATGGAACCAGAATATAAATGAGTGCTGGTATTATTTTGGACATAGCTTCTTAAACATACCCTCTGAATTCCATTTAAAAGAAAAAAGAAGAAGCACCAAACTCTATATTTTTAGCATATTAGAATTCTAATATCAAAAATATTAAAATGTAATATTGTCTGACGGCATTTTACTTTATATCTTCCTTTTTACACAGATGTTTAAAAAATAGTTGATATGATCTGGCATTTGGACATAAGCTTTTTCTCCCCATTTATAAATTCGACTTAGTCATGTGAGTTAAGATTACTCTATATATTTGATCATTGAAAAACCATCCTTAAAAGTAAAAATCAGGCAGACAAGTTAATTTTATTTTTAACCCTTAATCCCTGAAAATTTCAGTTGGTTAAGCTATGCCTTTTGAGACAAATCAGAATGAGTGTGAGTTTGTAGGATATTTCTGTTATCTTTTTTCTATTTTTTTTAATTATTCATTTTTTCAAGAGAGACAGAGACACAGGCAGAGGGAGAAGGAGGCCCCCTGCAAGGACCCTGATTCGGGACTCGATTCCAGATCCCCAAGATCATGACCTGAGCCTAAGGCAGATGCTCAAACCACTGAGCCATTCAGGAGCCCCTCAGATTTTCCAAGTCAAAGATCAAGTAATGAATATTTGGCATGGAAAAAAATAAATTTATTAAAGAATCTATAAGGAAATGACCAAAATTTGGAGCTAATCTTAGGCGTTGGAAAAATTGTTCATCAATTTAAGAGTTTGCATCAGAAAATTAGTAGGAACATTTTTTTAGGAGAGATGATATGTAAAGTTTATATGTCAACCAAGAAAAAGGTATATATATATATATATATATATATATATATATATGAGTATATATATATACTCATATATATACACACATATATACACATATGTACATGTATATATTATATAAAAATAATTTATATATAAAATTTATGTCTTTCAAAATGTTAATTCCATATAGGGATTTTAGTTACATAGATTTTAGAGGATTATCTATCAGAATATTATCACTGGGGTAACCTATGTTGAAGAACTCCACAAAGCAGTTGCCATTTTTGTTGTGAGACCAAAAAATGGGGAGAAAACGAGGTCAGGCAATGGAGGAGTTCAGAAAAGGGAAACAGTGATGTTGGAGAAGGGTGTGGAGGGGTCAGAATGGACGCTGTGGATAGTGTTTTTGCGACTGTAGCTAATGGACTACAATTGAATGTGAAGCTTCTCTGAGTGTGCTTAGGAGAAGTTGGAAGCTGGAATCAACTGCCAATTCCAGAGTCAAGTGCTTTTGGCTGAGGCTGGGTGTCAAGATATGGCAGGCTGCCACTGAGCAAGTGAAATGATCCTATAGAAAATATGATAAAGATAGCACCTGAAATGATTTTCAGTGACACTCTGTTAGTTTGTCAATAATTCATTTTCTCTCTGAGCTACTCTCTGTCTACTTTAGTGGAGATACATGGTTCCCGCCATAAAAAAACACTGTGAGCCAAACTATCACTTAAGATGAAATTCAGTAACTATTCCACCCTCTTTGTTTTTTACCTCTTTTGTGGAAACAAGTCTGTGATCTGATTCCCTAAATCTTTGTATTTCTACCCAGTTAGCTTTCTGTAGATATAAGGCATATGGATAGGTATTTATCTACTATAAAATAACTTTCTTTCTTTCTTTCTTTCTTTCTTTCTTTCTTTCTTTCTTTCTTTAGACTTATTTATTTATTTATTTATTTACTTATTTATTTATTTATTTGAGAGAAAGAGCATGTACAAGCAGAAGGAGAGGAAGAGGGAGAGTAGAGAGAGAATCCCAAAGGACTCCATGCTGAGTGTGGAGCCTGTATCCCTATGCAGGGCTCTATCCAGGACCCAAGGATCATGACCTGAGCTGAAATCAGGAGTTGGTTGCTTAACAGACTGAATCACTCGGGCACCCTGATGTCTTTATTTATTTTAAGGACATAATATTTGTTATAGTATACTAAGTTATGGATCTGCCCTACACCAGTAACGATCCGATTCCAGAGAATGTCACCATTACGACATTGCATGTAGATGTCGGAGTTAACGAAACATGTACAAAATATAAGTAAAGAAGGAGCTTTGTTTTTATACTTTGATCAAAAGGCCTTCTGTGTGTTGTTAATTCCAGAAATGACATAAAATACTGCATATTCATGAAATGTTTTATGACAATATTCAGTTTCATTCCATAAGTAATTTATGTAACATATTGAAATTTTGGGCTTTTGTATGTTTTTAAAGAGTTTGTGGCAGTTTGAACCTAAGAATATTCATATTTTTCCTAAGTTCTTTAGATGCTACTTGACCTCACGTTATTTTATAGATACACTTATTAGTCACTATATATTCATTACTTTTTGTTGTGCTTAATTACTTTACTTATGGATTTTACTCTTTTGATTTGTGGCAATGTTATGTATGAAGTGGGAACACTTTTCTTCAAGCAAAATGTGAGTAGCTCTTTAGGTGTTGAGTTTGATTAGTTAATAATAGATTTTGCTGACTAGCCCTTTATTTGATGTATCATTTGCAGATATCTTCTCCCATTACATAGGCTGCCTTTTACCTTTGTTGACTGTTTCCTCTGCTGTTCAAAAGCTTTTTATCCTGATGAAGTCCCAATAGCTCCTTTTTGCCCTTGTTTCCCTTGCTTTTGGAGATGTATCTAGCAAGGAGTTGATGCTGCCTAGGTTAAAGAGGTTGCTGCCTGTGTTCTCCTCTAAGATTCTGATGGATTCCTGTCTCACATTAGGTCTTCCATCTATTTTTCTGTATGGTGTGAGGAAATGGTCCAGTTTTGTTCTTCTGCATGTGGCTGTCCAATTTTCCCAACACCCTTTATTGAAGAGACTTTTTTCCTGCTTTGTTGAAGACTAGTTGACCATAGAATTGAAGGCCCATTTCTGGATTCTCTATTCTGTTTTATTGATCTATGTGTCTGTTTATATATGTTTATATTATATATAAATAATATATTAATTATATATTAATTATATATTAATATATTAATAAATATATTGATTATATATTATTATGTTACATATATATATATCATGTATGATGTATGTTTTTGCACCCAGACATCTACTAACATCTACTTATGTAAAGAAGTTAGAATAGTTTCTAATAGAAAGAAGACAAATGTTACTAGCTTAGAATCTATGTTAAAGACATATGAGGGCTGGGATTAACATTGACTATAATTCCCACCCTCCAAATTAGTTCAGCTATTTCCTTTTAGTGTCCAAAAGATCTAGTGTGTGAAAAATTTCTATTTCTGATATTTCCTTTTTTAAAAAGATTTTATTTATTCAAGAGAGACACATAGAGAAAGCCTAAGCAGAGGGAGAGGCAGGCTCCCCATGGGGAGGCCAATGTGGAACTTGATCCCAGGATCCCGGAATCATGACCTGAGCCAAAGGCAGATGCTCAACCACTGAGCCACCCAGGTGTCCCGGTTTCTGATATTTCTTATCCATTGTAGATTATTATTTTTTTCTCTCTCAGTGAACTTTTAAGACTATATGTTCTTGAGGTTTAAAGTAATGAAATTTCACCAGAATATGACTATTGTCTAATGACCATCAGTTCAAAATTTTTTCAAACTATAAATACAACTTCTTTTTCAAAATACTTTTTTCTTTGAAGACTAATTGCTTTGCATATCATTTATAATTATCATGCCAATATTCACTATTTTACCTTATATCTAATTACCAATAGGTAGATAAATAGGGTTTTGGATTCATAGACTTGATAAATTACTGGAATTCTTCACATAACTCTTAAGTTAACTTTTATAAACTTGAACATCACACACACACACACACACACACACAAAGAAAAACATAAAACGCTAGTATTTCAAAGAAACAAAGGATAGAAATTGGGAAGTCATTCTCTTTTCTCTACTCTACTGAAAGATGGTTATTTTCATTCTACTTTCCAAATACATTTCATAGCAAAACACCTATAATGATCCTGAAGGACAGTATATTTTTGGTAATAGGTAAATAAGATTCTTTTGGAAATAAGGCAAAATGCTGAGAGAAAAAAAGCTCTGAGTAAACTTAAATAAGTAAATATTTCAAAGTATTCTCTAGAGGCAGAATTTTAGCCATCCATTTATTTAGGAAAGTTGCAACACAATGTAATTGACCACTAATCATATTCCCAAATCTGTAATAAACATTAGAAAGGACAACCTTAGATTATATCCAAGCAAAAGTTGATATACTTATTAACCTTACTTTTAAATCATTTTGTGATGATGATGCAAGCTGCCCTCAGAACTAAGTAATGGTTAAAACTATCAATTATATATTTGAAAGCATTACATATTGATCTATAGCACATCCTAATCATTTATATTCAGAAGGGATTATATAAGCATAATACAAACATAGAAAAGAATAATCCATGTATGTTTGATGATTACTACATGCCAAAGTGACCTAGTTAGTATTTCATGTCTGTTCCATTAGGAAAATCTGAGCAGGAGACAATTTCTAATGGCTCTTAGTGCCTATTGCTAGCATCTCTTCTTCATTTTCATTTAGTGACGACATATAGACAAGTTGAAGTAAGCTATAGATTGTTTTCATCATAAAAATTGACAAATCCTAAAATCATAGCTTCTTTCCACCTCTACAGAGAGAGCTTGTTTTTGAACTTTTGCCAGAACACCACTATTTAAAGTCCAAATAGAATATTCAGAATTCATAATGTAAAATATTTTCTTATTCAGGAGAATAGATTATTTTGACTTTCTCATCACATGAGCAGACAAAAATTATTCAAATCTTTTATGTTTAGTCCAAAAATGACTTTTTTAACTCTGCTGACATTAAATGTATCACATCATTTTTTTCTTCTTTGAGAACAAGTGCAAAGGCAAAGAGTTCAATTTTGTTATGAATTTCCAACCAAATATTTCTTTGTTCACTTTTATATATAGTTGCCTGCTTTTAACTTTTCAAAAGGAATGATAAATTGTATTTCCCAGTGAACCAAGTCACTATTCAGCTAATATAATCTTTGGTTAAGATCAAATAGGCACTGATCGTTTTACAGATTTTATTTTATTACTGTCAGTAGGGTCATACATTTTTCTGAAGTGAAAGTAAAAAAACAACCAGTTGAAATATTTTGAAAGATAATGTTTCTGGAAGGCAACAATTCATTGTTGAAAACCACAGTGAGATTGCTGACAAAAGATCAAGTTTGGGTCAATGAAAAACAATTTGCTTCCCTCCTCCCTGCAACTATTCTTTTGTATGTGTAGATGTAAAAATTCTATTTAAAAAAAAGGAAAAGAAAGTTTATTTTTTCTTTCTATTAAGGAAATAGATCTTGCCAGCATCTTCTGTATATTTCATACTTATTTCACAGAAGTAAATTTAAAGGTAAATTGCAGAGGTGCCTAGGTGGCTGAGTCGGCTAAGTGTCTGCCTTCACCTCAGGTCATGATCCTGGAAGTCTTGGGATTGAGTCCTTCATTGGGATCCCTGCTTTGTGGGAAACCAGCTTCTCCCTCTCCCTCTCCCTTCCATTTCCCTTGCTTTTGCTCTCATTCTCTGTCAAATAAATAAGAAAAATGTTTCAAAAGACAAAATAAAAGTAAATTGCAGAGATGACTTATTTTAGGTAGAGAGATACATTTTGAAATACAAACATGTCTCAATTAGTAGTCTCTGAATAGCTAGCACTGAGTAAAATATTACAGTTGTTCCTTATTTATTTTTTTAAGTAGGCTCCATGCCCAGCATGAACTACAACCTTGAACTCAGGACCTGAGCTAAGTTCAAGAGTCAGATGCTTAACCCACTGATCTACCCAGATGCCCAACAGAGAATTTTAATATGAAGCTCAATAAATAAAATCTTTTAAATCTTTTTTTTTAATTCATATTATATTCCATAAAGCTGGTTCCAATTCTTCAGTCTGCTTTAAAATTTCTTCTATTAGAATGTCTGGGTGGATCAGTCATTTAAGTGTCTAACTCTTGATTTAGGCTCATGTTATGATCTTAGGGTCATGAAATTGAGCCCTCCATCAGGCTCTTTACTCAGCAGGGAGACTATTTGAGATTTTTTTTCTCAGTCTCCCACCCCCAAGTGCTCTCTCTCTCTAAAATAAACACATCTTTAAAATTTCTTCTCTAATTTTGGTTCTGCTAATTCCATTGAAGACTGCCCTATGGCAATTTGTAATAGTTGACATCATTACAGACATTTTTACTTCAAAATATGAATATGAACATTTTTCTGTGGCCATTTGAAGCTATGTCTTTATTCAAATAATGATCTTTTGTTGTTTGTCTTCCACTTAATCAATAATTTAAAACTCAAAGAAATTTGTTTCATGTATGTGTGTATGTTGGTATATTATCCGTATATTTTGAGAAAAACGTATTTAAAAGGAAAGATATTATAAACATTATATCTAAAAAGACATTTATTACAGAAGCCATTAATATTTAAACACCTGTTTTCTTTTAAGAAAGTGGATAATTATTGAATTTGATATATGGATAAATGTTAACACATAGAATTCTTTCTAGAAATAAATGTTGGTTTAGAATAAAAACTAAGCATGTTGGAGGGCTGAACTTAATATTACAAACTTAATATTACAAACATAGAAAACGATACATCATTGTTGAACTGAAAAATCATCTAATTATGACATTTTGATGTGAGTTAGATGTTGACTATAGTAATATAGTTTCAATGTATTCTTATTTAACATTGACTATTGTTCTAATCTTGAAAATTTTGCGTTGAGTTTTCCAAATCTATTCTCCATGATAGTTTTCTTCATTCTGTCTTCCCGATATGTTTTAAGTTTGAACGAATTTACTAAGATTCTGTCCTGCCAGTGATTGCCACATAAAATCAACAGTACTGGTCTACAATACTCTGAGGCTGAACAAGTTGCACCTATAAGATATTATCCCCATTACTCCCATTGTGAGCTCATCAATCACTTCCTCTCCAGATACAATCACTAGAACACTTCCAAAAATGAAGGAATTAGACAATCAAGCTAGAAAGTTGGTGACAAACCAAATGTTTTGATTCAACAAATACTTAAATAAAATTAACATGGGAGAAATTGATTGGTCGGAGGTATTATTAGGGTTTGGGTAATATACATAATGATTTTTTTTCATAATGATTTTTTAATTCTTCTTATTTTGAAAATAATTATGTGCATTCACAGAAATAATACTATGTTTCTCAGTCAATGATAATCACAATATATCTGAATCTGACTAAAGTTCTGCATAGATTTCTACTTAGTTATCATAATCAAAGAATGCAAAATAGGAGTGAATAAATATCTTACTATGAAGGACTCTATCACACTTTACCTCTGTTGTTTCCTTTTCCCAAACCCATAACCCCAAGGAACACATCAGAAAAGAGAGAGCTGAAGGATATTCTAAAATATGTCTGACCAGTACTCCTCAAAACTGGCAAAGTCATTAACAACAAGGAAAGATTGAGAAAATGCCATGGGCAAGAAGAGTCTAAGGAGACATGACTACTAAATGTAATGCTATTCTTGATGTGATCGTGAAAAACAAATGGGGGGGGTATTTGGTAAAGCTGAGGAAATCTGAATAAAGTATGAAATAGTTAATAATTTTGTAACACTAGCTTTCCATTAAGTGGCAAATGTACCACGCCAAACTGAGATATTAACAGTAGGTAACACTGAATATGGAGGATACAGGAACTCTCTGAACTATCTTTGCCATCCTCTGTTTATCTAAAACTAACCTAATTTTTGAAGCTTATTCAAATATTTTGTAAATGTAATTAAACTAAAAAATGCACTGAAAAAGGTAAAACAAGAAAAACCATTTAAGTAGGGATAATAGAAAAATCTTCTACTAAAAGCCTTTAAAAACCGAATGACTCCTTTGCAGGACAAATGGGATTTCAGGGCATGCCTATTGTCCTCTCTGGTCATCCATGACCTCTTGTAAAAGAAATACTGTATGGCCACAGTAAGAACAAAAGGTTTGGGCATAAGGTAATATAATAAAATAATTGAGATTCATATTTTAACTCTGCCATGGTCCAGAGTGTCAAATTTTGGCAAATCACCTAACTGTTCCATGTGTTACTTTTCTCATAAATAAAATGAGAGTAACAGTAACAGCTACCTTTTAATTAATGATGCTGATTAAAAGAGATACTTGATGCAAAACACTAGGATAGTGATTAGTATCTTGTAAGTGTTTCTATTGATGAAAAGTATAGAGTAATGATTCTGGTGAAATTATCTACTCAGTAGATTAAAATGAATATAACCTTCTAGGTACAGACTATTCTGTGCCTCAAGAATAATATATCTAATATAATAGTATATTTCCTGATGTTCTACAGAGAACTAGCCTCTTCAACAGAAGAGATGAAATATAAGATGGAAAAGCTGTGTAATCAAATATACAAAATTAAATTGGTTACTATAGATCTTCTTCTTATTTTTTTAATAATAAATTTATTTTTTATTGGTGTTCAATTTGCCAACATACAGAATAACACCCAGTGCTCATCCACTCAGTGCCCATCACCCATTCACCCCCACCCCCCACCCTCCTCCCCTCCCACCACCCCTATAGATCTTCTTAAAACCACCAATAAGCTACAGGGAAATATATGTAGCATTTAACCAGGTTCACCATACTTTGCAACCTCAGCAATTGCAATTTATATAAAAATAAATTTGTGACCACAAAAGACCTTGAATAATCAAAACAATCTTCAGAAAGAAGAACAAGGCTGGAGGTTTGGAAGTTTGGTAGAGATTTTGGTATAGATTTCCAACTATTGTATACATACACATACACACACAATACACACATATGGATGTGGCAATCTAAACAGCACATTTGCTGGCATAAAAATAGACATATAGGTCAATTACACAGAATAGAGAGCACAAAAATAAATCAACACTTATATGGTCAATTAATCTACAACAGCAGCAAAAATACACAATAGTGAAAAGACAGTCTCTTCAATAAATTGTGCTGGGAAAACTAGATAGTTTTATGCAAAAGAATGAAACTGGACCATTTTCTTACACCATACACAAAAATAAATTCAAAATGAATTAAAGACCTAAAGTGAGACCTGAAACCATAAAATTCCTAGAAGGAAACATAGGCCATAATTTCTTTGACTTGGACTTTAGCAACATTTTTCAAGATATGCCCTCAAGCAAGAGAAACAGAAACAAAAATAAACGATTGGGACTACACCAAACTAAAAAGCTTTTGCACATCAAAGGAAAACATCAACAAAACAAAAAGTAAACTTTTGTTTGAAGAAGATATGTGCAAATGATATATCCAATAAGAAGTTAATATCCAAAATGCATAAAGAACTTTTACAGTTTAGCACCAAAGAATCCAATTTAAAAAAAGTGCAGAGGACCTGAATAGTCAGATTACCTAGAGTCAAAAAGATAAATCATAACAAGTGTTGATGAGAACGTGAAGAAAAAGAAACCCTCATACACTATTGGTGGGAATATAAATTGTTGATGCCACTGTGAAAAACAGTGTGGAGAATCCTTAAAAATTAAAAAAATGAAAATACCATATGATCCAGTAATTCCACTACTGGATATTTACCCAAAGAAAATGAAAACACTAATTCAAAAAGATATAACCATCTTATGTTTTTTTGGAGCATATTTACAATAGTCAAGTTTTGGAAGCAGCTCCAATGTTCATTAATACATAAATGGATAAAGAAGATATACACACAAAAGAAGATACACACACACACACACACACACATATACACACACACAAATATATACACACAAGGGAATATCATTTAATTTTAGGAAGTGATCTTACCATCAGCAACATGGGTGGATTTAGAGGGTATTATCCTAAGTATAGTAAGCCAGGCAGAGAAAGACAAATACCATATATTTTACTTGCATGTAAGTAAGTAAGACTCTAAAAATGAACAATAACAATAGCAACAAAACAGAAATAGATTCAAGTACATAGAAAAAGTTGGTGGTTGCCAGAGGATAGGAAAGTGAGGGCGTGAGTGTAATAGGTAAAGGAGATTAAGAGATGCAAAACAAAACAAAAACAAAGTCACAGGGATGAAAACTGTCACAGAGAGAATATAGTCAGTAATATTCTAATAACTTTGTATTAAAAAGAAAACCTACAAATGTGAGTACACAGAATGAATGTCTACACATAGCAGCCATGTGCTTTCCAAATGTATTTGACTCTTTTTCTATAAGGGAACACAAAATAATGATACTCAAAATAGTCTTTCAGAAATTTTTAATTAAGGTCAAATACTGGTATCAGTATTTATGAATGTACATATACATTAAGTCTTAAACCCTCCAAAATAAGGAGACAGCCCTTTCCATTTGGTCATGCTTAGCATAACTCAAGTTTCAACATAATTCCTTTTAAAACATAGTTTTTTCATAGATGCTTTTGACTTTAGGGTAAACAACATAACATAGACTTAAAAATCCGTCACTTATAAAAGTGAGTTTTTCAGTTAGCAAATGTAACCAGATATTGCTATATATCTATATTTGCCATGGACAGAAGGTAAGGGAAATAAGTAAGAAACTTGAAACACAAATTTGCACATGTACAAAAACAACGATACAAAACAAGAGCAGTGATGACTAGATTAAGTTAAAAGGCATTGCGGTATTTACGTCATGGTCCAGAAGCAAGGTGTTCCTCATCTCAGAAAAGATATATGCTTGCCATTACCCTTCACTTTGATCTCATGGTTCTATTGCAAAAGATGCCAAGAATCCCTTGAAGTAGCACTTTTTTTTTTTCTTCTTCTCTCTGTGGTTCATTAGTTCTTAATTTTGTGAGTTTCTGGAACTCTTTGATAATTTGATAGCAGCTATTGCCAGTATAAATATGGGTATATAGGGTACATACTCAAGAATGTGGCTGCAATTTCAAATAACTCATAGGCTCTCTGAAACCTACGTAATGGTTTCTTGTCCTCAGGCTTCAGTCTGGAGATTTAGCATTAAGGACATTTTTCTACTCTGCTTACTTAAAAAAGAGAATCCTAAGAAATAAGTAAACAAATAAAAAGGGTTATATGCCTACTAACTAATTTGAAAAGAGTGTTATTGCAGTGAATGGATGTGATAGCCACTCTTTACTGCATGCGTAGGTGTATTTAAAAACACATGCGGAAAAAAATAAATAAAATAAATAAAAACACATGCAGGTGCACCTGTGTGGCTCAGTCAGTCAAGAGTCTGCCTTTGGCTCAGGTCATGACCTCTGGGTCCTGGGATAGACCTCCGCATTGGGCTCCCTGCTCAGTGAGGAGTCAGCTTCTCCCTCTCCCTCTACTCCTCCCCCTGCTCCTGCTCTAAGAGTGCTACTACCCACCCCCAAATCTTGATGCTGAAAACAATAAAGTTATTAAAGAAAAAAAATTAAAAAGAGATGCTAATTTTAAATAAGAATCCAGATTTTAAGAATACAGCTTTCATTGAAAAATTCAAAATACTATGACAGAAAAATAGATCCATATAGAAGAGCAAAACCAAAATGTAGGGTTATTTTGATATAGTTACATTCTAAATAAGTATAATCTATTAATTATATTTTATGATTTAGTAAAAGTGAACTGAGGCAGAACAAATAATGATTTTGTTTTTTAAAAAACAAATATAAAAAATCATACAAAATAAGTATAAAAAATGAGTCATTTTAATTTAAAAAGTGTAGACTTAATTTGATATTAGAAAAGACAATATGAAATATCAGTCATCTTATACAGATGGAAAAAAAAAGGAAATTGAAAAAGATGTCTTACTTAAAGTCAGGAATACCTAACTATAGTATATATTATAGTTTCTTTACTTTTACCTTCTTAGTTTAAAAATATTCTGCTTCCAAATCTTTTTTTACTGTCAGAAAAAAGAATATAGCCACCTTACTGTATAGTCTCATGTTATTAAGCAAATCATAAATGCAGTTAGAATAGTTTGGTATTCCTATAAATAATGTTTAGTGATCGTCTACTATGAATCAGAAATTGTGCAAGTATTTAGGATATAATATTTAACAAAATTGAAATAATACCATCCTAGAGCTTGCAATCTAATGGCAAAAACAAATAATTAAAATAGGCTATTGCAGGGCACTTAGGTGGCTCAGTCATTTAAGTGTCTGTGTCTTTTTTTTTTTTTTTTTTTAAGTGTCTGTGTCTTGATCGCAACCCAGGTCTTGATCTCAGGGTGGTGAATTCAAGCCCTGCCTTGGGTTTCATTGTTGGGCATGAAGCCTATGGGAAAAAAAAAAAAGAGGGCTCCTGAAAACAGTGTAATAAGGTTTATGGCTTGTGTATTATAAGATATTATTGACCTATAGGAGAACCAGCTACCCTGGACTGGGACTTTGCAAGTAAAAAGTCTGAAACCAATGGTTAAACATGTACTGATCTCACTACATGTGACTAATTCAATAAATCTCTCTCATTCTGTCTCATTCTCTTTTATAGCAGTTACAACCATTCCTGGTGATATCACAGCACAGGTTTCAAATAGAGGAAAAGGTGATAATACATGTTGCACGTTTTCTATAAAGCTGTTTTTTGCTTGTTTTTTGTCAATATGCTATTAGTTGTGATAAGAGTTTAACTAATTCCTGTATACAAACTTGCATAGAGTATCACCTTGCAGTTGCAGTGTAACATTTTTCAGTAATTCGGGTAAAAATAAAATTGTTGATACAGACTGAATTTTGTTCCAATAATCAATAACTCAGTTATCTTCCATAGAATGATAAACTCTAAGATGTGTGAATTTTGAGCTGCATTTTATGTTATTGCCTTATCTTTTAAGAAGGGCACCCCACCAAGAGAGTGGAAGCCATACATTGGATGTTAAGTAGATGAGAAATTAGATTGTAAGCAATATTTACTGACAAAAAACTATTTTCTAACTGTTATTTACATTTAATGGCCGTGTCTTGTATGATTTACCATATTTAAACTTTCCTCTTTATTACCATATTTAACACTTTTTTCCTTCAGTTTGTGCTTGCAAGCTCTAAGACCCTGTACAAAACAGTGCAGGGGAAAAAAAAACAGTGCAGGGAATTCTAATATCATGGTCTTTGTGACTCATATAAAGAATACATAATCATATCATGAACTTTCTAGACTGCTGAAAGGGTTTACCTCAAATTTTTCTTAAGACATAACGTGACTTTACTTTGTCCACTTAAGTTCTAGATAAAGATAAAATTTAATGAAATAGGCAGTGGATTTTCCTAATAGGAGAACAATGATCTAATTCTTAGGAGTGGCTAATATTCAGATTGAAGAAAAGTGACTTTGACTTTATTTATTTATTTTTTTTTTAAATTTTCTTTTATTTATTTATGATAGTCACAGAGAGAGAGAGAGAGGCAGAGACACAGGCAGAGGGAGAAGCAGGCTCCATGCACCGGGAGCCCGACGTGGGATTCGATCCCGGGTCTCCAGGATCGCGCCCTGGGCCAAAGGCAGGCGCCAAACCGCTGCGCCACCCAGGGATCCCGTGACTTTGACTTTAAAGAATATTGTCAGTTATTATATTAAAGAATTTTAAATTGAAATAATACATACTTAACATTATATATTTATTGCAAGACTTGGTGCTTTCATTCCCTGTAAAGTTTTCAATGAGTCCACAAATAGGAAATGGATTTTCATCTCGTATGAGAATATAACTAGAAAGTAGATTAAGCTTGAGAGATACTCCATGTTTTATTATGGAATAGATATTCCATAGAAATTTTAGAAGCAATCTACTTGGACTGTAAGTATCAGTTGAGCACATATAACATAGATGGCATTTGTTGTTACAAAGGGAACATAAATTCCATCCATAATAATCTTATTGTCTTATAAAAGATAATATGGAGTCAAAAAATAAAAGTTGTCAATACTGAGGATTTTTAAACGATTTTATAATTTTCCTTCAGATATGTATGAATTTATATATTTAGATCTATGTATGCATTTTTAAAGTGTACATATACTATTATATACCATATAAAGTGTATATATGAATACATATGTGTGTATAGACATGTATAGTTTTATATAGTACCTACACGTAGTTTTCTTTCGGATACTAATAACTAACTTATACGTTATTTGTAATTTGATAATTTTTTAACGCTGCAAGGAATTAAAATTTATATAAATAAAAACTAGCTGGAATTAAAATTTGTATTTATATAAATAAAACCTGATTTCATCAGCAATGTTATTAACTGAAGAATCAACAAAGACTATAAAAATGCTTTTACTGCTCTCCGATTTTTGAGGCACATTTAAATCAAACGTATCAGATATATGTATATCTATATATGGAATGACAAAATTTAAAACAGGAATTGAATTGTTGTATGTAGATGAAGTTCTATGTAATTAGCAGAAAGGGAATTCATCTTAAAAAACAAGTTTATATAAAAAAAACAAAACAAAACAAACAAAAAAAAAAGTTTATGGGCAGCCCGGGTGGCTCAGTGGTTTAACGCCTGCCTTCAGCTCAGGGCCTGGTCCTGGAGACCTGGAATCAAGTCCCACGTTGGGCTCCCTGCATGGAGCCTGCTTCTCCCTCTGCCTGTGTCTCTGCTCTCTCTCTCTCTCTCTCTGTCTCTCTGTCTCTCTCATGAATAAATAGATAAAATCTTTTAAAAAACAAACAAGCAAGTTTAAGTAGTAACAGTAAAGACAATTCTAGTTTTCACACAGTGTGTCTTGTTTTTAATTAATATATGCCTACAAATCCGTAGAATATGCATATAGTAACATAACTCTTAGTCTATGATTACATATTAATATGCTTTGCTCTTTTAATAACTTACCTTGTTTTTCAAATGATGGTAAACCTTCGAGTGAATTTCTTTTCTGTACATTTTTTGTACATCTACCCATCATATGGTCTTGTGCCTGAAACAAGTGTATAACTAGTGTAAGTGCCTAAAAGTGGAAATGCTAGGAAAAACATAAAGTGTATTTTTCATGGAAATATCTTGTCAAATGTCCTGCAAGTATCTTTTACCAAGGTTTTCCTATAATTCAGTAATATATCAGAGAACAGTTTTCTTAAACCCTTGTCAGTGCTGTGAATATTACAAATATTTTCTACTTCACAAAACTGATTTCCAAAATCTGCCATCTCACTGACGTTTAATAAGCGTTTCTCTTATGAATGTGTTTGGCCAGATTTCAATAAGGTGCAGACCTTTCTCTATCTTTTTTGCAAGCCATTTACTTCTTTTGGTGACTTTTTTTTTCTTTTACTGAACCATTGATATTTTTTGAATTTTAAGAATATTGTATAACAAGTGTTTTGGTTTATTACTATTTATTACTATTTCTCATTTCCTAATCTTGTATTATGTTGTTTCTCAATTCACTTGCTAAACAGACAAGTCTTAAAAAAATAGGCAGTCGGGACAACTGGGTAGCTCAGCGGTTAGCTTCTGCCTTTGGCTCAGGGCTTGATCCCCGGGTCCTGGAATCAAGTCCCGCATCAGGCTTCCTGCATGGAGCCTGCTTCTCCCTCTGTCTGTGTTTCTGCCTCTCTCTATGTCTCCCTCATGAATAAATAAATAAACTCTTTTTAAAATATAATTTAAAATGAAAAATAAATAAATAAAATATAATTAAATTGTCCAAGATAGCAGTGATAATGCTGGATACTTGATCTCCAATTTGCAGCTGACATAACAGTGTAATACATAAGGAGATAGGCTTCCTACATACCCTTTAACGAAGGTCTTGGATGCCCAGATAAATGTGGGTCTTATAGTCAGTAGGCATCCTCCAGCTGTCACTTCCTCACGTCATGGCTCAAAGAGTCAACGTGTCTGAAGTTGTTCTCTTCCCAGAGCTGCTGAATGAAGCAGAGATATAAACGTCTGTCCACTTCTTTGGTACAACATAACTCAGTCTTCAGAGCTACCTGTTGGGTACACTGAGGACTTGTCAGGCTCACCCTCAGTTTGACTTCTTCCTCTGATCAACCCCCACACCCTATTCCTAGAATAGGTGTAATAAGTATCTTGTACCACCAACTTTGTTCAAACATCTGCTTCCCAAGAATTCAAATTAGCAGAAAGGGAACTCATCTTAAAAATAAGTTTAAGTAGAAAGGTAAAGACCATTCTAGTTTTCACACTGTGTGTCTTATAATAAGTGGCCAATTCTTAACCACAGCATCCAAAAGTGTAACCACCCCCCCACACACACACACAGCAAATTAATAAACATCCTGCTTTTTCCTGTTGTTTACGCTACCCAGTTTGTGATACTTTAGTAAGGCGGACCTAGCAAACTAATACAACCACTTACAATCTTGATGCAGATTTCCTTTCCTCTCTCTCTTTGTTCCTTCTTTTCTTCTCTCTATCCTTCCTTTCCCTCTCTGCCATGAACATGCTTGAAGACATACATACAAGTTGTGCCTTTCCACAATGTTGTCTTTAGTCAATCATAAAGCAAGATTAACATAATTATAAAGCAAGTTCAGGATTCCAAACTCAATGACATTTCCCTATATGTTTAACTTGGCTTCTTACATGTCACACGCAGCAAAGAACAAAACAAGTCACACAACTAAGACAAAACATGGGGGAGGCAGTTAACAGACCAAATGCAAAGTCAGTCTGTGAATGGGCAGAGATTAAGCCTTTATCCAGTTCAGTCCAGTTCTTGCTGCTTATTATGTTCAGGCAATGGAGGATCTCTACTATATTCAAAGATCACATACCTTCAGCGGCAGTTGCTGTTTTGATGTGGTAAGATGTGAAAGGTTCAATGTCTAGAAAGTCTGACAGTTTTCTGGAAAAACCTTCCGCTTTTTAAAGATACTTAAAGATGATAAAGATACGCATCTTGGACCTTAGTAGACCTCCTCTGGTTGTGCTAGTTATAGTTCTGGGTGTGTCATCAGCCTGTGCTGGTCTTAGCTAGCTGCATTGCCCTTGGCTGCCTGCATCACTGCTTGACATGAGTCACAGCTTGGCATGAGTGCCTCCATCTTGCTCTCTACTCTCTTTCCTTCACTCCATCCATCCCTCCCTCATCTCTCCCAGCCTCACTCACTTCCTTCTGATAATGTAGGCAGGTATTTAGACAAGAGCTGGAGGCAAAGGCAGTGATAAATAGATGACACATTAGAAGCCTAAGGACGCAAGAACCTGATTTTGTGGTCTTTAACATGCTGTGCTTATGGCTTTCATCACTCCAGAGCTGAGAAACCAAGAGCCACAGGTGCAGAACATGCACTCTCTTCTTTGATCTCCACCCCAGGGTAACTTCTAGCTTTATTATAACATAATTACATTGTGATTTTGATCCGCTTCCCCCACAGTGGGGGCCAAAGGCCATGACAGTTCTGGCAAGAACCTTGTAGGACCAAAACCCTCTTTCCCAACTGGTAGGAGGTTTCTCTTAGATGATTGGAAACAACCTCAGTCAGATGGAGGTCACCCTAGCTATGATCCATAAACTATGCAAATATAAAAGGAAAAGACCACTAACCTTGATGAGTGGCCAAGTGACCATTCTTCCATTTTGAGAGTGTCCTGTCCCTAATAAACTGTTTTTGTACTTGCTATTTTCTTTCTGGCTGTCTCTTCAAGCATGGATCCCCATGTAAATCTTTCATTGGGAATCCAGGAACTAAGACCTCCATTCATACAATACAGGCTTTCCCACAGATAACAACTTCCTTCCTACCTATTTATCATATACCTATCATTTTTTCAGATGCAGCATATTTACTTTGTTCAAAAATGCATTGCATTGGTTAATTCTGGACAACATTCAATAATTGTCTTATTAAGCATTTATCATTATTTCCCTGTCATTTCATTGTTGATCTCCAGTTAGAAGTATGGGTTCTATTTCTTCTTCTAGCGATTCTTTTTTTTTTTTTCATATTTTCTAGTTTTTAATCCTCTGTTGCATTCTATAAAATGGCTTTATATCTGCTTTCCAAATATTTAATTTGCTTCTCCTTGCCTAATTTAATTTTTAAATTTAGAGTAAATGCATTTCATTTTAGAATATCAAGTTTACCTTTTTGTATCTGTCTAATTATTTTAATTCCTTTAGTTTTTCTTGCATATTGAATTCTTTTGCTTATAGTTTTATACATCATTAAGGAGGACATACTCATTTAGTATTTAACTGATATGTCCTATGCACTTTTGGAAGGACAACAAATCTGGAATTGTTTGATCTCCTTTTTCTCCTTAATCTATATTTTTATCTGTAAGCATGAAACACTTTGCTTTTTTTTTTTCCCTTGCTTTGTGAAAAGCAAGGTAAAAAGAAAAAATCAGAATGAAAATGGGGAAGGTATGTAAAGAAGGCACATTTTGGGAAGGGAAAAGACAATGATAAAATAAAGGAAACAAAGTTTTACAGCTGGGATGCTAGAAGAGCTATATTGGCCTTATTAAATTTTAAGAAATTTAATTTCAAGTAGTAAATGAGAGAAAAAGAAATTGAAGTTGATTTACACTTAAAGAAGATATGGAGCACAGTGTCTTTATGAACAATAAAAGTTCTCAATATATACATTGCCAGAAAATAAATGAAAACTAAAACCTATTAAAATGAGCTAAACACCAAAAATCTTGATACTGCATATGATGATGGATACATACAGTATTTTCTTGTCCCCCCTCCCTCTGAGCAGGGAGAGGATAGGGAGGAGGGGCAGGGACAGAGGGAGACAGAGAAGCTGAGCAGGGAGCCAGATGGGCTGGATCCCAGGCCCCCAAGATTGTGATCTGAGCCAAAGGCAGATGCTTAACCTACTGAGCCCTCTATGCACCCCTTGATATGACTTTTAATTTACAATTACAACTATATCACAAAGATTCACCAGGCAAAATCAAATCTCTAGAAACATTCAGGGTTTTTTTTTTGCAAATAAATACAAGGAGGTTAAAAGAGAGAGAGAGAGAGAAACAAAGAGGAAAAAGGAACATTTTGACTAAAAGAAATTTCAGGCAACCATCAACCAATGAAAATTAAGGGATTGTATTTGAATGTTGATTCAATACCTTGTAATTCATGTTTATGTGATACAAATTAGAAATTAGCAAGCAAGAAGTTTATTTGATTTGTCAAATAGAACTGATCGGGATTCTAAATAGATAGATGATAGATAGACAGATAGATAGATGATAGATAGATAGATAATAGATAGATAGATAGATAGATGTTAGATAAGAACTGATACCAGCTCACCTGAAATTCACTATAGGACCAAATGTAAATGATAAATAAAAATAAATGATATTAGAATATGTGATGTTATAATTAAATTTAAATAGCGTTAGTTGATTTTACCTAATATTTATTTAAATTATATTAATGCAGCGTTTTGAGTAAAAATTATTTTTTAACTCTTATTCAAACTAGTAAATATAGTAATTCTGAACAGTTTTCTTTTTTTAATTTATTAGAAAAATATGTCTCATAGTGTTTGCCACAGTAATCAACTTCATTTTGGTTAGTACAATGCAAATCCATTGTTTTACCCAGAATGCAGCATATGTAGCTAAATCATTAACAAACAAGTTACTCAATAAAACAAACATAATATGCAAAATAATCTCTTCAGAATTTTGAGTGGCATGATTTTCCACTAAGTTCTTTAGATTAGTCTACATGTATTTGATGCCAAGTTTTAATATTTGGAATACAACATGGCCAATCAATTAACAATATCTAAACTTAGATATTTTAAGCAATCATTCAGACTTTTAAAATTTATGTTATCATTGTAATATTTATCTGAAATAATCAGGTTTTCTGAATGTACAACAGTTTCACAAAGGAGACTTTTAAGAATAAAGAATATATAAAAGTTAGCTTAGAAGCTATAGAATTGTCACAATTTTCAGCCCTAATTATGAAGATGCTATTGTTTTTTTTTCTCATAAATATATCAGTTCAGTAGAACTTCCAATTCACATATAAATAATTCAAATATTTTGTAACTCAGATAAGTGTATGTAAAATTCCAAATTATTAAATATTTATCAAAGATTACTCAACTAAATTATGCGATATTTTTCTCATTCATGCACTCATAGAATTCAGCAGTCTCCACCTACATTATAATTCTTCAGTGTAGGGATTTCATACTATTTCTTTTCTACAGTTAATTCAGTGGAACAATATTTCTTTTCCACAGTTAATTCAGTGGAGTAATATTTCTTATTTGAGAAGTTGCCAATATTTTCGAGTCTCGATTTTGACTTTTTTCTTACCAATTAAATAAAGGTTAAAAAAGGCAGATTACAAATATGTATGGTTCTGTGTCATTTGTTTAGCAGAAATTCTTGTTTGTCATTTAAAAAGAGAGGAGAGGTTTATTTAATTGTGGGACAGATAATGTGATCCACATGGATTTTTCACCACTAGAAGGTGCAAGCAACAAGGAAAGAGGTGTTCTTAGGGAAGCTAGAAAGCAATTTTGTCTAAATCAAACATCAGTAAGCATCTTGACTTGTCCATGTTCAAGAAGATCTTCTTTACTTTGATCTGGTTTCCAGATCCCACAATTCTACTAGCAGAATAATTCCCATTCTCTAGTTCCTATGACAGATACTAGCTTTGTTATGCACATTTGTCCTAGTGTTCTGCAGCCTGCAATTAAGAAATGGAATACAAGAATATGTCAGAGGAAAAAAAAATCACAAGTGCAACTCTTCTTCTAACAGATAATTAGGGGCAAACATGACTAGATCCAAGGTTTCCAGACATCCTGTACCGAATTAGAATGTTTTTAAATGTCAAAGGTTCACTCAAATGTTTTCCCAATTACACTGTTTTTCGATACACCTTCACTAATACTCCTTAATGAGATATGACAATTTCTTTGAGGATTAACATTAAAGCACTAAAATTAAAAGAGGGAAAAAAACATTGAAGCTTTGCATATACCTTTCATCTTTTCTCCTATCTCTCAATGCTTTTTTGAGGTATAACCTTATCATTATTAGGCCTAAGCTTTTGAATGCAAGAAAATATTTCTGTTCATTACTAGGAAGTTATCCTTCAAGAAGTACTAAATATTCTGCTTTGGAACAAATAGAAAATCCTGAAGATATTAGCTTATTGCCACTTGGAGTCAACAATACCAATAGCAGGGTATTAATATTATTTAATGCATTAGTTGAACCAAAAAATGTAAACAAATTTGTGTGCCAGTTGTTTGTTCATCAAAATAATTTTAATTTAAAACAAGAAGGCAGATTTCAGTTCATGTGTATTAAATAACTTCAAGCTATGTAACTTTTAGATACAACCTTTGCTTGCGATGATTTGCATATGCTTACCCTTTAGATCAAGAATAATTAAATGAATAAATTTATAATCATAACTTTATGTGAGAACTGGTGTTTAAAAATATTTTGTGGGTTTTGTTTTTCTATGGGTATTGTGGGTAACTGAGAATCATTCGATTTTTAAAGAAATTATTTAGAGAACAAACATTCAAAATTATATATAGCAGACTGAGCTTGCAGGATCGTTTTGTTGGCAATACAATTGTATAGGTTTTTAATTTTTTATGCCATTTTGAAATAACTTTATTCTTTCCAAATCATCAAAATATTTGGAAAAAGCTTATGTATATTTTAAAGTTGTTTATATATTTAAGTAAAATAAGTGTTAAAGGGGAAATACAAATTCTCAAGTTTGCACCAAGATTATATTAAAATAATGCACACATTTGAAGTAAAATGAGTAGCATATAAAAATAAAATACTATTAATCATAAATGTTAAATAAAAGACAGGGTGATGCAATTAAAAGAAAACATTTTGAAAGCAAAAGGGCTTAGAGAAGTCAATAATAAAAATGTGGATTATAAATTCTCCCAGATACATGTTACAGAATAAAATACATTTTTGATTAAATATTTTATTCCACTCAGATGAAAAAAGGACTATTCAGAAATTCAGTAATTGCAGAGAAATGAAATACAAAATGAATAATATATGAAAATATAATTCCACCTGAAATATATTAAATGATAAATATTTAATACATATATTCCAAATAGACAAAGAGTTCTAGCCTGCTTATTTTCTTCAAGAGGAAACCAATAGTGTGATGAGGACAAATGATGGAATTTCTATACATAATTGCATCTTAGTCATTGTTACACCTTAAAAATAGGTTGTTAGTTATAATTTTGCATAAAAGCAAATATATATCATTTCAATGTTTCATAAAGTTTGTCCAACTACACAACATCCAAACATGTATGTATCAAAAAGTATTGATAAAAAAGTATTGATAACAATTTTAAAATCTGTCAATTAGTGTGTGATAAAAAGCAAACATACAACTCTTCAAATCTGAAAAGGATTAATAGTTATTAAAAGGAGAAAATACCAGTACACATACTATATAGAGACAAATGTATGATAGGCAAATGTATAACTATGTAGTGTATGTGTGTAGATAGATCATTGTATTTTTTTGTAAATGCCACACGCAATTGTATCCTTTTAATATTATTCATTACTTAACTTTTGGAAGACAGTTTATGAAGCATTTATGTACAAAATCTGGTTGAATTTCATACTATAGACCTATTTCATACACAAAAATAAAGTAAGTCAGTTTCTTTTTTTTTAATTTATTTATTTATTCATGAGAGACACAGAAAGATAGAGGCAAAGACATAGGGCAGAGAGAGAAGCAGACTCCATTCAGGGAACCCACCCCGGAACCCCAGGACCATTCCATGGGCTGAAGACAGGCGCTCAACCACTGAGCCACCCAGGCATCCCAGTAAGGGTTTCTTAAGGTTATATTAAGAACCATCAGTGACAGAATTTTATTCAGGCCTTCCCTTTATCTCTCTATAGTATGTATAGAGAGATATGTGCTATGTATACTGTGTCTCTGATTCTACATATCTGCTATATCCTAACGGCCTTTGCTTCATGCATCATAAATATTAATTTTATTTGCTAATTCTCATTAATAACAAGGTGATGTTTTTAAAATGTGAAATGGTATCTAAGAAATATAGTTCCAGTTGTGACTTTCTATTTATTCTTCAGCTGTTAGTTTCATTCAAATTTTTCACAAAATTTACACTTGCACACAGACACAGCAACCTATGAGTTCACAAAAACTGTAATTTTTCTGTATTGTTTATTTAAGCCAACAAAACACATAAGAAGGACTAAATAATGACAATTCATGATGATTAAGTAAGCAATTCATGAGCATAAAATATATTTAATCATTGAGAAGCACATAAAAACACAATGGTTTGTCTAAAGGGTATTTCATTTGTTGTAAACCATTTTGCCTTCAAGGATAATTATTGGACTGCATTAGGTATTGCTAATAATAATTTTCTTTACTTACTGATTAATAAATTTTAATGAAATTCTGCTTTAATGCTAGGTATTGCAACAAACAGTAAATAAAATACCAAATTTTAATAAATTAAATAATAATGTATATGTCCCGAGAATAGAATACTCCATAAGGAAAAAAGAAATAATGCCTGGCAAAGTATTTAAAGTTAAAATTTTAAACAGATAATAAAGAGATAGGTAGGTATATTTATAATAGATGATAGATATGTAGATAGACGATAGAAAGATAGACATATATAAATATAAATAAGTAGATGGTTGTAAGACAGATACAGAGAGACACAAATGTGCGCATTCTTCCATCCCATAAAGTTCCCATTTTTTCCCATTTTTAAAAACAACTTTATCAAGACAGAAGTCACCGTACAGTTCACACATAGGCAGAGGAACTAGTTAGACACTTACCAAAAAAGACATACAAATAACCACAGGTACATGAAAAGATGCTCAACATCACCAATATATATAAGTATTATTTAGTCATGAGAAAGAAGGAAGCCCTGCCAATCGCAGAATAATATGGGTAGACTTTGAGAGCATTATGCTAAGTTAGATAAATCAGACAGAGAAAGACAAATACCATATGATTTCACTTCATGTGGAATCTAAAAAAGTCCAATTCATAGAACCAAAGAATAGAATAGTGGTTGCCAGGGGCTGAGACGTGGGGAAATTGGGGAAATAGTGATCAAAGAGTACAAACTTGCACTTTGAAGATTAATAAGTTCTGAAGATCAAATGCACAGCATTGTGATTATAATAAAAATATGTATTTTATACTTAAAAACTGTTAAGAGACTTGATTTTCAATGTTATCACCACCAACATGAAATGATAATTATGTAAGGTAATGGAGGTGTTAATTAACACTGGTGGTAATCATTTTGCAATATATAAGTGTATCAAATCAACATGTTTCACACCTTAAATTCACACAATGTTATGTGTCAATATATATCCCAATAAAAGAGTATGATTAACGGCTTTCAGAATAGTCACAGATGCGTGCGGTTACCACCACTGTCAATTTTAGAATATTTTTATTACTTAAAAAAGAAAATCTTTATCACCTTCAACCATCATCTTTTCAACCCATTTCCTGTAATCTTAAGCAACCACCAATCTACTATCTCTACACAGAAATTTCCCAATTCTATATTTCATGTAAATGCAATCCTATAATACATGGAATTTTGGGACTAGTATTTTTTTTTTACTTAGAATGTTTTCAAAGTTCATCCATATTCTATAATATCTCAAAACCTAATTCTTTCTTTTTTTGAAATTATTTTTCTAAAACAGTTTTGGGTTCATGGCACAATTGAGAAGAAGGTATGGAGAATTTCCTATGTATTCACTTCTCCAATACATGCATAGATCCCTCCATTGCCTACATCCCCCAAGAGAGTGGTACATTGGTTATAATTCTTAAATTTACATTGATACATCATAATCAACCAAAATTCATAATTTGCATTATGGTTACTCTTAGTGTCATATATCCTATGAGCTGGAAAATACCCATAATGACACATATCCTTCATTATAGTATCATGCAGTATGTTTACATTGCCCTAAAACTTGTCCGTGCTCTGCCTGTCATCTCTAACCCCAGCCCCCAAACTTTTGGTAGCCACTGAACTTTTTAGTCTTTATACAGAGTTTTGCCTTTTCTAGAAAGTATATATAATTTCCAGAAAATATATAATTATAATCATGTAATATATAGACTTTTAAGATTGTTTTCTTGTACTTAGTAATATGCATTTAAGGAGTCTGCATGTCTTTTTGTGATTTAAGAGCTTATTTATTTTTAGTGTTGCATAATATTCCACTGTCCTGCTGTGTCATCATTTATATATCCATTCACATACTGAAAGGCATCTTGGTTACTTCCAAGTTTTAGCAGTTATGAATAACGTTGCTGTAAGGATTCACGTGCAGGTTTCTGCATGGACAGAAGTTTTCAGTTCCTTTGGGTAAATACAAAGGAGCACAGTTGCTGGATCATATGGTAAGAGTATGCTTAGTTTTGTTAGAAACTGCCAATCTGCATTCCAAAGTGGCTGTAATACTTTCCATTCCCACCAGAATTGAATGAGAATTCCTGTTCCACATCTTTATCAATATGATATGGTCTGTGTTTAGATTATGGCCATTCTAATAGGTATGCCGTGGTTCTCATTGTTGCATTTCCCTGATGACATATGATGTGGAATATCTATTAATATACTATTTGTCATTTTTATACTTCTTAAGGAGGTGTCTATTAGGTTCTTACCTTATTTTTTTAAGAATTTTGTTTTCTTACTCTTGAGTTCTAAGAGTTCTTTGTGTATTTTGGATAACATTCCTTTATCACATGAGTCTTGCAAATACCTTCTTTTAGTCTATGCCTTGACTTCTCATTCTCTTGGCATTGTCTTTCATAGATTACAAGTTTTTGACCTTAATGAAGTCCAATCTCTCAATTATTTCTTTATGAATTGCATATTGGTGATTTATCTAAAAATTATCTCCATAACCAATGTGATCTAAGTTGTCTCCTATATTATTGTCTAGGAGTTTATAGTTTTGTATTTTAAATCACTCCTATGGTCTGAGTTTTAGAAAGAGTTTAATGTCTATGTCTAGATTCATTTTGTTTTTTGTTTTGTTTTGTTGTTGTGTAATTTTGGCATGAGGATATCCATTGCCTCAGCATCATTTGATGAAAAACCTTTCTCTTCTCCATTGTATTGCCTTTGTTTCTTTGTCAAAGATCAGTTGACTGTACTTACTGTGGGTCTATTTCTGGGCTCTATATTCTGTTTATTCTCTATATTCTCTTTATTTATTTGTTTACTCTTTTCAAAAGCCTCTGTGGATGGAGCTAGAGTTTGCAATGCTAAGCAAAATAAGTCACTCAGAGAAAGACAAATACCATATCATTTCACTCATGTGGAGTTGAGAAACAAAACACATAGACATAGGGGAAGGAAGAAAAAAGAGAGAGAGAGGCAAACCATAAGAGATTCAACAATAGAGAACAATGTGAGGGTTGTTGGCGGGAGGTGGGTGGGGGATGGGGTAAATGATAGATATTAAGGAGGGCATTTATTATGATGAGCACTGAGTGTTTTATGTAAGTGATGAATCACTAAATTATATTCCTGAAACCAACATTACACTATATGTTAACTAACTAGAATTTAAATAAAAACTTGAAATAAGAAAAAAAAGAACATTATGTCATGATTACTGCAGCTTTACAATAAGTCTAATAGTTCATCCAGTGTCAGTCCTTCAAATTTGTTCTTATACAACATTATGTTGGCTACTTTGGATTTTACCTGTCCATGTAAAGTTTATAATCAATTTATCCATATGCACAAGTAACATGCTGGAATTTTCAATGATTGCTGGAATCTACAGAACTATGGAAAGAAGTGACATCATGACAATATTGAGTCTTTGCTTCCATTACCATGGAATATATCTCCATTTATTTACTTCTTCAAACTAATAAGCAATTCTGGCAAGGTTGCAAGATACAAGGTTATTATACGAAATTCAATTGCTATCTTATATGCCAGCGATGAGCAACTATAAAACTTTGGTGAATGAAATCAAAGAAATAAATAAGTGGAGTGATAGTCCATATTGACCTGTGAGGGTTGGGATTTGGGAACCAGGGCTAGCAAGTGTGTAAACAGAGGGAAGATTCCTATACTACAGACAAAAAAAAAAAAAAAAAAAATCCCGATGTATCAGTCTTGGAGCTTTTATAGAACCTTCTTAGACAGTAGCCATCAGGAGAGAAGGAGAGAAAGAGAGCAAATGGTTCTGTGTATACTGCCATTAGAATGTGATCAAATGGTTCTGTGAAAATATACTACCTCTAACTTGAAGTGTTTATCATTCAATATTCCTTTAGCCAGTTTACTTTCTTAGAAAGCCTTGGCCATACAGAAATGTTAAAAAGAAATTTTCATGTAGCTTGGTTTCTTGATAGGCACATATTTGAAATGTCAAATCCCTTAACAAACTGTGAGATGTGTATTTACACATCTAAACTGTAAAATAAATATATAATGAAACATATAATAAGTCCATGTGCTGCAAAATGCAACTATTTCTTTACATATCCTTTTTCTAGATAACTCTGAACCCTAATGACATTTTAAGAAGGGCTTAATTGAAATAAAGGAATGAAATGAATACCAGAAAGCAAAGGTTTTATACAATATTTTTAGAGTGATTTTCCAAAGTAATTTTTGAACTATGAAAATATTTATATGTTCTCCTGCATTATTTATGAGTTCAGTGGTTGTTATATTTATCTAATAAAAGTGGAAATGATTTTTATGGAAAAATGTTTTACTCTGTAAATTTCAGAAACCCCTTGAGAAGTTCATTTTAATAGGAAAAAAAGCAAAGTAAAACTTTAAAAAAAAATGTTTTTACTTATTTTTTTTGAAAGGAAAAAATACCAAGATTTTTGGAAAGTGTGGGGGTTTACCTTTGCCTAAATTTTTATTTTATGAAATTTAGCCTATAAACATTTTTTTCATGACTCCCCTGACTATTCCTATTATTCAGATAAATATTCCCTGCATTTTATTGCCTCTCCTTGAGGTATCTTAAAAATAATAAGGCAGAATTCCTACCAATTTACCTCTATGCAACAAGTTCTCTATATTTCAACAATGAGCCATTCTGTGTTTTTCACAATGAAGATTCTGAAAGCCATTTTTATGAGACTAAACTAAGGCTATACACAAAGGTGGAAGCTATTTGAGTTGATATATTTCTAAAGATTAAAGAAACGCTTAGTAAACCCAGGCAAGGTTTTCTTTTACATAAAATGTTATTTATAACACAGTATCATGAATTATTTACAAGCAGTGGAGTCACTTGCAACAGGAGTAAACAGAATTGATGGTGTCCTTCACTTCACTGTAATGCACAGAAGGCGATTCTCTCATTAGGTTTACACTGAAGAATAAAAGAAGTCTTTGCCTCCTGAAAAAGTCACTGCTTACTCCCTCAATCCCTTTATTTCACCACTGAGTTGAAAATACAAATGTATTACATGTAGATTTCTTCCAAATATAATGAAAAAACAATTGTAAATGAGTCTAAGCCCAGTCCCCTGTTATCTGACTATGGTCTCTCTATTAGTACATCACTTAGAAAGATCCAAATGGACGTTTGACCTGAAAGTAAATGTCAGATAAATGTGTAGACATTTTTGCCATTATTAATGAGTCTTCTGGGGCTTTCATTGACTGGAGCATTAAGATTGTGATAAAACAAATTTCCCACAGCCATTGTGAACATTATTATAATGAGACATTTTCCTTCCAGGGATGAATGATTTTCAGGGTAACAAAAAAGAGTTTCTTCTCGCCTGAACTTTATCCTGCCTCCTCTGAGCCCTCTGCTCCACTGGGTCTAATCTTGACCTTCTGTTTCTGTTCTTGTAAAGTCCAGTTTTAGCAAAAATCATGCTAATCAGGCTGGAGAGAATCTCCACCCTAGGTATCTGGTCACCCTCAATATCTGACCAAATCTCTCATCTCTCATCATCCCCAGGTAATAGCTGATCACCCTGGCCTGCCCTTAGCAAGAATCCTATTAAGTCAGTTTATAGTAAGACTTGCCCTAGTCTCTTGGTAATTTTCAATCCATTAGCCCCCTTATAGTCTCCCTTGGCTATCAACCCCATGCTAAAATAAGTCCTGATTAAAATCTACTTTTGTTGCTTTAATGACTATCATGGCTCTGGTTTGTTTCTTTTGTTAGCAGCAAGTCATGTTCCTCTACCTGGGTTCTTGAGTTTGGCCAAGAAAGAATTCAAAGCCAAACTCTTAAGCAAGCAAGCATTTGAGTAGTAAAAGCCAAAGGTGAGAGAGCAGGCCCAGAGGAGGCCACTGTACCTGGGTTCAAGGTTTTATGTTTTATGCTTGCATGAGATATGGGTCATGGCCTGGACTGTCTGGACTGACATTCCTCCAGTCACCTAAGGGGTCCTCCTCAGGTGGGGAGGGAGAGCTTTTGTCACGTATGGATTTTGTCAGAACTGTCATGGCAGCTCCCCCACAATGGGTCTCAAAACCCCAATATCAATGTATTATCATGAAGCTAAAGGTTACCTTAGGGCAGCCATTATAGGGAAGAGTGAATGCAATTCCCAGGGTTTTCCCTGACTGTTTGTGTTCTAGAGGTGGTGGGTGGTTTCTTTTTCAACAGTCATCTAGTCCTGTTTCCTGCTTGTATCTAGCCAACTGCTGCTCTATCAGGTTTGGTTTGGTTTCGTATGTTTTACCTTTTGTAATTTTTTAATTTTAATTCCAGTATTGTCAACATACAGTGTTTTGTTAGCTTCAGGTATACAGTACAGTGATTCAACAATTCTATGCATACCTAGCACTCCTCATTTTAAGTGTACTCTTTAATTACCTGCTTCACCCATCCACCCACTTACCTCCCCTCTGGTAACCATCAGTTTATTCACTATAGTTAAGAGTATGTTTCTTAGTTGTCTCTCTTTATCTTGCTCTTTTTTTTTCCTTTGCTCATTTGTTTTATTTCTTAAATTCCATATATGGGTGAAATTGTATGGTATTTGTCTTTCTTTAATTGACTTACTTCACTTAGTGTTATAATTTGTAAATCCAACCATGTTGTTGCAAATGTCAAGATGTCATTGTTTTTTATGGCTGAATATATATATATATATATATATATATATGTGATATATATATCATCACATCTTCTTTATCCATCTATCAATGGACAGACACTTGGGTTGCTTCCATAATTTGCCTATTTTAAATAATGCTGCAATAAACATAGGGGTGCATATATTCCTTTTAATTTCTGTTTTTCTGTTTTTCTGTTTTTGGAGTAAGTACCCAGTAGTGTGAATACTGGATTGTAGAGTACTTCTATTTTTTAACCTTTGGAGAATCTCCATACTGTTTCACAGAGTGCTGCACCAACTTGCATTCCCAATAGTGCATGGGAGTTCCTTTTCCTCCATATTTTTTCCAACACTTTTGTGTTTTTTTATTTTAAACATTCTGACCCATATGAGATGATATCTCATTGTAGTTTTGATTTCCACTTCCCTGATGATGAGTGATGTTGACCATCTTTTCATATGTCTGTTGGTCATTTGTAAGTCTTCCTTGGAGAAACATCTGTGTTGTTTATTTTGTTTTGTTTGTTTATTTTTTTAAATATTTTTTAAAGATTTTTTTTAATTTTATTTATTCGTAGAGACACAGAAAGAGAGAGAGGCAGAGACACAGGCAGAGGGAGAAGCAAGCTCCATGCAGGGAGCTTGATGTGGGACTCGATCAGGGGTCTCCAGGATCACACCCTGGGCTGCAGGCGGCGCCAAACCACTGCACCACCGGGGCTGCCCTATTTTGTTTTGTTTATAACAAGAGACAGGTCTTTCTGCTTATGATTTATAAAAATAGTTAGTATTTTTAGTAGAATACACAAAACACCTATTAGCAGTTATTTTAAAAATGTTCTAGTGGAAAACTCATGAGTTTAGGGTAAGTTACTGAGTATCTGTGCATTTCAATTTTCCATGAATACTGTATCTCTCTTGAGGGTTGCTATGAGGTTTAAATGGGATGCTAAAAAAACAACAAATGAAATAGTTATTTGTGCTTAAAAGGTGTACAGTAAATGTTAATTCTAATTGAATTCCTTTCTGAGTTTTGCTCAAGTTAAAATAGCTAGAAATAGGGAAATTAATATAATCTGAGGATATATTTGGGAATGTAATAATCCCAAACAGATTATTTGGGAATGTAACAAGCGTACAGTAAGAACACAGACACAATACTTGTTGAATTGAGTTAAACTGAGTTTATAGTTTGTAAATATGATTTTTTACAGATAAATATGTTTATTTTTATAATTGACTTTGAATTATAGCTGCAAAAATGATTTGATAAATATTGCAGGGAGAAGAGAAATGAGTAAAAGAGACATAAAAAAAAGTAAAGATAATGTTAGGTCTAAAGGCGTAAAAGACAGAAGAGGTTAAAACATGAGGATTTTATGCTTACCTTCTTTTTCAGTGATTGATTACTATAATCAGGTACTCTACCTGTTTTTTCTAGGTGAGTTTCCTATGTGAGATGGACATCAGTTTAAGGTCAGTGACAAGGAGGATTCCTGGCATCAAGGAATTAAGAGAGAATTGCCTAAATATCACACACACAAAAAAAAGTTTATCTGATAATCAAATCATGGGATAGTTATTTCTAGAAAAAAAAAAATTCTAGGTTCCCAACCACAACCAGCAAAATTAAAAAGCAAAATATGGTAATTTTTACTATCAAGATTGTCATTTGAGGATGGTCCATGAATATGGAATACACAAATCACTAATATATCTGAAAATGAGCACAGTTGCAGAACTCAGCTTAAAAAGCACGATGAGTCTGGTTTTGTAAAGAATACTCTTTCAAATGAAAAGAGGTTTATTGTTTATAAACTTGGTATTTTCTTCTCATTTACTTTAAATCTAATGTTTTTTGTGTATATTTCATTTTTCTGTTTTTTAATAGTGCCCATGCACTCATGTAAATAATGGAAATATATAGTTTTTGTGTTGAATGAAGGTGAAAGATGAATTTTACTATGTGATTATGATATCCACAAGGATCTAAAATTGGATCTGCTTCTTTATTGAAAAGTAGTATAACTTAATTTACCTTGAATTTTAAATAGTAAATATTCATTTGCTTTCATTAACACATTTTCAAAAAAGGTATATAAATAGAAATCAACCTTGTACTATTTAAATGATTACAGAAAAAAAATTGTGTCCCATATGTAATAGTGCTGTGAGTCCTGAATTCATAGACTAGTAATCCTGTCTTTCACACAACACATTTTCAAAGTGTCTATATTCTGGTTCTTTAATCATATATAATCCAGTAGCTAAAACTACATTTAATATTATTTCTCAGGAAAATAGTATGATCAACTTCAAACATATGAGTAAATTTCTATTTCATGTTTCTGACTAGGAAAAACATATCAAATATTGTTAAATGAAATGTGTGTTTTTCAAAACAAAATGATAAAAGTGCATGCAACAAAACTCTATTAAATTTTTACCAATTGATTTTCTCATCTGTTGCTTGCAGGAATTTCTCTGTGTGTTGGTTAACCTGAAATTGTGGAGAACATGACATTTTTCCCTTTAAACACAATAACTATTCTTGTTTGCAAGAATAGTGATATTAATACATTTTACTGCTTCTCAGAAACTGATAAAAAACTTGAGCTTTAGTACATTATAATAAATGCTAATTTTTGATAATTATGTTAATACTGTTTGGTAAGGTTTTGCCTTTGTTGTGTGTGTGTGTGTGGGGGGGGGGATGTTTCTCATTCTTTTTCTCAGCCAAATCACAAGTGATCCAGACCAAGATAGTCTTGAAAAAATGAAAAAAGTGAGCAAACAAAAATTTCCATTTCAATGGAGGTCACTGACCTTGGGAGAGATTTGTGTTTGAGCAGGAATATAGTAGCTTTGAATACAAACAGGATCAATTTTTAAATTTAATTTGGATTGAACATTCTAATCCTTGAAAATATAAAATGACTATTCTGTTAGCTGGCAGAGATAAGGTATATACCGGTATAAGGTATAGATCACTGACCAAGCAATATTCCAGAAGTAGGAAAAAATAACCCATTTAATGATTCTTCCCCGCTGAGTTTTTCCTAGGTAGTAAGTCATCAGCACTTTTTTTTCAAGTTAAAGAAAGCAATTTTGCTTTCATAAGTATTATGTGTCATGGAGTATATTTTTCTTTTCCTCAAATATCCATTTTCCTCAGAACAGATCAGTGTGGTTTTTTTTTTCTCATTTTGTATTCACATCAAGACTTTCAGAAAATGTAGATCAAATTAAGATAAATGCATATAATTTTATTAAAGGAAAGCAAACTACTTCTGTTCTTCTACTTGAAATTTATTAGACATATATATTTATGGCCACCTCACTTCTAAAATTTTGCTTTTTGTTTTTTGTGAGGTTTTTTTTTTTTTTTTACTATTTGACTCAAGCAATGCTTTTTAGGGGGATAAAAAGCTATTTCAAAACAACAATTTGTATCTGAAAATATTTTGTGTAACAAGTCATCACTTTATTTTTTCTCTATGCTACCCAAAAAAAAAAAAAGAAAGAAAAAATGTATCAACTAACCTTTTTCTCAACTTTATACTATTACAGCATATTCACTTGTCATTTCAAGTTCCTAGTAATTAGTTTTAATGTGATTTGAAGACTGAGGACAATTCTGAATGTTCATGTTATTTTTGGCTGGTTTCATTTTCTAGAGGCAAAAATCTAAGTGTTGTGTTTTAATATTAACAATAAGTTTATATTTACTGTATAAAATGAGATATGACCAGAAAGAATTTCCATAGATTACACATTTCATGGGACAGGTAAAATGTTAGATATTTGCAGTCTTGAATTTATTCCAATTTTGTACTGCACAGATATCAATGAAGCTTGCTCTGTGTCAGCTTCTATGTTAGTCTCTTGGGATTTATTTCAGGTTCAAACACGGATTTTGCTCTCAAAACACCATTTTTTAATACAGCTATAATTTGCTCTAGATTGACCATGATCTACCACATACTTTGTGGTTTATCGATGCCCATTGTACCCCTTTAAAAACACAAGAAAAACATAGAGGCTGTAGAAGCAGACAAAAATTCATTTATCAGCTTTTCTTCCCCTTCACTATTTTGTATCTAAAGAGAATAATTGCCCCTGCAGTACTGAGTTGGTCTTACAAAGGTAACCTTTTATGAGGTAGCCCGGAAAGTTTTCTAAAACCTTAAATTTTGAGAATATTTAGTGTTATTTTATTCGTATGTACATCCTCTGCTATGTTAATTTAATATCTCCTTGAAGTATTCATTCACTACTCCGCCTTTCTATTAATACTTCTATGAGTTTTATACTTACATCAATTAAAATTCATCTTTTATTTTTTTTAAATAGTCAAACCCAAATCAATCTTAAATTCCCACATGGCTCTCATATGCACAAGCTATATTAACTAAGGCATGGCCAGGCAAATTTTAAAATTCTTTTATATTTGTTTGTGTGTGAGTGTTGAGTAGGGAAAGTTGCTTTCTTTTTAAGTCACAGGGAAATAAAATAGAAGTCACATAATGCATGCAATAACTTTTTCTATATTTCCTCTTATATCCCTGAGCTAATTCCATTGTTTCCATGTTAGAGTCTGATTAAAAACTATAATTGTATAATAATCTTAAGGGGATAGTGAGTACACTCTATTAAAAAGAATCATGATATCCAGAAAAAAAAGACATGGATATAAAATGTGTACTAATAAATATTCAACTATCAGAAAAGAGAACTTGCTGTACATTATAAACCAATACATGTAAATGTTATTTCAAAGGTTGTCCTAGCAAAAACAAACAAAACAATACACATACCACAATCAGAACCAGACACTTAATACTGTGAAAACACATTATACATATGTTCTACCTCTTAGATATTTCCACAAAGACTTTGGGCTTAGCAACTGGAAATTTCTTTGTTCTTCAAAAAAAATCACAGATTGAGGCTGATTTTTTTTAAAGATTTTATTTATTTATTCATGAGAGACACAGAGACAGAAAGAGAGAGGCAGAGACACGGACAGAGACACAGACAGAGGGAGAAGCAGGCTCCATGCAGGGAGCCTGATGTTGGACTCGATCCTGGGTCCCTAGGATCATGCTCGGCCCAAGGCGGCGCTAAACCACTGAGCCACAGGGGCTGCCCCGAGGCTGATTTTTATTTGGATACACTGAGTGTTTTAAGAAAATTATCTGCATTATTTTATGAGTTACATGATAATAAAGATAATATTCTTAAGTGAGAAAATATGTATTTGTTAAAATCATGAAATAGCTCTTGAGGAATGATCCACCTAAATACAAACAAATGAAATAGCTTAGATCATGCCTCTTACATTAAATAAGCCCTGGTTCCAAACTACATAAAAGCTGAGTAATATTAGTTATTCTATTTAATGGAGTTATAGATTTATTCCATTAAATATGCGTTATAGAAACTTATTTAATAGGTTTTAGACACTTAAAGTATAAAACTGAAATAATAATTACACATGGGTGTAGTTGAGAGTCAAATGATACCCCATACTCAAAATCCCCAGCATAGTTACTGGCATATTGTAAAGTGAATATATACACATATATTTTTTTTCAACTGAATGTATTTTTATTGTTATCATCATTATTGTAATCAGCTTTTTGCATAGCTAAATTGTGACTTATGAATAGTTCATAAAATAAAACAGAGAACTAAAACATATAATCTCTTGCCTATTAAAAACTCTGATAAGTATATAGTTATTCAAAAATATTATGACATGGTATAAACTGCATTAGAAAATAAATGTGTTGGGACACCTGGGTGGCTCAGCTTTTGAGCATCTGCCTTTGGCTCAAGTCATGATCTCGAGGTCTTGGGATTAAGACATCAGGTTCCCTGCAGGGAGCCTGCTTCTGCCTCTGCCTAGGTCTCTGCCTCTCTGTGTCTCTTATGAATAAATAAATACAAAATCTTAAAAAAAAAGAAAGTAAATGTATTTCAATTGTAATTTCTTACAAAAAGGAAGAGATAAAATTGTACAAATTGAGATGTAAAAATGCAATAGTAGTTTCCTTTGGTGATGTCATATTTGCCTGATTCTTCATAATACTTGCAGCCATGTGTGGATGTCTATGTACTTAAAGAAGTAGATATTTCTTCTAGTTTTAAGTTTTTTTTTTTTTTTTTTTTTTTTTTTTTTTTTTGTAAATAAGACCTCCTTCTGCCAGATTCTCAGACTGATGGGACAGCCTTGGGACCAGAGTGCAGCAGGGCTGGGGCTAGTTTATGGGGCTAGCACACTGTTCCAAAGTGTACAGGTGGGTTTATTTCCAGGATATGCTGGCAGCTGTGGTTCCTCCCAGACCCCTTGCTGAATTGGGCTAATCAGAAGACCATGAACAAGTGAGACTATAGCAGAGTTAATAGAACAAGGTTCCTTCAAGTCCACAGATGGGACATTACAATCATCAGCCTACCACTGTAGTGTGGGCCTGCCTTCTCACATTGACCCTCCTTAATCTTTGGCTCCACCAGGGTTTTGCAACCTCCTACCTGGGTGTCAACTCCCACAAAGGCACTTTTTTTTTTTTTTCTGTGGATGACTGACAAATTATGTTTCTATAGGGGGGACTTCCTATTAAACCGTCTTGCTGACATCACCTTAACATTAAATTTAATGTATAAACCCTTAAGACTCATATTTTAAAATTAATATCAATGTCAACTTAATGTATTTATTTCTCTTTTATTCACCTGAATAACTGAGAAGAAAAACATTCACATAATATAAACTATTTATAAATTTATAAGTAGGAAATTAAGCAAATAAAATATATTGTTATAACTGATATCATTTTCTCCATCCTCATTTAAAATCCATCAAACTGAGAGGTATAATTATTTGATGAGACGCATCTCCATTACCTAGTTCTATCCTCTAATTATGATATGTTTGCATTGCCAATGGTAATGGAGGAATTAGTTTACCCAAGCAAGAAATCAATAATTCAAACTTATAATTAAATTTTATTATAATGAGAAAATTCATACATTAATGTGGACTCAATCTACTATTCTCAATAGTTATTTTCTAACCCATGCATAATTAAATATGCAAATTAAAATATCTAGTATCAATGTTGTTATATTTTTATTAAAATCAATAAGGAAAGACACATAGAACAGCTCTATAATTTTATGGATATACAATAAATATGAAATTAATAGACACCAAAGAAAATTTTTCAAACGCATCATTTATTGCAAATCAATGCCAATTAAGAAATGAGTTATCCATTTTCTTTCTGGAAGAGTTACATATTTTAATATAAAAGTCAGGTATTTCTTCACCAGTAATCATACTTATCCACCATATATAGGACTGGTTACAAAATTTGTGGGGCCCCTATGCAAAATGAACATTACAGGACCCTCCTCCCAAATGTATTGCTAATTTGAAGAGAGAGACAGCCAGAGCATTAAACTTAGTGTGGGGCTCTTCTGAATGTTGGATCCTATGGTAACTAGAAACATTTAAATAGGACTTAACATCAAGTCTGTATAATCACTTCCAGAAAACAGAAAGGGAGGAAAAGACTTTCCTATTTATTATATGAAGCTACTATTACCCTGACACAAAACCATTCAGAATAAAAGAAGAAAAATGGAGGACAGTATCTTCATGGATGTAGATACAACAATTCTTAACAAAATATTGGCCATCGAACTCAGTAATATGTAAAAACATTATACGCTATTGCCACTTGGGATTTATTACAGAGATACAGGTTGGTTAATATTAAAAAATCAATCATTTATGATATTAACTTAAAAAGAAAAAATCACATGATAATATCAAATGATATAAAAATTGAAAAAACTCAACACTTTCTCAAGAAAAAAACTCAGAAAATAGGAATAAGGAACAAATTCCTCAACTTTGTAAAGGAAATTTACAAAATAAATATAGTTTATATCACATTTAATAAGGGACTAGATGATTTACTCCATTAGAATGGGAACAAACCTTTAGAAAATGGGAACAAGCCAATGATGTCCACCTTCAACACTTTTATTTAATGTAATGCTGGAAGTTTTAGCTAAAGCAAAAAGGCAAAAACAAAAACAAATATGGGGTACATAAAAAATTTTGTTTCAGAAAGTAAAAATTAAACTTCTTATCTGTAGATTCATGATTATTATGTAGCATTAGTATCTAGAAAATGTAAAGAACTTTTATTATTCAATAATACAAATTTCTGATTGTTTAATTAGCAAAATACATGAAAAGACATTTCATAAAAGGGCATATGTACGTGGTAAATAAACACATAAAAAGATCTTCAACATCATTAGGCATTAGGAAAATAAAAACTTTAACACACCTATCAGAATGTCTAAAATAAGAAATAGAGACAACACCAAATGGTGAGAAGGATGCAGAAAACTTGCCTCACTTATACATCGTACATGTAAATGATAAGATGGTCAGCCAAAAATTAAACATGCAACTGACAGATGAACCAGAAATTGCATTCCTTAACATTTATCCTAATACAATGAGAATTTAGGCTCACATGAAAACTTGTACATAGATGTATAGCAGTTTTATTCTTAATACCCTAAAAGTGAAAACAACCTAGATATACTTCAACAGGTGATTAAACTGTGATGCCGTCTTACAGAGGAATACTAATTAGCAATAAAAACGAATAAACACTTGATACAAGGTTAATCAACCCTGTTGAATATCAGAGAATTATGTTGAATGGGGGGAAAAAATCAAATATCAAAAGATTACATACTGTAGGGTTCCATTTTATAAGGTTCTTGAAATGACAAAAATTTTATTTATTTATTTATTTTATTTTTTTATTTTTTGTAATAATAAATTTATTTTTTATTGGTGTTCAATTTGCCAACATACAGAATAACACCCAGTGCTCACCCTGTCAAGTGCTCGCCTCAGTGCCCGCCACCCAGGCACCCCCACCCCCCGCCCTCCTCCCCTTCCACCACCCCTAGTTCGTTTCCCAGAGTTAGGAGTCTTCCATGTTCTATCTCCCTTTCTGATATTTCCTACCCATTTCTTCTCCCTTCCCTTCTATTCCCTTTCACTATTATTTATATTCCCCAAATGAATGAGACCATATAATGTTTGTCCTTCTCCGATTGACTTATTTCACTCAGCATAATACCCTCCAGTTCCATCCACGTTGAAGCAAATGGTGGGTATTTGTCGTTTCTAATGGCTGAGGAATATTCCATTGTATACATAGACCACATCTTCTTTATCCATCATCTTTCGATGGGCACCGAGGCTCCTTCCACAGTTTGTCTATTGTGGACATTGCTGCTAGAAACATCGGGGTGCAGGTGTCCCGGCGTTTAACTGCATCTGCATCTTTGGGGTAAATTCCCAGCAGTGCAATTGCTGGGTCTTAGGGCAGGTCTATTTTTAACTCTAAGGCAGGAAAACACAAATGTTGGAGAGGATGCGGAGAAAAGGGAACCCTCTTGCACTGTTGGTGGGAATGTGAAATGGTGCAGCCACTCTGGACAAAAATTTTTAAATCGAAAACAGACTATTGGTTTCTAGGGATTAGAGATTGGAGACAAGTAGACGTGACTTCCTAGAGCAATGTAGGGAATCCATCCTGAGATAAAAATGTTCTGTGTCTTGACTTTATCAGTAGCAATATCCTTTTTTTTAAGATTTTATTTATTTATTCATGAGAGACACAGAGAGAGAGAGGCAGAGACACAGGCAGAGAGAGAAGCAAGCCCCATGCAGGAAGCCAGATGTGGGACTCCATCCTGGGACTCCAGGATCATGCCCTGAGCCAAAGGCAAACACTCAACCGCTGAGCCACCCAGGCATCCCAGAAGCAACATCCTGACTGTTATATTATACTATAGATTTGCAAGATGTTACCACTAGGGGAAATAATAAAGGGTACCAAAAAATCTCATTTCTTACAGTATGATTCTACAATTATCTAAGCATATTAATTTTAAAACAAGGAAATTAAAAGACCATTTTGTCTATAAAAATAGATGTGCAAAATGAAAGTAGTCAATAGTATTTCCAAAGTGTATAAATTTATATGAATATCTAAGATTAAAGAAAAATGTGCCCAAAGAAAGAAAAACTCAATATTAAATAATCTGTCAATGTAATTTATCAATGAATAAATTTAAAAATTGGGTGATTATTTCAATATGTACAGGAAAGAAAAAGTTTCCTTCTATTTCTATTTCAAAAATAAATTCAAAACATATATATGTATGCAGATTCATATATTTATATATATAATTACTTCAAAAAACTCATCAATTTAGAAATAAAAAAGATTTTCTCAATTTGTTAAAGATAATGTAAAAAGTCTACGGCAAGTGTTATATGAACAAGAGAAGAACAAAAGATAAGCAGATCAACTATTAACTATTATTGTTGTTTTATTATTTGCTCTAGAGTAGCTAGTATAAGTAAAATAAGAAGCAGAAATATTTTAACAGAAGAAATAAGCCTGCAAGTATTAGTAATGTAATTATCTATATAGAAAAAACAACTGAGAGTTAATAGAAACCGATTAGAAAGTTTAGCAGCATTGCTACCTAGAAGAACATCATATAATCTACACCAGCAATAATCAACTAAAAATTAAAAATAAAAATTCCACTACTTTGTGAACTCAGTACATTTCTTCTGAAACGTGTATATATGGTGTCTGAGTCTCTTGACAAACTCCTACCACATGAAGAGGTCAGAGCGAGAAAAGTGTGCAGTGCAACTTAGAAGAGAGAACAGTCAGGTTGTAATAAATAAGATTATTTACTAAGGAAGCAAAGTTATGTCTGAGCCAAGAGCATCCCTATTAAGTTAACCCAGGAACAGAGGAAATGGAGTTCACGAGAACTGTGAAAAGCGAGTGTGAGAGTGTGAAAATTGTCTGATAGCCTCTTATTGATGACTAAATGCTTTTCTGCATGGATGTTGACCCCTGTAAGTCTTTGTTGTTGTTGTTGTTGTTACCAAATTTAGCTCTTTTAATAGTGAGAATGTGTGATCTAAGGAAACAATGTCAGAGCCACAATTAGGTCCTTCTAATGCAGATTCCTTATATTGTATGTGAAGAGACAGACATGCACGAAATGTAAGAGATTTTCTCAAGGTCACAGCTAAAATGTGACAGATTTACAGATTTGGGATTAGAACTTCTTTCTCCCGATATCTGTTTCTTCTTTCTTTCCACAAAATCAAATGGTGATATTTTACCTACATCCACATTCTTATTTTTGCATGCAGTCCAAATAATTTATTCTCAGCTCAGGAGGAGGAATATGGTGAGTCTTTTTCTAATTATAGGTCTACTTGCCACTACTCCTAGTTTCTGGCCATTGCCACCAATGGCCAGATTCAATCATGTATCGGAATCTTTGGATGATATTGATAGACCATTTTATTGTCGTCAAAATCACAAGAGATAATAATTAAGGGGATGTTTACTGAGGAGTAATTTTTCAACTCTAATAAATAATTTATGTTAACTTTTAAAGTATAAAAATCAAACACATCTTATTAAGTCCTTCACTGATTATTTCACTCAACTTTTGGTGACTTCCTCTAGCTATGCCCAGTGTGGCATACAAATATGATTAGTAAAATTCAGGGGAAGAGAAAAACACTGAAAAAGCTCCAAACCAATCATGAGACTGTTTTCAAAGCTTCATTCACTAAGAACCAAGTGATTACTTCTTAAATTTTTTTCTGGGTACCAAATTTCCTTCTGCTATTTTAAAAAAAATTTACCAGAAATTTAGTGGCTTAAAACAACATACATTTACTATCCTACAGCTTTTTATCTCAGAAGTCTGACATGGATCTCCTTGGGCTAAAATCAGCTTGTCAGCAGGGCTGCATTCCTTTCAAGAGGCTGTAGGAGAGAAAGCAATCCATTTCCTTCCCTTTCCTAACTTTTAGAGGTTGCTCATATTCCTTGGTTCATCCTCTTTCATTTGTCTTCTTCTTCTAGCAGCCTTTTATTTCTGTGACCGTTCTTCTGTCACCATATTTCTCTCTTACCACAGCCAGCCAAGGTTCTTACCTTTTAAGGATTCATGTGATTAGATTGAGCTTACCTGGATAATACAAGATAATTGTTCAATTATAACATCATTTTTAAAAATTTATTATTAATGAGGCGGGGGGCGGGGGGAGGCACAGAGACACAGGCAGAGGGAGAAGCAGGCTCCATGCAGGGAGCCAGACGTGGGACTCGATCCCGCATCTCCAGGATCAGGCCCTGGGCTGAAGGGACTAAACCGCTGGGCCACCCGGGCTGCCCCAGTTTTAACATACTTCAAATAATCATATCTACAAATCCCCTTTTGCCATCCAAGGTAATATAGCCAAAATTTCCTGAAATAATTATGTGGATATTTTAGACAGGCCATTGTTCTGCCTACCACGCTGTGTGATTGGGGAGGATTTAATGACTTGATGATTAAAACATTCTCAGTTGAATGTTATGGAGATTTCCTACAGGTTTTTCCACTATCTGAAAGTTCAATTCATCACACTTTAATTTTACGAAAGACCTACATGGGTACCTGTTTTTGCTAACTGAAAGAAATCTAAAGAGGATTTTCACTTTTACAAAATAACAATTATGTCTGTCTGTGCCTTATGCCATGTCAGTTTATGAAAA
This sequence comes from Nyctereutes procyonoides, assembly GCF_905146905.1. Lineage (NCBI taxonomy): Eukaryota > Metazoa > Chordata > Mammalia > Carnivora > Canidae > Nyctereutes > Nyctereutes procyonoides. The sequence goes on from NW_026575046.1 coordinate 8,118,743, forward strand.
GTTTTCCTAGGAATGTTCTGCTTTCAAGTAGCAGGGAAAAGCTGTACCCGTCCTTATGACTATTGCTATAACACCAGAGAAGCATGAAAAGACAGTGGTGAAGGGTTAAAACAAAGGGTTAAAAGTAAGGTACAGGGGATTAGAATGAGATGAGACTAATAGGCTGTTTAGGAAGTTTTAACTACAATTTTGCAAAAAATAGATTCAAAGGATTAGAAATAAATTAGTTGTTATACCATTTCATTCCACTAATTATTTCCATTTAGTTCACTTCATCTTAGCAGGAGAGTCCTCTTCTATTACTGTTAACCTAAGGTGGAAGCAGAAAGCCAGCATAGGAGTCTAAGACTGAGGAGGAGGTTTACACAGTGTTCATTCTACAATTCTTCTTAGTGTCGTATGTTTTGATTTGAATTTTTGTAGCTCTATCCAATTAACTTGAGAAAAGAAATCACCATTAATAAATATATTAGCCCTATCACCTCCTATCCTTCTATCTTGTAAGCATCTTGTATATGGCTTAATTTAGAATATTTCTGCTTCTGAAAATACAGCTGCCTTTTTTTGATATTAATTCAGCAGATCTTCTGCTCTGTACCTCAGTAGTTTGATTACTCTTCTGAGTCGAAAGAATTTAAAATGATACAATATCACAAGTTTTCCAGACAACCATAACAACAAAATCTTGTTTTTGCATTTAAGTATCTGCAATTCATGCATCATGAGGGAAATCTGTTTTCTTTAATGTGGCATGAAAAATTTGACCGTAATTTCTGTCTTGAGAACTGATATGTTTAATCAAAACTAACTACTCTTCCAATATATCACAAATATATGCACAATGAAATAAAGATACACTTGAGTGAGTCAGCTGGAATAGTAGGTTTATATTATATGCCTCCATTCAGGCAGACATTTAAAAAATATATTTGGCTTACAATTTATGATTTAAAAACTAAAAAGATTAAGTCACTGATGCTTTCTGGAAGCAAAATTTAAGGCAAAAAATACATCAAAGTAGTATGTATTTATAAGCTACAAGAAACTTTTACATGAAGAAATCATGTCTAGACTTGGAGAAATGTCAATTATACTAGTTACACAAACACACTTTATTAAATGAAACAGTACAGAGAATGAAACACTTTATTTTTCTCACATTGATGCTAATTTTGGTCTGAAATTAGGTTGTAAGAGTAATTGCAAATTTTATCTTGATTTTCTTTTTTGCCATGAAATGAAACATGTTAAAATCCTGGCTTCCATTATTATTCCTGTCCCACCACATCTGTCTCTCTGTCTCTCTCTCTCTGTCTCTCTCTGTCTCTGTCTCTCTCTCTCTCTCCTTGCCCCTGCAAGCATGCACACACAAATACATATACATACATATACACAACCACATACCCCTATGTTCTATTTCTATAAAGAAATGTAATAGGCATCAAATGTAATGGCAGCACATTTCATTCTTTTTTCTTTTCTCCTGGGGGGGGGGGGGGAACTGAAGAAAAATACTACCATAGGCTACCATGTTTAAAAACCTTTTCATGCAGCTTTAAGATTTCCACTCAAAGCTATGATTCAAAGATTCTCAGACAATTGAAGAAAATTTCCAAAACTGAAAGTGATTAATAATGTATATACATTAAAAATAGAACTCTAGGACATGTAGGAAAAATAAAAGATTCATAAGAACACTTGAAAAAAGTTTGGATTGACTAAATATAAGCATTTGGAAAGAAATTTTATTAATCAAACTATAGCAGAATATAATACAAAATTAAGAGAATAAAATTAAGCTTTCACATCACAGATAATTTTGGAGGAAAATATTTAATATCAAGGTTGTAATATAAGGTTGAATAAATATAACAAAAGCTAAGACAAAAAGATAACTGTAAGAGAAAAACAATATACTTTAAAATTGGTCCAGAAGTTCTAAAAATTGTTTGTATTCCAGAATGTGATAGCAACAACAAAATTGTAGAAAATTATTTTTCCTAAGAAATAATATAAAAGTTCTTGCAGCTGAAGGACCTATGCCGCTAGATTGAAGGTACCAATAAATGTCAAGACAGGTGAAAGGAAATGAAATCCACCAAATGATATCACTGAGAAATATCAGAAGCCAGTTGTAAACAGAAATACTAAACCTTCAGAGAAAATAAAATCATGTCACTTATGAGTGAGAATTAAAATGACACTTCACTGGTACAGTGGATGATCAAAAATAATGAAGCAATTCTCACAAAATAAGGGAACCCATTTTCACTAATGAATTCTATAACCAATATTTGAGTAAAATAAATGCATATGACAAGAATAAGTGACTGAGGGGAGTGTCTTTTCATTGCTGTGGTGAATATGAATAAAGATAAATAAATAAAAGACAGTAGCATAATTAGAAAGCTATAATAATTAGAAACCCAGTATGATCCAATTTTATTAAGATTTTTTTTTAAATTTATTCACGAGAGACCCGAGAGAAAGAGAGGCAGAAATGCAGGCTGAGGGAGAAGCAGGCTCCACGCAGGGAGCCCAATGTGGGACTTGATCTGGGTACTTTGGGATCATGCCCTGAGCTGAAGACAGACACTCAACAGCTGAGCCACCCAGGCATCCCAGTATGACCCAAATTAAGAGTAAAATTATCCTTAAAAAACTGACAGAGAGGAGGGAAATATATAAGGTTATAAATAAACACCGGGAATCTAAACTGAAAGGGTAATCATATTTCATACAATTTAATACAGAAATATAAAAATGGAGTAATATCCTATTGAAGTTACTAAAATTGGAAGTAAGTGAATAGTTATGAAATAATCAACCACATGCGCAGAATGTGTTTCTGTGGATTTGTGTGTGGTCAGTGATGTGGTCATGCTGGTGCTTTTGGTGAGTAAGAGGGAAGAATCAGTAAGCAAGCTGGTCTCACAATGTCAAGAGAATTGGAACAAATTTAATTCACAAGGCAAAAAAAAGTGTAAGTGAAGAAATTTGTATCCAAGCAATTTTTATTGATACTCTCAAAATATTCAAGAACCTAGGTAATAGGGCAACAGTGAATGTTTCTTTACAAACAAAGAGATCTGGGCAGCCCCGGTGACCCAGTAGTTTAGCGCCTTCAGCCAAGGGCCTGATCCTGGAGACCAGGGGTTCGAGTCCCACGTCTGCCTCCCTGTGTGGAGCCTGCTTCTCCTTCTGCCTGTGTCTCTGCATCTCTCTCTCTCTTTGTGTCTCTCATTAATAAATAATAAAATATTTAAACATAAAAAACAAAACAAAACAAAAAGATCTGCATGATAATAAAATCTAGCTAATATCTCCAAAGGTACTCAGAATAAACCACTTGGTGCTGAGCACATTAACAGAGAGAACCAAGGTTAAATAACTGAGAGAAACATTTATCATAGGAAAATGTCAAAAATTTAATGTTATAACAAAAAGAAGTGAAAGCAAAAGTAAGAAAGAAGGGTGGGGAGATGCTGGAGAACTCAAATGAGGCTATGAAATGTAGTGGTACTAATCTTACCTTCTTTGAATGAATTTACATTAAAAGAATATTAAGTTAAAAAAACATGTTTGTAAAAATTTATTTTGATTTCCTATGGATGTTTGTTAATTATCACTCTAAAACAGGAAAATGAAAGTGAAAACAAAATAAAGTCAGGACATAAAAGGAAAAACAGAAGTTTATCAATTTTTATATCATTTTAAACAAAAGCCAATAGATCTAGTCTCAATTTGGGAATAAAAAGTGAACATGGCTGCATGTTGCACAAATATGGATATGTTGTACAAACTTTGAAGTCTATTATTAAATATTAAGTACAAACATTACTCATAGAGAAAAAGTAATTTATAGACCATGAAGTAGAAAACCCCAGGGCATTAAAATAGAAATTCACATAAAAATATGCTCAAAACTAAATATATTTGCTGTTCTAACCAATATAAATGGGATAAATTTAAATTTGCAGAGAAAAAGATGACTTAGAGATTAGCTAAATACATAGCTCATCCATATATATTCATGGCAGAGATGCATCTAAGAGAAAGTGTTTCAGAAATATTTAAACTAAGAGGATGATCCAAAGAGTAAAAGAGCTCTTATGTCACATAATTTATACACTTAAAAAATGAAAATGTAAATATACAGAAACCATATGGAGATATTAAAAGAAATAAATTCTTAGTCATTCTGACCCATTTTTTTGAACCCATGGCAAGTCGAATGGCTGAAATTGATCAAGTATATATAAATCAAACCTATCTTTTTTAAAAAAAACTATCTTTAATAATAAGAAATGCAATTCTATTTTTCAAGCTCATGGAATATGTTGTTTGTTTCTGCTAGGCCCCAAGGTCAAAATCAAATAAATTTTAAAGCAAAAATAGTAATGATAAGAGATTCCAATTGCATTCTGACAAAAGGAGAGATAATTAGCTTCAATTAAAGTTTTTATATAGGATATAATTAGCAAATCAGAAATGGTAAATATTCTTAGAGATATCAAATAAAAATATAGCATCCAGGAATAAACTTTGTGAAATTATACAAATGCTATATGAAAATGTTTAAACTTTTACTATAAGAGAGTGAAAAACAGGGGATCCCTGGGTGGCGCAGCGGTTTAGCGCCTGCCTTTGGCCCAGGGCGCAATCCTGGAGACCCGGGATCGAATCCCACGTCGGGCTCCTGGTGCATGGAGCCTGCTTCTCCCTCTGCCTCTCTCTCTCTCTCTCTCTCTCTCTCTCTCTCTCTCTCTGTGTGTGACTATCATAAATAAATAAAAATTTAAAAAAAAGAGAGTGAAAAACATTAGTCACTCATAGGCTTGGCTAGGAAAACACAGTATTACAGAGAACAGTATCTGTGGTCAGCATCAGAGGATGTATGGAATTGCTGAATTACTGAACTGTACACCTGAAACTAACATAACAGTGCCTGTCAACTAATTGGGATTAAAATAATCATTTAGAAAGAGAGAACATCCTTTACCAGTATCTTTACCAGTTCTAGGTTGAGAGTTATTTCCTCTTAGTTCGCTGAAGATATTCTTCTCCTGTCTTCTGGATTCCATTGTTTTTGAAAAGTCTGCTCTCCATCTAATTTTTGTCTCTTTATAAAAGTAAGGTTCTTTCTTTCTGGCCCTTTTAAAAGCCATCTTGTTTCTAGTGTACTATAATTAACATTAAAGTGAGTTGAAGTATGAAAAAAAAAGAGAATACTCTCTGAATATGACTCACATACCTGCACAAATTGTAAGAGTACTCTATATGCTACTTGCTGAGAAGTAGACACAATTAATATTTTGGGTTTTTTTTCTCCCCCTTTTAATCCATTATTCACTCCCAGCCAATATGTAAAAAATTGCCAGTGAAGGATGAAAGTAAGCTGGTGTCTTTGAAGGGAATGATGGGTATCTTCATTCAGGCTTAGCCATAAACTGGATGGCTGGAAAGCAACAGAAATTTATTTCTCAAAGTTCTGGAAGCTGGACATGCAAGAACCAGTGCAAGCACACTTGGGTTCTGTTGAGAGCTGTCTTTTGAGCTGCAGACTGTTTTCTCTCATATCCATCCATCTTTGTAGGGCAGAGGGCAGAAAGAGTATGCAAGCTCTCTCCTGATTCACAGGAATACTAATCAAACTTATGAGAGTTCCATTCTCAACCTCAACTTAATTACATCCCAGAAGTCTCATCTAATACTATCAGGTTGTGGGGGTGGTGGGTGGCGGGTGGGTAGGGTTCGTCACATGGAGTGAAATGTTAAGGTGGTCTGGGTCAATGTAAACTATGAGTGGCCGCCATTAGTGTGCATTCATGCTGGCAATGAAAGACCACAGACGTGTGGGTATCATCCACATAGAAGACATCATTGCCAGATTCCAACAGCATCTGTCAAAAGAAACTATGTTTCTTTTTATCATATCCTTTGAAAATTCCACCCTAGAAGAGTTAGAAGTAGCATCTAGCACAACAGGGGTTGCTGTGGAATGAGAAAGGTGAAGGATAAGGTCTATTTCTCTTTGCTTTTCTTCAACAAACAATGGATAAAGATCTTGTCTGAATTGCGGGTAGAGCTGTGTGTAGAAAAAGAAATTGAATGCAATTGAAAATTTTAATTTTGGTTAGACTATACCTAGTAATCACTTAAGTGAGGTTTTTAAATACCTGTATATGTTTGGAAACCATCTGGGGTCTACTTGAGAATTCAAGAAGTACTGAAGGCTACATGCTGGGCTGGAACACAGTGCTTGAGAATTATACAGATGTTCCCTCATGCGTCTACCAACTTCAGACATTCAATAAAAGAGTTATGAGATTTCTTATTATGCTTCAAGAATAATTAAATGTTGAGATAAGTGTTAGTATGTCAGAATAATAGCACGAATTTAGACAAAAAAAAGATAAGCTGGAAAATGTTGATTATGTTAACCAAAAGAAAAGTTCTTTTTCTTTTTTTTTTTTTAAGATTTTTTTGTTTGACAGAGAGATTGAGAGAGAGAGGGAGAGAGGAGGCAGGCAGAGGGAGAAGGAGAAGAAGACTCCTCACTGTGCAGGGAGCCCGACGTGGGGGTCATTCCCAGGACCTTGGGATCATCACCTGAGCCAAAGGCAGACACTTAACTGACTGAGTCATCCAGGCGCCCCTAAAAGCAAAGTTCTTAATGTGCAAATAAAAATTTATATTAAGAAAATTGTCTGGACATGTAAAACATAAGAACAAACAGAACAAAAGGAAAATAGATACCAAAGCCAGTAACTACATGCAGTAATACTTACCTCCTCTATGAATCATAAAGTACTATTTTCCATTTACATTATTGAAAAGCAATTTTAAAGTTATCTTTTTAAAAAGAACACATCATACGAAGAAAGGATACTTTCATATATTCACTCTGTATGTGGACAAATCATTGAAAACTTTATTGATAGTGATTTGGCAACATCTAAAATGTTTCTATTTCCAAAAGCAGCTGAGATAAATATTTATATTAATCATTATAGTAACTTTACATCTTATCAAATTATCCTGTCTCTAAAACTTATGCATTTAGAAATCTCCTAGTTTAAGTGATAATAAGGTGCCTTTAAATATTATATTGATATATAGTGGGTATTTTGTATTTCACTTTTACAAAGATCATAAAAAGAGCATGACTTGATGAACACTACTTTTTCTTTTTTAAAAAATGTATTCATTAATTTTGAAAGAGAGTGTGAACATGCATGCATGCTCTCTAGTAGGGGCAGGGGGGGGGGAGAGGAAGAGTTCTTCCAGACTCCCTGCTGGCCCAGAGTTGGAGGTGGAGACAGGGCTAGATCTCACAACCCATGAAATCCTGACCTAAGCAGAAAACAAGAGTCCAAAGCTCAATTTACTGAGCCACCCAGGCACCCCACTGAGCAGTACTGTTGATCTGCAGCTTGTAATGATCAAAATATATCCTTGACAGTCAACCCTATTCATATCATTTACAATCTCTGATTATTACCTCCTCTGATTTTTCACATAGATTGCTTCCATATTCTTTCTGTTCTTGAATTTACAGGCAAGAGTAAAAAACATTTTCTAGGAAAAATTACTTTTCTTTCATTCTAGCCTAGAAGATGGAGCTCTAATCTATCTATGATCTATCTATCTATCTATCTATCTATCTATCTATCTATCTATCATCTATCTATCTATCTATCATCTATCTATATGTGTGTGTGAAAGAAATATGGGGATGTTTGTTTATAAAAGAAATAACCTACAGGATAACCTTTAGGAATTTTAATCAAATATGCAGTGGCTAAAGGCTTGAGTTCTAATTGATTCCAGTGTCTTTACATTTAAGGTAGAGTTTGCAAAAGTTTGAATATTCATAGTGTTTTCTTAACCTGTTCTATGTAAGAATAACAATAATGCAGACTGAATAAAATTATTAGTATTGCACATTTTATTTTGTTAAATGTAGATATTTGAAGAGTAGATTGAGAGGAATGACATGACCTAAAACAGAATTTTTTGTATTCTATGAGAGGGGACTTCTGTCTCCTTTTTCTGAACCATGTATTTGGTTAACCTTCTATACAGTAATTTCTGCCTCAGTTGAGCCAGATGTAATGCTCTTTCTAGGAACCTCACGTGCATTATAATTCACATCCTCACAGGTAGAGATTTAAGGCTCCAGGGTAGTTTTAGGAAGGAAGAATTTTCTCTTCCCTTTGAGGTCCTCCCAGCTAGACTAAGAATCAAATTGGTATGAGATTGATTAACAGGAGAAAATAGGGGAATCAATATAGATATGAACTTCCAAAGATAGTGAGGTAACATGATGCTCATATGAGCTATGGAAAGAGGTAGCAGTCGAAGGACACAAGGTGGAGATAGGTGCACATGGATAGCTTAGTCAGTTAAGCCTCTGGCTCTTGAATTTGGCTCAGGTCATTATCTCAAGGTTGTGAGATGGGGCCTGGCCTTGGTCTCAATCTCTGCTTGAGATTCTCTCTCTCCTCTTCTCCCTCTGCCCCTCCCTGCATGTGTTCTAAATAAATAAGTAAATATCATAGGTAAAGAGAAATCCCTGCAGATAGCTCTCTTCCTGGCACAGAAGGCAGTTAAGGGGGAGATAAAGAATTTTTCTTGAATCTGCTGAGTTTTTATTGCTTTTAATTCAAAGCAATGTTCATGCCAAAGTGGCCCATCTCTGCTGCCTTCACATGGCCCATGTAGTAGCAAAGTTTGGTCACAGTAGTAGGAGACTATCCAAAGTGACCAGAATGCAATTAGGTACAACGGGGTGGAAGAAATCAGGTAAGGAATGCCTGGGTGGCTTCGCAGTGGAGCATCTGCCTTTGGCCAGAGTGGGATCCTGGAGACCCGATCAAGTCCCACAATCGGGCTTCCTGCATGGAGCCTGTGTCTCTGCCTCTCTCTCTCTCTCTCTCTCTCTCTCTCATGAATAAATAAATAAAATCTTTTTAAAAATTAGGTAAAATTGGCAGTAGAATGTCTATGTACAACCAAAAATTTATAGGTTTTCCAGTTATATCATAGGCAGATGGGCCATCTTTTATTAAAGTAATGCCTGGATTTTGCGTTCCCCAAGCATGAATTCTTGAGACACAGCGAATCCTAATCTTCAAACCCATTAAACAGAATTAGGAGAAATGATCAGAGTGGAATACCTCTAGCACTTTTACAATTATATATTAAATAAAAAGATTTCCTCTGCCAGTCTGAATAATCTTTTAGAATCCTCATACTATGAAATTAATGAAGTGGATGCACTCCCATTTTACCAGGTATAATTATCTGAAAACATTACAGAAATTTTACTTTGTGGCCTGAAATTCCTAATAAGCAATCCTAAGTTATTCAGAGATTTTTCACTCCACGCATGCTCTACTCCATATTCAATCTGAAGCTAATAAATAGTGCCTGTGTTGTTGACTAAATTAATACATAGTGTTCAGCCTCCAAATTCCTAGTGATAATTAAAGTATTCCTAAAAAGTGAAGATTTCTTCATATATGTATGTATAAATATCAATGTTCCCTTTCTCAAGACTGGTTCAGTAGTTTTTAAGAGAATTTTACATAAGGAATGAAAATCAAGTGTGATTATTAAAAGTCAAATACAGGTGCTAAAGCATTAAATGTTTTCTAAAACAAGACTGGAGTATATATTATATAAGCTTTCGAAAGTGGTGAGTTGTAAAAATTGTTTGATTTCCTTCAGAAAAAAAAAACTTAGCACTGATAGGATAAAATTAATTCCATGATAATTCAAAAGGGCCTAGGTTTTAATAGGATCCAACTCTATGTGCCATAAAATAAAATAGGTAAGACAAGAGAAAGAATGATAACATATATCTAACCTAAAAAAAAAAAAACATATATCTAACCTAATAAATTTGAGAAAAAGTGAAAAGAATAGAGCCTTCCTCAAGGGAATAAAAGATAACTTGTTACACTTAACCTGCCAAGAAGAAGGAGAATGAGAAAGGCAGAGAAAAGTATATAGCAGAAAATGTACTGTGTTTCTGAATAAAACTAATTTGTTTCCAGAATCCAGAATTCCACCAGCAAATACATTCTCTTAGGTAATTAGAATCAAAGAAAGTGTTTTGGGCCACATCTAGCTGATGTTAAAATACCATTTCCATTGTAATGTGTAGCCTAAGTAGTGTTTTTACCTTAAGAAAATATTATTCTAACTGAAAAAATAATAAAAGATTATTTCTCTTTAATATGCTAAAATTGTAAACATTTATATAATATTTATATCACATTCCACTTAGAAAAAAAGACTAGAAAAATTTCATCAAAAATATTGACACAGGGATGCCTTGGTGGCTCAGCAGTTAAGTTCACCTTTCTTCAGCCCAGGGTGTGATCCTGGGATCCTGGGATCGAGTTCCACATCGGGCGCCCTGCATGGAGCCTGCTTCTCTCTCTGCCTGTGTCTTTGCCCCTCTCTCTCCCTCTCTGTGTCTCTCATGAATAAATAAATAAAATATATCAAAAAAAAGAATACCGACACCATGATTTTATGATTATTGGGACTAAGTACATATTTGTTTTCCCTAAAAAATGTACCCTCTTCCTTTTTTGTTTCTAGTTAAGTAGTTAACTTAACTACCCCTCACCTGGTGCTTAATAATAATAATAATAATAATAATAATAATAATAAATGATTCCATCCTAGATTTTAGTGTATTTTAATTGTTACTGCTTCTCTTTCCTTCCTCTAGCCATCAAATGAAAGGTTAATAAATTCAGGTACTCCTTAAATAATTTCCTTTACTTAGGATAAGCATATTCTTACATAGCATTCTTTCTCCATTGCAAAAGCTGAGATTTAAACTAAAGACAGGGGATCCCTGGGTGGCGCAGCGGTTTGGCGCCTGCCTTTGGCCCAGGGCGCGATCCTGGAGACTCGGGATCGAATCCCACGTCGGGCTCCTGGTGCATGGAGCCTGCTTCTCCCTCTGCCTATGTCTCTGCCTTGTCTCTGCCTCTCTCTCTCTCTCTCTCTCTCTCTCTCTGTGACTATCATAAATAAATGAAAATTTAAAAAAAAATAAAAAAATAAACTAAAGACAACTCTAAATATGACAAGTTGATATCCAAATAGACTCCTTCTTTCATTCTATGTCACAAATTTATGATGTTAATGTGGTAAAAACATTGGGAGTATAGGTATTATCAGTAATCCATGAAATAAACTGATACTACAGATAGCATTCTTAGAATTATCAACAAAGCTTCAGAATATTTCCATTCCTTAAAATGTCCACAAATAATAATTTACAGAGTGAACCCTAGAGTTGCAGAAACTGAACATAAAAATGAATTGAAAGCTTCATATTATTATGGAATTTCAAAATGAAAAAAAAAAGCCATTAAATCAGTGTGCCCATCTTCAAGAAATGTAGAACATTATTTCCTCAGTTATATTCCCCCATGATTTGTCCAACCTAGTTTTAAATGACTAAAGCAATGAGGCTTTCTCTAAGTATCCTTTGGGATATTATCCCATAGCCTAATTCTTAGTACTATTAGGAATTTTGGTAGGTGTGTGAATTCTCAGGACATTTTTATGCCTTGTTTCAGCAAATTGCTGTTCACAGATGACTTCATCAAAAAAGGTGTCTTTGTATAGAATCAGATGATTGAAAACTCATCTGCTGCATTTTGCATAATATTTGATAGTTATTACCATCCTGAATAACGTGTACTTATTTCCATGACTCATTTTCTTCTATTATGATTTTATATAGTTTGTAAATAGAGTTACTGTGAACTGTCTCATGATGCCTAAAAATGGAAGGTGTAGAAGTTAAATGCAATGAAGCAAGAAAGATTAATTAAAAAAACTTGCACCCTCAGATAATTTTCAAGATTGTGAGCTTTTTATTGTTTCTATGATATGACTACTAATTGTTATAAATAACCGATTTGACATTCTTGAACAAATCGTTTCAGGAAATAGTAAGCATAGGCCAGAGAGAAAATATATATTTGTATGTACTTCATGGACATGCTCAGGTATATAAATACACACACATCTAAATATAAAACAAATATACATATACACATTTACCTATATATATGTGTATGTATTTCTGTATATTTATCTTCTTATATTAGCAATACTATAATAATCACTGCTAGGTAGACACATTAAGGAGAAGATCAAGGTTAAAATATAAGTTAGAACTATCTCCACATTAAAATGATACCAGGAGTCATTTAAAATAGATGAGAATCTCCCAGGACTAACTATAGGATTGTGGGTAAAAAGGTGGGGCATGGGGAAAGATTTATGGGCACGCCACCTTTGAAAGATTTAAAGAAATCAAATAAAATGAGGAGAGTTTACAAGGAAACCAAAATGGACAGACCAGAGAGGTAATGAGGAATTTAGGAAAATGAGATATGAATATCAAATGACAGGTTTTTTTTTTTGTTTGTTTGTTTTTCAAATGCCAGTTTGGTGCTGATAGTACATATATTTCAAGTTAGTGAATCTGAGCTTGATCCTGCGTCAGCTGTATGGCATTACACAGGCTTCCAAATGTCTGGATGCCTCATTTTTATATCATGAAAAAAGGAAAGGAAAGGCAGAGTTAAGTACATTACAGATTTGAAGTATGCACTAAATATTTTTAAATTCTGTGAGATATAAAGCCATATTTGATATTATTTTATTTGTGCATTTCATTAATCCTATGATCACATTCATGTTAGAAATGACTCTAGAAGAAAGAAGCTTCTATTTACATAGATTTTTGTCACATATATTATGTGTGGTGCATTATACTTACTATAGAATATTTCCTTTTTTTTTTTTTCTCTTTTAGTATTTAGGTCCACATTTGAACCCAGTAAAAAAGTCACATATGAAAGGAAAGAGCAACGCAATTAAATGCTACTACAAGCTAAATTTGATCAAAACATTTCACCATCTTTCTTTTAGTGGAATTCTGAAAATTCTTCTTAAATAGTAATGGTTTGTCCACCGAACATTATTTTATTACTTTCCATTTATACAAGTTTGAGAATGGCATAAATTTTGGTAAATGAATTATCCCATTCACTACATCACTTTTATAGGTATGATTCCTGCAACTTTGTGTCCCTATCAATATTACTTTGTCATTCTGTATGTCCCTAAAAGATTGAACCATTAAGCTGAGTTAGCTTTGACCTTTAAAGTGAGATTAGGAAACAAAACAAAACAAAAAAAGAATAGTCCAGTTAAACTGTTATTCATTCATTTGGTTAAAAATTTTGGGATTTATTAATTTTATTATTTTGTGCACTGAGATTTTCTTATATAAGATTATTTTAGAATAAAATCTCATGGTGTTTGTTTATACATTAAGCCTAGAAAGGTCAAGCTTTTTGGAGACCTTCCAAGTTATATTTCAGAATCCTATTATTTACATTTCTTCATAACGTTAAATGTCACTTTATTTGCAGGCAGAGAACCAGCTTCATTCCTCCATTATATTAATAGAATGAATGAAATTAAAAATGCATCATCAGATTAGTGAGCCAGAGAAAGGGAATGTCTATTACTACTTTTAGTTAGACAGCACAATACTATAGTCTCAGAAGGTCAAATGGTCGCTACTGCTGGGTTGTGTTATCACATAAAATGTAGAATAATGAGTTAAGACAAATTAAACATAGTCAATGAGATAATGGTTTACATTCTACATTTAGTTTATGGATTAAAGGAAACACATGCATTGTATGAAGTGTTAGCCACAGTTATCTGAACTAAAAATCTTGTAAAATTTATCTATCTCTACTACTTTAATTCACCATGTAAATATTCGTTCCCTGATGTTTTGTATTTTACCATAATAGAATAGCATATATTCTCGATTTAATTTCATAATTTACTGATATACAGGCATTGCCAACTGAATTACTTATATTAATCATACTGGAAATAAGATCTGTCAGGAGCATATTGAAAATAAAATCAGAAGAGTGAATTTCAAATACATATTTTATTGCTGTGCATATTGAAAATATAGAGAATTATGAATACTTAATTTATGTGAAGACACTAAGTATATTACCATTGGACCTTATTTAGACTTCAGATATCTTTGATCATATCATGATGGTGTTCATTTTGACCAGCTATGCCAAACAAAAGTGTCTCTAAATATCTTTACATATGTTGATCAATTTCCAGTTTTTCCAGTTTTCTACAATCCTCAATGATTGGTCCACAAAATTAGATGAATACATAACTAGTCTCTTTATAAGCAATTGAGTTTAGCAACTTCATTTTTCCCCCAGCAAACTTGGAAGTATAGGTATTGTATACATGAAATCAGATAAAAAACTTTTATACATTGTAACATAAAACATTGATGTGTTTATGGTAAAATAAATATGGTTAGATTATTTGAACAAAAACTTTAAAAATCATTTATAAAATTAAGTTGTCCTCTAGAAAATTGATATAACTATTCAAAACTCTTCCAGGGAACCTCGATAATCATTGATTTCCATAGATGATTAATATAGTTTATTTATTTTATATCTTCACATAACAAGATATTAGCAAAGTTAATAATATTCAGACACAATATATGAAAAAAACCACAATATATGAAAGCACAAGATCTATAATATTGCTTTAAAATGAGCATATCCTCAATGGACTACTTGGGAAATAAAAATAAATTCCTGCCAAAATTTTTTTCTTCTCAACTTGGTAAAGTGCCAGAATTTTAACCTAATTAAATACCTTATCTCCAAATACACTCACCTTATGAAGCGCTACGGGCTAAGATTTCAACATATACATTTGAGGAGGTGGTAATGCAATTCAGCTCATAATAAGCCCTCCTCCCTATCATTAAATAAATACATAAAGGGGAATGGAATAATGATTTTGTAACATTGGGCCATAATCACATATCAAAATCAGGTTATAACACTTCAATTTATATAATTTAATTATATTAAGTTGTATTTTGTAGGTACATTGGGGGAGTGTGTGTGCATGTGTATGTGTGTGCGTGTGTAGTATCAGAGAGACCGCACTAGAATCTCAACTTACTCTGTTATCTTTCAAGGTTTATTCCGTAAACCTATAATAACCTTGAAAGGTTATTATAAAGTTAAAATCTAATAATATATATGATAGTTTGGTTTAAGAGCCCAGAAAGTTTGTATTTCCTAATAAATAAGAATTTTCTTCCTTTTTTTCAATTCCAAGGTTATTTTCCATTAGATTATTTAAACCAACGAAAACCAAATAAACAACTCCCTAAAACATAACTGAATTTTATTCTATTTTTATTTTTTTATTATTTTTTATTCTTTTAAATATAAAGAGAAGACATCCTGAAATTTACATGTCATTGTACACTAATACATTTTCAAATTGATGATTCAAGTTTTCATTTGATAAATTAGGAATGAAAGTCAAGACATTGAGAACTGAGTATAGTGAGCATATATGGGAGTGTGTGTGTGTGTGTGTGTGTGTGTGTATTTTAAGTAAGAAAACAGAGAAGAAGTCAGCTCCCATATTAAGTATCAAATATCAGTCTTTTACCTGCCCAATACATAGTTTTCTAGGATTTTTGAATAAGATTTATTAAGGTTATATGACATACTTAATGTAACCATCTCAAGCTTTTGGACATAGTTCCAAAAAGAACAAAAAAACATTGAACTTCGTACAGAGCCCTGCACATAATAAAGTATTTGGTAAATATTTGTTAAATATAAAGTTCTTCAAGAGTTACTGTGATGCTTGTAGCAAGTTTCCCAGAAATCTACCCTCTCTAATTAGCTTACAACAAAGCCTGTTCTTTTCTGTCTTCTGAGGTCAGCCCTTGGAGAGGAAGGAAAAATGGTGCACAATAGGAAAGAGCATAAGTGGGATACTGACAAGAGGAAAAAAAGAAGTCAATAAACCAAACCAAGAATCTAATTTATCTTATACTACCCAAGTCCTCTCCAGATCTAAAAGGGCAATTGCTCCCTGGCCCTCAGAAATACGAGGAAAGGATTATTGTTTGGATGGAGTGAGATGACTGCAACGAGTCCTGAAATATGTTTCATAACTTTCTGGGCTATTGTAGTCCTGATTCAAGTGGCATATTAAATAATAATGTTAATTTGCCTATTCTTTGCCTTATTTGATGGCATTAACAAAGCAGCCAGTCTTTTATAACATGAATCAGGGGTTTTTGCTGTAGGCTTGACTGAAAACTTATCAGTAATCATCAGACATTGTTTTAGTAAAAGTGTAAAGGTCATTTGTTGTTGTTACTCAGATGTAAAAATAATGACTTTATCTTTAAAACTGTAGATGGTACTTTGAGCAGATTGTCTCAGAGAATTACCAAGATATAGATCACTTTGGGAGTTGATGGCAGGAAATTAGAAAGAGATACACAACAAAGTGTCAACAGCAGCAAATGTGCATATCTTTGCTTTTTTATCAGTTTTTTTTTTTTAAGCAGCACAGAGAGACCTGGATAAACAAATCTTTAGCAAAGAAAGAGGAAAATCCTACATAGGATGAACAAAGGGAGACATCTGATGGAGTAAAGTTAAGTCTTTCCAAATCTGAATGTATGCAGAACCTTAGTCTTACGTCAGATTTTTTTAAATGTATGTTATATTCAAATTAATGACATACGATTGTTTTAATCATTCTCATTTATTTTTATTTTTTAAGATTTTATTGATTTATTCATGAGAGACACTGGGAGAGAAGCAGAGACACAGGCAGAGGGAGATGCAGGCTCCATGAAGGAAGCCCAATGTGGGACTGATCCCGGACTCTGGGATCACGCCCTGAGCCAAAGGCAGACACTCAACTGCTAAGCCACCCAGGCATCCCTCATTTATTATTTTATATATATAGAAATGATGAATGTGTTCAGCAAACATTCAAGTAGTTTATTCACTTTTATTCCTTAAGCAGATGAAGGGAATTGAAAGTTAATCAACACTTAGAAAAGTAATGTCCCTGTGTGTAAAAATCAGTTCCGTAGAAAACAACATCGTAGAGGACAGCCACGTTTCAATTACTGTGCAATAACCAAGATCTCTGAGAAGGTGCAAGTAATGAATCAAAATTAAGGGTATAACCATAAAATGGAGTGACCAACACCACAGGAAAAGATCATTCAAACTGAATGAATATGATCTTGGATGGATTATCTGTTCAATGGTTGTCAAGGGAAAACATGATGGTTAGAAGAATAAGAAAAGAGAAATAGTTGGGAGTCCTGGGGGGGTGCTGCTGGACTCTATGCTTGAGGAAGTGTCTAAGCCTTCCTCAGCTGCCAGAGGAACCCCTTGGCCATAGTATTAATAATGTCTTTGAGTGGATCAATTGTGTGCTCCAGGTCTAGTACTCTACAAGAAATCTGGAAAACTTATATTCTTGGGTTTGGACAATGCAGGAAAAACCACTCTTCTACACATATTCATTGATGACCAACTGGGTCAACATATTTCAACATTAGATCTGACATCAGAAGAGCTGACAATTGCCAGAAATGATTTTTACAACTTTTGACCTTGGTGGGCAGAGGAGCAAGCAAATTGGGTTTGGATAAATTATCTCCCAGCAATTAATGATATTGTTTTTCTGGCAGATTTTGTAGATCATCTTCCACTCATGGAAACCAGATTTGAGCTAAATGCTTTAATGACCAGTGAAACAACATCTAATGTGCCAATCCTTATCTTGGGCAACAAAAACAACAAAACTGATGCAGTCAGGGAAGACAACTCCAAGAGATATTTGGGTTTTAGGGATAGACCACGGGAAAGGGGAATGTGACCCTGCAGGAGCTGAATGCCCTCCCCATGGAAATGTCACAAGCAGTGTGCTAAAGAGACAAGGCTATGACAAGGACTTCTGCTGGCTTTCCCAGGATATTGTTTGATGTTTGGACATTGAAAACAAAAATGTTTTACTTCTCTGGACTGATCCTTAAAAAAAAAGGAGAATAAAAAGAAAAAAGGAAAGAAGAAAAATAAGAAAAGAAATCAAGACTGTGAAAAATAAGTTACAACTATAAGATAATGGGGGAAATAACCTGGGATTAATAGGTGACAGAGGAATGCCAATTTTAACCTCTATTGTATAACCACAATTTCAAAAGATCTTATTTTTGTTATTAGGTATTGTTATTATTATTGAAAGAAAACTTATGCACACTAGAATTGTTTTACAACAGCTTTTTCATTCTCAGGTTCTCTGACTCATTCTTAGTTAATTAGTTTTACCTTCTGTTAGATTTTTAGATTTTGTCTATTTTTAAAGTATCCATAAAAAATAGAATTCTAGATAGGTTTTTTTTTTTTTTCATATCATTGGAAATAACTTTTTTGGTCTAAGTCCTGGTTACCATGGTTGCTATAGAATGTCAATAGTCAATTTAATTCTCCCTCCTACAAAATTAATCAGTTTTCTCTCCCCAACCCCACCTATTTCCATCACTAGTTATTGTAGTCTGGAGTTTTATTATGACGTGTCTAAGAATGAATTTATTTATATTTATTCTGTTTTGGATTTGCTGGCTTCTTGGAATTATGAGTTCATGTCTTTCATCAATTCTGGAAAATCCTCAGACATTGTCTCTATGTTCTGCCTCCAACCTGCCTCTTGACTTAATAGAGTTTCAATTAAATATTTGTTAGACTTTTGCTCTACCCTCTATAACTCTTTTTTTTTAATATTTTTTATTTATTCATTTGACACACACACACAGAGACAGAGAGAGAGAGAGAGAGAGAGAGAGAGAGAGAGAGAAAGCATGATTAGGGGAAAGGGAAGAGGAAATGGGAGAAGCAGACTCTAGGCAGAGCATGAAACCTGATGCAGAGCTCAATCCCATGACCCTGGGATGACGACCTGAGCTGAAGACAGATGCTTAACTGAGCCACCCAGGCACCCCAACCTACTATGACTCTTAATGAGTTTTCTGTATTTTATGTTTTTATGTTCTTCCAAACTGCAAACTGACATTTACTTTTTAAATTTTCTCTCTCTAGCTGAATTTAATTTACTGTTAAAATCATTTTTTTTAATTTGCTTATTTTATTTTTAACCTGTAGATCATTATTGTAATTTAGGTTTTTCTTTCTGTTTTTTGTCTTTGTTCTTTAGTGAATCCTTTTCCCTGGCTACAGTTTCAAGCTGGCATTTAAAAAATAATCCCAGAGCACCAGGGTGGTTCAGTCAGTTAAGTGTCCTAGTCCCTGTTTCAGATTAGGTCACAATCTCAGTCATGAGGTGGAGCCCTATGAGGGGCTCCATGCTCAGCTCATAGTCCTTTTCTCCCCCTCCCGCTTCTCTCCCCTCCTCTAAAATAAATAAATAAATAAATAGGGATCCCTGGGTGGCGCAGCAGTTTGGCGCCTGCCTTTGGCCCAGGGAGCGACCCTGGAGACCCGGGATCGAATCCCACGTCGGGCTCCCGGTGCATGGAGCCTGCTTCTCCCTCTGCCTGTGTCTCTGTCTCTCTCTCTCTGTGTGTGACTATCATAAATAAATAAAAATTTAAAAAATAAAATAAATAAATAAACAAATAAATTCTTACCCCCCAAATTTAATCCTGATAAACACTATGTTTTATTCCTATTCCCATTAATGACTCTTTCTTTCCTAAGAGTTAGGTTAATATTAATTATATACTGATTATGCAGTTACTAAGATTAAACAATCTTTTAATTAATCTTAGAGGTGAACTAAATGTGATTTCTTCCAGGAAGTCTCTGATAGGTTCTGTGAGGCACCTATGGTTGCTGAAAGTTACACTAAAAGTGAACTCATAATAGATCATAGACCTAAATATAAAATATAAAACTATAAGACTTATGGGAAAAGAAATAGGAGGCATTGCTTTGACCTTAGATTTGAAGATGAATTTTTACATATAACACAGTATATTAAGAAACTAATAAATATACTTTGTTAACAGTTTCATGATACAAGATACAAGCCATAGATAGGAAGAAAATATTTACAAATCACATATTTGATTAAGGGCATTTTTCCTGGATATAGAAAGAACAGTTAAAAGTCATGAGCAAGAAAATTTACTACCTAGTACAAAAATGAATAAATGATATCAATAGACACTTCACCAAAGATTATAGATCACAGATATGCATATATAAAGATCCTCAACATCATTTGTCACTAGGGAGCTGTAAATTTAAAAAATGAGATATCTGTGCATTATAGAATGGTTCCAAAATAAAAAAAAAATACCTGATAATATAAAATGTTGGCAAGTATTATTCATGACTGGTTGGAATTAAAAATTGTAGTGACGGAAGCATCATTTAGCAATTTGTTATAAAGTTAAACATAGATTTACCACATAACATGACAGTCATGCTCCTAGATAGTTAAATGAAAACTTATCTGTGTACAAAACCCTGTATGTTCATGCTTATAGGAACTTTGTCGGTTTATAATCACAATGAACTGAAAGCAATCAAGATGTTTTTCCACAGATGAATGGATATGCAAACTGTATTGCAATCATACAATAGATTATTTAAGTGTAAAACAAGAACATTGATTTATGCAATGCCAACGATCTTGGAAGAGACAAGCAGTTTAAAGGGTTTTTACTTTGCCTTTTGTCCTCCTCTTACATTCCTGACAAATATTAGGAAAGCAATGTGAAGATTGTTCTGCATGCTAAGAATATTAATCAAATTATTAACTCAAAAACCAAGGTAGTGACCTCGTGGTGGGTCTATACATTCATTAGATCCACTATAAGGCGAGCTTGAAACAGCCTAAGTTAATTATGATTTTCATATACCCCCCTTTACAAGAGCAGGGCATGGTGGTGGTCTGGATCATTTAATATCACTCTTAGCTCAGATTATGTTCCTTTAGCTCTTGTAAGATGTAGAAATACTCCTTTGTGTAAGAAAATCTCAGTCTTCCTTCTGTGTTTCTCCTTTACTCCCACAATGCAACCATACTCACAACACTTCTAAGCTAGATGTAATGTTTTGTTTTTCCCACACCAGGCAACTCTCTCCGACACCTATCATTTAACTCATTTCTGATATCATCAATCTGGAGATAGCATCAAACGCTACAAATCCCATCATTAAGGGGCCATTCCCACAAGACTGCCCTGCCTCCCTACGTTAGATGCCAATCACAAGTCCAGACTCCCATCTGTGCTTCTGACCAACCAAAGGTTCCCACAACCCACCCACCCCTCTTGGGGTTGATTAGTTTGCTGGAGCATCTCATAAAAATCATGAAGAGTTTGCTTACTGTTTATAGGATTTTTTTTTATTAAAAGGTATGATAAAGGATACACAGGAACATCCAAATGGAAGAGATACATAAGGAAAGATCCATGGGATGAGGCACAGAGCTTCCATGCCCTCTCCAGGTGCTGCACCTCTCTTTCTGCACCTCCCTGTGTTCACCAAACTAGAAGTTCCTCAAACCCCATAGTGGGACTGCAGATGGAATTAACAGTTGATCATGCCTACATGATGAACCCTACGTAAAGGTCTTAGTAGTATAGTATGTCAATAGTAACAATCCATCCAGGTGGATGAGTCTTAGTAACTATAACATTGCAGCATGCCGGAGGTTATCATAACCACTTACTACCACTGATGGAATCCTTACTACTATCTAATGAAATTCTCAAATCTTAAACCAAGATTGTACTTTCTAGGATCACTTCTAATAGTAACATCCTAGTTCAAATTTACTAAAAGTAGACTTTCAGTCAAAGATGATGTTACCAGTAGTGTCTTTGGAAGGTTGTTTCCAGGTACTACCATAAGGAATTGGGATAAGTGAAAGAGAAATAATAGAAAATTATTAATATTGGTTGTGTAATTATAATGTTCCCTGGCTAATAACACAGCTCTTACCTCCTAGGGACTTTCTGATATACTGTATTGAATATACATCAGATTTGTTTCAAAAAGGGGAGGGAGGGCATTTATTCACCATCTCCCATCCCACGTTGATTGAGGGTCTCTCCTTGAGTCTTAACTGTCTGGCATTTTGTCAGTAACAATAACATTTACATCAGGAAGCAAGTGTGAATATTAAATAAGGCATATTTGCAAGTTACTTATCAAAGTACTTATACAATAAATTTCAATAGTGATAGTTTTGCTATTATCAAAAATCAATCTCAAATATCAGATATTTGGGAGTGATCAGTATCAGAATGTGAGCACATATGCATATCACCTTGCTCTTCAAACTACCTTCAAACTACAGAACCAGAGAAATAGCTACTTGGTGCTGTGTATTTGTTTCCAAAGTTTATCATCAATGAATATTTAAAAATTGGGGTTAATTTTTCAAGTTCAAACTTCTAAAACATAACTGCTATAACTACATCTTTTAAAATGTAGTGTAGATTTCAAACAACAAGAAGAGTACAATATCTTTGAATCTTAAAACAACAGATGACCTTTGGTGAACATCTTGTCTAAGTTTTTTGCCTCTAGGCTTTATGATCCATTGAGAATAAGGTTGCCTTTTTTAAAATTTATTTATACAGATTTTTGCGGAAGGCAGTTTTAAAGTTTGTGTGAGTTAACATTCTTCATCTGAAAGCTACATCATACAAGCAGTTCAAAACCTGGCCTTGTTGACCTCAAATCTTCTTTTCTGAGAACAGTTAGAATAGAATAATATCCACGAATTTGAAACCCAACATTTCCAATCAGTCCACTATCCATTTTGAGGTGTCTGTTAGTCTGTGTTTGTTAACATTTTTTCAGGGGGGAGGGGTCCGTGTGGAGGTTTATTAAGTGAAGATCATATAGAAAAACAAGTACTATAAAATACTATAAAATAAATAAATATTTGAAGAGACTCTAGAAATCTCCAACTGTCTTTGTTTTATGAATGAACAGATGAGGAGAATGGAGACTAAGTACATATATAATATAAATTTTCATCACAGTGTAGATTATATTGTAGTTTTTAATAGACATTCATTCTAACTGCTTTAAAATATTTGAATCTGATATTTCAGAAAATCAAAGAATTTTAAAGACAGGAATTTTAGAATAATTTAACCAGTAACAATCGAAAGACATGTCTATATTGATTCAGGTAATTCTAAGATCACTGCTTATCATATTGTTTCAATTTGCAATTTTGTGGGAAAATTAAGGCTTCCATTTTCCAAATTTAACATATACATATTTATGTGGATGAGGATGAAATAATAAAGATTTACAGAAACAAATATTGTGGGGAAAATATGAATGACTTGAATTCGTAATGTCATATTTCTGTTGTATTATATCCTGTTGTTGGAAATACATTTGCGAACATTCCCAGGCTGATGTTCATCCTCGATAATGTCTGCAAAGTAAAATATTTTTTTTCTAAAAAGAAAACAACCTCTATCTTTTATTTGTGTGTGCTTTAGTCGCTTCTATTATAAAGTGGGGGGAAAAGGCGAGATGAAAAGGCATTATGATGCTGAGTGGCAGTGTGTGGCACGATAGCTCTCGAGTGTATAATACAGCCCACAGGGAGACTAAATGCATTAGGATGTATTTATATTGACAAAGGAGTCATTCTTTGTAGTGTTTAGAAGAAGGATGCTGCCATGACCCACATAACAAATTACTGTTGTGTGACCTCATTGAAACAAGACTTCAGTGAAGTAGATCCAGTGGAGCTGATGTAGTAGAGGTTCTCTTACCCCAGCACTGCTGGAGGGCCATGATTATACCACCCCTCACTTCCTAGACTACTAAAACACTCGATAAAGAGTCTTATCACCTTGATCCCAGAGCTCTTTAGCGTGAGACTGAAAAGGAGAGGCTGTGTTACCAGAGTGGCATGTTATTTTTTGAAGAGTTAAGACTGCTGAATGAAAGAAAGAACTCCGACAAATTGAAACAAAACCTTGTTTTCGTTATAGCACATTCAGTCAGCAGTTTGCACTTAGAGTTTTGGGATTTTTTTGGGTCGGTTTGTTTTCCTCCCCACTTTGTATTCTGTTATCCTTCCTGTCTTGTGTTTCTAAGCAACTGGTTGCTGAAAGGCCTCTCCCTTCGATCATTCACCTCCACTTCGGGGGTACAATTTATTAAAAACAGAAGACACAAAAAATAAAAAATAAAAAAAAAAACAGAAGACACATATAGTCTGTTTTATAGCTCATTGTTATTTCTTATGGGTTGTGTTTGTCTTAAAACCGCTGTGTTTTTCTTGCAGTATACTTATCTATGGATCTTTTTTCCTATTAATATTCATTAGGGACTTATTAAGTGGACATTTTAATGTGATTGACTGCCCTGGAACTGACACATTAGAAATGACTTTTCAAACATTCCCAGGATGAGGAGCAATTTAGTTGTAAAGATTTATTTTGTATATACTTTCAATATTTTATTTTTTCAAACTAAAAAAACTCAACTCTGAAAAATTACAAAAAAAAAAAAAATTCCAGAATGAAAATGTAAGAATTTTTAGTCCTCATTAAGTACTTCCTGTCACTACTGCTTAGCAGGCGGTTCTGTATTCACTTAGAATAACTAAAGTAATCTTTGGTAATTTTTCTAATAGCCAATAAAGAACCAAATCTTACACACCACCAGACAGCTTAAAAGCTAAGCTCTTTAATTGTTGTTCTTAATGTTCCATTTAATATTTTACTGCTGAATGCAGTCAGGAAGAAAGCACTGGTTTATAATTTTCATTTTGAAGTGTATTTTGAGGATTTCATTCTTACTGAATTGATTTTGCAAGAAAGTTGTTTCAAGCACTTTGTCCAGAATGCCTTAAATTAAATAACAATGTCGGGAAAAAAAATCCAGACTGATTAGTAGTCATGGGGGTTATGAAGACAAAAACTCTGATATCTGAAAAGCTCTTTCTCACCATTATAACACCTGTAATGAAAAGATGGAAAGTATTGCAGTTTGTGTGTACTAGTGACTTTTGATAGGTGAGAAAAGTTTTTTAAACTGTATTTGTGCTTTTGAAATATTTTTGATAAAAATATCCTTTTTTAACTTAGATTAAGGAAATGTAAGTATATAATCTCCCACCCACCTTTGTCTTTACAATGTGTTGTAGATGAATAAAATACAGTTTGGAAATTGGAAATAGGCACAAAAATAGATTAGGGATGAGTAGCAACTTCAGTCAACGTAGAGAAGTACATATAACTGTTACGGACTGAATCGTGTTTTCCTAAAATTCATATGTTGAATCTTTAACCTCCAGCATGACTTTACTTGGAAATAGGACCCTTAAAGAGGAGGCTAAGATTAAATAAGGTATTAAAGGGGAAGCCCAAGTACAATCTGACTAGTGTCATAGGAAGAGGAAGAGGCACCAGGGAGATGTATTTACAGAGAAAAAGACATCTGAAGACACAGCAAGAACGTTGCCATCTTCAAGCCAGGGAGATAAGACTTAGGAGAAACCTGATCTTCTGGCACTTTGATCTTAGACTTCCAGCCTCCAGAACTTTAAGAAAATAATTTCTGTTGTTTAAGTTACACAGTCTGTGGTATATTATCATGGCAGCCTGAGTGTATTAACGCAATACCATGCCAAGGCAGAAAAATAGGTATTTTCCATAAAGATTATTTTTAATTTACTAAAGTATATGCATAGCAAAGCACATTTATCCTAATTGTCGCTTATTGTGCTATTCAGATTTTTTTTCATTAAATTTTAATAAAAATGTATTACTATAGCAATGCATATTTACCTTACATAATTTTCATTGCATTTTAATCATGAGTAAGCTAGGTTGAAAAACATAAAAAGCACTGGCATTCAGAAAAATGTTAGGAAACAATACACTTCTGCCATTTTTTTATGTTTCTAAATGAAAGATTTTATTACTTGCTATATACTTAGTTTTAATTAAAAAAAAAAGTGACTAACAACTTGCCTGCCTATCTGCCATCTTCAAACTTGATTTTAGACTCCCTCCACTAAACCAAGGCTGAGTCTAATACCTTTCAAGAAAATTGCAGGGTTGTTGTTTTTTGTTTTTGTTTTTGTTTGTTTGTTTTTGTCCATTTGGTCTAGGAATAGTCATGCGAAGAAGTTCTGACCAATACTGCATGGATTAAAATCTGCTGAGTTTCCTCAAGAAAGGGATATTTTTCTCATTGCAAAGAACAAATGTACAAGGAAAAATTAGTCTTTCTCCTGCCATTCAATGTGATCGGGTAAGAACGTGATTGATGAAACTGTGACACCCATTTGTGAACATGAATAGACAAACTTAAATGTGAAATCCCACATGCAACTAGGGGACAGTGAAAATATAGAGAGTCTGGCCCTAGATGGCATTATTGAGTTGCCGAAATAATTAACCATGGAGCTTCCTGACCTCCGGATTTGACATGATAGGGGAAAAACACAATGCTGAATTTTAAATGATTTTTACTTATTTTTTTCTGTCACTCATACCCAAAATATCCTGCTAATAATAGCATGAATATATTCAAAATTCCTCTGTAACAAGGCTAAGTTATTTGTATGCATTACCTTAATTTGTCAATCCAAAGTGACTATAAAATATAAAGTATTTTAGTCTTTCTTTAGAAATAAGGAATCTGGAAACTAAAGTTTAGAAAGTTAAGACATATGATGCAGGTAAAAATTAGTACAAACTCAATGGTTAAAAAAAGAAAAAATAAAATAAAAATGATAAAAAAAAACCTCAAATGGTTCAGACCATGGAGCTCCACTTTTGTTTATTATCAAATTTATTCTTTATATTCCTTTATTATTTGGATATTGTCACATATCCATGGGTTTGATTTCTATACTTTCTAACTACTGATTATGAATGATTACGCTTAACTCAATATGATAATATTTTCAGATAATTTACTACATGCAAATTGTGTGGACAATAAAAATAAATAAATAAATGAAAATAAATAAATAAATAAATAAATACCTGTCCTCATATCAGAAGATACTTAAAACTGAGATGGGAGAAGACAAATTAAATATAGAATGGTGCAAGTTAATGAGTATTATTATAAAATTGTCCAATTCTATGCAAAATATGACACGTGTCTATAGGTGGGAAGGATTAATTCTGACCTTGATAACAGATATAGTTGTTAGATAGAGATGGAAACATTGGATGCTAGTATTAAAGGCATGTTTAAATTTTCAAAAGGCAAATTAGAATTTCACTTTCTGGTCAAGATAGAGTGACAAGGACCAGATTTACTCTCCCACCAGAAACAACTAAAAGAATGGGAAAAAAAATATGAAAACAACAGTGCTTAATATATCAAACATCA
This sequence comes from Nyctereutes procyonoides, assembly GCF_905146905.1. Lineage (NCBI taxonomy): Eukaryota > Metazoa > Chordata > Mammalia > Carnivora > Canidae > Nyctereutes > Nyctereutes procyonoides. The sequence continues at coordinate 8,146,069 of NW_026575046.1, forward strand.
GGAAATGAAGGACAGCTAACTGTCCCTGTAAAACCTGAAACAAATGAAGTAAGCTTTAGAAACGCCCCAGTTTATGGACTAGAAAAATGTTCTAGGATACTGAACAAAGGAGCCCTGAAATCTCCCTAAGGTGATGGGATGGGGCTTGTAGTGTATGCAAGCCAAGGCAGCTAAAGTAAACAGGACTGTGTACCATAGAAGAGAGAGATGCCCAGGCGTCAGGGGACTGCAGAGGGTTATTTTGAATAGTCCTCAGGAATTCAGGGGAGTGATCAGTACATGTATTTGAAGAATCTCTCCAAAGCAGGGAAAAGGACCAACTAAAATAATTACAGAAAATAGAATACACAGGAGAACGGGAATAGTGCCAACAGCTAGGATAGAAAACTTCATAATTCAGGTAACATCAGTCAGAGTATTAAAAAAGGCCTTGCCAATGTAGTGCAGAAATTTAGTTCTAGACAAATGAAGCTCTGGGACTGACTAATCTTAAAGTCAAGAATTGGAAAGATCCATTTGTTCTCAATAAGTCTATCCAAGTCCTAGAAAAAAAATGTCAAGAATATTTATAGAAATGTAAAAGTATCAATACAAAATAAAGTTAAAATTCACAGTGTCTGCATCCAATAACAATTAACAGGCAAGCAAAGAAGCAGGGAAATAAAATCCATAACGAGGAGAAAAATCAATGAACTCAAACTGATCAGCAATAACACAGATGACAAAATTAGTAGACAGAGGCATTCAAAGAGGCATTAGAACTTTATTTTATATATTTGGGAAGCTAAAAATGGAACATATTTAGTAAATATATGGAAGATATAAAAATACTTAATGTATACTGCAAGAGATTAAAACAGATAAATACTAAAAAAGAAAAGATTAGTGAGTTTTAAGACATACTAATGTTGGAAGATGATTCTTCCTGGTTTCTCACATATTGTATGTCTTTTGAGGTGAAGATCTGATAGCCCTATGTTTTGGACTATCTTTTCAAGGAAAATTCAATGGTGAGCAGATTTTGGAGATAGGGATCATTTTTCCCACTGGAGCAAATAGTAAATACAGTTGACATTTTAACAATACAGGTTTGAACTTCATGAGTCCACCTACATGCGGTACTTCATTCTTCTATTTTATTTTATATTATTTATTTTTTCGTGGGAGAGACAGAGAGAAGCAGAGACATAGGCTAAGGGAGAAGCAGGCTCCCTGCGGGGAGCCTGATGAAGGACTCAATCCCAGGACCCCAAGATCACAAGCTAAACCAAAGGCAGAGGCTCAACCATTGAGCCACCCAGGTGCCCCACTTCATTCTTTCTTATGATTGAATAATATTCCATTGTATGGATAGATATTTTGCTTATCCATTCATCAGCTGATGGACATTTGTGTTGTTTTCTACCTTTGGACTATCAAGAATACTGCTGCTGTGAACATTAGTGTACAAGGTTTAAGACACTACAGTCATATTGAGGGTGTCTCTGCATTTATGTTACGACATTTGAAGCCTCTTGAAAATGCATGTTGTCTAATGTTTTCTGTGGGAATGTAACATGTCACGCTATTTTCTTCACAGGGTTTCCTCTCTATAGATATAAAAACCTACTTTGTCCTTCAACTACTCTATTTAAATAAAGCATATTATCATTAATGAGCTCTCTGTTAAGCAACATAATCTAGTTAAAATATTTTAAAATATATTTTAATATTGCTCTATTAAAAAGAGTAAACTGCAAAAATTAAGCACTCCATTCACCACATATGTTGGCCACAGAAGTATTGTTTAAGTTTTCATCCTGACCATCGTCTGGAGTGTCTCTATTAGTCAAATGGGGCAGATGGTGAGAGGAACCATTTGGCAAGGTATTCTACATTTTTGTGGCAAAATAGAAGATTTTGAATTTGGCATTTTCAGTCACTTTAAATCTATCATATATTTAATGATTGCTGAACAAAAAACATAATTCCATGGGCTGGAATATGACTAAAATGAATCAAATATGGTCCCCGACTTCACAGTATCATGATAGAATGTAGCAAATTGGCAAGCATAAAATGAGAGAGCCGGGGCCTAGGTGTCTGAATCAGTTAAGTATCTGCCTTCAGCGTGGGTCATGATCCCAGGGTCCTGGGATCAAGCCCAGAGTTGGGTTCCCTGCTCAGCCAAGGAGTCTCGTGCTCCCTCTCCCTCTGACCCTGCTCATGTTCTCTCTCTACTCACCCTCTTTCTCAGGGGAATGAATGAATTCTTAAAAAGAGAGAGAGAGAGAGACGGTTGATTGAAAAGGAGAAAGGAAGAAGTATGAGTGTAGACTGAATATGATAGTGTCCAAATTCATGATTATAAGCCTGGTATAGAGCCTAAGAAAATGCTTAGTATTCTGTATTTCCTAATTCATTTGTCGATAAGCCTTTATGGGGAAGAGTACTCTTTAGTTATAAATGTTTTTCAGAAATAATTGTGAAAATGGCAACAAAATATATACATGTACCTTTCTATACATACATATTACCTTTGATAACTCCTCTTCCTCCTCCCTTTTTTTTCTCCTTTTTCTTTTTCTTTTCCTCCTCCTTTTCCTTCTTATCTAGTTTTTCCCAAACAGTATATTTCAAAGTAGAAGGTACATTTGTGTTTCAAGATAGAAGAGCATATTGGATCAATGAAACTATTTTAAATTCTATCCTAAAGGCATGTTCAATGCAGAAGACTCCTCATTGGTTTGGAAAAATCTTATAAAGGCTTTGAACATTTGGTTGGCCAGATAATCATTCAATACAATATATGAGCAATTATCATATATAGTAAAGGCTATGGATATTCAATTTAGAAAGTACTGATGCATAGAAGTCTCCACCAATATGGATAACAGAAGTGTGAAATATAAAAACATGACTTACCAGAATGATCACTCTCATTAAAAATTTTCCAACTACTCTTTTTTTTATACATGTTGCCCAGAATTTCTATGAATTGCAAAGATTGTGTGTTCTTTTAGAACAATAGGAAGAGGTGGGGTTACTACATCTACCTAAAAAATATATTTTATAATTTTGTATGTTTTTGATTACTATCATTTAGAAGGCAATATTACTAGACACCCCGCAATGATCATGGCTGACTATCTAAAATAGGATGATCAATCATTTGTGTGAAATGTTGCTTACTAAGACTAGAAAATTATGGTAATTCATTCTTGGAGTCAAGTATTTTTTGTACAATTTTAATAAATAAATGGAATTTTCCAAAAATACAACTAAAATCAAGTGTAGCTGGTAGTTAACCCTTGAACAACATGAGTTTGGATTGTGCAAGTCCACTTATTAATAGATTTTCTTTTTTATAAATACAATAAAATGTACAGATAAATAATTTTTAAACTTCCTTAGGATTTTCTTGAAGACATTTTCCTTTCTCTAGCTTTCCTTATTGTAAGAATATAGTATATAATACATATAAATTCAAATAATGTTAAATGACTATTTATGCTATGGGTAAGGCTTCCAGTCAATAGTAGGCTATTAGTACTTAAGTTTTCAGGGATTCAAACATTATAGGTGGGTTTTTGACTGCTCAGAGGCTTGGTCCTCGAACCTCCACATTGTTCAAGAATCAACTATATATTATTGCCCATTCTAAAAGATTTGAATTCTCTAAACTTCTGTAATATAATCCACTGTGTCTGTGGTCTTTCCTTTTCTATGTTACCCTTAAAGCCCTGGGGCTTGCGGAACCAGTAAAAATGCTGATACATTGGCCACTGCTATTTCTGTTAAAGATATTTTTGCTCATAATCTAGGAGTCTTGTGTTTTCCACCAACATAATTATACCATGACAGGTTAAATTGTAAGCTTGCAAGTGGAGTAAAATTTCACACCTGTCACAGTTTTTGACAGTTATGGTGCTGAAGATAAGAAGACAGGGTGAAAGAAACATAAATTTCCAAAACAGGAAGGATAAGGGTCTTTAAGAACAGTTATTGCTATTTGATGGAAATTCATGGAAATTGACAATAAACATGTTAATCAAATAGATGATTAGCAAACAGTATTGCCTATTAATAAGGAGGGTTTGGAGAGGTAGTCACAGATTGAATACTGGGAAGAATGTTTACCGATATTTAATCTAGTGGGCTTTCTTGCCGGTTGGATGTGCTGCCTCAGGCCCAACTTTTCAAGATAACTTGTCCTAGATTCATCCTGAATGGGCAGAAGTTCCTTTTCTTTTTCAAGTATTTCAGTTAGTAGTTTCAGAGAGGCAAATCTACACTAACTTGAAAGGAAGAAAATTTGTGGTCACTCTAGGTGGAAATCAAGGTCTTCACTAGAAACGTGAAGCAACAGAGAGATGAAGAGGCAGAGAGTGCAATGCTTACTAAAGAAGAAAAGGTTTTCTTACTATTCAACCCCTCCCATATTCCATTTTGCCACTACACATCTCTATGTTTCAGGAGATGAAACCATCCCAGAATTCCTTACTTTCAATCCTGACTCCTATATTGCAACTTTATCCTCTGGACAAACTTTCCCTGAGACATACTTCTGTAGGATACCATGGATAAAACATTTACTAGGATTTAGTTGCTTACTGTCCCAAATTGAGTTTTCAGTGCTAATGAAGATGACTCATTGGAGAATGAGAAACTGATTTAGAGGAATTAGAAAAATCTTTGCATTTATTCCTACTGCTCTGGAAAGTTCATCTAGCTTTTGAATGAAGAAATAACATCTGAAATGTTGATAACTCTGATGAAAGCCATAAACTCATATACCTATGAATCTCTTTGAAACCAAAGTACAGGAAACATAAAAAAAATTATCAAATCAAACTCTTTAAAAACAGTGACAAAAGGAAAAATCTTTAAAGCAGCTAACACAAAAGAGACATTGGATCTGAAGGAACAAAAAGGTATCCAACAGATTTCTCATTGAAGAAAATGTAAGATAGATGATAAAATAACATTCTTAAAATATTGAAGTAAAAATAAGCATCAGGCAACTTTGAATGCTTTACCCCGGGAAAATACCTTCACAAACAAATGTGAAATAAATATCTTTTCAAACATACAAAGACCAAAAGCTTTCATCACCATTAGACGCCAACTATAAGAAATAAAGGAAGTTCTACATACACATGGAATATTATGCTTGTCATACTTGATGGAAGTCTGGCTCTGTACAGAAGAATGGAGAGCACTGGAAAATCTTAAGAAATAAATTAATATAAAGATTTTAAAACAATCTTTTTATGAAATAATGGACTATTTAAATAAAAAATGACAATATTACATATATATTGGTTAAATATGTGGCAAATGCACAAAGACTGAGAAAGGAGAAATAGTTGTGTACTATTCTAAGGTTTTTTTTTTTTTTTTATGATAGTCACAGAGAGAGAGAGAGAGAGAGAGGCAGAGACACAGGCAGAGGGAGAAGCAGGCTCCATGCACCGAGAGCCCGATGTGGGATTTGATCCCGGGTCGCCAGGATCGCGCCCTGGGCCAAAGGCAGGCGCTAAACCGCTGCGCCACCCAGGGATCCCTCTAAGGTTCTTATATATATGTAAAGTTGTATATATCACTTAAAATTAGACTGAGAAAACAATGATGATTCTATAAATATACAGAAAAATACTACACAATAATTGTAGTTGATAATCCATCAAGAAAACAAATGGGATCATACAAAATATCTATTTCTTCCAAAACCAGAAAAGGAAAAAAAAGTACAAAAACTGATTGGACAATTAGAAACCAAAGAGTAAGATAGTAGATTTAAAACCGATTATACCAGTAATCATTAAATATAAATGGTAATAAATAAATAAATAAATAAATAAATAATATAAATGGTATGTACATGCTAATAAAAGGAAGAGATTGTCAGATTGGATAGGAATGTAATATCAACTGTACATTGCCTACATAAAGCTTACCATATAAAGATTCAAAACTTAAAATAAAAAATAGAAAAAAATGTGCGTTGCTAATGCTAACCAGAAAAAAGATGGAATGGGTTTATTAATATCAAAGAAAGTATATTTAAGAGAAGAATATTACAAAGTATAAAGAAGATGGTTTCATAATGACCAGGGCATCAAGTCATTTGAGACTACTGTACAGCAGGTTTGTGATGCCTTCAAAGGCAAATATCAGCTTCTCTACTTTAATAAAATGTGACTAGATAGGTTATAAATGTCCTTCCCAAACCTGAGAAAATTATCGGTCTGTGATCAATATTTAGAAATTCAAAGACCTACACATAGATGCTATAAAATGTTAAGAAGAAAGTCTGAGCTTATAAAGATAAGAAAAACAAAATCAGCCATTAAAAAAAAAGTTGCAAGAATTATTTAACCCCACTGTCTAAATATTTGTATCACTAATATCACTATTCATTATTTGTAGTCAGCTATCATCTGATCATATTAAAAGTTAATGGAGGTTTTTTTTTTCTTTTAAATTCTTTTTTTTTTTTTTAATTTACTTATGATAGTCACAGAGAGAGAGAGAGAGGCAGAGACACAGGCAGAGGGAGAAGCAGGCTCCATGCACCGGGAGCCCGACGTGGGATTCGATCCCAGGTCTCCAGGATCGCGCCCTGGGCCAAAGGCAGGCGCCAAACCGCTGCGCCACCCAGGGATCCCCTAATGGAGGTTTTATTTGACACAAGATGTAGAGAGAAACCATACTATCAGAAATCTGATCAAATCATTTAAGTGATTATTTTTTCCAGGTCAAGTTTATGATTTCATTTCTCCTAAAAGCAAGTTAGCAGAGTCTTGTTCTTGGAAATGAGTTTTTCTTCCTAACACTGGCTCTCAAATTACTGAATTTGTCACAAGGGCAAATCTATGGATTAAACTTGAGAATTTCATCTATAGTAGTTATTAGAAAAATAAATTACCCACATTCTTCATAGGAGTTGTCTTGATAGAGATCAGAAACAGTGTTTCAAAATATGTATAATAAATATCATATGCTTTATCAAATGTATGATTAGCAATAAATTAATTGTTAATGCCTGTAGGGTTGTTTTTATATTTTTTTTCTAATTTTTAATTTATGATCATGACATAAGAGGAAGGGAAAATTCTAGAATATTAAAATAATATTAAAAGATCCTATGGGGGCTTATTTTAGCTAGTTTACAGTAGATCCTGCGGTATAAATATAATCCCAAAACTCCAATGCTTTCATCATCAAATATTTCATGTTCATTTCACAAGAGGTTTTCTGTTTAATTATCTCTCTTCTACAGTCTGCTGGGCTCTGTGAGCTCAACTGAGCTAGGCTTGACCTAGAACAACATATCTTCTCTTTTTATGATATAAGATAAGAAAAAACACTATTTCAGAAATATTGCTCTTACAGTAGAGGGTCAGAACAAAAAAGGTGAGCTGAAATCTATGATACTTAAGATTTATCCAAAAGTTCCTCTTTGTCACTTTGCCTCATAATTCATCGGTCCAAAAAAAAAAAATCATATAGAATGTGCAAAACTCCAGTTAGAAGTGAAGAACCAGGGTGAATATTCCAATTAGTAGCAGGGACTATTATAGACTTTTATAAATATGGATACAACTTTAAAGAAATTATGAAAAGATTGTCTTCTGATGATTCATCAGAAAAACTTTAATCTTCAGTTTCATATTTAATCAATATTGCATATATATGTATAATCTGTGTACTGTTTGTTGAAGTGTGTTTGGGATTTTGGTAAAATATATGAGAAGATAAAGGTGAATAATAAGAATATTGGGGCAGCTCGAGTGGCTCAGCGGTTTAGTGCCGCCTTCAGCCCAAGGTGTGATCCTGGGGACCCGGGATCCGGTCCCACGTCGGGCTCCCTGCATGGGGCCTGCTTCTCCCTCTGCCTGTGTCTCTGCCTCTCTCTCTCTCACTCATTCTCTCTCTCTCTCTCTCTGTGTCTCTCATGAATAAATAAATAAAATCTTAAAAAAATAAGAATATTGGAAAAGTTAAAAGGCAGTCTCATGACAAAAGTCTAGACAAAAATGACTAAGCATGATAAGATCAATAGGAGAACCAGTACAAAGCACCTAAATGTCCAGAGTATAGCCCATGAGTTAAAGAAGAATGGATGGAAGAGAAAACCTTTGAATTGCTTTATTAGGAAGTTCAGGAAAACTTTTTCACATAATTTTGAGTTCAGTGCATACTTTAAGAGGAAACAGAATTTTTTTTAAAGATTTTATTTATTTATTCCTTAGAGACAGGCAGAAGCACAGGCAGAGGGAGAAGTAGACTCCCCACAAGGAGCACGATGTGGGACTTGATCCCGGATCCCAGGATCACCCCCTGAGTGAAAGGTAGACCCTCAACCACTGAGCCACCCAGCTGTCCCATGGTAACAACAAAATTTTAAGCAGGCAGAGTTCATACTCTCCAACAAAACAAATCGATTAAACAACTATTTATTAAGCAACCATAATGTGTTAGAATTTTACTAAATGCCATGAGTAGAAAGATTAAAAGAACTTACCTGCTTAATTTCCAAGTGTATAATTCTCTTGCATTTATGAACTTATGAATCTCATAAATTAGATGAAAAAGAGGAGAAAATAAACTATAACATGTAAAAATTGTGAAAAATTGTATTTCGAATTAGTAGTTTATTCTGGTTTTCTATAGATTTAAATGGTATGGAATAGATTTTCCTTCCCAATGTGCAAATGCATCATGTAGCATGTACAGCCATTAAGCTGATTGCCTTTAAATTATTTTGCCTACATAGGCAATAATTGAAACCATCTTAATTCTCATATTTATTTATAAAAATACTTGAAAATGTTCTTTCATTCATGTCTTTATAATAATCTACTTACACTTCCAGACATATTATTTGTGCCTTTAAGAGAAAACTTATGCAAACAAAATCTCCAAATAATAACTATTATATTTAAGAATAGCCTCCTCATTGTAAGAATGTAAAGGACAAACTTGGGAATTGCTTCTGTTCCGGTTTCTGTATCAGGTCTCATTTTGTGTCTCAAATACAAACTGGAATGTTATCTCTTAGATCAGAGTATCTATAAATAAGTTCTAAGAATTCTCAGTCTCAACCTTGTTGCTCAAATATCACTAATTAAAATTATCCTCAATTGCAGAAAACATTGATACATTCATTTCAGTCTACATGTGGTTCTCAGCTGGGAAGAGGATGATTTTTGCCAAGCCCTCAGGGGACATTTGGCAATGTCTGGAAACAGTTGTGGTTTCCCTAACATGTGGGTGGTGAGGACTACTGTCATCTAGTGGTTATAGTCCAGAGATGTGGCTAAAGCATGCACAAAGCAACCCCACAACAACAAAGAATTATCTGGCCTTGAGTGACGCTATTCTCCAGGTTGAGAAACCCAATAGACTAACATCCCTTATGTGATTCTGCTATTTAACCATATTATTCCCCCATGTTTGTGCTCAACTAGGCAATGGTATTTTATATGTCCTAGCCGTTCCATTCCTTAGTCTTTGATCCACATCATACATTTCTTCATCACATTGTGGGTTCTGCTACTTAATTTTACCATAGCTCCCTTTGCCTGATGACACTATATGGCTAAAATACTTACTTGATGCTTAAAAATACTTTGTGATTATTGAATAATATTATTACTGAATAATATATGCCCATTGCAGAAAATAAAGGAAAAAATAAAATACTTCGCTAATATAGAAAGGCAAATGTATTCCAGACACTGTTCTAAGGGCTATGTATGCATTTTTTATTACACTATGAAATGTGTCCTATTGTCCTCATTAGCTTTGACAATGAGAAAACTAAGGCATCCTATTGAATAATCAGCAATCTTGTACTTAAACCCAAGTAATTTGCCTTTAGACAAGATAATTTAGAGTATTTATTGAAGACAATCACATTTAATCAATCTATTTCTCATATGCTATCTCTTAGGTTGAACAATGTGAAGGTCATGCCATTTGAATGTAGGAACCATTTCACGTTCAACATAATGTATTCTTAAAAAAAACATAATGTATTCTTTTATTCTTCAAAAATGGTATATATAGACATATTTCTATAATTTTTTTCATATATTTTAGCATGAGTGTTTTCTTTTTTGGCAATATGTTTTTAAACTAATTATAATGGCAATGTAAAATTATATATATTGAATCATCACCATAGCATAATTAATCCACCAGTCCTCAACCGTATGACATTTAAACCCAATTTTTTCTAGTCTAATTTTTAATAGTAAAATTGCAGTGGGGATGATTTAACATAAAGTTTTTTAGGACATCTCTAATTATAGTTCAGGAAACAGAATTATTGACATTGTTTGATTAACTTCCTTAAATAAAGGCATGAAGAATAAAAACACTTAATTGTAGTGCAATGTGGGGATGCATGTTTCTTGTCAATTCTGGATACTATTTTTTATTTCTGATATATTTTCATCAAAAATAATATGTCAATTTTCAAACCCTTTTAAATGCAATACAGACAGAAAAAAAGTACAGTTTATCTGCTAAAAATTGAAACCAATTATAAAGCTAAAATATTTATGACATTAAACATTTAAGCACATCATTAGGAAGCTCAAAATCATAGAACATAAGACTTAAAACTGAAATTCTATATTGACCTTTAATGGAAGCTAAATGTGGAATATAAAAAACAGTGCTGATGAATGGAATTGTTAAGTGCTGAACTTTGGGGAACACAGTAACTGTATTTACATTTTTTAATATTAAAAAATGTTTAGTGTGGTAAAATATGTATTCATGTATATTATTTACACAAAGTAAATATTCCTTAATAACTCTGCTTTTTTTCCACCAACTTTTGTCTTATATTTTTTGGTTTGACTACTCAAATTGCTGGCTTTTTCATCAGCTAGATCTTTTCAGAAATTAAAGTATTATTTCTCAACCCCAAACGTGTGAAAATCACCTTGTATATTCTACAATCTGATGCTATGCCCAAATGTCAACAAACCATATTTATCTTTGCCAGTTGAATACCTCTTGGTTTCCACTAATAGAAGGCACTAACTGCTGGGGCAGGTTGAGGGGTGAGAGGAGGAAGTAGAATTTTGTGCTATCCCTGTCTACTTTATGTCATCCAAATCACTATATGTTTTTTGTTTGGTTGGTTGGTTGGTTGTTTTTTTTTGTTTTTTGTTTGTTTTTTGTTTTTGCAGAAATCTCTATTCAAACCTTTAGCCCATTTTCTAATTGGGTTGTTTTTTTGTTTTGAAGTTTGGGAGTTTATTATACATTTTGGAAATTAACTCCTACCTGATATATAGGTTGCAAATATTTTTCTCCCATTCTGTAAGTTGCCCAGTCACTCTGTTGATTGTATTTGCTAATCAATGAGCATAAGGTTTCAATTATGCAGGATGAATAAGCCCTGTAGATCTGCTGTACAACATTGTTCTTGTAGTTAACAATACTGTACTAAAAATTTGTTAAAAGCTAGATCTCATGTTAAGTGCTTTTATTACAATAAAATAAAATAAATTTTAAAAACCATTATACCCGGAACTGACAAATGATTCAAATGCTGTGCCTCCACACAAGAATATACATGATATAGCCTCATTACAAATGCCCTCTCCTTCCTAAGGATAGATTCTCAACCCCATGGAACCCCAACTTCAAAGTTCTGATGTCAATTCCAGTTAGACAGCGCTCCACCATCAGAGATCTGAGGTCCCGTTCCACAAATACGAATTGACCTACAACTTTGTCTTACTCATTGTTCTAAATTCTTGGTATAGATATATTAGTAAAACAAACAGAACACTAAAGATCACTATTGATTTTATTCACATTTTAGGAGAGGACAAACACATCATAGATATAGAAAATAAGTGAATTATACAGTATTTTAGAAAACAATACATTCTATGAAAAAACAATAGAACCTGGAATGAAGTATTGGGAAAACCAAATGATTGGGCAGATGGAACAGTTGACACTTGCAATTTTAAATAACATGTAGAATTAGGTATCATTATAATGCAAGTCTTTAGCAAAGACTTGAAGAAAGGAAGATGTTACCAGCATCCTATCTGTGAAAAGATCACTGCAGGCAGAGAAGGCAACTAGTGGAAAAGCCATAAGGTGGGAGTTGTTTTGAGTGGTAAAAGAATAAGGAGAACAATATGGAAGAAACAGAGAAAGTAGTAAGAGTCCAAAAGGGTAGGATAATGAGGATGGAAATTGAAGCCAGATTACCTAAGACCCTAAATGACTTGAATTTGAATAGAATCATTTTCATTTCTCTGTTGAAAATAGACTGTAGGAAAGCAATAACAGAATAGATTACACTTGCTAAAAAGGTATTGAAATAATTCAAGTCAGACTTGATGATGTCTTGACTCATAGTGCCAGTTGTGCTGACAGCAAGAGGTGGTTTGAATCTGAATATGTTGTAACATAAGAACCGACAATATTTCTTAATGCTTTGTAGATACAGGATGAGAAGAAATAGAACAGTTGTGAATGACTCCAAGGTATTTGGCCCAGGTAAATGGAAGGATGGAGTTATCATTCGAGATAGGGATGGATGCTTACTAGCCAGTTTCCACGAAAAATTAAAAGTTCAGTTTGGATGTGCTGTGTTTCAGAATGTTTACTATTCATCCAAGCAGCAGTATCAAGCAGACAGTTGTATTTGTGAATATGGTGTTCAGGAAAAACAAACCTAAACTGGAAATACAAACCTGGAAGATACTGATACACAAATGATTCTTGATATAGTTTTGGAAAATAGGTGAGGTTTGGTGGGGTGAAGTCTGGAGCTGACAACCAAGAAAGAGTCCTGGAGACATTTTTGGTGCAAAATGATGATTTTATTAAAGCACAGGGACAGGACCCATGGACAGAAAGAGCTGCTGCCTCAAGGTTGTGAAGGATGGTTGACTATATACTTGGGAGTTGGGGGAGGTGAGGAAAGGGTAGGTTTCAGAAAGATTTTCATATGCTAAAGAGGACTCACAGATACTGGAGGCCTTGCCATTATCACATTAAGGTCGTTTTTTCCCTCTAGCAAGACATTAACTTAAGAGAGTTGGAGCTTCCCAGAGGAATGTCACTGATATCCCACCCAGATCTGGAGGCTGGTTTGCAGGGTATCAGTTTGTGCTTCGTCCTCAGCTAGCCTTCTGTTCCCTCATCACTCAAGATCAGAAAATTTAATGGGGGTGCCTGGATGTCACAGTTGGTTAACCGTCCAACTCTTGTTTTTGGCTCAGGCTGTGATCTCAGGGTTTTGAGATCGAGCCCCTGAGTCCAGCTCCGTGCTCATTGCGTAGTCTCAAGACTGTCTCCCTCTCCTTAAACCCCTTCCCCACCCTGTGCTTGCTCTCTCTCAAATAAATAAATCTTTTCTTTTTTTAAAGAAAACTTAATGGATTAAGTGTAAATAGAGAAGAGAAAAGGGCAATTCCAAGATTAAGAGGTGAGGGAGAAGGAGGTAAACTAAAATATATATATATATTTAACCTGAATAAGTATGGAGAAGATACCAGAGCATAAGATGAAGTTAAAAGTTTATAGGATCAATGGATTGCAATGCCGTTAATGTGGGAAATAGATGCAACTGAGTTATTAAAGCAAAGCATTTGGAAAACATAAGTTTTTTTTTTTTAAGATTGTATTCATTTATTCATGAGAGACACACCTACAGAGAGGCACAGACACAGGCAGAGGGAGAAGCAAAAGAAGTTTTGATCAGAGAATAGGACACATAAAATTAACACAAACGTATGCAATCCTATATGATTTCCAAAGTATAGGAAAAATCTTTTTAAACTCAGAAATAGTCTAAGAGATAAATCTTTTAAATATGACTGACATTCCTATTTTTCTTTTAAAATAATGAGAAAGTGGATTGATAGCATGATGTTCTAATACAATAAAGGATAGGTTATATATCAGCTGTGTAATTTATGTATTTCTCAAATGTTATTCCAAGGGTGGAGTAGCCTATTTGAAGTTGCAAATTGGCAACTGATAGATAGCCTTCTACAATAGCATTATTATGTTTTGAAGAATTGGGGTGAAAAAACTCCATGAAAATGAACAAAATAATACATTCATTTTCTCCAAACTCTTTATTCTCTAGCATAATGGACTGCTCAAATTCTGTCCTAATAGTATCTAATAAAATGAACTGAAAATAGAACAAATTAAAAATAGGCATGGCATTAGAATTTTGAGTGTCAATTCTTGAGGGCTCACATTATAAGTTACATGTGCATACATAGAAATAAAAATGATATCTTCCGTATGTAATATGTTATACAAATTATATGAACTATGATAAATACATTATATTTCTAATATATTTATCTATAATATAAAGTGTATTTAGAAGGTATTTATCTGTAACATATAGATTGATATAAATGTGTATAAGAGTCTAATCAAGTAGACATGAAAAATCTCTATAAAAACATAAACTTGGGAAATTACTTCACAAAATGAAAAGTTAATAAAAAGTTAAGAAGATATAGGATAAACTGAATTCATAATCTTTAAAATAATGTAGATATTTTATGATTCAGTACTGCTGATCCTAAATAAACAAATAGCCCTTACCACAGAACATAAAAATAAAAGGAGCAGTGAACTGCTTGTCATAACACTGTTAAAATCCTGATAGTAAAAATGGAAAGGAGTAGTAAAATAAGTGCAGGAGAATATTATTTATTAAAATACTTTTTAAAATCCAAAGTCATATATTAGCCAAATACTAAAAGATGACTTCTCATTATTGTATTAGCAGCAATTCTACACTACTTCTATTCATCTCTTCAAAATTTGATTTCAAAGGTTTTGTCCTCAAAGTGTAGTCTGTTTCTCATCTCTTGAATCTGAGCTATATTTGTGACTTACTTTGACTAACACAGTATGTGTAGGAAAGATGTTATATTTCTGAACCCAGGCCCTAGGAGGACTGTGCACTTCCAATTTCTTTTATAGACCCTTTCTCCACCATGAGTAAAAGCCCAGACTTGCTTGCTAGAAAATAAGAGATAACATAAAATGAGCGATGTCACTCTGGTGGTCCTCGCCAACCAGACAACATATGAGAAGGTATGTCTAACATTGGGAAAGTCATCTCTGACTCACAGGGTAAACTTAACTGAGCCCAGCTAAGATCAAAGAAGAGCCCAGGGTGGCCTTTGGTTCAGGTCATGATCCCAGGGTCCTGAGATTTAGTCCAGCATCAGGATCCCCGCTTGGAGCCTGCTTCCCCCTCTGCCTGTGTCTCTGCTTCTCTGTGTGTCTCTCATGAATAAATAAAATCTTCAAAAAAAAAAAAAAAAAAAAGAAAGAAAGAAAGAAAGAAAAAGAAAAAGAGCCTAACTAACCCATAGATTTGTGGGCAATACACATAAATGGTTATGATTGCTGATTTCTGTCATTTTTACTGTTGTTTATTGTAGTAAAATTTACATAAAATAAAATTAAGCATTTTAAACATTTAAGTTCACAATAATGTGGCATTAAGTACATGCACATTATTATGTGCTTATCACCCCATCCATTTCCAGAACATTTTTATCATCCAAATGACTAAACAATAGTTTTCCCCAAACCTCCTCCCAACTCCTTGTAACCTATGTTCTACTCTCTAAGAATTTGACTATTTTAGGTACGTCTTGTAAGTTGAATTATACATTTGTTGTCCTTATTTGGATGGCTTATTTCACAGAGCATAATATTTCAAAGTTCATCCATGTTGCAGCATATATAAAATAATTTCTTTTGAAAGTCTGAATAATATTCATTAGTATGTATATATCATATTTTGGTTATCTGTTCAACTGCAAATAGATATTTGGTATATATTCACCTTTGCCTGCTATGAATCATGCTACTGTATACATTGATGTACAAATATTTACTTAAGTCACTACTGTCTTTTGGGTATATACTTGCTGGATCATTTAGTAATTCTATATTTATTATTTTGAGAAAATGTCATACTAGTTACATTCCCAGCAGAAATACAGAAGATTTCCAATTTCTTCCCACCCTTGATAAACTCACTTTCTGTTTTGTTTTTGTTTTTGTTTTTGTGATAGTAGCCAGCCGAATTGGTATTTTGAAAATTATTAACACTTGTTTTGTTACCTAACTTATGGTCTATACTAAAGAATGTTCCATGTGCACTGGAGAAAATGTGTTCTCTACTCTTGTTGGGTGGAGTATTCAGTATGTTTGTTAGCTATAATTATCTTACAGTGTTATCCAAGTCCTCTATTTCCTTATTGCTTTTCTATCTGTTCTATGCATTATTGAAAGTCAAGTTTTGAAGTCCACAACTATTATTGTAAACATGTTTTTCCCCTGAATTATGTCAAAGTTTGCTCCATTCATTTTAGAGCTCTGATGTTAGGTGCATATGTTAATAATTGTTATATATTCTTGGTGAGTATTGCAACCATTCCCATTTAATGGACAAAGCTAAATTAAATTCACTTTTTCAGTGTCTCTGTTCTATATTATAACTGATATCTTAATGATAAAAATGATGAGACATATAGTTTTTTTTAAAGTAATAGAAATTGAGAAGCAAAAAATAAAAGCTACAATTTACAGAAAATGAGAGAACTAACTAACACAGTGCCTTGTCAAGGTTTCTGGACACTAGCATTGAGAATTTCTTGAAGAGGAAGAAGGAGTTAAATCCAGATGCTGGTAGAGATGAGCTCTTCCTTTATAATAAAAGTAAAGAGATTAAATAAGTGTGAATGTAGTAAGATTTATATGATTGAAAACAGGGAGATTTGCAAGTTACTGACGGCTTTCATTTTTCATATTGGGTTGTATGCTATGAGGCAGAGTGGAAGTCTGGGGAAATAGAAGTTGGAAAAAACTAAAGGCCATTTGAAAACTTACCATAGAAAGTGAAAAAAATAGCCCAGCCAGATATAGAGACAGTAGGTGTGATTACTAAAGTTGCAGGTCAATTTAATTGTGCCTATTCTGAGTTTATAGAAGAAAACATCAAAATTTTTGTGCGACTTTCCACATCAGTATTAAATTGTTTGAATATAAGCAAAAGTTAAAGATTTGAAATCACCCAGACATGGGACGCCTGGGTGGCTCAGCAGTTGAGTGTTTGCTTTTGACTTGGGATCAAGTCCCACATCGGGCTCCCTATGGGGAGCCTGCTTCTCCCTTTGCCTGTGTCTCTCCTTTTTCATTGTCTTTTATGAATAAGTAAATAAGCTCTTTAAAAAAAAAAAGAAATCACCAAGACTTGAAATTTTTCAGGCCAAACTTTGAGAAAAAGACAGAGAGAATAAGAATTTTGTATGTCAATAAAATAATTACTGAAATGATAGACAAGAAATGCTAAAATAGATGAGAAATGAATGAAGACAAAGTGTAAATAAAGTAGAAATGCCAATGAACTGAAATACCTTGAGGTCAAAAGGTCATTATGCTGTGTATAGTTGAACATACATGTTGAAAGTTGGAAAAGGCAAAGCTTCGGTTAGCAATGTTATGTGTCTAACAGTTGCATGGGCTGGGGTAAAAAGGTGTGTAGTTGACTATAGTAATGATCATAAAACATTAGCAATATTACTCTTAAAAACAGGAAAAATCGGGATCCCTGGGTGGCGCAGCGGTTTGGCGCCTGCCTTTGGCCCAGGGCGTGATCCTGGAGACCGGGGATCGAATCCCACGTCGGGCTCCCAGTGCATGGAGCCTGCTTCTCCCTCTGCCTGTGTTTCTGCCTCTCTCTCTCTCTCTCTCTCTCTCTGTGACCATCATAAATTAAAAAAAAAAAAAAAAAGATTAAAAAACAGGAAAAATCACAATAACCACTCTGGGAACTCTGTTGGATGTTGAATGTGCTAGGAGATCATTAAAATAAATAAATTATAATTAAATGATAAAAAGTAACACACAAATCCCTCATTATATTTGTGATTTTATCCATTGAAACTGAGCATTTTTTTCCTCTTTTTAAATAAACATAGAGTTCAGCCAAAAGGTTGGATATATAACAATTGTACTAGGGGGATCCCTGGGTGGCGCAGCGGTTTGGCGCTTGCCTTTGGCCCAGGGCGCGATCCTGGAGACCCGGGATCGAATCCCACGTCGGGCTCCCGGTGCATGGAGCCTGCTTCTCCCTCTGCCTGTGTCTCTGCCTCTCTCTCTCTATCTCTCTGTGACTATCATAAATAAATAAAAATTAAAAAAAAAAAAAAAAACAATTGTACTAGGAAAAAGTGAAATTTCTCATTTATCCCAGAACTGGACTGTGTACTTTTATAGTTCTCTTTATTTCACAGTAAATAAAGACCTGCATTTTCATGCCTATATTTTCTGGATATTTCTACTAATTGCATGCTAATTCTAAACCAAACTATATCCCTAATTCAGTATTGAAAAGATCCTTTGTTTTATTTGTTACTTTCAAAAAGATTAGAATAAAGGAAATTAACAGAAATACCTTTTTCCAAGAATCTTAATTTTAGGACAATAACTGAAATGCAACTATTTATAGGGAATATTTAAAATAATTTTATGTTACTATTTATTGGAATCCTTTGCCATCTTTTAATTTATATTCCATTAATTACTTTAATATGTCTTATGATTTGTAACACTGTTAATTGTGATTAGCTGTTGAATTAATGAGTGATTCAAATATATAATACAGACAGTTCTGTAAGTCAATAATGATGTTTAGTAATGATGCAAATATTTATTCAATGAGTGAATTTCAAGGTAAAACACTTATTTTGAAATGATGAAAATGATTTTGGCAAAATTCTGGTAAGTATCTTGAAATACTACATTTTTCATTTCCTTCTCTATTATTAAAATGTGATTTACCACAAGGAAACATCTGTTTAGAAAATCAAAATAATATAAGTAATCAACTTCCTTTTATGTTCAACTTCCATCCAGCTGTATCACATTATGAAAGCATTTCATAACATGATGATGATATCATGAATTTGTCTACCTAAATCTTTAGGGCAAACTTGTCTGTTTTTTTTTGTTTGTTTGTTTGTTTGTTTGTTTTTTTCTGCTATTTCAAAAGATTGTTCAAACTAGGAATATTATTTGGAAAAGATTTACTACAAAAAATAAGAATTCTAATTTTATATAATATTATATAGAAGACACTTAGTTTATAGCAAATAACAGGACTTATACAACTATCAAAGTTTAGACTTGAAAGAATTCTTAAAACTTCAAGGAAAAAAATTTAGAAGTAAAAATAAAAATCAAGATTGATAGATATATTTCACTAAAAATTAATATAATTGTAGTCCCAAGTCCTTCATTACTTCCATAGAGTTGGACTTTCATTAACTATTTACTATCCATTTCCTTTCATCAGGAATTCATAAAAGATACTCTACCATCTATAATAAATAAGATGTTTAGTCTCTGTGGAGATTGAAAAGGATTTACCTAAGGGCTCCTGGGTGGCTCATTAATCAACTGCCTTTGGCTCCTGATCAGGTACCAAGATAGAGCCCCACATCTGACTCCCTGTTCAGCAGGGAGTGTGCTTCTCCATCTCCCTCTGCCCCACTCCCTGCTTCTGCTCTCTCTCAAATAAAAAATAAATGAAATATTTTTAAAAAATAGTAAAAGACTCTGGCAAGCAAAGAAAAGAAAAAAGAAAAGAAAAGAGAAAAGAAAAGAAAAGAAAGAAAAGAAAAGAAAAGAAAGAAAAGAAAAGAAAGAAAAAAAAAAAAGAAAAAAGAAAAAAGAAAAGAAAAGAAAGAAAAGAAAAAAGAAAAAAGAAAAGAAAAGAAAAGAAAAGAAAAGAAAAAAGAAAAGAAAAGAAAAGAAAAGAAAAGAAAAGAAAAGAAAAAAAAGAAAAGAAAGAAAAGAAAAGAAAGAAACACCATGGGGCTCCAAGCTCAGTGGGAAGTCTGCTTGAGATTCTCTCCTCCCTTTGTCTCTGCCTCACTGCCCCCCCACTCATGAATTCGACCTCTCTTTTTCTAAATTAAATAATTTTTTTAAAAAGAAAATAATTTGGGGTACCTGGGTGGCTCAGTGGTTGAGTGCCTCTGGCTTGGATCATGATCCCAGAGTCCTAGGATCCAGTCTCACATCAGGCTCCTGATGGGAGAAGGAGCCTGCTTCTCCCTCTGCATATGTCTCTGCTTCTCTTTGTGTCTCTCACGAATAAATGAATAAAATCTTTATAAAAAGAAAGAAAAGAATTTACCAATATTTTCATTTTCCTTTGCAATTTTTATGATAGTACAGTATATGATTAATTTGGTATTATTATTGTAAATTGAGAGCTCCTTATACAGATTGACTTAATTATTAACCCTTGTCAACTAGACTGTTTCCAATCATTTCATAAGTGGAACCTGACATTTATTACAAATTTATTTCATTTACATTGCATTTCTATTTCTGTTTTATTATATAATAAAATATATATTTTAAAAATGCATTTATTATATTTTTGTCCAGGTAGTGAATGTAATACCACTATAAAAAAGTAAGAATGCAGGATCCCTGGGTGGCGCAGCGGTTTAGTGCCGGCCTTTGGCCCAGGGCGCGATCCTGGAGACCCGGGATCGAATCCCACGTTAGGCTCCCGGTGCATGGAGCCTGCTTCTCCCTCTGCCTGTGTCTCTGCCTCTCTCTCTCTCTGTATGACTATCATAAATTAAAAAAAAAAAATAACAATGCAGTAACTTATAATGGAAGTTGTTAAAATACTTTACTTAACCTCCTTTCAATCTATGATTAGGTGTTTTAACACTTGTTCATGTATATATTTTTAAAGTTGATTTTCATAAATAAAAGTAATATTTGGGTGACAAATAATTGCACAAAGGGAGAAAAGAACTACCATATTACCTTTCAAAAAGAATTTTAGCAATTTACACCCCAATCATAAATTTTGAAAATAACTTTACCTACATATTGATCTAAACTGAATGTTTTCAATATTAGCCCATTGAATAGATAATGAAACTCTTTTTTTCACTAAGAATCTGCATGCTTTTGTGAAATGACAGTTTCTAGGTGCCTATCATTTGAAAGTTATTTAGCATTTTCTCCAAATCAGAAGCAATTAAAAAATATTGTTCATTTATATTTTATCATGCAAAACATTTTGTTATTGGTTTTATTTGTTTGTTTTAATGCTTTCAAAAGGACATTTCATTTTAAGCCCAGGGTGTTATATCTTATTTTTGTAAATAGTGACCTCTAATTCAATTTGTGTGTGTGTGTATATATATATATATATATATATATATATATATATAACTTCACACTTTAATTATTATTTTTGGAATATTATTGATTGTACTTTTCTTCTCAATCAGCATAATCTTGAAAATTAATTAAATATGTCTTTTCAAGTGGTTAACTAGAGCATAACCTGCTGGAGTGTTTTCAGAGCTTAAGTGACCTGGGAAAGGGTAATATTCAAATCCAACTCTCTCTGGTAAAACTGTTGCACAAAAAGGGAAAGGAAAAGAACTAAGAAATACTTGTGAAAATACACAAAGAACCTAAAACTCAGCAATAAAAAAAATAATAATAAAATAAACAACCGGTTGAAGAGTGGACCAAAGTCCTTAACAGACATCTCACCAAAGAGAGATATACGGAAAACAAATAAGTATATGAAATGGTGTTCCATACATATGTCATCAGGGAAATTAAAATCAAAACAAGATACCATTACCTGTTAGAATGGTCAAAGTCCAGAACTCTGACAACACCAAATGCTAATGAGAATATGTAGTAACTTGAATTCTCATACATTGATGGTGGGAGTACACAATGAATGGCATAGCTACTTTAGAAGACATTTAGTGATTTCATACAAATTAAACACACTTTTACCATGTGATCTAACAATCACACTCTTCGATTTTTGCCCAATGTAGTTGAAAACGTATGCCCAAACAAAAACTGCACATGGATACTTATAGATTTTATTCAGTCAAACTTAGAAGCAACCAAGATGTCTATTAGCAGGTGAATCAGCAAATTAACTGTGTTATACCCAGACAATGGAATATTATGCAGCACAAAAAAGAGCTAATAAGCATGCATGTCTATCATGCATGATAAGACATGGATGAACTTTAAATGCATATTACTAAGAGAAAGAAGCCAATTTGAGGAGGATACATACTGTATGATTCCAACTATGTGACATTCTGAAAAAGACAGATATACAGATATAATAAAAAGATCAAGAGTTTCCTAGGAGGAAAGCAAAAATAATAGATCACAGGATTTTCAGGGCATAAAAAATATTCTATATGATATTATAGTGATGGATATATATTATACATTTGTTCATAACCATATAGTATGCAATACCAAGAGTGAACCTAAGGTAAGCCTTGGATTTTGAGTAATTATGATGTGTCAATGTAGGTCATATTTGGTTAAAAAAAAAAAGAGTACCATTCTGGTGAGTGATGTTGATAATGGGAAAGCTATGCATGTGTGGGGGAAGATGGTGTGTGGGAACTCTATACCTTCTTCTCATTGGTATTGTCTAAAATTTCTCTAAATATCTGAAGTTAAAAAACAAACAAGAACAGGGACAACACTAACATTATTAACAGACACTACCCTCTGGACCTCTGTCATAACTTTTAAAATCTTAGATGTATTTTACCTGTTTTATTATTATTTTACATATATATGTTTATATATATATTTCTATTGAAGTTTAATTTGCCAGCATATAGTATTTTTTTACCTATTTTATAACTTGTTGTCATAGGAACTTATTTATAAGATTACTTTTGCATGTAGTTGCAAGTTGTTAATTCACATTGACATATAGTTTTCTAGTTTGTGGATATAGCAAAATATTTCACTGTTGATGGACATTTGGATTATTTCCATATTTTGTCTCTTACAAATATTGATTTTCTAAACATTCAGATCCATGCATTTTGCTGAATATATGCATACATTAAAATTAGGTATATAAGTAGGAACAAAATTACTGGGTAATATGTTCAGCTAAGTAGATATGCCAGGTTATTGAAAGTGAGTATATCAATTTGTATTTCTAGGATCAGGGTATGCAAGTAGCAGTTGCTCCATATTCTTACTGATACTTGTTATTAGTTAAAAAATAATTTTTGGCACTGTAATGGTCATAGTGATATCTAATTATGCATCAAATTTTATTCTTCTCAATTTGAAATATGTTAAGGATCTCTTGTTTGTTATTTAGTATTCTTTAAAATACTATATGCGGAAAATATAGGCATTGTCCATTCCAGGTACATTTATAATTATGATATATGACTATAATTTTTAAATGTTGATTTTCTTGCAAAGTATCAAAGTGAAATGATCAAAGTGTATAGCATTGTACTGAGTGAAATGATGGGTTAATTCTACTGAGCAAAGTGCTGTAAATAAATATACCACTATCATGACAGGTGCTTACTCAGGATTAGAGTAGTGTACTTAATTACTTATTAACTCAGTATAGAAATATCCAGAAAGAACTGTTCTTCCCTCTCTATCATGTTAATAACAAACCTTCTACATATCAAAATTCTATATCCCATTAATGTAAAAACATAAAATGGGTTGTATCCAAACTTCCTTCTTCAACTATTTTACTATCTCATTATTTGTATGTATAAGACATACTAAAAATATCCACCTCCCCTATTAAAACACTACAGTGTCTGAGATTTGGATCCAACCTTATTTATTTGCTTTGTTATTTTTTGGTCTGTTATTGAGGAACCCCTCTTTAATTACATTTATTTAAAATACATTCATTAATTTAAGTAATAGAAAACACGCTCTGGGAGTATACAATATTATATATGATTACAAAACGATGGATGGGTTATGGTCACTAACCAGACACACACACACAAATAATTGCAATAAGATGCAGAGACTATTAGGTTAAGAAAAAATATCAGAGGCTCAGTTGGTTAAGGAAGAGAGGCTGAAATATTGTTACACAGTAGTGCTCTATTACTTCTGGTGAACCAGAGAGCTCAGGCTGCCACATCTGTGTCTTTAGGTTGGTAAGAGAGTAATTTGGTTTGATTCCATAGACCTTATAAAAAGTCTTGTCCTTACCCTAAATATAGTAAAGCTGAAACAAGCTCATCCTGCCTACATATTTTATGGAATCAAAAGCTCACATAAGAGCTTTTCTAAAGGCTTTCAAAGTTCAGTCTCAAACTCATTAATCAGTTGTCAACCCAAATTAGACCAGATTCAAAATCATTACTGTGGATAGATGAACACATAGTTAATTTAATAAGTGCACTATCTTTCTGGTATAAGTATTGGCTTTCCTGATAAACTCACTGAATAAAAGTCAAAATATGAAGATTTATAGGAATGTTTCATTCAAATAATTTAAATAAGTAATAAACACTTTCTTTTTGTTCATCTTGGAGATGCTGATATGCTTTTTTACTGTTAATGTCACCAAATCTAAGGGCATTTCCAAGGCAAGAATGATTATTTTCAACCTAAACAAGTATTACTCTGATAATTGATTAAATATCAGGGCTAATAACTCTGATAACAAAACCAACATAAAAATAATGGCCTCATTAATACAAAATTTATTTATTTATTTTTAGAAAGTCATGGAAAACAGGAAGAAAAAAAAAAAGAGCTTCGATATCCAAACTCTTTTGAAAACTTTGACAAATTTTCACACTATATATTTTTGAGAGGACTTCAAGCAAAAATTGTGAAAATGACCTTTACTTTTATGCTTTTATTTTCTTGATGTGCTAGCTTGGATCATCATTTTATGCACTATTTATACTCCTTTTTATGGGAAAGCTGACCTTTACTGGAATTTAGATATGAACAGAATACAAATGTGCAAGCACACTTCTTATGAGTTGGAAAAAAATCAAAGGAATGATAAACAGATGAGGAAAGTATCTGTGAAAGATGCCATATAAAGTGTATCTTTTAGGCTACGGTTTATGAAAACCAATTACAGTTTTGTAGCTCTCTAGCTTATTTTATCAGTACTTAAAAATGAAAGTAGATGAAACAAGCACCAACATGAAATATGCCTGATCAAATAACTTTCTAAATTGGGTTGTGCAAGTGAACACAATATACTAATTATAAGTGTTTTCTTTAAAATTATACTAAATTGAGACATATTTGAAATGTAAAAACAAAGCTTCAGCTTCCCTTTTTTTTGAGATGTATCATCATATTTAATTTTTAAAAATATCTCTGAATTGGCTTTTGAACTAGTAACATAAAAGTTAGAAAACTTTAACTCTGGGCAAAGTGAAATGATGAAATACAACAGTGGAAAATAAAGTTGATTCGTTTGCATATTAAAATTTTTAAAAAGATTTTATTTATTCATTAGAGAGAGAGAGAGAGAGAGAGAGAGAGTGAGCATGAGTGGGGGGAGATGGTGGGAGAGAGGCAGAGGGAGAAGCAGACTCCCCGCTGAGCAGGGAGTCCACCATGGAGCTTGATCCCAGGACCTGGAGATCACCACCTGAGCTGAAGGCAGACGCTTAACCATCTGAGCCATCCCGGTGCTTCATATTTTAAAAAATGTAATTGAATATTATTCTGACTCACAGAGGTGTTTAAATTAGCAAAGATCTTAGTTTGGCCCCAAAATAAATTAAAATAGTAGTTATGATACTCATGGTCTATAATAAATAGGATAAGTATATTATTTTCATTGAAAAGTGGAAGGTTTACTTGATTGAAAATAAAATTTGACTGAGTGTACTAGGCTGATGATTAAGTGATGCTTGAAAATCCTATTTAGGATCATCTTTGTTAAAAAATTCCTTATTTAGTATGTAAATATAGACAAATATATTAAATGAAATAATTTGCTTCCTTACTTGAATTTTTCAGTGTGGCAGGAAATGTTATTTTTCTATCAAAATCCTTTCTGCTTCTCTATCTATAATAGAAAGCATTCCACAGCTCAAGTTAGGCATGGCCTTGTGAATAAATGCACACCAGTGGAATGTGTGGGGAATAATATATGCCTGTTGTAAGCTGGTGGACTGAGAAAAACAATGACCAAAAAGACTCTGAGACTAATATATTAGGGCTGGCTGAGAAACCAGCACAGAGCACTGCTCCTTTAGACCTATCACCCTGGATTTGCTATGGGATAGACACATAAATATTTATCGTGTTTACTGTTCTTGGCCCATTTGTTACAGCTCTTCAGATTATCCTAATATATAACTGGTTAATATAAGTCCCTAAGTAATATAATCAAGATGAAGGAAAAATAATTTTTTCACCCAATTTCTAGACTCTCAAGGAAAAGTATAATTGAAATACTTGGTTTGCCTTTTTTAAAAATACAGAATTAAAAATTGATGTTCGTTAAGACAAAGATGACATTGTATTGCTAAACAAAAGATATGAGATCTTGGTGAAACTGAATGCGCTGAAAATGGCTAATTGTGTTTGGTGATGGTAACCAAGAAGTAAATTTGAATTAATGTCATCATCAAAACATGTCTTTCATTTTGGAATCACTAATGTTTCTTTTAAAAAAATTACCTTCTCTTTTATTAAACAAATAATAAGTGGAGAATTACGGTGAGTGAAATATAAATGGTCTCTTTTAGCCCTTGTTTCTAAACCCATTTTACTTTGTACAAGTGATTGTCATTAATTTTGTTGTCATTTCTCCAGTAGACTTGATTGATGGACAAAATAGTCATAATAGTTTCTTATAATTAGAATGGTTATATAGTATTCACAGACTTAATTGATATATACTGTTTGTCCTTTTAAGAATCCTCAAATATTTTGAGCATTTGACTATTCCCATCAGTGAACACTCTAAGTATTTATTAGTGCAAATGGAAGTCTTAAGTTCTTTGCTTATTAACTTCTTCCATTTGGATCTTCAGGCTGCTATATATGCATAAATACATAACTATATATATTTATTTACACACATTTATGTGTATTACACAATATATATATGTATACATAGTACATACATACAGGCATAGCACATAAACATAAATACACATGTAGTATATGCCTACCTGTACAGGGTACAGATACGTATGTACTTAATTTTATGATATATATTTTGCCATCTTATTAGTGGTTCAGTATGTACTTCTCTGTTAAGAAGTGGTCCTCCTTCTAAATTCTGGTTTTGTTCGATCCAGTATGTCAAGTATCTCTAGTTTCTAGTATTTGATAAATTTTTGTGTTTCTCTGCAATGACTTTAGTTTTACTCAATTGTTTGTCATGGGCATATATTTCCATCTGACAAAGTTTTCCAAGCATTGTTGACCAAGCAACTGGAAAAATAGTTACTCTTTACAAAGATAAGGACGATTATTGGAGAAGCTGATAAGGGGGAAAAAAATCAGCAGATTCTTTTCTTTCCACAGGAACCACAACTATCCCTTTTAAATGGCATTTAGATTGAGTTGCTCTACTGTTCCAAACTCCATGCCACTTGTGGATGCCACTTGTGATACCACTTTAAAATGAAAAGATGCTTTGAATAATGCATCATTAAAATTAAAATTAAAGGTTCTTTTAATAATGTATCAGCCTCTACGTACTCTTGTACCATGCTTATCTTTTTTGCTCCATTTGCTGTCTCTCTCTCTCTCCTTTTTGATCAGCATGATTCAGCCTTAATCATGTGCACTACCTCTGGGTTTTTGTTAAGTCCTGGTTCTTCTGTTTGGAATACCCTTCTCCATATTATTATTATATTATTATTTATTTATTTTATTTATTTATTTTAGAGAAAGAGAGTGCATGTGCACAAGCAGGGCAGAGGGAGGGGGTGGGGGGGAGAGAGAAGCAGACTCCTCACGGAGCAGAGAGCCTGACACAACAGGAGACTCGATCCCTTCATCCTGAGGTCAATACCTGAACCCAAATCAAGAGTCAGACGCTTAACTGACTGAGCCACCCAGGTGCCTGTTTCATTTCAAAACAGACTGTTGTGGTGTATCCCACTTCCTAGAGCTATATAATAGTGCAGAGACCAATAAATATTTTGTGAAACTGCAAATGAGGGTAAAAGAAATATCAAGGATGTAGATGCATATCTCAAGATATATAGTGAAAAATCCAGGTTTAAAATTTGAGAGTTGTAATCATACAGAACTCTGAAACTACCAGCTCTTTTGGTGATACTGTCACCCTGAAATACAGGACAAAGGAGACCTGCAAGTTAATTAAATAGGCCATGGTACATTTTTAGCAGAAAGACAGACATTTGCAAGGTTGATATCTTCATAAGTAACCTTTTTAAGATTACCACTACGTCCACCATGTTAAAATTTACATGTGCATTTGTGATGCTTATCTCAATTACATAGGCAGTAAAAAATGAAGCTGATTGCACAACTTATTACTTAATTGTGATGTGTATTCAACTAAGAAAGTCCTGGAAAATGTACTGACAAAGCTAGTCTAATCAGGCTTAGCCAACTAGAACTTACTCTGACATCATCTGCTAATAGGGTTGGTTTTTAAGCACAGAAGTTGAATGATCACCAGTCAATTTCTTCCTCCTTTTTTTAGTAGAGTTGTGTCTTTGGGGAAAAAACAGCTTTAAGCCATCTAAGATTTATTTTCTTACAACAGTATTGTCTTTATCAAGTAAATCAACCAAATATATCTTTCTTAGCACTGGCTTTAGTGCCATAACACAGAGATAATATCATTGAACACTATTCTGTCTAAATAATTATATAATCTGTTTTATTTAATGAGATCACTGGTCTAAAACCTTACAATCTATCCAAGCTTCAGATTTCATCTTTACAGCACAGATATTTTATTTGATTCCAATATAATCTGATTGGTGACTGTTAGATATGAGAAAAGTAAAATTAAATGTTATAAGAAAAATAATAAAATACAGCCGAAACAAAGTTGAATTTTTCTCATTAGAAGTTAAATTATTTTTATAAACCTGCACAATAGACACAAATGCCATTCATATTGAATATAAGCTCCATATATGATTTCAAGGCTTTAGATTTATTCAATGTAAACTATGTGGCATTTTTGAGAAGTAGCTTAAGCTTTCAGGTTTTTTGTTTTTTTAATTAAAAGGGGTTTGGAAAATTCAATTCACAGTTAAATGGAAAGACTTCTCTCAATGTCAGTAAACATTACTATGTTGCCATATTACAACATGTAAGTTCTTAGTCTGGTTGACAGTTTAATAAAAACTCCTATTTAGGAAAGGAAATCATCTTTATTTTTCATGTTTTTATGTTCAAGTTCTCCTTGAACTACGTTATATTTTTTTTCTTGTATTACCTGCATCAGAACATTTTTCTTTCTTTTTTAAAAATTTTATTTATTTATTCATGAGAGACACACAGAGAGTGGCAGAGACACAGGCAGAGGGAAGAGCAGAGCTCCTCACAGGAAGCCGATGTGGGACTAGATCCCTGGACCCTTAGATCATGCCCCGAGCCAAAGGTAGAGACAAACCCTGAGCCACCCAGGTGCCCCAACATTTTTCTTTTTCACTGTTCTTCTGTAATTATTTTTTAAAAAGTCCATTACTCTGAGAGATTCTGGGTGGCTCAGTTTGAGCATTGACTCTTGATCTCAGCTCAGGTCTTGATCTCAGGGCTGTGACTTCAAGCCCCACGGGAAGGCATGCTGGGTGTAAAGTCTAAAAAAAAAAAAAACAAAAACAAAAAACAAAAAACAAAACTATTACTCTTTTCTAAATTCCTTTAAACCTGAAGACAATTAAAGAATTGTTGACACTGATCCTTCACTGCCTGAATAGAGTTCTTTCACATTGGGCTAATTCAACAACCCTTGACCAGAGTCCTCTTCAAAGCATGCTGAGTCAATAAAGCCTTGAGGAACCAGACTTCAGTATAGCCCATGTGTGGATGCTTATTGCTATTGCCTCAATAGTCTTTTATAAATAGGTTTTGAGGTTGGATAAATTAAGTCTTCAAGAATATTATATTTGTGATAAATGAATGCATTTTTCATCATCTTACATGCACAATTTAACAAAACCAGGGAATGGATATTAGTATAAAGGAAGCCATATAGTAATAACAATAGAAAGAAAAGAAATATGTACAGAAGGAAGAGGGAGTGGAGTAAAACATAGAACTAAATCAAATATATTATATATATATATATTATGTATATATATATAGTAAATTGCAGTTAAGAGCCAATAATTTCCTTATGTGTAACTAACAACAGCAAAACCTAATGAAACCATGAAACCATGCTTTACTAAACTGCCCTTATTGCCATTAAAATAAACAATGTTAAAAGAAATTATGGTCTGAATTTTCGACATTATCCTTTAAAACTCTATTTTTTTTCTAGTAAAACAAAATTTCATTTAATTTACATATTTTTCTAGCAATAGCTTTTTGGCTTTTTGCAAGATATCTCAAAGAAAATGCTCAACATTTCTTAACATTATGTTCCTTGACTTCAAAAGACTTAAAAGATATATAAATATTTTATATGTCATTCAATCTTTGACTAGGCTAAATTGTTCTTTATGCAAAGACTTTTAGGCTTGCCATGACACCTTAATATTTTGAATAATTTGGGCTAATATATGTTGGTTTGGTTACAAAAAGGCCAATATTTGACAGTCAATTTGTTTCTCACTGAAAATATATGACAACAGTTAAGGATTTTTACAGAGTGCAAAAGATTGTGATTTAGTGTGAACACTTATCCATCCGAAATAAATACTTAAATCTAAATGTGTGTGTGTAGTTAGCCATGTATATGTTGGATGGACATGGAAACATCAGCTTAAAGTGACACAAAAAGAAGTCAATAAACAAAATTATAAAGACTAAAATATAATTTGGGCATTTTGGGAAAGTATGTTTTAGGTTTGTATTGAAATATTGTACAAGGTTATACTCCTTCAGTCAGAAAAAATCTTTGATTAAAAACTGTAATGCTCATTCCTTGGGCTATGATTAAATTGTGAAGCATGCTGGCATAATTTAAAATGAAGGTCTTGGTACTCAGCAGCCGCAGCAGAGAATTATTAATTGCAAAGTCTTTGCATTTCTGCCCCGTCAATCAGCACAAGTCAAAAGTCAATCAGTTGTTAGCACAAGAATCAAGGTCAGAGAGAAAAATAATTTCTGTTTAGCTGTAATAAAAAATATTTTCTTTTTTTAGTGGGAAACAATTATTGAATAGTTCTTATTATTACTGAAATTCAATTTGAATATATACGCCTGCCACCAATTTAGTGACCCGGTACTTTGTTAGTTTTTCAACTGTTTATTCTAAGAATATGTTTATTTTTAACTGTGTTCAACATCCTCTATCTTGTAGCATCCTATCACATCAGACACCTTTCTGGTTTTCCTAAGTGGCAAAGTTAAAAGTAATGCATATGTGTTGCGTAAATTAAAAAGCTGCAGAAATGGTTGTTCTTTATAATAAAATATAGCACAGAATCTATACAAAATTTTCCCATGAGTATTTCTGACTTTTTGTCATAGTTATTTTTGTTGAAAGAACAAATACATCCATGATGTTACTCAGAGTAAAATCATTTAGTTTTACTAGATACATTTTATGTGATTTAAATTTTACCAAAATTATTCATGCTCACTAAAGAATACATTATCTGGTTTTGAGAGCAGTATGTACAGATGTTAATACCTTAAGCCTGTTGTAGCCGTCCGTCATGTGTATTTAAACAGACTATAAGCATTTTATAGAAAATATGTAAGATTTAATTAATTATACAACTGAATATATTTTTAATTCTCATTTTAACTTTACATTAATTTAATGAACATGACCTTTGGAGAAATGAACATGTTACTACCAAAATCATTAAGTTGAAATTTTAAATTTTAAAAATATAGAAAAGGGAAATACTTCATATAAAATTGATACTTATTTTATTCATTTTTATTATTTATAATTTTAAAGGCTGCATATAATGGAATAAAATATTTTAAAATTCTACTACTTTTTAATGACTTCTTTCTTCTGGTGATTTTTCTGTGCATATAATACATTAGATCTACTCTTCAAAAAGCTTCAAAGTAGACATATTGAAAACAAGAAAATTAAGATGCACATGACAGTATTCAAAATTCTATCTATTGAGTATAATTTATGGGTGTTTAACAAATATAATAAACTAGAGGATCAAATATAGGTATATTAATACATAGTAAAAACAAAAAAAGTGGTAAACATTGATATGCAGTTCCATTAGTAGTCATATATAATTAACTTATCCTTTGTATTTAATTTGTGAGCTGAACATGGATGTACCCATTTAGCTAGCAGTTCCAATATGAGTCTCTACCATGAAACTGTTTGTTCTTTTTTCACTTTCAACAGGTTACATGAAATTTAGTGAATTATTGTACATTTCTCTAAGTGCAATCTATGAAATGCTTTTCTAATATGTTCAGATAATATCAATACCTCATATATGTGTAATTATACTTGCTAATATCAAAGACAGTGTACATATGTCAAAGAACCTTTTTTTCTTTTTTTAAATATTTCATTTATGTATTCATGAGAGACACAGAGAGAGGGGCAGAGATAGAGGCCAAGGAAGAAGCAGGCTCTATTCAGGGAGCCCAATGTGGGACTCGATCCCGGTACCATAGGATCATGCCCTGAGCCAAGGACAGATGCCCAACTGCTGAGCCACCCTGGCATCCCTGTCAAACAACTTTAAACAAGCTTAACAGACATGTAAAAACCTTATTGTGCTCTCTAAGCTAAACATCATAGAAGAACGTAGATTAATTTATTTAGTGAGCTGAGTGCCTGACTTAAAATGAAGGTGCCATAGTTTTGCATTAAAAATAAGTTATGGTAAGAATATTAATTTCATTGCTTTACTTTTATTTCACAACAGAAAAACAGATACAAAAAACCCACAAAAACTATAGAAGACATTTATAGTTTCAATAAACCCTCTAAATGGAATATGTTAGATGATATCATTGGTCATAATTTGAAAGATCCTAATGAGTAAGTCTAGAAGAGAAAGTATTATTACTGAAGTTAGTAATTATATCTGTTATATTTAATATAAACTATTCAGCCATTTCTAAGCCCCAATGGAAAAGAGAGGTTATGGAATCAACTGATTTTTTTTTCTTTTATTAGCTTTTATTTTTTTCCCCCAGTTCTTAATCCCTGGAAGAAAAGCGATAAACAAGTCAACAATGCATTGCAAGGTTTTTGTTGTTTTTTTTTTTTTTTTTTTTTGCTAGTGGCCTAGATAATAAATAGGTTTTGCAGACAATAAAGTCCTTGTCACAATTATTAAATTTCACAATTTCATAAAATATACATAGAGAAGCATATAAATAAATAGATACAATGTTTCCCAACAAAATCTTATTTACAAAAAGTGATGGTAGGCCATAATTTGCTGACCCCTAATATAATAGAAAGAATGAGAATAAAAACAACAACAAACAATTATGACGTGGAAAAGAAAAACATAATTCCATTAGTTTTCTCCTATTTACAAAAGCAGTCTGGCTATCTTAGAATCATTTAAATAATGTATTTTTCAATAGGGTTTACTTTTTTTGTCTACTTCCTTGAACATACAATGCCATCTCTCATATATTTTGAAAGTCTATATATCAAATTAGGAATTTGATGAGTCTCTATTATGGACTGAATCATGTCTGTCAT
The DNA here is from genome assembly GCF_905146905.1 of Nyctereutes procyonoides. Classification (NCBI taxonomy): domain Eukaryota; kingdom Metazoa; phylum Chordata; class Mammalia; order Carnivora; family Canidae; genus Nyctereutes; species Nyctereutes procyonoides. The sequence goes on from NW_026575046.1 coordinate 8,179,772, forward strand.
GATTCCTAAATTTGTATGTTGAGGTTCTAACCCCCAGCACCTCAGAACGTGACTGTATTTGGAAATAGGGCCTTTAGAGAGGTAATTCACTTAAGACGAGGTCATTAGAGTGTGTCCTAATTCAACTTAGCCAATGTCTTTCTACGAAAAGAAAATCTGGATATAGACATATAGAAAGGGAAGACCATAAGACACAGGGAACAGACTGCTTCTTATTACTCAAGAAGAGAAAAGCCTCAAAAGAAAACAACCCTGACAACCTCTTTAGAACAGTAAAAAAAATAAGTTCTAAGTCACCCAGTCTATAGTACTTTTTTTTGGTATCCCTAGCAAACTTAATATGGTCTAATTTTGGTGTTATTTGAAGCAATAATATAAAGTATTTTGTGTAGGCTAAATGCTATACCATAATTCCAATCTAACTATCTCTGTCTTAATAACTGATTCTTGAGAACGTTTATGCTAAATAAAATATGTTTGTTAATTTTAATGGGAGAATATGAATGGTTTCTCTCTTCGAGATATTCAAACAATTTCACATGTAGAAACACATATCAGCTACACAATGTATACATATTTTACATATTACCAATACTAATATAAACAAATTAATAGCTTCTGTATAAGATACAATGTTATGAAGGATTGTCCCACTTGCTGTAGTAGAACCAGAAAGCCAGAATGCCTAATAGTTGATGGAGATGGGCTATGGGAATACTATTCTTTCAAAGATGCACTCTCCTATTTGTTTTGTTTTACTTAACAGTTTTCAAACTTCTGAGGACTCATGAATAACTTATACTGCCCTTACATGTAAGTATATGACACAGGAAATAATGTAGAACAAAATAAAGACTGAATATAAATCAAGGAAATAGCAAACATTCTAACATACTGAAAAGCATTCAGACATTTTGTCATATACACAAAGTTTCTCTGATTAGAAACTGCTGTGTTGAATAAATTGTTGAGTGTCTATTTCTGAATCCATGACAAATGAAATGTCCCTTTTATTATTTAGTGAGTTTTGAGGTGAAAAAGTCATTAAAATAGCCCTATATTGCCTAGAGACATAATAACTTTGGTGGCTTATAAAATAAAGCTTCTGCTCCTTTTGACCCTAACCTGCCTCAACTTATTATCTGTATCAAAGCAGCATGAGCCAGAAATTAAAGTTCCTTCTCCAGAATAAATATGTCAAGAATGCCAAAGAAATTATAGTTCTGGCTAATATGTGCTGGCAGGAAAAAAGGAATATGAATACAAATAGATTGTGAGGGATTTAGGGAATGAGGACAATGGCTCACGGGGCTGAATATAAAGGTAGACTACAAAACCATTTTATCACATGGGGATGCTGACTCAAGTCAGAATTCTGAATGTTAGCAAGAAAACCTGGAATAAATTTTTTCTATGGAAATGAAAAATGACAAATTTAGTGTATTATTCAAGAAGGGGACAATTCTGGTAGGTGAAAATGTTAGAATGATTTTGCTAAGTAAAATATAAGATTCCATGCCTGCTTATATTTTCTCGGTGGGACCAAAGGATACTCCTCACACAAAGATGATAAAGAATGTGCTAGCTAGTAAGACAGGACTCGGGTATCTGTAAGAAGCTTGGTGATAGTTGCCTGTGTCGGCTGGGGTTGGAGGTAAGAAATATTTTCATGGATTTGAGATTATTAGTGTGACAACAGAAGATGGAATTTGGCAATTAAAGAGTCCAGAAAATAGAATTATGTTTTAGAAAGACAAAGTGAAGGTAATTCTAACAACGGGTAACAAAGCTAGGGTTAATAATCAGGATGGCTTCATCAGCACATCGCTGTGGGAAAGGCCAAGGTGTCATAATGTTTCAAGTGACGAAGATATATATTTTCAATAACACATATCTTGTAACCAATGGGTTGAAGTGGATATCAAAAAGGATTTGAGAAAAAAAACTTTAAGACAAGTCAAAATGAAGACACACCACACCAAAATGTATAGGATGCACTGAAACAGTGCTTACAGGGAAATTTATGACAATAAATATAAATAATTTTAAAAAATCCAAAATTTTATAATCTCAACATTCCCTACTGTATGTATTTTAATTAATCAATATTATAGCTCACATAAAGTATTACTTATTCTGTGGTATTAAAGTCCAAATTCAAGAAAAAAATTAAAAAGCAACTTTAGGAAATCTAAATTTATTTTCTTTTATAGATACAGTTATGAACATCTTCCTACTCCAGTTTGTTGTATTTCAAAACAATTACATATATACTTGTCTTGCTTATGATATTTATTCCTTATAAGTCAAGACAGAATTTTAAAAAATGTATTTTCACCCAAGGTTCTTTTTTTTCACCCAAAATTCTTATAATTTAACTAATGATTATTAGTTTATATTTGCAATTTTTGTATAGCTCATCACATTACATATCAAGTTTATTTTTGTAACTGACTGCCTTTATTGAAAGTAAATTAAAGTGTATAAAGATAAATACAATGTTCACTGAACAATTAAGCTGATTTAAATGTGCCTGACTAGTGCCTGAAAAAAATTCGCAGATTAGAAGTATATTGCCTACACATATCATTACACATTTATGTAGGCACTAGATTGCATTTTGAAGGATAATATAACCAACATATATTAAATAGAAATTGGATTTTGATAGATATACTATGAAAATTTTAGGGTGAAGAACTTTATGAGCAGAGCTGAATATCTCAATCTCTTCAGCTGTTGTCAACGTATCATTAGTATATACAAGCTCCCTAACTTTTCTTATTTTTATTATGTTTTATTCCTATATTCCATATCCATTATTCAATCTACTGTTGGATAACAATCCTAATGTATCTATTTTCATTTAATATTATGTTTTTAATATTCATCTAGAATATCCATCTACTCTCCCAGCCATGAGCACACAGAATGCATCCGACTTCCTACTACAACGAATAGTACTTGAGTATATGTATATACCTGTAAACATTTGTAGTTTTGTGAGAACTTCTCTGAAATATACCCATAGAAGAGCATTCTCTGGTTAAGAGAATATGGGAGGATATTTACTCTCTTTTTTGCTCTAAGCATGCTAGATTGCACTCTAGAATGACTACGTGGTCTACATTCCATCATCATTGCAAGAAAATGCCTTTTATTTTCTTAAAATATTCCATTGAAGAGCACAGGTTTCTTTTTTAGATTTGATGAAGCCCAATTGATGATTACTTTATAATTCATATTCTTTTGACTTTTTAAATACATCTTTGTTTAATATCTTAAAAACTCTATTTCTGGTTTCTTCTTTTAAACATTTTATACTTTTAGCTTTTATGTTCTCGTTTATGCTTCATGACAATTACATGTGTGAATGGTGTGAGACTATGATCAAAGTTACTTTTTCTTTCCACATGGATATCTAGTTGTTTCAGTACTATTTGTTGAAAATACTGTTTTCCTTCATTGACATATACTGTTAACTTTGTTGTAATCCAGTTTACCACATATGTGTGAATTATTTTTATTAACTGCTTTTTCATTAGCCTTACAATAACTAAAGCAGGCTGAGATAACTAGATTTGCAGTAAGTTTTGATAGAACTGTCTTATTTTTGTTATCTTTAAAAATATTTATTTATTTTATTTATTTTTAATTTATTATTTATTTGAGAGAGAGAGTGTGCAAGACAGCACAAGCAGAGGGAGTGGCAGAGGGAGTGGCAGAGGGAGAGGGAGGGGCAGTCTCCCCACTGAGTAGGAGCCCCATGTGGGGCTCTATTCCAGGACGCTGGGATCGTGACCTGAGCTTAAGGCAGATGCTTAATCAACTGAGTGACCCAGGTGCCCCTAATTTTTGTTATTCTTCATATTCATAACTCACTCTCATTATGCCACCCTCAAGAGGTAAATATTGCAATATATTTTAATATACTCTGCAGCACTTAAACGTACATACAAAATGTGTTTGCATTTTAGTTTATATAACTTGTATTATATATTCCATTTGCCTTTTACTTTTTATGTTCATTCAGCATTATGCTGGTTGGATTCCCTTATGCTACTATAGATATATTCAACCCGTAGCTCTTAGCTGTAGGTTCTTATTTGATGTTGTGTTAGTTTCCTAGGGGTTCCATGACAAAGCACTACAAACTGGATGTCTTAAAAAAAAAAAAAGTAACTGAAGCTTTCACAGTTCTTGATGTGAAATTCCAAAATCAAAGTTGACAGAACCATCCTCTTTTTGAAGACTCAAAGAGAGAAACTTTTTCATGAAATTCTCTTAGTTCCAGATGTTATCCTCAATCTTTGACATCCCTTGGCTTGTTGATGCATCATGCCAATCTCTGCCTCTGTCAGTACATGGCGTTCTTTCTATATGTGTGTATCCCTTTTTTTCATTTCTTACATGGACACCAGTCCTATTGTATAAGGGCCCATTGTAACTGGCTATGGCCTTAACTTTATCACCTCTGCAAAGACCCTATATCTAAATAAGGTGAAATGAGGAGTGAGTATATCAACATAATTTTTTGGAGAATACAATTCAATCCACAACAGATGGCATCCATTTTTCTCATTTTACCCATCTCCTCTCCCAGCAGTTGACACTTGAATTCCTGTAAAACTTCTGCTGCCAGAAATAGTTGAATGAAAATCATTGTACATGTACTGTTAGGGATTTAAGTGAAATTATTTGGGATATATATACACAGAGGGGAAAGTGCTACTTTATGGATAATTACTATATTTTATTTGCCTGAGTAATACCAGATTAAGTCCCAGAATAGACTATGCTCCTGGTCACATAATTTTGGCCATAAGTTTTTCCAGTTTACTAAGTGCAAACTAATATCTGTCAATCCTTTATCTTGTATTTCTTGGATAAATAAGTTAAACTTCTGTCAATCTTTTTAACCTCTATATTTCACCTTTTATTAATAGGCTGTCAATAAAATTAAATCAATTTTTCTATTTACATAAATTTGTAGTATTACTTTTCATTTCCTGTATATTAATCTGTTTTTTATTTCAGATATTATAAATATCACCTTCTATTCTTCTAATTCTCTATTAACTTTATCCATGGTTTCATTAATATAACACTATTTTATATAAGAAGATTGATTAATTTCTTACAATATCATTAAGACTTGTGAAGTTTTAAGAATGATGTTTAATTTTTGCCTTGGGTAAAAAATAATATGTTCTTAACATTTCTTTTATTCTTTTATAGTTTTAGTTTACAAATGTAGTTATTTAATACACCTCAAATCTACCTTTATATACTGTTAAGAATGTATGCAGTTTTATTTTCTTTCCATAGAGAGATACTTTATTAACATTGTATGTCATTCCCCCTATATGAAATATAGTGCTGCTTTGAATATCTGTTAGTTTTCTATAAATGCACTAGTCTATTTTGTATTATCTTTTTTGTTATAATATAATATTTGTAAACTCTCCCTCCTTCAGTTGCTATAATTATAGCAGATGGACTTCTAATAGGGCCTCTAACAATTCCCACCTACCCATGTGCCCACCTTGAGTATAAGCTAGACTTATTTGCTATATTCTATTACTTATAATAATAATAACTAAGTAATGTTAGAATAATAACTAGTAATACAATATAGAAATATGATGGAATTGTTAGGTTATAAAAGACTGTGGCTTTCATTTTGTTAGTAGATGTTTTTTTGCTGGATTTGATGAAGCAAGCTGCAGTGTGAGAGAAGCCCACACATGGCAAGAAGCTGAAGATTTCTTCCAACAAACAAGCAGCAAGGAACTGGGGCTCTCAGTCCAAAAGCTGATAGGTGCCAAATTCCACCAAAAACACTGAGTGAACTTATAAGCAGATTCTATCCCAATTGAGTCTCATGCAGCTTTGTAAGGAAACCTAGGATGGCTCCTTATCAGAGCTTCCTGAGAGATCTTGAAGTAAATGCTTTTTCTAAGCCATACCTGGATTTCTGACCCACAGATTGTGACGTTAAACAACTGCAGATTTTTTTTCAAACTACTTTTTGTAATTCCTTATGTAGCAACAGGTAATTAATAGTTTTATGGTATGATAAGCAACTTTCCTCAACCTAAATTTTTGTTGTAGAAGTTTTCTGTATTCTAATTCAAAGTTAAACCCTGGATATATTACATTTATGCTACCTCATATTTATTATATTTTGAGACAGAAATTAATGCATAGCAAATACTATTGTTTTAATTGCCCTCAAATGTAGTATTAGCTGAAAATATTGCGATTATTGATTCTCTTATTTTTTTAATATGATCATATTATCTTCAAATTAGAATAGTTTATCTTCTGTCTTCAAAATATTCCAATTCAGCTTTCTTTCCCCTATCTTTATAGCATTGGTTGGATTTTCTATTACTATATTTACCAGTAGCATTGATACTGTGCAGCCTTGACTTGTACCCATAATAAAATGAATGTACCTATAATTTGTTCATTAAGTATAATATCCATTAAGTAGAATTTCCATATTATTCTTAAGGGATAAATTATATTTTTGGCATGTAGTAGAAACTTTCTTTAGAATAAATTGTGGTAAGAAACTTTTTAAATGAATGGATTGGCATTTCAAATTTGTAAAAGAATCCATTGATATAACTTTTCTCTCTTAGTCAACAATGACAAAATTTGCATTCCAGCTGAGAGATGCAGGGAGCTGACATGTATATCATTCCTAGCTTTACAAAATGAAAATCTGAACAAATGGAAAATTTTTAGCTTTTCTGGAACCCAGTGGAGAATTGTGGACACAAGGCCAAAATGAAATCCAGAGAAACTTGTGAGGAACAGCAGGGCCTGAGCATTTCATTACCTGTGATAAATGCCATGAAACATATATGCCAGTGAGATTATAAAATGGAGATTGTTCATAAATTGCTAAGTATATTTATAGACTTTCAGGAGAGTGTGAAGCTCCTTGGGAGTTCTAGATGTGGAAAATTTAACACCTACTCCTAAGAAATACTATGTGTTCAGAGAATGCTTCCTGTGAGGCAATAGTTCTGGCTGAGCAAGGGGACAGTAGTCACTCTCAACTGTGTACCCAGACCTATTCCTCCTATATTCTGAATGATGAGGGGAAGAGGACTTATTCTGAAGAGGAAAGAACAAAAAAACTATATTTTAAGGACAGTGGTGGAAGCCACTTAAGCTGTGCAGTGGGGGCAAAAGAGGGAAATCTAAAGCTATATCTAGGAGATGGACATAAATACATGCTAGCCATATTATCATGAACAGGAGCAAAAATACTAATGAAGGACACATATTATAACCAGGATTCAGTGGTCTGCCTAAGACTGAGTTTTAATCAGAACATCAGAGAACACTTCATTTGCTCTCTTAACTCGCACTAGAAAGCATTGAGGAATATTATCAGAGGAATAGAGTAGGAAGGTGCAAGAGACAGATTCTCTCTTAGGAACAGCACAAATAAAAATCTAAACAGAGAGATATCAATAAAAGACTCCATTAGGAAAAATAACTCACCCCCAAATCATAAGACATAGTATGATAATTTTAAGTCTCTGGATTTTGAGTGAGAAGATAATGAAAGAAACAATAAACTTTAAAATTGGCCTACATTATATTAAACTAAACCTACAAAATAAAGGCCTACAATAAAGTAAATATGCTCAAATCCTAGCATTATGTGTGTGTGCACATCTATGTGTGTATCAGTATATACAGTCCCACACAACAACAAATTTTGAGGCATACAAAAAAGTTAAAAACACAGTCTGTAGAGACAAAAAAATTGTCAAAATCAGGCTCATATAGGGCAGATGTTGGGTCTATCAGATAGGAAATAAGAAAATAAAAGAAACAAAAAATTAATTAAACGGTAAGCATAATGCAAGATCAGGTAGGTAATTGCAGCAAAGAGATGGAAAGTTAACAAAAATCAATAGGGGGAATGCAAGAAATTTGAAAATAGGGTACTAAAAAAAAGTAGATTAGGCTCATGAGTAGACTCAATATAGTCAATGATATAATTGGTTTGAATGTGAATATATGTCAATAGGAATTACACAAACTCAAACACTGTGAAGAAAAGAGTGAGTTGGGATGCCTGGGTGGCTCAGCAGTTGAGCATCTGCCTCGGCTCAGGGCCATCCCAGGATCCGGGATGGAGTCCACATTGGGATCCCTGCCAGGAGTCTGCTTCTCCCTCTGCCTATGTCTCTGCTCCTCTCTCTATATGTCTCTCATGAATAAATAAACAAATCTTAAAAAAATAAAGAAACATAAGACTGTGTAAAAGAGAACAGGGCATCTAAGAGTTGTGGAATAATATTAAATCATCTTGCATACATGTAATTGGAATCTCAGAAGACTATAAAGAAATAGAAAAAAATAAATAAATAAAAATAAATATGAAACAAGAATTTTCCAACGTTAATGACAGACACACAATTGCAGATACAAAAATCTCATGCAAAAAGAAGGGTGAGTTTAAAAAAATAATGTTCCTAATCTTAGCCATATCAGGCTTAAATTACAGAACTCAAATACAAAGGGAAACAATTGCACACAGCTAGAGAAAAAGTCGCATTATATACAGAGGAACATGGTTAAGAAATACAACATATTTCTGATAAAAAATCTTGTAAACAGGAAGACAATGGAATAATATATATAAATGCTGACTGGTAAGGAGGAAACTAACATTTTATACCTAGAAAAATACCTTTCTGTAGAGTAAAATGAAAGAAGATTTTCTCAAACAAAATGAAGACTCATTGTCAGCAGACCTGTTCAAGAAGAAATGTTAACAGAAGTTTGTTAAGAAGAAGGAAGGAGTAAATAAAAACCATTGGAAATGTAATAAATGATGGTAATTTTTAAAATATCTTGAATTACACCAAATGATACTATTTAGAGGTTAACTTAATACTGAATGGTGTGTCATAATATAAGTTTTAAAAAGTGTATTAGAATAATTGTAGAAGAAATTAGAGGAAGGAAATGGGAATATTCTGTTATAAGGTAGGTCTCTACACACGAAACAGAATTATACTAATAAAAGTAGCCTCAGATTATTTAAATACATATTGTAAACCTAAATAACCCTAAAATTTTTCTTAAAAGAATGAGTGATATCAATAAAAAATATAAAATAATATAATTAAAAACGCTCAAACTTAAAATACATAGAATAATAGAATAAAAAATAAATGACTAAGGGAATGTGAAAACTGCAAGATACATTTTAATCAGTGGTATCAAGTCACTTTAAATAACTAATTAGGGGGAATCCCTGGGTGGCTCAGCGGTTTACCGCCTGCCTTTGGCCCAGGGCACGATCCTGGAGTCCTGTGATCAAGTCCCACGTCAGTCTCCCTGCATGGAGCCTGCTTCTCCCTCTGCCTCTGTCTCTGCCTCTGTCTCTCTCTCTATGTCTATCATAAATAAATAAATAAATCTTTTAAAAAAATAAATAAATAATTAGGGACACCTGGGTGGGTCAAGGTGAGTATTTGCCTTCAGCTCAGGGCTTGTCTTGGAGTCCTGGAATCGAGTCCCACATCCAGCTCCCAACAAGGAGCCTGCTTCTCCGTCTGCTTATGTCTCTCTCTCTCTGTCTCTCATGAATAAATAAATAAATAATTTAAACGTGCCAGCTTTAAAATTGTCAGATTTGATTAAAAGCAGATACTAATCTATGCTAGCTACAAAATATTTATCCTTTATTTAGTATTATTAGTTTCAATTTCATATTTTATTTAGCGTTTTGCACCTCTGTTCAGTAGAATATCGGGTTAATATTTTCTGAAAATATTATTTTTATATATTGGTAACAATGTTCCATTAATCTGTTGCAACAATTAAACTATTTAATTACTTTTTCTATCCTCTGGAGTTGACTTTGCAAAATTAACACAATTCTTTGAAAAATATTTGATTTTATTAACTTGCAGGCCACCTGGGCTTGAAGATTTCTTATGGAAAGTGTTATTATTACTATGTGTTAAATTATATATTCAATTTGAATTTTATCTTTCTAGTTTGGGTAATTTCCTTTTTTATTTTTTTTCTAAATTTTTAAGTGTTTTTACATGATTTTATAAACATCATTTTTAGTTTTGCTTGCTGTCTTTTCATTCATTTCAAATAAGGAAATCTTACTCTTATCACTCCACTGTAGTTTTTTGTAGGTTTGTTTTTTATTTTATTTCAATAACTTATGTTCTTATAATTTTATTCATATTTTCTTAGTTTTTTTGGCTTTTGAATTCTAAACATTTTCAGATTTTCATCTTATTTTGTATATTAAAATTTATATTAATGGATTAAAGTTTTGTTCACTCATGTTTTCAGCTTTATCATACTATATTTTTACATGTTACATTCTAATTGCCATTCAGTTCAAAATATATTTTTAACATTCTTTTTCTTTGTACCATATATTACTTTGAAGTAGGTTACTTTCCAAATTATTTGTATGTGACCTTTCAGTTATTTTATATTCTATCTAGCTTTTATTTCATAAGAGTTTGAAAGCACACAGTATTTTTTTAAATATTCTTTACAGTGTTAAGACTTTTGATCAAAGAGGAAAACCATGTGTGCATTTTCTACTGACTTATATTAATGGGTATAGGTTTATTTGGCCTTGTTAGTTGACTAAAAATATTAGTAACTTTCCCAGAAATTTCCTAGAAAGTAAGTTCTTAGAAATTTCCTAAGGTCTCAGAGTGAACATTCCTTGATTTCCTGACCTATTTTCCTAGGGAAGATTTATTCCCTAAATTGTAATACAAATAGATAGGCTGAATGTTGATTATTACAGCCTCTGCTCTGTGACCCTGTACCTGGAGTCATAGAAAGCTCAGTTGAGCAAGTATGTCTATTCTCTTGTTTGCTTGTAACATGACTCAAAGCACTGAGATTAAGCTCAACTGAATTAAGGTTATCTCCTAATTCCTATGAACCAGCTACATTAATGAAATGCAGGTTGGGACATTTTTATTTCTTGTCATTGGTTTGTTGTTTGGGGTGTTTTGGGCCTTGACTAAAACAATGGATTACAAGATAGTGTTATCATTCTTTTCTAGTAATCACAGGGTAGAGGCACTTTGATATGCTTATATGATGGCTCATTTAGTCTTGTTTCTGGGGCTTTGAAATTTATGGTGTGAATCATGCTGTCATCATCCCTATAATTCAAGAATAATTTGTGGAGTCTAAGAATGTTCTTCACTTACAAACTGAGGGTTACCAGAGAGGAGGTGTGTGGATGGATGGGATAAGTAGGTGCTGGGTATCAAGGAGGGCACTTGTGATGAGCCCTGTGTGCTGTATGGAAGTGATGAATCACTAAACTCTTCTCCTGAAACTAATATTCTTCTGTATGTTAACTAGCTGGAATTTAAATAAAAACTTTAAAAAAAGAATTACAAAAATAAAAGAATATTCTTCACTTAATGAATTTTTAAAGTGAAAAACAAAACAAAACAAAACACTCTACCTAGGATTCTGTATCCAGTGAAAATAGCAAGAAATGAAAATTGTCACTATAGCCTCTGTGTACAAGAATGTTTATAGCAGATATATTCCCAAATTAGGAAACAGGCCCATGTACAATAACAGAAAACAATAAACTGTAAAAGGTCATGCACTAAGTTACCATAGCAAACCGAAGGGTGCATCAATTTTCTCATATAAGAAAAACAATCACAATCAAAAAACAATTAAAAAATACTTTCACAGACACACAACCTTCCATGTGCATATCATTTATTATCTTATTTCTCTTTCTCTATGGAAGTATGTTCCTGCTTCAGGGATAACCAATTAATTATGGTAATTTTGTCTTCTTTCCATGTGGGATTAATATGGTCCTTTTGTTCCTCTAAACAAACTATTAATTTGTGCCAAGTGCTCAGATACTATATTAGACTTTGGTCGGTAATATACAGTTGATCTAAAAAAGGTTGCATTTAGTCAGTCTCAAATTTGTAAATTCTTAGAAAGTCCCTAAAGTCTTCATCTTAGATTCAGTTCTTGTAAAATACAGAAACAATATTTTTTTTCAACAGGAGTTGAATAGATTTTCTGACACAGGAATACTGTATAACAAAGAACACTGAAATCTCAGTGGCTTACAAGTATTCACTTGTTGTTCATGAATCTGAGCATTGGCTGGATGGTTTCTACTAAGCTAGTCCAGGCTTAGCAGATCTCAATTTGCCTTCTTTATGTGTCTTGTGTCAGCTGGAAAGTATGCTGAGGACTGGCTATTGTAAAATGGACTCGAAAAGGCTGGGATTCACTTGTCCGTGTTTCATGTGGTCTTTCATGGTCCAGCAAACTAGCCAGGGTTTGATCTTTTTGCAGTGCCAGAAAAAAAAAACAAAAACAAGACTTTTTAAGTCTTGCCTTGTGTTACCTTTACTGTTTTGCAGAGACCAAAGCAAGTCACAGGACTGAGATCACAATGGAGCACAGGGGCCACAAAGTTACAGATCAAAGGGAATGGCTACCTACTAGAGGAGTCATTTCCAAAAATTTTAAATTGTGGACCTTTACTCTTGGTGGGAAAAATTGCTTTGCAGGAGGTCAGATATTTAAGTGGTGATTTTCCTAAAATACTGTAGGAAGTTCTCATGGTTAGATATAAAGAAATAATTACCAGTTTACTATTCAACTAAAGGACCATAAATTATATTTTTAGGTGCTTTTAAGAATTCTGATGTTATAAAACACACAGTCCATTGTTTAGGGTAGATTTAGGCTTGTAAAAAAAAAAAAAAGATTTAGGCTTGTAGGAAAACCGAACAGAATGTACAGTGTTCCTTCTCATTTACTCCATTTTCCTTCCACTCTCATTTTGAGCTGTTACTAATGTGTTGCACTGGGACAGAGACTGTTATAATCAATGAACCAGTGTAAGTCCATACTTGCATCAGGGTTCCCTCTGTGGTTCACAGCTCTGTGGGTTCTGTCAAATGCATGCCATGCATTTACCATTAGAATATCATACAGGTTATTTTAACTGACTAAAAAAATCCTTTGTGTCCCATCTATTCATCTCTTCTGTCTCCACCCTAACTACGGGCACTCCTGGCAACCGTTGATCACTTTATTGTCTCTACAGTCTGGCTTTTTCCAGAATATCCTATAACTTTAATCATACAGTGTGTAGCTCTTTTTTTCTTTCTTTTTCTTTCTTTCTTTCTTTTTTTTTTTTTTTAACAGTGTGTAGTTTGTTTCACTTAACAACGTGCACTTAAGACTATTCCATGCCTTTTTGTAGTTTGGTAGCTCATTTACTTTTATTGCATGGATAATGTTTCATTGTATGAATGCACCGCCATTTGTTTATGCATTCACCTATTTGAAGGATTTGGTGTTGTGTCAAGTTTTGGCACATATGAATAAATCTACTATAAACATTTATGTGCAGGCTCATATGGACATAAGTTTTCAACTCATTTGCATAAATTCCTAGGAGTACGGTTGCTAGATCATATGAAAAAGTATGTTTAATATTCTAAGAAACTGCCAAACTACCTTCCAAAGGGGCTACATCATTTATTTTTTATTTCTATTTTTTAAAATTTGAATTCCAGTATGGTTAACAGTGTTATATTAGTTTCAGGTGTACCATAGTGATTCAGCAATTCTATACATTACTCAGGGCTCATCATGATAAGTGTACTGTTTAATCTCCATCACCTATTTCACCCGTCCCCCAACCAACATTTCCTTGGGTGATCATCAGTTTGTACTCTGTAGTTAAGAGCCTTCTCTTTGGTTTGTCCCTTTTTTTGTTAATTAATTTGTTTGTTTCTTAAATTCTACATATGAATAAAATCATATAGCATATGTCTTTTTCTGACTACTTTATTTCAATTAATGCTATACTCTCTAGTTCCATCCATGTTGTTGCAAATGGCAAGATTCCAAAATTTTTTTGTAGCTGAGTGATATTTCCTTGTGTGTGTGTGTGTGTGTATATATATATATATATATATATATATATACCCTACATCTTCTTTATCCATTCATCTGTCAATGAACACTTGGTCTGCTTCCATAACTTGGCTATTATAAATAATGCTTCAATAAACATAGGAATGCATATATCCTTTAGAATTAGTGTTTTTGTGTTCTTTGAGTAAATATTCAGTAGTGCTATTACTATATCATAGAGTAGTTCTATTTTTAATTTTTTGAGTAACTTCCCTACTCTTTTCCTTGGTGACTGCACCATTCTGCATTATCACCAGCAATAATAAGTTCCTCTTCTTCCATCTCCTCACCATAATTTAATATTGCCAGTATTTTGGATTTTGACTATTCTAATAGCTAGGTAGTAGTATCTTATTGTTGTATACATTTAATTTTTGACACTTTAAGTCTTATGTGTTTGGTAATTTCTTTTTAAAATACAGAAAGTGATTCATGGGTGTTTTACTCTTCTTACTAAAGCACATTCACTCTACCTGAGGTCCAAGTGCTTTTGAAAGTTAAGCATCGTGTAAGAGTCTCAATTTATTGGAGCATAAAGAATCTGAGTCTGGGTTATTTTGGATATGATACAGTCATCTTTTCCATACTCAGTACTCAGTAAATATTTACATAATGCCAAATATGTTTCAGGCACTGTGGTAGGTTCTGAAACAAAGAAAAATTAAAATGGAGCAAAACAAAGTGAAAAAAATAAATTTTTTAAACTAGCAGACCAAATCTCTACTGCACAACTGCAAGAAGGAGGGGAGAGAAGCAAAAAAAAAAAAAAAAAAAAAAAAAAGAGGGAAAGAAATTTTTTTTTTTTCTAGAGGAATTTACCTAGCATATATGTGATCAGGGAAAATAAGTCATAAAACTGTAAAATTGCCATTTTCCCATAAAAAATTCTACTAGATAGATCCGATAAAGCTAAATGAATAAATAAATTCTATCAATTCACTAGAATGTTTTTTTTCACAAACTTATATACTGTATATAACTAAATATTTATAAAGTCAATATTTATGTTTAATTATTTTGAGTATAGTAGTGTCAGTATGTCATTTTTTAAAATACCCAATATAAGTAATACTGACAACTAGAACTATATCATAAATAATTGAAATTTCTGTAATAAGTTCAGTGGGAAATTATCCTCAAAACAGAAGATGTCATATTATTAATCCCAGAATCTTCTGGATTAAGTCAAAACTTCTCAGTTTCCTATAAATCTTAATATCTTAATTTTAAAATATAAACTCATGGCATGAAACTAAATTATATAGTGGGTAGTATGTGAAAAAGACTTTTTACCACTATGTTCATATCATTATATGCTGTAACAGTGATTTTCAAACTGAGGATCAAATTTAGCTTTTCAATCACGTAATCAATTTAATGTACTGTGCCCTAGGTTAAAAAAAATGGAATAAAGTAGCCATAATTAGAATAGAGAAAAAAACAATATCTGAGTACCTTGTTTTTTATAATACATATTTCTTTATCAATTTATAATATGCAGCAAAAATAGAAAACCATTACTTAGCACTTACTAGAAATAATCAGGTATTAGCACCATAAAGAAACCATATTTATCCCTTACTTGAGGATATTTAAGGATATAATTCAGGAAACATATAGGGATAGATAGATAAGTTTTACTCATTCCATTTAGTTATATATTATTATGTATTATTTATGTTTTATCTCCCTGTTACATTTGCTGAGATGTTTTAGACAATTATGAGAGAATTCCCACAGAATTGGTTGGTTCACTAAATATTAAATAAGATTAGCGAACAATATCACCGCTAAACAGAAGGAGAAAGCAATACAAACACAACTAAAATAATAAAATAGGTAGAATGTTAAAATAAAGTGAAAGCATGATTGACCACATGTAGAAGGTTTATATGTTTATTTAAAATTATCATTAGAAAATAGGGTCTGATTGGTGTTGTTCACAATTCCTTCTGGAAAGGTTGGGATAATGCTGCACAGCCAATGAAAAACTAGCAGAAGGATGCCATGAAGACATAATAACACATATTCACATATGAACATGTGTTAAATTATTTCCATGTCACTATAAATTACAATACAGGTAATTTAGACCATTATTTAATCTCATTTTTTTAATTTTTTTTTATTTATGATAGTCAGAGAGAGAGAGAGAGAGAGAGAGAGAGAGGCAGAGACACAGGCAGAGGGAGAAGCAGGCTCCATGCACCGGGAGCCCGATGTGGGATTCGATCCCGGGTCTCCAGGATTGCACCCTGGGCCAAAGGCAGGTGCCAAACCGCTGCGCCACCCAGGGATCCCTAATCTCATTTTCTTGTTAACTTGGTTGTGGGCTCACATTTTTTTGTTAAACCATTGCAATTGTATCAATATGAGTCAGTGTGTATTAGTTCTATGTGAAAACCATATATCTATCAACTAATTAATCCAACAACACCTTCTGTGTTAAGACATGAGGGGTTATTCTAGGACAGGCCTTTAGCAAACTATGACCTTTGGTCAATTGCATCCCCTGGCTTGTTTTCACTAATAGATTTTATTTGAACCCATACAAGTCCGTTCCTTATGCATTATCTATTGCGATTTCCGTGCTACAGTATCAGAATTGAGTGGTGTGACACAAACTATACAGGGCCAGCAAAACATTATTTTTAATTCAGCATAAATTTTAAGACCTGTGGTTTAAAAAATAAACATAAATAAAGAGAAACATAAGTTAGATCCTCTCAGCCCTCTGCCTAGATAAAGATTCAGGAGAAAACAATATCAACTTAATGCAATGAAATGTGTGGGAAGAAAACATAGGTGTGTTGCAGACACAAGTTACCTGGGATGATTCCTGAAAGACTTCACAGAAAAACCAATAAGTGAAATTTTGTCTTAAAACCTATTAATACAAATTATTTGCTCTCATTTTTTTATAAATATGCATTTCATTTCAAAAAGAATGATTTGGGGAAAAAAAAGAATGATTTTTTTTTCCCCACGAAAGACCGAATCTGATATAGTATGAAACAAGTGACGTCCCCCAAGAATATCCTTTTGCCTTTAAGGCTTACATAGTTCATTCATTTTGGCTGAAATGTAATTTTCATTTTGGGAACACACCACATTGTATTAATTTGGCTGAGATGCAGTATTCAATTTGTGAATATGCTACAGTTTGATGGGTATTTCCTTCCAGCTCTCACATCCTATTACATGTGTCTCTTAATACATATGCAATCATTTATTTTAGATATAAACCTAAGAGTGCAATTGATGTGCCAGTTTTCTAAGCATACATCTTGACAAACTCTTCTACAGTGGGTATTTTGTTGATCAAGAAATAAACTTGTTAGCTCGTTAAAGTATTAAGATAATAATGTGATTTGTTATGTGACTCCTGCCATCCTAATAAAATGGTGTTGTCACTTGACACTCAGCCAGCAGAGAAAAAAAAAAAAAAAAAGAGAGACTGTGAATTCTCATCTTCTTCAATACGTGTTATTGGATGCTGTGATGGGCAGAGAACAATGGCCCCTCAAAGTTGTCCATATTCTAATCCCCAGAACTTGTGCATGTGTTTAAGTTACATGGTAAGGAAGTGGGAGACTTATGGTTGCAAGTGGAATGAAGATAAATCTACTCACGGACCTCAATATAAGGAGACTTTTCTGAATCATCTGTAATATATACTGGTGATGCATATTGCCTACAGCTGCCTGCAACTTAGTGTAATTGTATGGTCCTTTTATATGTGGAAAAAGTAAGCAAGAAAGTCAGAGTCATAGAGATGCCACGTGAGAAAGATGCAAGGAGCATTGTTGTCTTTGAACACAAAGGGACCAATGAGCAAAAGGCAGTAGGTAACCTCTAGAAACTGTATAGAAACTCCAGAAAAAAATATATATAACTCTGCAAAACCTTATTTCAGCCTTCTGAGTCTCACTTCGTACTGGTGACCAGCAGAACTGTAAATTTATAAATACATGTTGTTTAAATTACTAGGTTTGTGGTATTTCTTTAAGTAGCAGCAATAGGAAACTAATACATATGACTTTCTAATGTTTGCCATTTAAATGGGCATAAAATTTTATTTGATAACTGTATTGTTTTAATCTCTCTGATCATTAGCCAGATTGAATATTTCTTCAAATATATATTGGCCATATGTGATTCTTTCTTGTGGGATATGTCTGTTAATGCTTTTTAACCATAGTCTCTTTACTTTTTGATTACTTCTGATTTTCCTATGAAATTGTAAGAGTACTTTACATATTCTTAATAATAATTGTTTCTTAGTTTTTAAAATTGCGAACATCCTTACCAAGTTTATAATGTCTTTTATGAAATTTCCTTAGGGTGTGTTTTTATGAAAAGAAGTCTTGATTTAAACATAATTAAATTTTTGTACATTCATTTTTAATCAGTAATTTGAAATAATACTTCCCTACCCTAATAATATTAACCATATTTTCTATTCATATATTTGAAGGATTTTTTTAAATCAACATTAAGGTTTTAATCTATTTTAAGTCTATATGTATGTGTATATATACATATGTATGGTATGCCTTCAATGTATACTATTATTTTTCAGATATATAATCTTTTTTTAAAATTCCACATGTTGAAGAAAAGTACTTCTCCCCACTAATGTGGCATGCAACATATTTCCTAAGATAAAATTCCAGAGAACTTGGGTCTTTTATGGGCTCTTCATACCACTCTACTAGAAAAACATCTATTTCTGCAATACTAATACAACAGTATCTTAATTATTAGAGCTTCACAATAAGTCCTAATATCTGTAATAACAAATCACACCCCTTGTTCTTCCTGTTCAGAAGTAGCCTAGTTATTCTGGCCTACGTTGTCCTTCACGTAATATATTTAGAATAAGAATATCAATTTTTGTGTAAAATTCTATTAGGCCTCTTGATTGAAATACCATTAAATCTATAAGTCAGTTATAATTAGCATCTGAATGATGTGAAAGCTATCTATTAGTTAATATTTTTGTTTTTAATATTTCTTAGTAGAATACCATGTTTTGTTATAAATTATTATGCATATATAATGATGTCTATGTACTAGAAATAAAGTAAAGGTTCATATATGTAGGAACTTATCATCTGTAAATTATGAAAGTTGTTTTGCTATCACTCGTTTGCAACGAAACCTCTTAGTCTATACTTTGTAGACTAAAACTGTCTACAAAGTTTATGAAACATTCAGTTACCTTTTATCAGTGGCCAGGATATCTTATGTAATTAATCGATTCAAACATATCCTAACATTCCACAAATCATGTAAACCACTCAGTTCCCTGACTGTTTAGAAGAATTTTTGTCTACATTCCATTCCAGGTTCCAGTAGCCATATCTACAGCCTAAAAATTTTGAATGCAGTTGGCAAAAAGTTGATGATTTAAAAAATGGGCACAAGCATTAACTAAAATGTCATTAGCTTCAATTAGAGTGTCTTTCAAAATAATTTAAACATATAGGGCAGCGAATCACCATAACTTTTCTTTCTAATGCTGACTGGGTCCATCCCTGCCTCTAACAAACAATGAAGTTTCTCCACCTATAAATACCAAAATTCAATAACCCATAACTGCTCCACTAAGTTTGCTATGGTTCCTAATGCATCTGTCTTCACACGGACATCAGTTGTGTTAATCATTGTTGATTAACTAAGCCACTGATAGTCAGTCTGTGCTGTGATTGAACACCCATGAATTGATCTAACACTAAGAAATTAAATATGAACTTAATATTTGGTATTAACAACTTAAATTTGCATCAATTTTCCCACCTATTATGGCAATACCAATGTTAATATCAGGAGAAAATATTACATGGTATTTCATTCAGCCTTTTAATGGCTAATGAATAGATTATAGAATATCTAATGAATAGATAATTCATTCATTTAATGGAGATAATAAGTGGTGGAAGAAAATAGAAGTTATGGAAATCCATGAGGGCATAGAGAAACTCTAATAACTTCCCTGTAGAGCCAGGATTGAAATATGAATGCAAAGTTCATATGATTCTGTCAATGGGAGTAGAGTAAATTAGTTACTTTTTGTAGATATCATGACCATTCATTCCATCCCTCTCCATGGGTGAATTTGGGGAAATCTGTCACACAAAAGTACTCATTAACTTGAAATATAAAAATTGAAGCATGGTGAATCATAATGATTTGATAAATACTCCATTACTCTGTTTAGCTATTCTGTTTAGCTCTTACATCTCACATTAACCTTTTAATTCTTTGTCCAGGGGTGCCTGGGTAGCACAGTCAGTTAGGCATCTGACTCTTGGTGTCAGCTCAGGTCATGAGATCATGGTTGTGAGATGGAGTCCCATGTCGGGCTTCACACTCAATGCAGAGTTGGCTTGAGACAATCTCTCTCTCTCCCTTTGCCCCTCCCACGTGTTCTCTCTCTCTCTCTCTCTCTCTCTCTCTCTAAAACAAATAAATCTTTAAAAATTTTTAAAAGGTTAAAAAAATTCTGTGCCCATAGCCTTCAGCCCTCAATAATTCCATAATTGATTTTCCAATGAGATTTAGTATGGAATTCAGAAATAAAAACCAATTTGCAAACCACCCTTGAACAAAAGAATAAAGTCATATAACCTCAACACAATTTAGAAATACTTAATCTTATTTTACAGCTGAGAAAATATATTTTATTTACAGCCATTGTGGTTATAAAACATTGTGAATTTTTAATGGGAATGGCCCAAACAAATTGCCCGAATAAAGGATAAGTTATAAAAGTATTACTTTTCCTATTTGCTGATTGTTTAAACACAACTTCTTTATCAATTAAGCCTTAAATTAATCTCAAGTGTAAAGTACATGTTCATTCTTAATATCACTAACTTTGCTGGGAACAGAGTATTCAAAAGCACACATTGAACCATTCGCCCTACCTCCATTAACGCCTCAGCAATCGAGCTGTCTTGCCTTGCTTACCTATTTATTTTGTTCTTCAACAGATACCTGTTTTTCAGGTCATCTATTTCCCTGCGACTGTTGGTCCCATACCAATGTGTATAGCACTTGGTGTGATCCATTTCCCCAATACCTGACAAGAGTTTTACTGTGCTTTCTAGACCACAAAACAAGTGAGCCATGGGGATCCCTGGGTGGCTCAGCAGTTTAGTGTCTGCCTTTGGGCCGGGACATGATCCTGGAGTCCCGGGATCAAGTTCCACATCAGGCTCCCTGCATAGAGTCTGCTTCTCCCTCTGCCTCTCTCTCTCTTTCTGTGTCTCTCATGAATAAATAAATAAAATCTTTTAAAAAATCAAAACAAGTGAGCCCCAAACTCCTCTATGTTCTCATCCTCTGTTTCTGAATCTTCCCTTTACCTGTTTCACCAAATTGAGAACTACATACCATCCGATGGTGCTGCAGTCCTTTCCAGTGGGATTTGTTTTATTGGTCATTTATCACATGCTTCAGCGCAGGAGATGGATTACGTACCTTTATCATTTCACCTTGGCACTTCCAAATCACTTTTCTTCCTTTCTGTTCCCATATTTGAAGCTCATGCCTCCTATCTGTATTATGTACTGCTACTCCTATTATTATCATCTTCTCATGACGTTTATAACGCAGCGGGTAGAAAAAAGATGATACACAGAAAAAGACAATAAATTAATTATAGATTTGTTGGAAGACAACTATTTAGGTGAAAAAGTAAAATAGGGCAAGGAGGATTTTAGTGTTGAAGAAGCATGGCTTGAAATTTTACGTGATATACTCTGTGTACCTCTTAGGGAGAAAGTACCTTGGGGCAAAGACAAGAACTGCTGAATATCTGAGAGAAAAAGTCTATAGCGTGATTGAAACAGAATGAGGAAAAAGGAGTGGGAGATGGAATCAGAGAAGTAAGGGAAGAAAAGAGGATAGCTCACTTTGAGACGTAATGGCAATTTGAAGGATTTTGGTCACTCCTCCCCCAACTGATGTGTTTTTGTTTTTCTGTAGTTTTATTTTTTAAGATTTTATTTATTTATTTGAGAGAGAGAGAGAGAGAGAGAGAGAGAGAGACCAAGCATGAGCAGGGGCAGAGGGAAGACCCCTCACTGAGCAGGAAGTCTGACGTGAGGCTCCATCCCAGGATTTTGCCTCTTGGCTCAAGATTTCCTTCTCTACCCCCCAACCCTTAATCCAACACTTGTTTCTGTTCGTGGTGATTTTGTACTAAACATGGACATTACAATAATTTATAAGTTCAATTAATATCTTTACTTCAAAGATCTCCAAAGAAGGCTCTATCTCTTTCTCATACACCCACTGCTGAGGCCTCAACGTTCTTCAAACATTTGTCCATCTTCACTGAATTAGCTTCAATAAATAATAAAACGCCTGCCTTCTATAGCAAACTAACACTCATTTTAAAAGAAGAAGCCTCCAAGACCCTTGGACCCCTACATCTGTTTTCATTTTCTTACAGGCAAACTTCAATGTCACTTAACATTTATTTCCTTGATATGCTCACCTATTCTTGATTTACAAGAACCTGGTTTCTGGGACTTATATTTCCCTTAGTTTCTTTTTTAAAAAACCTGCAATGATTCATTACCACATTTGCTCTGCACTTCTCATCTTAATTAACTGGGAATAAGCACAAATGACTTCTCTGACCTTTTAAAAACCTTTTTAGTTTGCTTGGTTTGGTCTTTGTGGCACTCCACATTTCTGGCTGTCTTCCCTTTTACTGCAGACTTCACTCCAATCTTATTTAATGGCTCTTCCTACTCTAATCAACCTCTTGGTACCAGCTTCCTTCAAGGATCGAGTCTCATCATCTGCTCTCTTCTACGGCATGGAATCTCATGGTATGACATGCCATTTTATGGTGAGGACACTCAAGTTTTCTCTTCCAGATGAACTTTACAATGTTTACAATGTTTCTGTCAAAAAAAAAAAAAAAAAAAACAGTTGTTTCAGAATTTTTATTTGGCTGAATTTTTTTTTTATATTTTGCATTTGAGCCAAACGTACAATTTTCAAGTCTTATATATACCTATGGAAACATGATGTGTACATTCTACATTTTCAAGCTTTTCTTTCATTCTTCAGTAAGGTGTCACCCACATCAATCTAGTCATTTCTTGTTATTTTTTTTCACACTTTCTATTTGTATTATTAAATTGTGTTTGGGTAGTTAAGGAACTAATTTAGTTATCTTAATTAACTACTTATTATTTTGTGTTTACATGTAAGGCAATGATATCAGCTAAAATTATCAATGTTTTTCTTCCTTTCCATGATTTACACATACTTTTTTTGGAAGTGATTTAGGGACTAGGACAGAGTTCTCTGAATATTCCATTAAGATACTGGTTTCTTGCTTTCACTGTCTTATTTTTTATTCACATATTTTAATTTTTTTACCCATTTCTATGGCTAAGTTGCATTTCCTCAGAGAGTAATGTGTTTAGTATATTTTTTCTGTACTTGGTTGTCATCCATATATATCATTTTCAGAGTCTTTGCAAATATTTTGCCAATTTATTTAAAATTTGACTATTTGTCTTCCTCTTATTGAATTTTAAGAGTTTCTTATATATTATTAACATGCTTTTTATCAAGTATATATTTTGCAAGTATTTCCTCTTGGTGTCTAGCCTATCTTTTTATTTTCTTAACACTGTTTTTTGAAGAACAGAATATTTAAATTTTGGTGAAGTGAACTTTATATTGTTGAGGGCTGGATTTTTTATATTTCTGGAATGTTGATTTTGTTCTAGTATGAAGATCCATTACTTGGGATATATTTGATCTTATCATGACTTGTTTCTAAGCTTTGTTAGCGTGAGTCCACCATGATCTTTATTCTAGGCCTACTTTAGTCGTATTAAAATTTACTTTTTTAGATACTTTCCGAAGCTTTGTATGTTACAATGTCTCTTATTACCTTCAATTGGTTGAACTTGAACTACTCCTAGCCAGCTATGAGCTCTGGAAATTATGTGGCCAGCTGCTTGCTAGTGGTTCTTTTACCATTCTCATAGAGTTCTCTACTACACACAAGTGAACCCAATGCAAAAGACTCAAGGAGACTCAGCAAGCTGGTCTTTGTAGCCCTGTCTCTTTGCATCTCTCCCCTTCTCTGATATTCTTACACACAAAGTGTGCAAGTCCACCACACAATTCTTAGCCTTATTATCTTCCTCCAAAAGCAATCCCTGATTTTCAATCCCGTGAGATCATTGATAATAGTTAGTTTTCCTCTCTTTCTAGTAAGATCTGGAAGCTGCTTTCAGATAGTAAGCTAGGGTAATCCAGGACTTACTTAACTTCTTTCAGAGATCACAGCCCTGCTCTGCCTGTTGTCTAACTCTGAAAACTTTTTCCATTATTCTTGTTGTTTTTTGAAAGAGGATAACTTTTGTAGATACATATCTTTTATGAGCAAACCATCAGCCCATATATATATGAATATTTGTATATATGTGAATTTTGGCTATTCTAGATAAATTTACAGTGCAATAATTTTGACAATTATTGTTTTTCTTACATCTTCCAAAATTTCTTCTCTTAGATGAGAAGACTCATGGAATATGTCAAGAAATATTCAATTCACCAATGATATAAAAATTTAATTCTATATATCACCTAATATTTCATTAGACAAGGTAGATATATTTTTCTTTTATATTTTTTAATTATTCAAACTTAGAAATCAAATTGAATATATGCATCATTTAAATATCATAAGCCCTCATTTAATGTTTTCCCAAGGGATACTTAAGTATCTAGGAATATTTACCTGTGTCTGACTTTGGAATATATTATTTGAGTATAGTGCAAATGGTGCTTTGTAAATTTCTGTTTGACAAAAATGATAACTCGGAAAATACTGGCATTATTCCCCCGAAGGATATTACCCAGTTTTGTGTATAGAAGCAAATTAATTTTAACACTGCTTTGACTGACTGAAAACATAAATTTCTGTTTCTCTAATTCTCCCTTAGACTAGATGTAAACTATTACTTATTCCATAATTAACTATAGGATTTTGACATAGTTTCCTTCTATTTTGTAGGAAAGCCATGTTTTAGAGTTTTGAAAATTGTAATTACTTTTAGAACTTGTCTGCCAAGATGCAATATCTTGACTGGATTTTGAATTTATTATAAAGGTATTTTGATCTATATATTTTGTTTAATTGGTGTCTTTGGAGGAACAAGGACTAGTAAGACTTCTGATTCTACCATTCTACTAGCATAATATTTATACTAAGCTTAAAGATAAAACCATCCAGACAGAAATTGAGATATATTTTGAGATATCAGATATATTTTTATATAAACATCTAAATTTATGTAATAACTTGAATCTTGACAAACCAGATGTACTCAATATTTTATTGTTGTTATTCTTGTCAAAAGTCAATAAATTAATGTCTATATTCCTTTGAAACGATTTAATCATTGTGGGTATTAAAAAAATACATTTCATTTCAAAAATAATATTTAGTATTTTTCTCATAAAACCATTAGTTACACTAAACCTTTCAAAATTCTAATACTGATTTATGAATTAGATAAACTGCAATTACTAATATATACTGATATTATGAAAATGGAAAATTATATTGAACACAAAAGAATATTTGTGACAAAATGTGTGATATCAGTATTAATTAGGTCTTAGAGTCAGATAACACATGATTTTCAAGATACTTAGTGAAGTTTAAACTTTTGAATAATAATTACATTCAGCTCAGTAATTTTTGGATATTAGCTTGATTTCTGTATATCTTTTTTTCAAACAGATGTTCCTGCTTTTTTTTTTTTTTTAAGATTTTGTATTTACTTATTCATGAAGAACACAGAGAGAGAGGCAGAGAAACAGGCTGAGGGGAGAAGCAGGCTCCTACAGGAAACCTGATGCGGGACCTGGATCACATCCTAGGCCAAAAGCAGATACTCAGCCACTGAGCCACCCAGGCATCCCGGTGTTTCTGCTTTTGACTTTAATATGCTCCAAAGTAGCTATAATCTTTAATTCTATTAATGATTGTATTACCTTTTGCTATTTTAAACAACTGGAAAAGAATTGTGGTTGGGTATGGATTTATTGATGTGTCCTAATGAGCTTAGCTAATCTGATAGTATATTTATGTAATATATACATACAATTACATAATTTTTAGTTCTCAGTTACATATATGCATCCTACTTTTCTCTAGGAAGTGGAAGTTAATAACTTTGGGTGTGTTATAATTAGTACAGATGGCTGAGGGTATACTATGAACAATTACAATAAATACTCGTGTATCCAAGGTAATAGGATGTATTTTGCATTTCAATGACAGTGATAGTAATCTTCACCTGAAATTAAATGCCATCTATCCTATAATATTAAAGAGAGAGTGACAAGTAAGACTTGAACATTCATAGCAAAGCAAAAAATATTCGGGGGAAGCAAATTGTATGCACTTGATTTATAATATCTGAATATGAAAAGAAGCAGAATATGTTAAAATATTAACTAAGTTTATGCACTGCTAGTGGACTTATTTATAATCTAAATTAAATAAAATAAAAGGAGCTTGCTGATTTGTCCTTGTGAATGCTTTTCACCATACATCTTATTATCAGGAAAAATATTGAGTCATTATGAAATATTTTTATTATGCCCCATAGAAAAATTTTTCTCTCTTTCAATTTTGATAATTGGTTACTGTAATAAATTAATCGTTATTATTTAGTTATATCATTGAACAGGTGAATTATTCTTTACTTAGAAGATTGTCTGGAGGCTGTACTATAAGCTACAGGCAAAATTTGTGTTTTTGACAAGTGAAAATGATGTCTGAACCCTGAAAAGGATATTCTCTATATTATGACTGTAGAAGCTGTGAATAGATTATTATTTGGTTTTATAGTAACAGGATAGAAAAACAACTAAGAATGTCTTTTGGATGTCCAATCACATTTCTTACAAAAATTTACATAAAAGTTAACTCACCTACCTAATGTGTTCAGCATGGTTTCTATGTGTTGATTATCACTTACTGCTGCATCTTTGTAAATGAATATATATAAAACAAAATGAGACTGGTGGAGTGAATGTGTGCATGCATGATCAAGAACAATATTTTGAGATTATATATTGTCAAAGGAGGTGTTAAGAAAAAAATTTCAACTTCAAAATAAGAAATGTGCAGAAATATCTTCAGTAATAATGTAAACAATTAATTTGTAATTATTTGTGTTTACTTATTATTTGTGGTTCATATTTTGTTTTTTTGCATTCAGAAAAAAATAATATTGGAAGCTTTGATATACGGGGTAAACATGTTCTTACATATCTTACTGGGAACATGTATGATAAGCATACTATGTGATTGTTACTTATTTCTCAAGGACAAGATACCTATGTTTGACATTGTTATTTACTGTTTGACTAGAGACCACTCACGGTCAAGTTACATATAAACTTGTAAATATTTTTTTTAGTTGAAAACGAATCCCAAAGATTAAAATTTTTATTGCTCTGTATTTTATTTATTAGCAAATTTGTTTCAGTATTTTTCTAAAATGATTTTCTAAAAAGATTTATTTATTTATTTACTTTAGAGAGAGAGCACCAGAGAGAGTGCAAGGGAGGGGCACAGGGAGAGAGTCTTAAGCAGAGTCTGAGCTGAGCACAGAGTTCAGTTTGATGTGGGGCTCCATCTCACGACTCTGAGATCAGGACCTGAGCTAACCCAAGCATTGGAGGCTTAACTGACTAGACCACGCAGACACCCCTATTTCCTCATTCTTTGACAGACTATATAAAACTCTGTCCCTTGGGGTGCCTGGGTGGCTTAGTCTATAAAGCAACTGCCTTTGGCTCAGGTTATGATCCCAGGATCCTCGGATCCAGCCCAAGGTTGAGCTCACTACTCAGTCGGGAGTCTGCTTCTCCCTCTCCCTCTGCTCCCCCACTCGCACCCTATCTCTCTTGTTCTCTGTCTCAAATGAATAAAATCTTTTAAAAAATTAAAATAAATCTCTGTACCTTAGGGTTTTTTTTTCTTTAAATAGCTCTATGAAGATACAATTTAACATATACACATCATCTATTTAAAATGTAAAAATAAATGTTTTTTAGTACATTCACAAAGTTTTAGAACATTTAGAATTTTAGAAATTTTCATCACTCTCCCCCAAAGAAACACTGTATATATTAGCATTAATGCTCCGTTTCTTTCTCATACATCCCTGCCCCAGTCCTAGGTAAACCTTAGTCTACTTTCTTTCCTGTAGATTTGCATATTCTAGACAATTTGGAATGGAATCTAAAATATGTGGCCTTTTTTTTCCCACTTGTTTCTTCATTTAGCATAATATTTAATGATGTAGCACATATCAGTACTTCATTCTTTTATATTACTGAATTTGAGCCAGCCAAACTATTTCATTGGTTCTATTATTAATTACTTAGATAAATAACATTTTATATGTCTCCATTCTGTTATTTATAAAAGTCATGTTGTTTGTTGGTTTGTTTATCTATTTATTATTTATTTTAAAGAGACAGAGTAGGGAGAGAGAGAGGGTCTTAAGCCAACCTCGCTGAGCATGGAGCCCCATGGGTGCTCCCAAAACCAAAAGTCTGATGCTTACCCGACTGCACTCCCTAGGCCCCCCTAAAATTCATGTTAATAGTTCTACTTTATAATTATAAATAAACACAATATTAAGAACCATATTTTATTATTTTCAATTTTTGGATTTTATTCATTATTTTGTGTTTTAAAGAGTAGAAATAGCTGATAATGCCAAAGAAAGCCTAGATTCAGATCTATTGAGAAAAAAATGAAAAGCAACAATTACCTAGCAATTTTTAGAATTACAAATATATGATATATCTAAAAGTAATCTATTCTTAGTAAGAAAAGTAGCATTTTAAATATTTACTATGTAGTCAAGCAACTGATTCATACACAGTTGCTATAGTAAGCATAACTTTGGGAAATAAAATATGTCAAGCTCATATTTAGATACATTTTTATTTTGATTCATTTTGTTCATTAGAAACATCTAAAAGGCATTTGACATTATTCATATTTTTGCAGCTGTTTTCATTAACTTGTGTCACACTGTGAAATGTGTTGATTTTTGCCATGACCATTCCATGAAATCATTGTCTAACTGCTTGATCATCTAGCTTCTTACCAAAAAATGCTCTAAATAAAAGATATTCTGTGAAATGACAAACATCATATATACCCATATATATGGTAAAGATATTTATATATTTTATTATATATGTAATATAATATACATATAATAATGATTATTGTATAAATCTCTTTTCCATGAAAGAGAACTAGAAATAAATCTACGGATATTTTCATTCCAAGTGAATAAGAAGTGTCATGATATTTAGGGTATGGAATTGAAATTGCAGAAAACTATAAGCTGTAGTTTTCATTTTGATGTGTTAATAGTCAATGGTTTAACTATCACTGAATAAATTGGACTTAAAAACTTTTGTTCCCTATATTTTCTTTATATCTTCCACTTACTAATACCTATAAATATCTGAAGATAAAACATATGTGCTGTTTTTAAGTTTAAATTTAAACCTTAAAAATGATGTCTAGTTAAAAGAAAATGTCTGCTAATGATCTTTGACACCTGATCTAAATTATTTATTCAGTATATTAATCTTTGTTTTAATTAATATTGACTTAGTTGTTATTCAGATTTAACAAAATGTTCTTATCATTTGTGTATTTATTCAACCTGATTCCAAAAATAGTGTTAATATGACTTACTCAATTTAGTGGCTAACGTATCTACATATTTTATGTGAAAACATATCAATAATTCTCACATTTCTACATTTGTTTTAAGAGTAGCATGCTGTCAGATAATTGGAATTCTTGCCATGAGCCTTTCTAACAATTCTCCTTACTAAGTTGTACATTAGACATACTTATATAAGGAAAGTGTTTTGAAATTATTGAAGTGTTGTTTATTAGAAATATATTTTTCTCCCACCCAGTGAATGTGTTAACAAAAAGACAAAGTGAGAAACTAGATTTTAGTGGAGTCATTCTACTTAATGATGTTTATCATCTTTATTAATTAATATATCAGATTGAATTATGTTTTTGTTATTAAAAATGATAAATGTTCTATGAACATGTTCTTCAATTTAATTTGAAGTTCTTTCCTTTTTCAGGGTATCTGACACTAGATATCAAGCTTCTTTTCCACTAAGTGGTGAGTCTTCCTCTCCTGGGAAATGAAATCTTTAAACTAAGTGCCCTTCTTGTGTTCAACTATTTTTTCCAACAGTCAGCATAAATATTTATAAGACTAGTCTTTTCAATAAAACTTAGAAAAAGGCATCACATTTTAAAATGGATTAAAGTTATATTAAACCAAATTTCTCTTGGCTACTAATTATCTGGAAATTTGGTTGTCTTGGAATAATCTCTGTTTTCCCCAAACCTTTATATATCACGATTACATTTGTTTTAGCAAAGAAAAACAGCACTTGTAAAAATGTACTAACTTCTCAAAAATGTATTGCATAATTACATGTTAATAATTGATGGTCAAGTTATCCTAGCCATGTGAAGTAAAATTTCTATACACACACTGTGTGTGCAGTCAATCCTCAATATTTGTAGATTCTGTATTTATGATTTTTCCTCCTCACAAAAATGTATTTATTTGTAACTCTGAAGTCAGCATTTGTGACATTTGCATGGTCATTTGTTTGTGAACATATGCAGTGAGGTAAAAACTTTGAGTCAGCCGTGTGCACGAGCATTCTCAGCTAAAGGCAAATCTGTCTTCTTATTTTAGATTTCATATAAGTGCCTTCTTCATGGTCTGTGTAGTGCTACATTTTTCTCCTTCTTTTCGGTGTTTTTTGTTCGTCGTTTCACTATTTAAAATGACTAACATGAATAATCCTGAAGAGTTGTAAAAGTTTCCTAAGAATAAGAAGGTATGAGGAGCAAACTGATGGTTATCAGAGAGGAGGTGGGGGGGATGGGTATTAAGAGCAGTTATGATGAGCACTGGGTGTTGCATGTAAGTGATTAACCACTAAATTCTACACCTGAAACTAATATTGCACTGTATCATAACCGGAATTTAAATAAAAACTTAATAAATCAAATAAAATTTATTTTGCTAAGTGTAGATTTTTAAATACTAAATATTATTTTAAACCTAGGAAATTTTACAAAATATAAAAGCAAAAAAGAGCACACTCCAAACAGTAGTTTTTATTACTGTTAATTAAATCATAAAGCTTCATAGAAATAGTGCATCATCAAAATAGAAAATTTATTTGCAGAAAAGGTTAATGTATTCATTAATTTATTCTTTAAATTGATGCTGCAATCATTGTTTAAATCACATTTTATTTTACTTACTAATCTACCAAATATGGAGAAAATTACATATTTTGTAATAATTTATATGTATTATCACGAGTTAATACTTAACATTCTTTTTTGCACTTTTCCACAATTGTATTGACATTGTATGTCTTTTTTGTTCTTAATTATTGACTAATTGATATGTTTCTTAATAGTTACAGAGATAGAGATCATAACCAAAATACAATGGTGAGCAAAAGGCTTTTGAGTATTCACTTTTCTTACAGAACATTCTTCAGAACACAGATGCTGAAATTGAATATTGCAGAGCATATTTTTCCAGTGAGGTTCTAAAATAGTTTACTATTAAATACCAATGAAACACAATGGTCTTGCACATGTTTATGTGTAGATCATTTTTTTAAGATTTTATTTATTTATTCATGAGAGACACAGAGAGAGAGAGGCAGAGACATAGGCAGAGGGAGAAGCAGGCTCCATGCAAGAAGCCTGATGCAGGACTTGATCTCTGGGCAGATTGAAGAACAAAAATGTATATGGATATACTCAGTAAAATTATGGGACTTTTGTTGTGTGTTTGTAGTCTTTTTGGTTAATAATTTAGTGTCTTGGGCCATGCCATACTGCATGTTTCATATCAGTGTCTTTCTATAGGTTTGGACATGAACTAACAGTTACTTAGGGACTTTCTATGATCTTGAACCACTTCTAGTTCTATGACTGTGTAAAAGGTATCTACAAGGAATAAGTAATCCTAAGAACATCATTGAAATATTACATAGTTCCTAATCCTCACAGAAATGATAATTTAATCATTGGAAAATAGAAATAGAAATGACAAAACATATTGTAAAATTACAGAGTTTATTAGCAAATCCTGGACCACAGGAATCACGGTTGAAAGTTTAAGATTTTGAATTATTTCATATATGGTCTGTACGATGAACTGAGAACTCTTTTATATCACCTAATTCTCACAAATATTATTGAGTTAGATATTCATATTAAGCTCACTTTAGGTTTAAAAATAAAAAGTGATCAGAAAGATTAAGAAACTTGGCTAAGTTTACTAAACTAGTCAATAGTGAAGAAGGGATTTGAGCCTGGTTAATCTGATGGCAGAGCCTCACATTTTAACCATTGAGGTACCTGGTTCATTTTCATAGTAAAATGTTGCTATTTTTATTGGGCTAAAATACACATAATAAAATTCACTTTTAATCATTTTCAAGTACACAATTAAATGGCATTAACTATTTACATCGTTGTGCAATCATGACCACCATTTATCTCCAGAATTTACTCATCAAAAAATGAAACTATTTTGCTGTTGTTCAAAATCCATTGAATTTCCAACACTCTCGCATATTTAAAAAAGAACATCTGTAGAACAAATTAGAGCAATAAAAACTGGAAAGTTTGAAATCACATATAATGAATACTGCCAAATGAAAACAGAATTTGATAATATAAAATGTTACCATTTTATTTATTTCCACTGTTTTAATTGTATAATTATAGCTTAGCCACAGTGTTTCAAAAGATCCAGTTTTGATCACAGTTATGCTAGACTCTATTCTTTAGCTTTTCCAAGAACTTGTCATTCCTGTTTCCATGAAAATTGAGTTTATATAGTGAAAATGAGTATCATTAGACTGTGAAATAGGTAGCCATAGTGTATTACTGAGAAAAGAAATACCTACTTTGTTATAAAAAGACATAACAGACCTTAGGAAACATCACTGAAATAGCTATATTTGTCAAATAAATTATTTTGGAACACCCATGTTGGAAGTGTTTATGTATATTGATCAACTTCTTTTATGGAGACTATGATAAGAGCAATAGGATTTCGTTAGCTTATGTGAAATAATAATTATTTCTGAATCAAGTTTCTCCTGCTCAAGTAATTGTCTCTGTCAAAACATTTTAACTGGAAAGAAATCACTCATATCTTTTGAAATAGCTTTTGTGAATTTTAATCATATGGAAGCCTATTAACTTGAAAAATATACCATTGAATTTAAAACTTGAAAAGGTTTCAGAAATATAATATTTAAAATAGCATTTAATTCACATAAACATATGCACAGATTGATTTTTTTAAGATTGATATACAAATAAAAGCAAAATGTAAATTAGAAAAATATGATTTGTATTTTACTGCTGAAATAGGTGCACTGAGTCAACTCTTCAAAAAGGTCTTTCTTGCCTGGGTGGCTCAGTGGTTGAGCATCTGCCTTTGGCTCAGGGTGTGACCCCAAGGTCCTGGGATCCAGTCCCACATCGGGCTCCCTGCATGGAGCCTGCTTCTGCCTCTGCTTGTGTCTCTGCCTCTCTCTCTATCTGTGTGTCTCTCTTAAATTAATAAATAAAATCTTTTAAAAATAAAAATAAAATAAATAAATTAGTCTCCCTTCCTTTTTTCCCCCACTGTTTGATTCATTTCTATAAAATGTACTTTCACAAATCTGACAACAAATATAATAATTATATTTAAGCATTTGTTTAGTTGCCCATTGTTATTAGACTCTACAATGTCAAATGTTATGCCTGTTACACTTTAATTCAGTTGACATCAAAAGTTTTTGGTTGTCTTGGCTTTTGATATAAGCAATGCCCCATAGATATGGAGAGAATGAGGTATAACTCCTCTATAGAGAGAGGATCTCCAGACTACAGGGTCATATCATGAAACCAGTGCCAATGAGTGAAATTTTACTAGTTTTTAGTCCAAAAGAAATTGACCTAACATTAATAATGAAGAACCTAATAACTCAACACTAGCTGTCCAAGAGGAGCATTAATAATGGCAGGAACTACAGAGAATCAGAGTCAATTTTGAGATGTGTAGAATGGGATGATACTCATGGACAAGCTCTACAAGTTATTTTATACAACATCTGAGGTAGAAATTATATCTCACCCTTACCCTTCTATGCTGATGTTACTCTGAAAATGGTTATTTGTAAGCAGATAAAGAAAATTTGAAGCACTTTGATCAATATGTGTGTTTTTTTTCTGTTTTTTTTTTTAATATAGGAGACCAATCAGAGTATTTGGGTTTTTAAATATATAGTTTAGCCATAGTTTAAGACATACCAAGGACAAATATGGGGTAGAGGATGAAGCAACATCGGTGGATATAACATTTGTCATGTTGATTTCTTATATCCTTCAGCACCAGGGGAGCATCCTAAGACTGTGGAAGGTTTTTCTTCATTTTGGCTGAAGGGAGCCAGCATAGGACAGTGCATTTTCTTTGTAATAGCTTCAGAGAAGTCCTGCACTAATTATTCAGTGCATTCAGTGAGATTATGTGGCAGACTGGAGTGAAAATATTTACTTGCTTAGAGTAGCTTTCTGGGCACCTGCCTCCTCTCCCTGCGTCTACCACCTCACTTCCACAGTAGATGTTTCAGGAGCTCTTGGAAACACTGTGGTTGTTTACTTTTTCTACTACTGTCGGGTCCCATTGGTCAGTAAATTGAAATGAAAGCATTCCCAACATGTAACCATGTTGTGAATCAGGATTTAGAAATCAAGCTTTCAGACAATATTTTTGCGTGGATGGTCAATAAAATGATAATTACAGAACTCTTCCAGTGGTGACCTGCTCTGTCTCTTTCAAGTTCAGTGTGTTACAGATGTCAAGGATACTTGAGATAGTGTCTCTACACATTAAAATATACACTTGAGGATAATATATCCCTTCTTTGATGGAAATTTTTAACCTAAATTTTAGGCACCTTTAAGTCAAAACATTTGTCAAGGTGAAAGAAGTCAAAGAACCAAAACTTGGTTCATTCTGCAAGAGACCATCTCACAGCTAAATGTATACATGGGTTTATTCAGAATGCCAGGAAAGTAGTAAACCTAACAGTTTTTTTAACAACACAGCTCTCCATGGATACCATATTCTTATGTCTTTTAGAAGTCATTTCACAAGGGAAGCAAGATAAATTATTGATGAATAAAATACTGGTGACTTATGAAAAGTCATAAGAATAATTGCATTTTTATTGTCCTTAAGTTGTTAGTATTGACCTTGGTGTCATAATTTTAACTCTTCTTTTTGGAAAGGGGATAGCTCAGCACTATCAACTCAGAGTGGTCAGATACATAGTTATGATGGTTGCTAGAGAAGGGATCAAAAACTAAAACCCAAAAGTTATGTAAAACAAATATCAACAGTGCATAAAGATGTCAGTTAAACAAACCAGAAAATATGAGTCCAACAGCCTGTGGAAGTCATTTCCTTTTTTTAATATTTTATTTATTTATTCATGAAAGACACACACACACAGAGAGAGAGAGAGAGAGAGAGAGAGAGGCAGAGACACAGGCAGAGGAAGAAGCAGGCTCCCTGCAGGGAGCTCGACGGTGGAACTCGATTTTCTCTAGGATCAGGCCCTGGGTTGAAGGCTGCACTAAACCACTGAGCCACCTGGGCTACCCTGGAAGTCATTTCCATAGGTAAAATAGCATCAAAATATATTTGAAGCCTTTGGAATATTGTCTTCATTAACTGTCTTCTCAGAGAAACACAAACTCACACGCAATTTAATGTTATTGTTCAAAGCTCCTTAAGCCTAAAATTATTAGGGAGATTTTAACTGAATGAATCGAAAGAGAATACAATAGCTTAATAAAGAAGATATCCTCTCATATTATATATTCTGAAATAATAGGTTAACCCTCCTTACAGGAGGCAGAGGAATTTATATAGCCCTGCAGTGATGCTTTCTGATGTATTTAGAAATTGATACAGAATAAATACTTGCCACAAGCATTTTGAACATATGTAAAAGGACACATTGGCTCCTTCTCATCTTCATCTGAGTGAACTTCCCTATGGATGGAATAATGGTAGAGAAATTCTGATGAATAGTGTGCAAAAGAAATATAGGTGAAAAAAAGACTGAGGTTGAAGTGAAAAGCACTGCTCTAGATTTGGTCATGCAGTGGAAAACTCATCATGAGCCTTCAGATTGGAGGACACAGAGACCCCAGTCCTCTGTGTGGGCACATCTTTGATGGTGTATACAGAACAGAAACTCAGATTTGCATTGCCTGATAGCTATGCAATTTGTGGGGCCCACTTTAAGAAAAGTGATATGATACACAAACAAAATTAGGTAATAAACAATGATTTTGTGCAGTGATAATTCTAATCACAAGATTTCTAAAGCTTATAAACAGCATAAACAAAGATATATAGAAATAAAATAACTAAAACTATTATGTAACTCTCTGTCAGCCTCTGTAATCCTGTTACTCCCCTCCATTTTTTGGCTGCATACTCTTTTATCATCTGTCCAGCTGACAAAAATGAAACAAAAAAGAAAGGTAACAGTTATCAAAATGTTACTTTGAATTTCCCATTACAATAGGCCTTCCTCGTTTTATTCATTGCTTAGTTAACCACATACTTACAGACAAAATGTTGAGGTGTCATATGTGAGACAAAGCAAGGAGACAGAAATTTGATAAAAAGCCAAATTTAAAAGAGAAAAAAAATGCTTGATGTTAATTTGGACATCATTTAGGTATTAAGTCTTGGACTTTATCATCTAACCATAGACATATAAATATAGAAGCATCTTTGCTATACAGAACTATTTTATTTTATTTATTTCATTTTATTTTACAATGTTGACTGTGGTAAATCCTTAAGGAATGCTTAAAAATAATGTTTTAACAAAGTTAAAAATAGAATAAAAACTCACACAATGCACATCAAATTCCTTTGACTGTCAGACTTGATTCTGATATTCACTCATTAAGGTTCACCCATTAATATTTGACCACTAAAATATTTTCACATTTTCTCTTTTGTGGGTAAAAACACACTACAGGCCAGTCTATAAGTAACAGGCAGTAGATTGGCAGAGTAAACATGAACTTTTAGAAATAATTGAATTGTGATCATTTAAATGAAGGTTAGAGTAATCCATTTTTATATATTTATTCAACATTCCAGTACAAATTCTTTATAATTAGACATTTTGATGTCAAGGGTGGATGAAATCTGTACTTCATTTTATCAACTAATTATTTGTATTTGCCTAATTACTATGTGAAAGAGGTGAGGTGATATTTGAACTGTAGTGTTTCTCCTATGAAAAGACATAATTTTGAATCATTAGTTATGTCATATTAATTTTTCCAACAATATCTACATTCTTCATCTAGATGTGGTTTTTCTGGCCTTGGAAGTTTTGTAGATATTTCACACTATTGCCAAACATCTAATCATCTCTAAGAGAGATTTAAAAAAAAAAAACTTAACAAGTAATCACAAATTTATTCAGCAAGATAGATTCATGTTACATGTTAAAAATTGTTCCCTTTATAACACATTTTATTTTTATATTTTCTCTATTTTTTACTTGATGTATAGTAGACACGGTATTATATTAGTTTTAAATGTCAACAGAAAGATCCAACACTTATGTACATTAGGAAATGATCACTACAATAGGTCTGGTTGCCATATGTCATCATACGAAGTTATTACAATATTATTTACTATCTACCCAATGCTTTACATATTTACATCCCCATCACTTATTTATTTTATTACATATTACCTGTTTTTATATCCCAACAGTAATATCACTCTGTTTAATTGATACTGTCAGCGTTAAGTTATGATATTTTTCAAAAATTGTCACCCTGAGCAAAATGAATGTTGCTACGAGTTTATTGGAGGGCGAATGACTTGATTTAAGAAAATGTCATCTACATGAATGACATTTTTTGACATATCTGACTTCATAATTGCCTCCACAAATATCATCCAATTAGATCATATCATTTCAATAGATGCCATATTATCCTCTTTTCAAAATCCAGTATGTTTGAACTCATGCATGTATGCATGTGTGTATGCGTGTGTGTGCCTTTGTGTATTTATATCCTTCCATATAAATAGTTTTGTGAATTACCTACGAGTAGTGTAGGCAAGGAAAGCTTCTCCCTCTTCCCTTCAAAGTCTTCCAGCTGGACTAAGAATTAAATTTACATGAGACAGATTAACAGGAAGGAAAAAAAAAACAATTTTATTTTGTGCACACAGAGGCCCAATAATGAAATTGAGACCCAAATAAATGACTAAGACAGGCAGTTTTTATATTTTTTAGACAGAGACAGTAAATTTGTGAAAAAAAATGACAGGATAAAGAAAACAGATGTTTGGGGGCTTTAGTAATGAATTCTATGCACAATTTGGGCCAAGGTAGTAGATTAGTAGGAATGTAACAAGGTTGCTTATACAGCCTTCTTGGCTCTAAATTTCTTATCTCTGCTACTATGGATGCCTTTTTACTTCTTACTACAGGGAAGATATCTTTTATGTGGGAGTTTATTTACTGCTTTTCAAAGGAGGTTCTTAGTGTCCTTCCACTGGCTGTTTCCCAAGTAGCTTCAATTCGAAATAATCAATAGGTCACTGAGGTGCATTTTGTGGGGCCTCCCATTGGCCCACATGATAGACACTCATCGTCCTGGAATATGAAGGTAACAAGATTTATTCTCTTTGTGTGATCCACCAAGTGTTACTAGGCAGTTTAATAATCTGAGCAAATCACTAGGGAATAGTTGGAATAATTTACACATTAGATTCTCGAGAGAGCAGAACTGAGTTCTCCAATCTCTGAGCCTCAGAATCTTGATTAAGTAGTGCGACTGTAGAGCAAGATTGCTCTGATCAAGATTCAGGAGCAAGAAAGCATATTGAAATCTCCAAACTAAAATTGCCTTGAGGTAAGGAAGAGTATTGTGTGACATCTCATGACTCACACAAAGAACATTTGACAAGGTCTTGTGCTGAAATAACTTGAATTAAGGTTGAAAACCCAACTGTACCTACATAACCCAAGAGATGGTATTTTGGATAACAACCAATTAATTAGAAACCATACATATATATCCAATTGTGTGTGCTTTTAGCAATTGGGACATGGGACATCATTACTGAATACTGAATATATCCATGAAATAATTTACATGTAGCAGGTGTAACCAGCAACTTTTGTCGCCTCTCTCCTTTTTGAACAAAACAGGGCTGATAATATTTATAAAGTAGGAATTTAACTGAAATACGTGTTAGGTAAGTAGATATATACATAGATGATACATAGATAATTTCATAGGGCTGATGGAACAAATTACCATTAACTGGGAGGATTAAAAATAATAGAAAGTTACCATCTTACCTCTCAGGAGTCTAGAATTCTGAGATCAGAAGTTTAGCAGCATTGGTTCTTTGGAGGGCTATGAGGAAAAATTTGTTCCATACCTTTCTCCTAGCTTTTGGTGGTTTACCAATGACCTTTTGTGTTCCTTGACTTGTAGACAGTGTCACTCAAATCTACCTTTCTATGGTGTTCTCCCTGTATCTCTTCATGCAGTCTCTTGTCTCTGCATGTCAGCCTCTGTCCATGTTTCTCCATTTTTAATAAGGCCCAGTTACGTTGGATTAGGGCCAACCCTAATAACTTCATTTTAACTTATTACCTCTGTAAAGATCTCAGTTCAAAAGGTTACATTCTGAGGAAATGGGGTGTGCGTTGGTGGGGGACAGTTTAGTACTTCAACATATCTTGTTTGAGGGCCCAAATTCAACTAATAACAGGTAGGTAGATGGATAGATAGATAGGTAAATAATATTAAAGGAGACATGTAAACTTATTTATTTTATATATTATTATCTATTTTAAGTTTTTATTTAAATTCCTGTTATTTAACATACAGTGTAATATTGGTTTCAGGTGTATAGTTTAACAATTCAACACTTCCATATAGTGCCCCAGACTTCTCACAGGTGCTCTCCTGAATCCCCATCACCCATTTAACCCATCTTCCCCCACCTCTCCTCTGATAACCATCAGTTTGTTCTCCATAGTTAAGACTGTGTTTCTTGGTTTGCCTCTTTCTTTTTTTCTCCCCTATGATCATATGTTTTGCTTCTTAAATTCCACATTTGAGAGAAATCATGTGATATTTGTCTTTCGCTGACTGACTTATTTTGCTTGGCATACTATTTTCAAACGGTGGTAGGGTCAACCTCATCAACTATGTATTTAATCAGCATATTAGGCCTCACAATAAAAGGGGAAACTTAAAACTGTTCCTTAATATATGCAATATTTTTTTTTCACATTTGATAAATTAAAATAACAAACCATAGTGTCCATGATGTTACAGCTAGAGGAAGAAGGCATAGAAGGCAATTTCTGGAATTGCTTCAATGTATTAAACCAAATGATAAAAATTAATAGTAACTTAAGTTTATAGTAACTTAAATCCACTGGATTATAAAATCTTATGAGAATGCATATCATTGAGGTTCTGTGAAGAAACGTTGTAAATGTAAAAAATAAGAAATTATGACCATTCTCAAGAAAAATAAGATATTTGATGGAAGTCTTAGAATGGGTGCTGAGGTGTTTGCAAATTATTGCATAACTCATCAAACCTAATGGGAGATTTAGAGGGGAAACAATTTTAGAAAGGCAAGCCTATAAGTTAGATCTATGATTATAGAATAATAATCAGAGAAAAAGAATAAGCTCAAAGTGCTTTTAGATGATGTCTCTTTCCAAGGAGAAATTACAATGGAGTTGATGATACTCACAGGTTTCGGTCATTGATTACAAGTGGGAAGTGGAGAGGGAACATGAAATAAAAATGAGGGCCCACTGTAACTCAAACCTTAGTTCTTGAGTGACTGGGTTTTGTTTCCTTGTGAAGAATATGAAGTTAAAACAAAAATTCTTGAATCCAAAAAATTTTGTTTCTAAGATTCTGTTGAGAGCTGATGTATGTTTTTCCTTCCTTCCTTCCTTCCTTCCTTCCTTCCTTCCTTCCTTCCTTCCTTCCTTCCTTCCTTCTCCTCCTTCTCTTCTCCTCCTTTTCATCTGCCTCCTTCATGTTCTTCTGGAGAAGCAAGGGAATTTAGTTTAGGTATGGAGGGTCGTTTTGACTTTTACTTATTTTGCATTTTGATTTTTTTCTGAAAGTTTTATTTTATTAAAAAAATCTACTTTCAAACAAATTTTCTCTTCAAAACATTATATGTTTGGAAAACTCTCCAGGATAACTTTTGCTATCCTTTCCTCAGATTAGCAAATCCTCTTTTAGTACTTTTAATCCACAGATGAAAGAGGAAGGAAAATTAAATTCAAATGCATGACATAAATTTTAAGTCCTAATCAAAGTCATATAAAGAATTCTAACAGTCATTATTTTGTAAAGAAAATTTTCTATATTTTTAAAGCAGTGTTTTGACATTTTAACATTTAATCACTGTTGAAAACATTAAAAGTATACAGGTTTTTGTAAATCCATCCAGCTTTAAATTTTTAAAATCAGTAGTGTGGTGCCAAATATTAACCATTTAATTCATTATTGTAAGGTCACCACTTTTAAATTACTCTTCATTGTCTTTTATATCAATATCTGTTTTTCTCATTAACTTTATTTTGTGTTTGAGTCCTCTCTCAAGTATTTTCTGTGACTTCCATCTTAAGATAGACTTTGAATTCTTACATATCTACAAAAAATGTTTTTTTTTCCTTCTTGAGAAGGTGAAATATCTGTTAAAAACTTATGCCATCTTAACTTGATGTTTGATTTCTGGGTAGAGAAGTCTTTTCATATATTCTTCTAGCTCTCAGTGTTAGAGATGAGAAGTTTTATACATTTGAATATTTTACTTTCTCAGTAACTTATCTGTCAAGAAACTTAAAGAGATATCCTTTCCTTTTCTTTTAATACTTAGAATTCAGAAATTTATATATATATATATATATATATATATATATATATATATATATATATAATCTGTTTTTCCTCAAGCTTGCCCGTATCTCAATGAATGTTTATAATTTTTTGACTCAAATGTTTTTTTTTTCAAATGAAGGGTAACTTTATTATTTATTAAATGCTCTCTATCCTATACTTGTTTCTAATTATTTTTGAAACTATTATTATATGAGTCATAGGTCATCTAGTTTTGTTTCAGTTACTGTATAATGGAATGATTTATGAAAACAAATATCTTTATTGCATGAAACAAATTATTAACAGTAGAGTAATGCATATATTGCCCTATAAGTAATTTTAAAAATTTTATCCCTATATTTACAAAGATAACATCTAGAAGGTAGAAGAGTTCTATTTTCT
Source organism: Nyctereutes procyonoides (assembly GCF_905146905.1). NCBI lineage: Eukaryota > Metazoa > Chordata > Mammalia > Carnivora > Canidae > Nyctereutes > Nyctereutes procyonoides. The sequence continues at coordinate 8,222,358 of NW_026575046.1, forward strand.
TGACAATTTGTATTGTCTATTATTTCCCTTAGTGGAGATGTCATTCTGTAAACACTACAAGTAATAAGTACAATGTATTCACTATTATAACTGACACATCATGACCTCTTTACTTGTGACCATGAGTGACTTTTCATAACGTGAAGCATCATGTTCTTAAGGTTATCAATGTGTGAGCTAATCTTTACTATGAATTAATCAACATGTTTTTTTTTTTATCATCAGGACTGGGGAATCAAATATTTTAAGGAGTTCAAAATTAATGGTACATACAGAGAAGTGAAAACTAATTTTACAGCACTGAGTTATGCGTTTCCTAAAACACATTTAAATGGAAAACTAACAAATTAATAAGTCAGTAAGCAGAAATATAAAATTGACTTTAATGTATTGTTTAATAGTATTGAATAACCAGATGAGAAAATTTTTTTCATTAATACAAATCTAGTTCTATCCTCAGCAATTATGATTCAATAAACTGAATGGACTTGAGATGTTTTGATGTTTTGACGCTTCTCTGGGAAAATATGAAGTATCTAAAGAGTATTTTTTGAGGGAAAAAAACTAAAACTAAAATATATATATATATAACGGCCCCTTTATTTGGGTAGATTATTTCTACTTCTTCACATCGCACAAACTTATTTTGTTTCCAGACATTTCCTTGAATTTTTAAGCATATATGACTCATAATATGTGCCATAAACTCATTTTGCTATTTATGAAGTAGAAACTTCTTAGGAAAGGCTGCAGAGTACATAGGATCAATAAAAGATTATGAGAATCTTTTGAGCCAGAAAATAGTTCAGAGAGCACACAGCAATATTAATTAACACTAAAAGGAAATAAAAGTTTAGATGAATGTTTTAATTTAGTTTAAATGTAAAAATTTGCAAATGTAGAGAAAAGATGGGGGAAGAGAGGCTATAACGTGATACAATCTGCTAGAAACTGTTTAACTTGAACTGGGTTTATTACATTGGAGGACCTGAACTGATAGTTTTATTTACTTTTATTAAAGATGCTTCAAAATGCTTTACTTTTTATTAACCGTAAGTTACAATACAATTTCCTATATGCATGAAACTTTACCTCATAGTAAAGGGATGTTAAAAATCTTATTGACCCACTTAGTGAAACATCACTTATTCTACAGGGATTCAGTCACTATTACCTTTCAGGGAATCTTTTTGTTTGTTTGTTTGTGGGTTTTTTTGTTTGTTTTGTTTTTGCAAGCTCCAAGCCGAGTGTGGAGTCCAACACAGGGCTTGAATTCATGACCCTGAAATGGAGACCTGAGCTGAGATGATCAAGAGTCAGATGCTTAACTGACTAACCACCTACATGCCCCTTACTGTTGTGTTCTTGTTGTTGTTTGGTTTATAAAAACCACCATATACAGAAAGTAAATTAAAACAACTACATTTCCACACACATGTATTTGACCCTCCTCATCTTTCAATGCCTACTCCTATTAAGATGTAAAATCAAGTTCAGATGTTCAGATGAGAAATTAAGTTAACAGCCCCAGACTCACGGAGAATTAAGCTTTAGCACAAAATTTTAACATAGGTATATTTGACCTGAAAAATCTATTGTCTAATCTATAATTTGATATCTAAAATGATAGCTATCATGTATTGAGGACTCGGTGCATAACTGTAAAGGAATCATGAAAGAGAGTTAAAGAAACTAAAGTTTAGAAATGTTAAATATCTTGCCCAAGGTGAACCTGCCTGGGCAGAGTACAGCTCCACTGCTGTGCCCGTATGCAACTGCAGTCAACTGTTAACCATTCTCCTGCCAGCCAGCATCAAGTTCATTCTTAGACACATTTTTCAGATCAAATTTACCAGAAAAATGGCCATCACTGGCCTCAAAAAGAAGAGTCCCTCATTTTGCTAGGAAAACTGAAATAATTATAAACACAGTCATTAAACTGAATTATTTCTCTCCTTGACCTAGAGGCAAGTATGCATGCAAATTGAATCCAGGAATACAAGATGAATTAAATTTACATACAACAATGTCATATATGATTTATATGACTACAGCACATAATGTATAACATGTTGTATATGTATGTTGTGTGACTTATAATATCTATATGTAACATAACTTTAATTGCCAACATTTAAATTACCTGCCTATTCTAACTTGTACCAGAAGCCAGAGGTGGAAATGAGTGAAATTGAAAGAATAGCACTGAAGTTTAAACACTTTTTGAAATATAAAAGTAAAAAAGAGAAAAGGAATGGAAGAGGAACCAATGATGCGACAAATGCTGCATTAGATATTTATATTCTTTAATTTCTCTAATTCTAAACATCCATCCTACCAAAAAAAAAAAAATGAAGCATCTCAGAGTGGTTAGGAGATAAGATGACTCACTTAGGTCTGATATCACCCACAGGTCACACTTTTCCTGATTTCCCCATACTACAAATCTCCATAAGAGGATGACACAAAATAAAATATTATTTATCCATTGTTTCACATTAGGAGCCTCAGTATTAGTAATACCTAAGCTCAAGATGAGAAAAACCTGTAAATCTATAAGTTCATCATTACACTAATTTAATAGAAATCCCCTCTTAAAGGTGTTATCCAAGCTCAGTATATTTATTTCCAAGAAAAGAGATTTCATTACTCACAGAAGGAACACACTTGTTAGATATTTCATTTACTCTTAATATTTTGCATATAAATGTGAATTTTACCCCCCAACAAGTGTCATCCATTTTATTTTTTAGCAACAGAAATGTTCTCCAGCAATAGTCTTTATGGTATATAAAAGGTATTTAGAGTAACTGGAAAGTAACTGTCAATCTAGAGTTGTATCCTCATCTTTTTGAATTAAGCAAAGTCAAATCATTTGCCCCCCCCCCAAAAAAAAGCATAAAGATGTTTTATTGTAGGCAGACTTCACTAATGAAATTCTCAAGGCAGTATTTTTGAAAAGAGAAATATTATGCCATTAAAAAGTTCTGTGATGTAAAAGTTGATAAAAATGATAAATATGTACATAAATCTAAGCAAACTTGGACTACATAAAGGTAATCATGATAAATTTCATGTGAAGAATTAATAAAATACTGAGTGGTCTTAACATAGATGACAAAAGAGGATTGATCAAGGTTAAAGAATTTTCTGGTTTTTTTTTCACTAAAATTGATGCATTATACATAAATTTTTCTAAAACTCTTAATATAAATACTAAAAGAATAAAAGTTTACTTCAAAACAGTAGAGGGAAAATAGTGCAATAAAATACATTTTAACAAATAAAAATGACATAAATTTAAAAGTAGACATAAACAGGGGTGCCTGGGTGGCTCAGTGGATTGAGAGGTCAACTCACGATTGCAGCTCAGGTCATGATCTTGGGGTCCAGGAATCAAGCCCCTGTTGGATTCCTTGCTTAGAGAGGAGTCTGCTTGAGGATTCTTTTCTCCTTCTCGCACTGCCCGTCTCCCCTCTCATGCTCTCTTTCTCCTTCTAGAATAAACTTTTTTTTTAAGTTGACATAGACCATAGATTAGATGAAACAATTATATATAATATTAAAAAATTCTAAAAACACAAGAATACAGAAATTTTGGCTGCCTAGTGGCTCAGCCAGTTAAGCATCTGCCTTTGGCTCAGGTCATGATCCCAGGGTCCTGGGGTCAAGTCCTGCATCAGGCTTCTTGCAGGGAGCCTGCTTCTCCCTCTGTCTATGTCTCTGCCTCTCTCTGTGTGTCTCTCATGAATAAATAAAATCTTTAAAATATCTGGTACTATTCTTATTAATAATGTGTCTATTAAAATAAAAAAACTATGCATTTACATCAGTTATTTATACTGTAATAATGCTGCATAACAAACCATCCCAAACTCCATAACTTAAACACAATTATTTTAGAACAAACAAAACTACAAATTAGCGATTCAGGTAGGTTAGTTATTCTGGTCTTGTCTGGCCTCCATTGCATTTCTGAGAATAGACATGTGTTGGCTGGCTGTTAGTTGGGGTTACTTGGCTCTCTTTCAGATGTCTCCTACATCACTGCAACACATTCCTGGGGGCATGTTTTCATGGTGAAGGCAGAGGTCCAAAGGCAAGAAAGCCCAGTTGTGAAAGTCTTTCAAGCCTCTGTTTACATCCTGCTTTCCAACACTGCCCTGGTCTACACCCAGTCCACTGGCTGAATTGAGAATCAATCTGTGAGGAAATAAGCTACATCTCTTTATTGAAATAAATTTGTAAGTCATACCTCAAAGGGCATGGATATAAAAGAAAGTAAAGTATTGGAGACCTTAGTACTACCATAGTCCTTTGTGCAGTTATTCTTATATAGGAGTTTTTCCTACAAATATGTCACATGTGTGACGTGACCTAGGTATAATAATATTTAGTAAAATATTCTTCAAAGCAGGGCACCATGATAAATCCAGTGCGAAGAATATTAAACATGTATCAGTAAGGGATGCATCAAGTAACTGCAAAATTCTGAATGGATATTTTGTAGCTACTGAAAATTATTTATGGGAAAAATACTTTTAAGCAAAAAAGAAAAATGCAAATAGGTACTATATGCTACCATTTTTTTAAATAAATTAAATATGCTTTGATGCCTTAAAAAAAGCAGTAATTAAGTGTTAAAAATGTTGACATTTGAGTGGAAAATAGGACTAAAAAGCAACTAAAAGATTCTGGACTAAAGTGTTCATAATCTTATTATGTACAATATACCTTTCAATCTTTTTGAAATCCTGTCCCATAGGCACATATTACTTCTTTTATTTATTACCTATTTGTTCACATAGCATTTTGTGAATATTTTCATGTGTCACATCAATTGAGAGGGCAAATATATAATAATTCCAAGGAGGCAAAGTATTCCCAATATATTTTCCAGTCTTCAAATTATTTAGTCTGAATTAAGATAAATTGTACGATGTTGAATAGAAAAATTACTCAAAATATGTAAATTCCATTTAATTTATATGAATTGCCAACAGTTGTGTGTGTCTAACACTTGTATTAATGAATATGGCTTGTGTACCTTCTCAATTACTAATTTAGGTGATTTTTACTGTATTTAGTTTCGCTTATAAAATGGCAATTCTTCTTAAAGAAAGAGCCAATGATTTTTCCTCTCTCCTCTAAGTTGTTGTGGGAACAAGAAGCAATTAAATAGTAGAAGTGCAATGAGATTCAGAGAGAACTGCCACAAATGTATAGGGCTTAATGCCATTTCATTGTAAGCAAAATTTGTATTTGGGAAGGTTATCTATCTCCATTCCTGGTGAAAAAAAAATAAATGGGATAAACAGTATCTACAAGCAGTGGTAGTTTAAATATTGCTAGTTCTTATTTGTATTTGACACTATAAGTTGTGAATCATTCTGACTGCTCAGTGTTTGACATTAGTAAATACATACAGAATTTCTTAAATTCTTCTTCATAAATATGGCTTTTTAAAATCTGCTTAAAACAATGATAATAAAGGGATAGGTGATACATTTTTTATTCCTTTATGGTTTGGTCAATGTATGTGAAATATTTTATATTTTAATATACAAACAATAAAATTTAGTCAGAATGAATTACATTAGAGATATTTTAGGCTGGTCTCCTGCTGTTTGTAAGACAGATGGCAACATCTCTAAAGTTATAAATTTAAATTATATTGTATGTGCCACTGGGTATTCATATGCATAATTTCAGATATTTGACTACTTATTTTTCATAAATATGTAAATATTTTGTTTCATCTTTTGGGACAAAATCAGTGTATTACATCCAAATAATAATCCAAAGGGAACAAATATCTATTGAACTTGGTTCCAGAATTTATAATGAATATAGTTTGCCAACGTAAATGACTTTCAGGATCTGACTTTTCAAAGTGAATATCACACTGCAAAGAGAAATGATGATAACTGGCATTAGAAGTTAAAGACATTGCATATTGGCTTGAAAATGGAAAAATCAAAATAAGAAAAATTTAGGGAAAAGAAGTAAGGCAATGAAATAAAAGAAAACCTTAAAATTAAAGATAGGATGAGAAAAACTGTACTGCCTTCCAAATTAAGTATTTATTTATCATTTTTTTCTTAAGAATTTAATTTTAAAAAGTCATATATTAGTTAAAGCTGCAACTGCAATTGACCTTTTTTAACATCACTTAATTTTTATGGAAGAGGAGTTTACAGGTAGCTAAAAATCAAAGATTCTGTGAGAAGCTAATGATGGACTACTTGCTGTGCATCTATATGTGTTCCTATAAATCAATGGTATTGTAGAATTTCTGAGTTCAACAAAACTTGACCTTTAGTGAACTTTATCTAGCGTTATGTACACAATGTCCTCACATTCCTACCCGGATGACAATAAGTATTATCAGATCTTAATGAAAATCAAATTTCTCTATATTCAGTAATTAGCTAGTAAAACTAATTAGTTGAGGACCTACAAAACTAGTGTTAAAGGTGATTAAGCCAAGTTAATGATTACAAAAATAATTATACTTTCACAGTGAACCTCAGAATTATAATTGGACTGTCTATTCCAGTTAATTAGATAATTAGCACACCAAGATTGTTGAAAAACTTTGAGCAGTTGGAAAAGTGCATTCTTTAGAAATCTCACATTTCGATGTGCTCTTTAGGATGAGTTGATACCACAAAACTTCCAAAGTTAAGAGTGGAAACTGTAATTTTCATTTTCACAATAATTAGTAGTTATCCAATTAATGTTATTGCTATTAGTTTCTTTCCCTTCCAAACGAAATTTGATCAAAAGAGCAATAAACTTCAACCAAAAGTATGAACTAGCATTAGGTAAATTTATTGGTTGATTGCCTCTAACTAACAATGGAATAAAATGCGATTATATTTTATGCAATTCTTTAAGTGTTCCAGATATAAAATGGAACATTTATACAAAACAGTTCAATTATCATATCTACTGAAAGGTATTTTATTCCAATCAGTTTTTGACTGATTGTTTTGACAACTCTTTTTATTTCAAGTCCCTACATGGAATCATTGTCATATATAGGATCATTTTCATGTTGCTACTTTACAAGGCTGAAACATATAAACCTTATCAAATCACTATTATCTGGATTGATTTAGGTTCAGAGTGTGAAATAACACACTAGGGATAGCTTGATTCATTTTTTGGGGGTGAATCACACACACATACAAATAATTAAGAATAAAACCTTTGCTCTCAAAAGAATTATCTTTTTGAATTATAATTACTTGTTCACAAGTTATAGTCAAAAGCATAAGACGCTTGTTTACAAGTTATCTTACATGATAGATGGATGATATTAAACAATAGAATCAAAATCAAGGATATATTTCTTATATTCACAGTATTCTGTTATAATATTAGTACATAAAATTAAGTCAGTATATATTTGTTAAATAAAAGCTCTCAGCTTAGAGGAAAATCAGCATTTTGTCCCAATTAGAATCCTGTAAGTTTGATTTTTAAATATTATTCACAGTTAATAACCTAAGAAGGGACTAATATATTTCATAAATACCTGTTTACAGATTTTCATATCCAGCGGGGTGGTAATTTATAACAGGGAACATATTTAAAATTTAGCACTGTGAAACACCTAGCTGCCTCCAATGGTTAAGCATCCAATTTGATTTCGACTCAGGTCATGATCTCAGGGTCATGAGATCAAAGCCTGCATTGGGCTTTGCACTGAGAGTGGTGTCTGCTTACAATTATCTCTTTCCTCTCCCTCTGCTCCTTTCCCCATTCCCTCTTTCTCTCTCTCTTTATTTTTTTTAAATCAAAGTAAAAAAAAGCAAAATCTTTCTGAAGAGGTAACACATTAATATAAATTAAAATAAAAATATACTGATAACTGAAAATCAAGAAATAACACATACAAAATCGGTACGCTTCATACGTATTCCCATATTATAATTAATCTCTTAATTGTCATTGTCTCCAATACTATGTCACTGATATTTTATGAATAAAGTCTTTTTTTCTCAGTATTCTTTTAATTTGGTGGAATCTAATTCAGAGTTGAATTTTGTGATTAATACATTAAAATATTGAACTTTCAACTGAATCTTGTATTTGGGCCATTATTCAATTCAATTGATAAAATGTTCCAAACCACTTCTAATTGACCTTAGGACAGCTCTCTCTTCCCTCTCTCCATGTTTTTCTCTGCCTCTTCAAATACACCAATGCTGATTTTTTTCCTTTATTGAAATGTTTATTCTAACTGTCCCATAACTACATGAGTTTTAAGTGGGTATTCTCTTATAAACACAAGACCAAAAGCTAAACCCCACCTAGACCTCAGGGTTTCTGCACACTCTTTACTACTTCTGTTTGGGTTTGAGGAAGAGTAACTAGACTTCAGTACAAAACAATTAAGAGAAGGGAGACGACTTCACTCTTCTGTTCTTTATTCACATTTAATGAAAGCTGATGAAGAGAGGTCTGGGAAAGCATTGCTTTGGGTCAGGTATAAATTTGTTGGTCTAGAACTCGACGTTGGACACCATGTTTACTTCCCTTATTTAGTTTTCAGTGTGTCTGTTCATTCTCCCTAGAGGGTTTTCTTTTGGGATTTATACTTTTCCCCCTGGATTGAAATAGATCTTAACCACATACTTGGATTCTAATTTATTTCCATTTATTTCTTCTGTGTCCCTTCAAAGGACTGAGTCTTTTTCTTGAACTAAAAACTTTACTCATTTGAAATTAATATAATGATCCAAATGGTCTCCAGTAAACTTTCAGCATTCTGTAATCCCCAGGATCAGACTGCTTAGATATCAAGTACTGCTGAGCATTATGGATTTGAATTTACTTCAGCATCCTGGACTTGACAACTTAGTATTGAGTACCTCCAGGGAAGACTTATCCCATCTTTCAGTAGGGAATCCTGTATTCAGTCCATCCATTTAACCTAGGCTTTTTTTCCATAATCCCAGCCACTTTATTTTGATAATATAATATTGACATATAAATCTGCCCCTAAGAGATAATGCTCTGTTTTGTACCCTCTAACATCTCCACTATCACACATTGTTATGGAAAGTTCTATTAATAGCAAAGTCATGTGAAAGAAGAAGTCTAAAAACGTCTAAAAAAAGAACTCTTATGGGAAAACTGACATCACACATTTAAAATAACAGCTACCTTTTCTAATTTGTAATTATTGAATTTCTTGAATAGTTTGGTGATTAAAGTAGGAAATTAGTAAGCATCTACTTATCTTGACTAATTTTTTTAAAAGATTTTTTTATTTGAGAGTGTGTGTGCACACATGCAGGAGTCAGGGGAGGGGCAGAGGGCAACAGTCTTCAAGCAGATTCCCTGCTAAGCATGGAACCTGACACAGGGCTCAATTTTTATGACCCATGAGATCATGACCTGAACTGAAAACAAGAGTCAGATGCCTGACTGACTGAGCCACCCAGACTCCCCTATCATCATTAATTTTTGACTTACATATATTTTTATGACTAGATATTCTGGGGCTTATATGTTGTGCAGGACTATCTATTATTAACTAAACATTAGATACTTTTCCTTCCATCATGGGAAACTTTATTTCCCCAAATCCATTTCTGCTATGGCCCAGGGTTAGAACATCCATCCAAGACCAAGTTTTCCAATTATTAGGAACTGCGACAGTCAAGTGCTAGGGGAATATAACATATAGAATTCATGATTATCTGCCCCCATGATTCTATAGGCTTTCAATTTTAATTTTTTTCTCTTTCCTTTTTCAACCAATTTCTCATTTTATCAACCCTTTTTAAAAATCTTTAATTTTCAATTTTGCAGTTACATTATACCCTTTTGTTGTATTTTTTAAAATAATTTATTTATTTATTCATGAGAGATCCAGAGAGAAAGATGCAGGAACACAGGGAGAGGGAGAAGCAGGCTCCATGCACGGAGCCCGATGTGGGACTCGATCCCGGGACTCCAGGATCATACCCTGGGCCAAAGGCAAGCGCTACACCGCTGAGCCACCCAGGCTGCCCCCTTTTGTTGTATTTAATTTTACTTTTTACAATATATATTTTTATTTCTTTACAAATTTAGGATGCAGTCTCTCCTAACAGACCAAAATACACCCAGAATCTAGTAGTAGCTCTGCTTTCTTCATCTGTCTGATCATGTTCATTTTTTTTCCTTTTTCTTCTTTTTTTCTGTTTTGTTAGTCTTTTTTATTTTCATCTTTATAGTTACATTCTACCTTTTCAATGTATTTATTTTTGTATATGTATGTTTTTCTTTCTTTACAATTTGGGATGCAGTTTCTTCTAACAAACAGACCAAATACATCAGAATATAGTGCATTGCTCTGTTCTGTTCATCTGTCTGTTTACATTCCTTCTCTTCTTTTTTGTCTTTTAATTTTCATTTTTAGAGTTATATTCTATCCTTTCATTATATTTAGGTCTTTTTACATATATAAGTTTTTCTTTTGTTACAATTTTGAGATCCAGTTTTCTAACAAATGGACCAAAACACATACAAGATCCACTGTACTGCTCTTTAAATCGTTTTTCAGTTTTGGGTCTTTTCTGATTTGTTTAGTGTATATTTCTCTGGGGTCATTTTTGTCATTTTGGTATTTTGTTCTATCATTCATCTATTCCTCCTGGACAGAATGACAAGATGGAAAAACTCACCTCAAAAAATAGAACAAGAGGCAGTACTGACTGACATGGACCTAATCAGTATGTACATAAATTCAGAGTAACTATAAAGATACTAGCTGGGCTTGAAAAAAGCATAGAAGACACTAGAGAATCCCTTTCTGGAGAAATAAAGAACTAAAATCTAATCAAGTCAAAATTAAAAAGGCTATTAAAGAGTTACAATAAAAAATGGAGCCTCTAACTGTGAGGGTAAATGAGGCAGAAGAGAGAATTAGTGATATAGAAGACAAAATGATGGAGAATAAAGAGGCTGAGAAAAAGAGAGATAAACAACTATTGGATCACAAGGGGAGAAGTCAAGAGATAAGTGATACAATAAAGTGAATCAACGTTAGAATAACAGGGATCCCAAGAGAAGAGGAAAGAAAGACAAAGGAGAGCAGAATGTATATTGGAACAAGTTATAGTTGAGAACTTCCCTGCTCTGAGGAATGAACCAGGGATTCAGGTCCAAGAGGCACAAAGAACCACCCTGAAAATCAATGAAAATAGGTCGACATCTCAACATATAATCATGAAACTTGAAAATCTCAGAGAAAAAACAAAAATCCTGAAAGCAGCTCGCAATAAGAGATCTGCAATCTACAATGATAGAAATATTAGACTGGCAGCAGACCTATCCATAGAGACCTGGCAGGCCAGAAAGGACTGGCTTGGTATATTGAGGGTGCTAAATGAGAAAAATATACAGCCATTAATACTTTACTCAAGTAGTATGTCATTCAAAAATAGGAGAGATTAAAAAATAACTTCCAGGACAAACAGAAACTAACAGAACTTGTGATCACCAAACCACCCCTATAAAAAATATAAAAAGTGATCCTTTATGGAAAGGAGACCAAAAGTAACATAGGCCAGAAAGGAATAAAGACAATATACAGAAATAGTGACTTTACAGGTAATACAATGGCACTAAATTAATATATTTCAATAGTTACTCTGAATGTAAATGGGCTAAATGCCCCAATTGAAAGACACAAAATATCAGATTGGATTAAAAAAAGCAAGAGCCATCGATATGCCATCTGCAAGAGACTCATTTTAGACCCAAAGACACCTCCAGATTGAAAGTGAGGTAGGTCATGGCAAACCATTTATCATGCTAATGGACATCAAAAGAAAGCTGGGGTAGCAATCGTTATCAAACAAATTAGATTTTAAACCAAAGAGTGTAATAAGAGGTGAGGAAGGACACTATATCATTATTAAAGTGTCTATCCAACAGAAGATCTAACAATTGTAAATACTTATGTCCCTAACATGGGAGCAACCGATTAACAACAAAATAAAGAAACACATCAATTATAATACAATAATAGTAGGAGACTTTAAAACACCACTCACTACAATGAACAGATCATCTAAGCAGAAGATTGACAAGGAAACAAGGGCTTTGAATTACACACCGGACCAGATGGTCTTCACAGACATATACAGAACATTTCACCCTAAGGCAACAGAATACACATTCTCAAGTGCACATGGAACATTCTCCAGAACAGATCACATACTGAGCACAAATCAGATCTCAACTGGTATCAAAGGTTTAGGATCATTCCCTGCACATTTTTGGGCCACAATGCTTTGAAACTGGAAAACAATCACAAAAGAAAATTTGGAAAGAACTCAAATACACGGAAGCTAAAGAGTATCCTACTAAAGAATTAAGGGGTCAACTAGAAAATTGAAGAAGGATTAAAAATTCATGGAAACAAATGAAAATTAAAACATGACTGTTCAAAATCTTTGGGATGCGGCGAAGGTGCTCCCAAGAGGAAAGTATGTAGCAATATAAGCCATTCTAATAAACAAGGAAGGTCTCAAATATGCAGCCTAATCTTACACCTAAAGGAGCTGGAGAAAGAACACCAAATAAAACCTAAACCCAGCAGGAGAAGAGAAATAATAAAGATTAGAGCCAAAATCAAGGAAATAGAGACCAAAAGAACAGTAGACTAGATCGACAAAACTAAGAGCTGGTTCTTTGAAAGAATTAATGATGGATAAACCTCTGCCCAGATTCATCAAAAAGAAAAGATAAAGGACCCAGATAAATAAAATCATGAGTGAAAGAGGAGAGATCACAACAAACACCAAAGAAATAAAAACAATTATAAGAACATATTGTGAGCAATTATATGCCAACAAATTAGGCAATCTGGAAGAAATAGAGGCATTATTAAAGATGTATAAGCTACCAAAACTGAAACAAAAAGAAATAGAAAATCTGAACAGACCCATAAACTGCAAGGAAATTGAAGATATCATCAAAAGTCTCCCAACAAACAAGAGCCCAGTGTTGGATGGGTTCCCAGGGGAAGTCTACCAAATATTTAAAGGAGAAGTAATACCTCTTCTTCTGAACCTGTTTTAAAATATAAAAATGAAAGTTCCCTACTCTTTCTATGAGGCAGCATTACCTTGGTCCCAAAATCAGACAAAGACACCACCAAAAAAGGAGAATTACAGACCAAAACCCTAATTAATATGGATCCAAAAATTTTCATCAAGATACTAGCCAATAGAATCCAACAGTACATTAAAAGTATTATTCATCACAACCAAGTGGGAATTATTTCTGGGCTTCAAGGGTTGTTCAACATCCACAAATCAATCAATGTGATATACTACATTAATAAAAGAAAGGACAAGAACAATATGATCCTCTCAATAGATGCAGAAAAAAAATTTGACAAAGTACAGCACCCTTTCTTGATTATAACTTTTCACAGTGTATGGAGCAGCCCAGGTGGCTCAGTGGTTTAGCGCTGCCTTCAGCTTAGGGCGTGATCCTGGAAACCCAGGGGAGTTCAGGCTCCCTGCTTGGAGCCTGCTTCTCCCTCTGCCTGTCTTTCTCTCTCTCTCTCTCTCTCTGTCTCTCGAATAAATAAAATCTAAAAAAAATAAAACAAAACTTTTCACAGTGTAAGGATAGAGGGACATGCCTCAATCTTATAAAAGGCATATACAAAAAGCTCACAGCAAGTACCATTCTCAATAGGGAAAACAGATCTTCTGCCCTAAAGTCAGGAACATGGCAGGCATGTCCACTATCACCACTACTATTCAACACAGTACTAATAGTCTGTAACCTCAGCAATCAGACAACGAATATAAGTAAAAGGCATCTAAATTGGCCAAGAAGTCAAACGCTCACTCTTTGCAAATGACATGATACTCTATATGGAAAACCCAGGACTCCACCCTAAAATTTCTAGAACTCATACAGAAATTCAGCACGGTGGCAGGATATGAAATCAATGCACAGAAATCAGTTGTATTTCTATACCCTAACAATGAGACAGAAGAAGGAGAAATTAAGGAGTCAATCCCATTTTAGATTGCACCCAAAACCATAGGACACCTAGAAATAAGCCTAACCAAAGAGGCAAAGGATCTATACTCAGAAAACTATAGAATGTTCATAAAAGACACAAAGAAATGGAAAAACATTTTCATGCTCATGGATTGGAAGAACAAATACTGTTAAAATGTCTATGATACCTGGAGAAAACTACATTTAATGTAATCCCTATCAAAACACCATCAACTTATTTCACAGAGTTGCAACAAATAATCCTAAAATTTTTATGGAATCAGAAAAGACCCTGGATAGCCAAAGGAATGTTGAAAAAGAAATGCAAAACTTATGACATCACACTTCCAGACCTCAAGCTCTATTACAAAGATATAATCATCAAGACAGTGTGGTACTGATACAAAAACAGACAGACAGATCAATAGAACACAATAGAGAATCCAAAAAATAGATCCTTAACTCTATGGTCAACTAATTTTCAACAAAGCAAGGAAGAATATCCAATGGAAAAAAGAAAGTCTCTTTAACAAATGGTGTTGGGAAAATCGGACAGCCACATGTAGGAATGAAATTAGACCATTTCCTCATACCATACACAAAAATAAACTGAAAATAGATGAAAGGCCCAAATGTGAGACAGGAATCCATCAAAATCCTAGAGAATACAGGCATCAACCTTTGTGACCTCGGCCACTACTTCTTACCAAACATGTCTCCAATGTAAGGGAAACAAAGGCAAAAATAAACTATTGGGACTTAATCAAGATGAAAAGCTTTTGCACAGGGACACCTGGGTGGCTCAGTGGTTGAGTGTCTGTTTTTGCTTTAGGGTGTGATCCCAGGGTTCTGGGATTAAGTTCTGCATTGGACTCCCCACCAGAAGCCTGCTTCTCCCTCTGCCTATATCTCTGCCTCTGTGTCTCTCATGAATAAATAAATAAAATCTTTTTAAAAAATAAAGCTTTTGCATAACAAAGAAACCAGTCAACAAAACAAAAAGACAACCGACAGAAAAGGAAAATATATTTGCAAATGTCTTATCAGATAAAGGGCTAGTATCCAAAATCTATAAATACTTATCAAACTCAACACCCAAGGAATAAATAATCCAATCAAGAAATGGACAGAAGACACACAGACATTTCTCCAAAGGAGACATACAAATGGGCAATAGGCACATGAGAAATGCTCATCATCACTCAGCATCAGGGAAATACAATCAAAACCACTTCACACCAGACAAAACAGCTAAAATGAACAAGCCAGGAAACAAGAGATGTTGGCGAGGATGTGGAGAAAGGGGAACCCTCTTATATTGTTGGTGGAAATGTGAGCTGGTACAGCCACTCTGAAAAACAGTATGGAGGTTCCTTTAAAAAGTTGAAAATAGAGCTATCCTATGACGCAGCAATTGCACTACTTGGTATTTTCCCCAAAGATACAGATGTAGTGATCTGAAGGGGCACCTCCACCCCAATGTTTTATAGTAGTAATGTCCACAATAGCCAAACTATGAAAAGAGCCCAGACGTCCATCAACAGATGAATGGGTTATATATATATATATATATATATATATATATATAATATTATTAATCACGTATTTTATATATGTATAATGTATGTATATAATATGTATATGCATACACAATGGAATGCTATTCAACCATCAGAAAATGTAATCTTGCCATTTGCAAAGACATGGATGGAGCTAGAGGGTATTGTGCTAAGCAAAATAAGTTAATCAGAGAAAGACGATTATCATAGGAACTCACTCATATGTGGAGTTTGAGAAGAAAAAAGAGGATCATAGGGGAAGGGAGGGAAAAATAAAACAAGACAAAATCAGAGAGGGAGACTTTTAATCATAGAAAAAAACAAGGTTGCTGGAGGGGAGGGGGAATGGTATGGTTAACTGGGTGATGGACGTTAAGGAGGGCACGTGATGTAATGAGCACTGGGTTTACATAAGCCCTATGAATCACTGACCCCTATGTCTGAAACTAATAATATGTTATATGTTATAATTGCATTTAAATAAAATTTAAAAAAGAAATAAAACAGACAAAAATCTCAAGCCTGAGAAGTTTACATTTAATAGGAATGCCTATTTAATTTCGTTTTAGCGTGGATCATAGAAATTTAAGAGGAACAGGGGGCACCTAGCTGGCACCAGCTGGCATGGTCTGATTCTTGATTTCAGTTCAGGAGGTGATCTCAGGGCTCCTTGCTCAGAATGGAGTCTATTGAGACTCTCTCTCCCTCTCCCTGCCCCTCCCACTCATGCTCTCACTCTCTCTCAAATAAATAAATAAATCTATAAAAACAAATTAAGAGAAACGGGAAATCCTAACATTCTGTGGTACCTCCTTATTGCTTGACTCCCCTCCTCTCCCCCGAAAATAATTGTGTTCATCCCATAGGCTTCTGCTACATACAGGAATGGTATTGATCATTAATTTTCTCCCAGAAACTGTTTAAATTTGATGTTTTAAAGTGTGTTTTATTATGCACATCCCAACATAAAAAATAATAGTAACAGGCACTTTAGCTTAAAACAATCTTAACATTTTTCAAAATTTGCTTCAAATTATTTTTAAAAATAAAATGTTAAGGTATACCTCCTTCTTGACCCTATTATTATGCCCCTTGACAGATCAAACACTCTGCAGTAGCTGGCACTAGCTCTCTCATGAATTATTTTATACATTTACTGTATCAAGACTCCCTGACAAAGTCATTTAGTAAAGTCACGCAAACATATGCACACACATGCGTACCCCCACATATATATAAGTAAAATTTATCCATATTGATACATGCAATGATTATTCATTTATTTAATTTATTTGTTTGAATACACCAAAATATATATCTACTATCTTATTTTATGAGAATTTTGGTTATTTCCTGATTGTCTCTATTACAATTAATGCTGGGATACATATTCTTAAATTGAATATCCTGGGAAACTGTGTCAAATATTTCCATAACGTATTTTCCAGAAGCAGGATTGATCTGTTTTATAACATGCAGACACTTCATTTTAATATAATTTATCAACGTTTTCCATGGAAACTTTTTCTTTTTTCAAACAATCTGTATTCAATTAGCAGTACAGGTGTATTTACTTTTCCCATACTTTTAGCAATAAATTTTCAAAAAATCTGTCAGCTCAAAGTAAAAAAAAATAATTGCCTAGATTACCAGTGAGATTGAGATCTTTTCATAATTTTATTGGACATTTGGTTCTCTTTAGTATTGAATTGTCTGTTATATTTGTCACCTAATGTTCTATTATGTTGTTTTTCTTTTTTAATTGTTCTATTTGTAGCTCTTATATGTTGCAGAAAAAATAATTCACAGCTTTCACATAACCACAGAATTATCATTAAGGACATCTTATCAGATGCATGGATGGAGGTGAATTTCTTATGATTTCTGAGAATTTTTGGTTTGGGTTCAATTTCTTCATCAGTTGGCTTAGTCTTTTTTAATCCTGCTGTATATGAGAATCATCTGTGGGGCTTTTAAAAATGACAATATACTCTTGAGAGTTTTGACTTAAATGATCTGCAGTAAAGCATGGGCATCGACACTGCTTAGGTGTTTTTGTGGGTGGTTTCAAGTGAAGTCTTAGCGGCTAGTCACTGCTTTCAATGTAGTCAAATCGTTTACTTAACAGAGAGTAGAGGAGCGCCTGGGTGGCTCGGTCGGTTGTATCCAACTCTTGGTTTCAGCTCAGGTTGTGATCTCAGGGCTATGGAATTGAGCCCCACATTGGGCTCCATGCTCAGGGCTGAGTCTGCTTGAAGATTCTCTCCCTCTGCCTCTCCCCCCACTCATGTGCACGTGTGTGCTCTCTCTCTCTCTAAAAAATAAATCTTAAAAAAGTGCATAAAAATCAACATTGTACAATCATTTCAGCCCCCAGCTAATATATTTTTCAATAAAACATTCTTATTCACAATTGTCACCAGTTTTTCTGTGTGCTGTTGTCCATGCTATGACATCTCCATAGCTTTTTAGAGCTTTGGCTTCCCAGTCATAGTTTGTCCCTGGTATGTTTTAGTGCTCCTTTGAGAAACTTTATTTTTATTTTTTTTAAGATTTATTTATTTACTTATTTGAGAGGGAGAGAGAGAGAGAAAGAGAGCGAGCAAGAGTGTGTGCAAGAGGGGAGAGGGACAGAGAGAGAGAATCTTCAAGCCTACTCCCCGTTGGGTGAGGAGCCCTATATAAGGGGCTCATCCCACAACCCAAAATATCACGACATAAGCTGAAACCAAAAGTCAGATACTCAACTGACTGAGCCACCCAGGCACCCTGAGACACTTTTCTTTAATGTCATAACTGTCTTCAGCTTCTCCCTTTGATCCTTTCCAACATGTATGCAATTAAATTCCATGTACACTGCATAGTTTTAAACCCCACTTCTTTGAATCAAGTGTGCTCTGACACCAGGTTACTCTCTGTGCTAGACCCAACCCTAAAAAGACTACCCACCCCCATCTTTTACTCAACTGAGGATGATCAGAATCAGCCTCATCAAAATCCCATATTTCCAAGTTCATCACTGTAACTGATGGAATTTAATTCTACATCTAACACAACATAGTGATGCTGCAACTTAAAAAATACTACTGCTAATAAGCCCCTCGCGCAGTTGAGTGAATACACCAAGTGAATATGGATTGTTTTATATGACATGTGAGTCTTCAATTCAAACTCAGTCCTTTCTGATATTTTCAATTTCTTATGGTTGTAGATATTATAATTGCAAAGAAAATATCAGGTTAAAAATGTAATAATAATTATCATTAAAAAATCATGGTCAGTGTAAACACATATGAGCCTCTTCTTATTATTAACTCAAACAGGACACGTTTTTCATCTTTTCAGGAACTATACTGATATTTGCTCTAATTGCCATTATGTTTGTGATTCCAGATTTATTTTTTTTGGCTACCTTTCCCCTTCCAGGCCCACCTTGCTTCTTGTCCACAATACTTCCTGCACTACATATGCATGTCTTTGGTTTTGTTTATTGTTATGGACTGAGTGCTTAGGCACCCCCCCCCATTCATATGTTGAACTTCTAACCCCAATGTGATGGCATTTGCTGGCGGGGGGGGGGGGGGGGGCGGGGGGAGATTTGGGAGATAATTAGATAATGAGGGTGGAGACCACCTAAATGGGATTAGTACCCCTGTAAAATAGACCCCACAGAGTTCTCTTGCCCTCTTTCCACCCTGTAGGATGCAAGAAGTCAGCAATCTGAAAAGGAGAAGAGGGCCCTCACCAGAACCCGATGGTGCTGGCATCCTGATTTAGGACTTCTAAACTATAAACTGTGGGAAATCAATTTCTGTGGTTTATAAACCACTCAATCGATATTTTGTTACAGCTGCCCAAACTAAGATATTCATGTCATTTTCCCTCTCAGTACCCACTTTTTCCACATGCACCTTATTTAATTTTCAAGGTCTAGATCAAATGCACAAATTTCCTCCTGAAGCCTCTTCATATGTAGTGAATCAAATAATTTTAATTCTCTCCACTTCTATATCACTTTGCTCTGCTGTTACATTGCTTACACAGAATATTATGTACCATAGCACTTAGAAGTCTGCTGTCTCCGTACTATTCTAATGTGAATAACACCATCAGCTTTAATTCATCATTGTGTCCCCAGAGCATGGTATATAATGCAGTTCGTGATAAAAGTTGCACAGTGAATATTTGCTCCGTTACATAGAATTGAATAAAATCTCACAAAACAGATAGAACAAAAGAAGAAATATTGGATCGGGCAATATACTAATTTAATGTTTATTTGTGAGTAATTTACTGCATATTTTGTTTGGCTTAATAGTAAATTATTCAGTATTATCAGTAATTGTGTTCACTAGAAATTCTATATAGAAAAATGTTAAATAAATTTGTATAAGAAAAATAATTGCTACATACAGATTGAGCCTCATCATAATACCACACATATACAGATATTTTGAATTATGAGATTATGTATTATACCACTTCCACGTACAATTTATCTTGAGGACTATTTCTGTCTTGCATAACAATGAAGTATATTTGGAAAATTTCATTAAATTAAATTGGATATAATTAAAATTGTGATAAGTGGCTATAACAAATATAAAAATGAAACCAAATCACTAAAAGTGGCATAATATTAATTTAAAGTAATGAATAAGTTACAATTGTTTAAAAATGTGGTGATTGCTTTATTATTTAGCTTATTATTTAATGCAATCCACCCATGAACAAATACATTTTCCCCTTAGATAAAAGGCACACACTAATGAATTAATCAAAGAAGTATTTATTTGGAACTTCCCCTGAATTAAAGTAGACTTTCTTGAAAATTAATAAAATGTTTTTAAATTCCACATGATATTTCTCTTTAAACAGCTCTCAGATATTTGGAAATATATGAGTGATGACATATATCCAAGTATCCATTCTGGCAGTTTGATATTAGTCTTCTATTAAGCTTAGTGCTCACCTTCCTCAAAGAAAATCCAAGTAATGTTTGTCCTTCTCCAATTGACTTATTTCACTCAGCATAATACCCTTCAGTTCCAACCACGTTGAAGCAAATGGTGGGTATTTGTCATTCTTAATGGCTGAGTAATATTCCATTGTATACATGAACCACATCTTCTTTATCAATTATATGGTCTCATTCATTTGGTGAATATAAATAATAGTGAAAGGGAATAGAAGGGAAGTGAGAATAAATGGGTAGGAAATATCAGAAAGGGAGACAGAACATGAAGACTCCTAACTCTGGCAAATGAACTAGGGGTGGTGGAAGGGGAGGAGGGCAGGGGGTGGGGGTGAATGGGTGATGGGCACTGAGCGGGGCACTTGACAGGATGAGCACTGGGTGTTATTCTGTATGTTGGCAAATTGAACACCAATAAAAAATAAATTTATTATTAAAAAAAAGAAAAAGAAAATCCAACTATCTTTCTCATTCTTGGTTTTGTCCTACCGTATGAGCCGATGATCCATTTGGCCGAGAGCATTGCTACCAAAATCGGCCTCCACGAACCAGCAGCATTGGCATCATGTGGAAGATTTATAAGAAATGCAAATTCTTGAGGCTGCTCCAGACCTCTAGAACCAGGATCTGAACTGTAGCCAGCATCCCAGGTGATTTGTATGTGGCTTAAAGTTTGAAAATCACTTGTTCTACAGCAGTGTGTTCCATACACTGTACTTAATTTCTAACCCAGATATCTTATAGTCAACAGCTCTTCCACTCACAAAGCCTTCCACTGACTAAAAGTAGTGTTTTTCTACATCAAAATTATTTCTATTTGTGATAACTTAAAACATTTCTCCATCTCCTTATTCCTCTGACTTACTATTGGTTGTCCTTTCAGGACAATAGTTATTTTGCACTTTTCCAGTTGGCCGTGATTATTCCTTCACACCAACCATATGGACCTTAGGTTTAGTAATAGGGAGCACAATTTAGCGCCTTTCTTCTACATCGTTGCTATCTCCAAAATATTGCTATTCTGCTCTCTCATCAACATGTTTTTGCTTCTTGGCAGCACATAACAAAACAAAGTCAGACCCATGGATATTTTATCCTACGTTAGAGGATTAGCTCATGAATTCAATTGCCTATAAAGCCAATTGGCTACTACAGTGGAGAGATCAGAATAGCTTAAGTGCATCTGTCAAATTTTATTCTACTTAAAACTAGTTTTATAACTTAAACGTTTCCCATTTCTAATGCCCAGTGGTGATGTCATCAATTCCAAACTCCCATTTGGTAGCTAATGCTAGGGCAATAGTAATAGTTCTACTGACTCTCCTTTCAAGAAGACAAATGCTTGCCTGACCAAATATTTGAGTCAACCTAGAAGGGCTTGACTCACAACTGCTTACTAACCATTAGTTGATATGTCAGGATCCTTATAAAATGCTTTTTCTTTGTCATATTTTGAGTAACATGTTGAAACATTCTCAAGTATCATAAAGGCCAGGAATCCTAAGCACAGGGCAAATCATCCAAGAGAGACATATCAACATACTTTTTTCCTGTAGGTTGGGTTGCATCTTACTGAAAGTTTGGCCTTTTGTTAATTATTATATTGTTTTATAATAAGATTTTATTGAAAACAGAATGATGTAGGATTAAGAATACTGGAGGGACATCTGGGTGGCTCAGCAGTTAAGCATCTGCCTTCGGCTCAAGGTGTGATCCTGGAGTCTCAGGATCGAGTTCCACATTAGGCTCCCTGGATGGAGCCTGCTTCTCCCTCTACTTATGTCTCTGCCTCTCTCTCTGTGTCTCTCATGAATAAATAAATAAAACCTTAAAAAAAAAGAATACTGGATAAGATTGGGTGGGTGGAAGTGAGTTGAGGGGTATGCATTAAAAATGACTTTATTCTTCTTAATAATATAGATACTATTATAGAATTTATTGTTAACATAAACCCCACCAGTCCTTCCTTGTTTTGAGGATTGTCTTGAGGATGATAATATTCAACACAGAGTAAAAATTATTTTAATTTTTGCACTTTTAGAAAATGTTTGACACCAACAGGATAATAATGTTCACTCTTTTCAACAAACACTAGAGTAATACTAAAGCATCAACAGTCATTCATACTCTCCCTTCAAAAAGTGCTGGAAGAGACCAGGCTAATTCTCTTTTTATTGTATACAATCAACTGACAAAGGACATTAACAAAGTAGCATGACATAAAGCTCTGCGTGATATATCTATTTCCCACTTTATGATTGTATGCTACTCACCCTGTCCTATTTAGTTAGTTTCGGTCTTCTATATCACTCATTTCATAATGTGCTGTGCTAGTCACTACTAGTTTGTGGAGTCTTATGTTTATATATCTGTTACAAGTACATTTTAATTAATGTGACCATTCTTTCCATACCTGATTTTATTAAGTGCCATTTTTAACTCCCTTAAGGTCTCCCTTAAGGTCTGCAACAGATTTGAGATACTGGCATGCCCATCTACTATGGACACTATGAGAAATATATGCCAAACTCCCAATTGCACTTAGACTGAAATTCTTCCTGCTTTGTGCTCTACTATATTAATTGGCATTATTTATGAATCAATATAATCATATAAATAAGATTCTCTGGATGCATGATCTGTCTACTGTATCCAAAGAGGCATTTGGGGCTAGGTGTAATGTCAAATCTTTAAACATAGTTCTCATACATTGGACCCTAATGAGTTTGTCACTGGTTGGATGCTTTGGATTTATTTGTGTTTATAGTTCATACTTGTTCCAATATACACAGCAAAAAGAAATCTAGAGTATTCATTTCAATATTTCCAGTTAACCTGATTAATAGTATATTATTGATTTAATTCATCAGGTTGACAACTATAGAATTTAATCAATGGCGCACTTTGGATTTCTTCCAAATAAATTATAGCATAGGAATAGAGTGTTAACGCTGTTTGATCTAAGGAAAAAGGGGAGGTTGCTGTCACTACCATACCAATAAAATTGGAGCTTGAGCACCAGGTACAGTAATGATGAAAATGATGCATTAGTTAAATTCAAGATTTTGTAGAACTTATCCAAGGCTGGTGTTAGGATTTTTCCAAAGTATAATAATGCCTAATACTCTTTTTTGTAATATTGAGAATACCTGACCTACATGCCAGTAGTTCACAGTGACTTGATATGTTCCATATGGTTGTTTTGTTGATCCTCACAGGACGTTTTTAAAGGTTGTAATTATGGCACCAACAACCATTTTTACTTGAAATTCTTTAATAATGTAACTGAATTTGATTGATTATGTGATATTAAGAGCTCACAGAATCAATGTCACTTGAGGATACATTATAGAACTATTTTTACAAGGTATTTGAATTAAAATTTGCATCTGATCAGTCTGAATTCAATTATTATTATAATTGACACACTGAGAGAAGTCCAAATTAGATTCCTTTTTTGTCATATAAACTTGATTGATATTGTCTGAAAGCTTTGATGAAACATTTAAAAAGTACTTCTGCTCTCAAACATACTGAGATACTCACTCAATTCCAACTTATGATGGTAAATGTATCAGATCTCAAATCTGTGATTGGATCTATGTTCATATTTTCTGAATGGTCGTTTTACCATCGTAACACAGAAATATCTCAATTCCCTAGTGATCCCTTTGCGTAGTGAACTTTATAGGTAAATACAAATTCTATTGTATAGAAACCCTAAAAATATCTTTCTTTCCCATACCTGACTCTACCACTCAATGCCAAATTTGTGGTGATTGGCATAAATATCTGAGTCATAACTGTGTTAAAGCACTTTTGATGTAATGCCCATAATTACATCCCTTGGATCTAAGAACCATAGCATAATGCTTTTCAGAATCTCAGAAAATTCCTGTCACTAGCATTTTGGATCTGGTCTAAAATATGCATGATAGTCAGCCTCTTAGATAGGAAGTAGATTTGGATCCTTATCAAATAAATTTACCAGGGCTCTAAGTTTCATTCAGGATATCATATCACAGGCACAATTGCTTCCTGTACCCTGGTAATTAGATTAATAAAATGTATTCCTCACCTCTAGGGTTAATGTTAGTTAGACAATTTTCTGGATATGGACGTTAATACTCATTTAATCATTTTAACTGTTCCCTGAGCTTTCATACTTAGTCAATGAGGTAAACATTAGTTCACTGGACTTATAATTCTTGGAAATTTCCTGAAAATATGACTGAGTTGCAGTTAAAACTAAGATTGCTCTATGAGATAATGTGCCTTTCTTATGACTTCTTTGATCCATTATATCTATTGTTCAGATTTATTTCAATGATGCTTCAATATTATCCAGCCATTTTGGCTAAGACTTAGGAAGGAAATATAGGGTTAGGTCACACTGTTCCCTCTCGGGTATTCCACCTTTTTTTATGTCTTGCTTTCTTCACTACCAAGATACTATCTCTCTCAGGCATTCGCATGTGCTTCTTTTAAAAGTAATTTAACTTTGTTTTCTTGGTAATTTGTTAGCTGGAAATATATGTTTTCTATATGTAATTGATTGTATATTGTTTTGCCTTACCTTTATACAGACATAATGCTGTATAAATTTCATCTACAGCAGACTCTAAACTCTCAGAACTAAATGCTGTTTTTTGTTTTGTTTTGTTTTTGTTTTTTTATTGAAATGTTAAAAAAATGACAGTGCTTCTGATGTTGATCTCTGTAGTTCAATCAGGATGTTTTCCTGTTCCTGTGAAATTATAAAGACGTATATGGACATCGAGTGGACAACAGACTCCTGGGGATAAGTACCTTCAAAGTAATGACTTGGAGACACCTCTTCCCCATTTCTTTTTTTTTTTTCCAGAATTTCTCAAACTTCACATCTTTGATGGAAAGCCAAAGTTTTTACTATGTACTGAGCTCCAGAGATAACATTAACAAGAAAATATTCTTCTTTATAATGGAGTTTCCTTTTTTTAAATCTCAAATTTGAACAAGTTTTAACTTTCAGGTGGCCATGAAAACTTATTTAGACACAAGTTTTGTTATTTGTTCTTAGGGGATGGTGCAGCATTTTATTTCTGAGTCATAGGTTTCCACATTCATAATATAGATCATTGTGAGATGTATTCAAAACCTTGCATCATCCTTGGTCAGCAGATTATAGGAAGTTATTTTACAGGAATGTTGATAAGATCCACAGAATTTATAATGCTGCTACAGTTTTTGTTGTCATTACTATATATTATCCTTCTATTTACTGTTGGAAAGGTGTGATGAAAGGTAGGGGCATTTTGGAAGAATGCCCCTGTATGTGAGTCTTAGAACTCTAACTAATCATCCAATGTTCTGCTTCAGATACTACAAGGATGTGATCAGATCGGGTAAGATGAAATAATACTCATTGGACTTGTGGAACTGATAGGAAGTGAGCCCGCCTACTAATTCTCAGAAATTGTATCAGTGCCCAATGGGTAGATCATACAATGAAAAATCTAATGGTTTTCTTTTATATTGATTTTTCTTTTCTATTAAATTTTAATGGAAAACAATACAAACTATCAAGAAAACTGCTCTTTGAAATCATTAAACCTGTCATCATCAGAAAGGAATAGTTTTTAGTTCACTATGTTTCGTAGCAGACACTACTGGCAAAGGACATTGATAGGACTGTGATCAATTGGGTGTCACTTGTTTACCTTCTTTGAAGGTAATTTTTTTTAAACCTCTGCAGAAATGACTAGAGAATTCACTTAGTAGTAAAATCTTTTAGAAATTTCTAAAATTTCTAAAATCAAGAAGGATAATTTTCTTCTCTTGGCATCCCAGATGCCCAGATCCATCTGGGTCCACTATTTTTTAACCCCAAAATAAAAGTTAACTGAAATATGCCTGAATTGTGTTGCTGATGTGTAACTACCTCCTACTTGTCCTCACAATTCAGCACTGGAATCCAGTTAATTAGTTATCTTATGAAAAGAAACTTGGCTGGATCATTAGTACTTAATCTAACAAGTGACTTTAACATATATTTTGATGGAAAAAATAATTAATGCAAAATATTACATAAATCAAGTGTGGAGTCATTGATTAATATTTCAAACATAATCCCTATGGCTACAAAAGGTTCTCTAGATACTTTAACAAAATAAAGGTAAAGCACTTAATGGTATTTGGCTTTGCAAATGAAGACAGAGAGTACAATGTCTTCTTTGCTTTTGCGTTGTTAATCTGAACTCTTGTCTCTTACACTAATATTGCAGGAAAATGGACAGACTATATTACCAAAGTAGACAGTTTTGCCCAATAATCGATTTTCATTTAATGCTCTGTTAAAAATTCTAAAGCAGGTAAATATATCTGTTCACAAATTATTTGTTTAATAAGTATAATTTTATCTATCTATTTACCTATCTACCTATCTAGCGGCATGATAAAAACTCCATTATTTTCATTTCTCTCTTAATTTTCACATGATTAAGTCTCAGTTCTAGGAATTTCATGTAAAACCAAGGTGTTGGGAAGCTCTATTTAATTTCTGGTGCAATTTTGGCATACAGACCCCATGAGTTTCTCTGAAGAATACTCAGGTTTAATCGAGAGACACCACTTACATCTATGCTTATTTCAGCATGCAAACACCAACAATTTAATATATAACATGTGATATGTGAATGTGTGATTCACATTGCCATGTTCTGACCTAAAAAGAAGTCTAAATAACCGCCTGGAGGTAAAATAAAGTAGTTAATTGTTTAATTACATTTTTCTCCACTGCTATTAGAAATAAGCGGCGAAGTTAGAATACTAGAATAGCAACATACAAAAGATTTAATAAATATAAAATCATAATAAGAATTTTGGGAAAAAGACGCCTGGAAAAATAATTCAGGTCAACCAGAAAATACATTGTGGGAGTTCATGCCCCATGCAACTAGTTCATAATAAATGTAAAGTATATTATATGCTCCAGATTGTGTTCATGCTATGCTAAAGAGCAGCTCTAATCTATCCCCAGGGGAAAGGATCTCCATATCATTGTAGTGTTTCTTTAGCATAAAAAATCTACTTAGTTGTATTCAGTAAGTATGCAATTCTTAGCTCTTAAATCTTTGAATAAAGACTACTATCAAAATAATTTAAATCAGATTATTTATAATTATCTGTTACTATTTTCTAGTTAATTAGTATAATTGTCATCTATATAAGTATAATAGTAAAATTAAAATTAGTATTAGGTAAGCATGTATTTTAACTACTGTGTTATGGTTATGTTCATGAATATCTTAAAAAAGAACAAGGGCTTCTTTTTTAGAGATTATTAGTAGAAAAATTTTAAACTTAAAATTTGATGATTATGGCAAATGTTAACTCAAAAATACCACTGTATTTCATAATAGAACAGAAAAAACTGGTTTCCACCCACTATTCATAAGTAGAGTGTTCTTAAGCAAACTTTTTATTTTTTAATAGATTCTATTAATTTATTTTAAGGAGAGAGAGAGCACAAGCAGGGGTGGGGGAGCAGAGGGAGAGGGAGAAGCAGACTCTCCATAGAGCAGGATGTCCGCTGTGGAGCTCAGTCTCAAGACCCTGGGATCATGACCCAAACAGTAGCCACTTCACTGACGAAGCCACACCTCTAAGCAAACTTTTGTAAGCAAAATGGTGTAAAGAAGCAATTATAATTAATTTATATGAGAAAAAAAATTGGTATTTCCAAACCCAAAAAATAACCTCTCTTTGGCTTTTCTTAGGACATATCTTGCAACAGATGCACAAATTTAATTGAGATATCAAGCACAGATGATCACAGTCAGTTTGAAGATACAGTGGCTTGATGCTGAGATGCTGAGTGTAGTTCCCTGGTAGGAGCTAGGTACCATTTCTTGCTGCTCAGGGTGCTCACTGCAAAACAAATGCTGAACACTATTTTCATTTTTTGCCTTGTTTCATAAAAGTGAAAATCCTTTTCAGATTTCTTTCAGATAGCAAAAAATGATACTAATGCAAGGCTTTCAAAAAAGCCAACTATCGTTAATACAGACTTTGAAAAGGGGTGAGGGGGAAGCTGTATTACCTTCACATTTACAAGAGAATGACAAGTTGCAAAATATTGTTGTATCAACCAGAAAACTAAACTGAAAAGTGTGGAAAAAAGACATGAAAATAAATGAAAGAAAAAATATTGAACAGAAAAAAATTAAGAACTTAAGGTATTATTAAATTCTCCTAGAGAGTCATACAGCCTCAGAAGAAGAAAAAAATCTTTTGGAATTTATTGAGAATAAAAAACTGAAAGTAAATTATTAGCATCAAAAATGATAGTGTGCAGTGAAGGTAATTAAGAGGTGCAAACTTCCAGTTATAAAACAGTCACATAGATGAAAAGCACAGCATAGGGAATATAGTCAATAATTTTGTAATAGCATTATATGGTGACAGATGGTGACTACAATTGTATTAAGTAATGTATAGAATTGTAGGTTTACTGTGCTGTACACCTGAAACTAATGGAAAAAAAGATGGTGTATGGAGTGCGATAAGCAGAGAAAGGTCCAGAAGACCTAACTAAGGGGCAGTCCTTTCTCCCTATTTGGGAATAAAATATAAAAATTAAGAAGACATAGAAGAAGAGAAGTAAAACAAGGAGGAAGAAGAAAGGAGAGGAGGAGGAAAAATGTAAGAAATGAAACTTCTTAATATATAGTATGACAATGCAGATAGAAGTAAGGCTAAATGGATGATGGGAGAGCACTTGTGATAAGCATTGGATGTTATATGTAAGTGATGAATCACTAAATTCTACTCCTGAAACTAATATCACACTATATATTACTAGCTGGAATTTAAATGAAAACTTGAAACAAAAAAAGAAAAAAAACATTATCAGGAAAAAAATCTATATAATACATAGATGTTCTCAATGTACATTAGGCAAATTTGGACAAATAAATATTGGTAGTCAATTTTTTAATGTGAAAATACTAGATATTTCTTACACCTTTCCATTATTATTAAAACTACCAATATTCAGGCGTGCCTGAGTGGCTGTGTCAATGAAGAATCCAACTCTTAATCTGAGCTCAGATATTGATCTCAGAGTGATGAGTTCAAGCTCCATGTTGGGCTCCATGCTGGGCAATTCCAAAAACAACAAAAAGAATATACTCTGAGAACCAGCTCCTGACAATTATTCTTGGTAAAGTAAAATCCTTCGAAAAAAAAAGGTTCAAATTTCAAAAAAAAATATTAAAATTAAATATATTAATATTATATATATACTATGCATGTCTATATTATATATTGTTATAATATTTATATTTCTGATTAAAATCTACTAAATAAGGTATGTTTTAAATATTTCAGCTATTTTGTTAATTTTATTCTTTAAAATGTATTTTTACAGATATATGTGAATCTGCAAATAGGTTGTCTTTTAGGTAGCACCAGATTTCTAGTTGTGTAGCACACATTAGTGTATACAAACTGAATTAACTCTAATACAGCTTTCATTAAAGAGAGAAGACAATTTAATGCAGCTATTTTCTCTAAGAATTGTTTTCCTTCAGTTTCTACCGTCACAATGGTGAATCCAAAATTTGCATTTTCGGCCAACAAAATTCCATAATCTCTATGACTACATGCCTGGATTTATTGAACATTTTCATTTAGATGGCCTGCAAGCATTTTAAGTTTTACATCATCCCACTTCAAACCCATTGCTCCTCTGTAGTTTGTCTTGGTGGATGACTCTTAGAATCCATCTGGTTAGAGAACTCAGGAAACAAGAAGACAACTTGAATTCTTTCTTCTATGTTTTCTTTTTCTAATTCACTGTAACCAAGTAAGCTGAAAATTCTATCTCATAAATATCTTTTTTATTTGCCCATTATTATTTATATCCGTACCAGTTCTGTAATTCAGTTCTGTAATTTACCTAGAATTATCTCCTCCCAATTTATTTTACTATCTTATGAAAATAATTTTTTATTAACATAAGTAATTTTTTGCATCATTTCTTCGCCCAAAATACTAAAATGGATCATTTTAACTTTGAAGAGACATTGAATATGACAGCACATTCCTTCACATACCAAGCCAAGTTCTTTAATTTTCCGTCTATACTCCGTTGCTCACAAGAAAGCCTTTGGGCTTTCTTTCATCTTGATAGTTCTCTGCCATCATACATGCTGCTTCTTTTGTCTTAACCACCCATTCTGGACTTATTCAGTGGATCTCAACACAACCATATTTCACTAGTAAAGAATTTATTTCCTAAGGCCTCTATGGAGGCTGTGGGAAAAAATTCACTTTTATATACATTTTCTTTTATACACTTCCTTTATAACAATAACCAAAATGTACTAGACTGTTCTCTTTATGGGGCATACCTCCATACAAAAACATAGGTGACTCAACGTATTTGAAGTCTGATGGCTATCTTTCTGTTAATGCATTCCGAATTCAAGGCCAAAGTTCTACACAATTATATTGGCAAAATTCCCTCTCTTAATGAAAAAAAGAAAAGAAATCCTTAAGAGATTCCCATGTTTTTAAAGGTGCTACTGCCTGAGCACACAAATTATACATCATTGCTAATATTTCTACTAATCCAAATTGACTGACCCTACTCTAAAAAAAATTACATATTTACTAAGCTATTAGCATAGGGCACCTACCGCCTTGTTAGGATGTTTAGAACCATTTTCCAGATGTACATTGCATATGTTAATGCCTTTCTTCACTCTTCATAAAGTCTAATCCTTAATCTAAACATAGGACTTGGGCATGTACCTTGATTTTATTCCCACAAATAATTAACCCTTGCCATATAGTATCAAGAGGCATGGACCAATGAAAGCATCACCATAATTGAGACACACCAAGAAAAATTTTGTTTTTAAATGTCACAAATGGAATGAATGTCTTTTCAGTGGTTGAATATTGGCTGCCTTTACATTAGCGTCAAAGTATCTAATGTCTTAAAGAAAACCTGACATAACAAAATTGCCTAATGACTAACAATTCAACCTTCTTATATACATATATACCTTATCACCCCCCCCAAATAATCTCTTCACTCAGGAGAAGTATATAACATGAAACATATCTATTATGATAGTGGTCTCCAAAAATATAACTTATAATTCCCTGTTTTTATTTAGACTTATCTCTCCAAGACTCATACTTACACTAAAAATAGTAATAATAATAAGTCCAATATCACAATATGAAGTATCACATATGTCTGATTGCATACCTGTTATTTAAAGAAATTTTAGCTGATGAATCATAGTTTGCAGGATTACAGAAATAAAAATATGCTGGCATAGGCAGTAGCCTGAAAAAATTAGCTAAATGAGATATCATACAACTGAGGTAGAAATAATAAGCTACATGTGAGAGGGGGAAAAAACTAGATGAATGAAAAAGCAAAATTGGAAAGATAAATAAGTAGATAAAAAGAAAGACTGCCAAATTCACTGCTGGCCCACTGCAACAATGCTTTCCTGAGCTGGCTGCAGACAATTTGCATAAATCACTGAGCTTTTCCAATTTTACCTCAAAACTCATCGCCAACAGTCTTTCGGATCATTACCAGCAGGTCAGCTTTTGCACATTAAAAAAAAGACTATTTCTGTCTTTTCTCCAATGTAATCTTAATGGAAAACTCTAAGCAAATTTGTCAAATCAATAATGGTGTTTTTGATGTTCCTTTAACCTCTCTTTGTGTTCATGTCTCACCGTCCATTAATCTTATTTCTGTGACATCCTAGAATATTTCCTATTATGGGACCTAGCCAATCTTCATAGATTTCATTTGCAAAAAATAAATTTTATTCTATTGCCAAGATAATTCATCAAAGTTCTAATTTAGACTTTTTTTTTAAATAGCTAACAACTAGGAAAAAAGGAAACAGGTAGTCTGTACCAAGGTGGAATTGAATTTAAGATATACTATAAGCCTGTTTACTTGTCTTTCATCACAAAAAGTATGTTACTGAATTTATATCAAACAATGACACAAAAGAACATCAAAAAGATTTGAAGAAATATATGTGAAGATAATGCATTTCAGCTTCCTTTGAGTCATGTGGATAATTACCTATTCTGCCTATGTCTAGCATCACCCCTGTTTATTCTAATTTAAAAACAAATGTGATTTTAAAGTTGAAAACAAGTGTGATTCTTATCCATATTGAAATGAGAAAACTTTGTAAGAGCCCTAGGAGTTTTATGCCTGTCATGGAGAAGTCATGTTTGGTATTCCTTAAATGTGTATTTTACTTTTTATAGCTCTTCAGAAAGTATAACTTTTATCTATTTTTTCTCTTTCAAAAACTCAAGATCACCTTGACAATGATTGCTCCATTTGAACCATTTGAGAAAGAACAGCAGAGCAATTTTACCAAGGACTAAACAGTTTCAAATGGGCTGGGACACTGATTCCAGACAGCCAAATGACCATTAAAACAGAGATGGGCGGTTGTGCAATATGAAACTAATTTGAGAAATGTGTATTTTGACATTTTTTATTACACAAGCAGTCATATAAACTCTAATATTTCCTTCTAGATATGGGGAAAAGTTATTCTTGCCATAGGAATGAAAGGACAGTTAAAGAAGGAAGCTCATTTATATAGATTTTCAAGTAACTAAGATAAAAACCAACAATACTGAAATGATGTAAGTGGGGGGAATGATAAGTGCAGGAAACCACTCAGCATTTGACCCTTGCCACTCTGATCCTTTCAGAGACAATAGGAGTTGACATAAAACCAGATAAACCCACACAGCAGGGAAGAATTAGAAAATATTTAAAACCAAGTAATAATATACTAATATCTTGGTCCCTAAAATATTCTTTTAAAAGTATTTTTAAAGTATTTTAAATAATTATGTGTAATTTGAACTTCTTACAATAATATGATTGTTTAGCTGTAGGTTTTGATCTGCAGAAGTTTAGCTGATCATAGTTCCTGAACATAACTCACAGAAATAAAATAATACATGTATATCCATAACTAATAAAATTAAATACTTAATTTAAATTGGCATACATTTGGTAAAGAGACTATATTATTATCACTATATTATAGCTAAATATTCTATTGCAGGAAGAAATTAAATCATGTACCATAACTTATATTTTCTGTTATTGATCAAGTCATTATCAGAAAAGGGGTCTTATGAAATCTTCACTAAGTGAATGCTAAATGTTGCTTATAAATTCAATCTGCAAAGTATCAGCATTTTTTTGGATTATCTGTCCTTGCATTATAGGAACACTATAGCGCAATACAAAAATGGAAAGCAGAACACACAAAACCAAGCAAATAAAACTATACATATTCATGCTCTTGAATTTTGTATTAGTTACTTCATTAAAAATTCTATTTTAGTGATATAATCACAATAGTTTATATATTCTATACATGGGTGAGAAAACTCATTTTGTAAAGTAAGCTTTGTGACATAAAAATAGTTTTTGATGCTATTTGTTGGTACCTTCACCTTTTTACAAGAAAGAAAGAAAAAAGAAAGGGCACAGAAGGGAGACAGAGGAAGGCAGGAAGAAAGAAATGAAGGAAGGATGGAAGAAGGGGGAGGAAGAAAGAAAGTTATCTCTGAAATTCTTGCCAATTATACTATTGTTGGCATGCAGTTTCAAGAATGTCACCTTATTATTTTCTGGTTATCATTTGCAAAGCCTGCAATGCCTTTGCCTTAGAGGCTATGCAAATTTCTTGTTAGATATAAACCATCTCATTTCTGATTTTAGGAAGTCAACATAACCCATCTGCTGCTTTCACTTCCCAGCTGTATGCAGCTATGCCAAATTTCTCTAAGTTGAGCTTTATGCTGTCTTCATAGGCAATCTTTTACCTACCATGCTTACATTTTCCTTGTGTAATTCACCATAGACACAGGTGCAGATGGTGTGTAAGAAGAACAATGCATATGGGAACATGCAATGTTAGGCTTGCGAGCCTTTTGACAGAACTTTGAATTATAGCCTAAAAACTGATTATTTAGTGTAAGGGTAGGTACTAACGTGTCAAAATGAATACAGCTCTCAAAATGATGTCTAACTTCAGATCCTAGGTCCCTATATCCATGTACTTTTAAAGAAGTCATTTGCTTCTATTGCTTCATTTCCAGCATTCCCAAAGGAAAATCTTAAATTTTTTTACTAACTTCACAAAGATGCCACATTAAAAAAAAAAAAAGAATCTAGGTAGATAGGTATCATTTTCATATATTGATCTGAATTTATTAGCAGTGTGCTATAGAATTATAAAATAATCTTCTAAATAACATTTGGGATACTAGATAGGTTTATATTCTAATTATGAATATATTTAAAATAAGAATTGAGCAGTCAAGTAATCTTTATCAACAAGACCATTATGGTGTGCTTATGTGTGACTCCTCTGAAATGATCAGAAGTCAAAATGTATGTTGGGAAGTTACAACCTAATAATTGCCTTTTGAAAAACTATACCTGGACTCCATCAGTCTCCTGACCCATATATTTATATAGATGCCATTAAAACTGCTTTGATCACTTAAAATAAAATGTGTACACCTTGGCATGTTTGACTCTATATATGATATCTGGGACTGTCAGGTGGATAACTATTCTTTTCATATTAAAATATTCCACCATCTTTCTAAGAAAAGCAAGTTTAGGGAGACTTTAATGATCAAGTTCATGCCCATTTTAATATGGTGGGTCTCTACATGACTATTGACAATCAAAATTGTGGAATAAATACCTCAATAGAGTTTTTAAGTATTTTCTACATTTAGGTGTTACTGGAACTGTAGGACTCAGCCATTTGTGACAAAAACAGTGGCCGCAATGAAAAAAAAATAGAAGTGTTCTATTATTAGTGTCAGTATATTTTATGATCTGATTGAACTTCTGGATTTGTTTTGAAAAGACCCGCTTTTCTAAGTTGTAGCTTTTATTCTTGAATGACACGATATATCAGGAGAGATATCATCATACCTACTTGGCGCCAGAGTCTTTGAGATGAAAACAAACAACCCATGAGTTTATCTGTAAGGATGTCATGTTTCTTAGATATTTGACTTGCTTGTCACTTTACAACTTTTCCAAATGTCACAGATATGCATTTAAAATATATGCTAAGGGAAAAGGACAGTGTATAACTTGTGTAAGGTTAATAGAAATGACAAACTGCCCCCTCTCCTTCCTAAACCCCCACAGCCCAAATAAATAAATAAATAAAATAATTCCTAATAGGCTGTTCCATCTATAAATATACTTCTGGATCAATTCAGGGAATGGTGATGCATAAAAATTGTACAGGACTAAAAAAAATTGTACAGGACAATTAAGGCATAATATTCAAAACTGATTTTTTTTATTTCACTTTTTAAAAATCTCACATTTTCAAAGGTCCATTTTCTTTCGAAGAATCAGGAATAAAATTGAAATTAACTAGCTAAGAACTTATAGATTTGAATAATATTATATTTTTATTTTTTATCATTTTACTTTTTTATTATGATAAATATATTCTTTAATCCCCATGCCTTATTTCCCCTGCCCCCATTGCCTGCACCACAACCCCCCTCCCCACAGGAACTATCAGCTTGTTCTCTACAGTTAAAAGTCTGTTTCTTGGTTTGTCTCTCTTTTTCTCCCTTTTTTTCCCTTTGCTTGTTTATTTTGTTACTTATTTCCACATATGAGTGAGAGCATATGTTGTCTTTCTCTGAATGACCTACTTCACTTAGCATTATACTTTTTTTTTTAGCATTACACTCTTTAGCTCTACCCGTGTTTTTGTAAATGGCAAGCTTTCATTCCTTTTTATGGATGATTAATAATGATATATATGTGTGTTATATATATATATATATATATATATATATATATATATATCCCACATGAACATCTGTTCATATTTTCTGCCAAATTTTTAATCAGATTGTTTTTAGGTATTGAATTGTATCATTTCTTTACATATTTTGGATACTAACCCTTTATTGTACATGTCATTTGCAAATACCTTCTCTCATTCAAGAGATTGCCTTTTAGTTTAGTTTTTTACTTCACTGTGCAGGAACTTTTTTTGATGTAGTCCCATTAGTTTATTTTTGCTTTTATTTCCTGCCTCAGGATAAATATCTAGCAAAATGTTTCTATAGTTGATGTCAGAGAGATTACTACCTATGCTCTCTTCAATGATTTTTATGGTGTTAAGTCTCACATTTAGGTCTTTAATCCTCTTTGAATTTATTTTTGTGTATGATGTAAGAAAATCACATTTCTTTCTTTCTTTTTTCTTTTTCTTTTCTTTTTTTTTTTTTTTTTTGCATGTGGGCATCCAGTTATCCCAAGACCATTTTTTGAAGATACTTTTTTTCCCATTGGATATTCATTTCTCCTTTGTCAAATATTAATCAACAATATAATTGTGGGTTTATTTCTGTGTTTTCTATTCTATTCCACTGATCTATGTGTCTGTTCTTATGCCAGTACCATACTATTTCAATTACTACCACTTTGTAATATAACTTGAAAACTGGAATTGTGGTACATCTGGTATTGTTTTTGTTTTGCAAGGTTGCTTTAGCTATTTGAGGTCTTTTGTTGTTCCATACCAACTTTAGGACTGCTTGTTCCAGTTCTGTGAAAAATGCTGTTGGTGTTTGATGGGTGTTGCATCAAATATGTAGACTGCTTTGGGAACTATAGACATTTTAACAATATTTATTCTTCCAATCAATGAGCATAGAATGCTTTTCCATTTTTTGTGTCGTCTTGAATTTCTCTTATCAATGTTTTATAGTTTTCAGAGTACAGCCTGATGCCAATGACGCCAATTCCATTCCTTCTTCATTGCCAAAAATGCTCCCGATATGAAGCTTTACCTTGTTGTTTTATTTTAAACCATATTCACATACTTAACCCTTATTCATTCTTAAATCTCACCTCAAATATTGCCTTTAAGGAAAGTGCTTGTGGCAATAATTATAATTTTAACTGTTTTGGTATGTTTTTGATTGATGCCTTACTCAAATACTAGAATATAAGCTTCAGAGGACACTTTATTTTTTTACTCACATTTATTTGTTCAGCATATTTCCCATTGGCTAGCTCTCTATTGCTAATAGAACTCTGAATAATATTTATAAAGGCTATACCACAGTTCATATAATCTCAGAGTACATTGGAAAATGAATACTAAAGCAGGATTTGGGGCTTTTTTTTATTAGTTAATAGTTTTGTATTCCTGATTATTGTCTCTGCTGTAACAACTTTCAACCTGAAAAGTCTTTATATACTGGTTTACAAAATCATATTCATATGCATTATTTTATTTTATCTGCACAACTGTTCTAACAAATAAATACCTGCTGAATATAAATCTAGATAGGAAGATTCATAGTCTCCCTTGACCATACATGCACAGACCTCAAAGTATGGTGCATAACCCTTCCATATATCCAGAGTAACAGGAATATCACTCTCACCATCTTTTAGAATCCAGATTACATTACATATTCTACTATTGTGTATGTTTCAGGGGTGGGCAGTCATTTCTCCCTTTTATTGCTACACTCTCATTATTTTAAGCACAATATGAAAAGTCACTCAATTAATAAAGTTAAATTTTCTTTTTGATTTTGGGTTTTTTTTTTAGTTTTTATTTATTTATTCATGAGACACACACACACACACACACACACACACACACACACAGAGGCAGAGACATAAGGCAGAGTGAGAATCAGGTTCCATGAAGGGAGCCCGATGTGGGACTCAATCCCAGGACTTCAGGATCTCTTCCAGGGCCGAAGGCAGGCACTAAACCACTAACCCACACAGGCGTCCCAGATTTTAGATTTTTGAAACAGAGATTAAAAGAAATACCTCTTGGGGTTCCTAGGTTGGCACAGTTGGTTAAGCATCCAAATCTTGGTTTCAGCTCAGGTCATAATCTCAGGGTCATGAGAGCAAGCCCCACATTGGGCTCTGCACTGAGTGTGGCATCTGCTTGACATTCTTTCTCCTTCTCCTCTTGTCCCTCCCACTTGTGCCTTCCCCTTCTCTCTCTCTCTTTCTCCTTCTCTCTCTCTCAATAAATAAATCCTTAAAAGTAGAAATAAAATAAGTACTTCTTCCCTTAGTGACTTCACTAATGTGAAAAATGGAAACCTAACTAGTTCTTTATTTTAGCATCATGTAAAAAGTAGAGGAAGTTGGGCTCTTAGTTTAATCTTGCACATTTAAGCCATTATTTGGTATACACAAGAACCTAAAATAGTAGTATCAGTATTAAATTGAAAGCTCTGTTTTCATATAATTTTACCAAGCCTTTGAGAGTACTAGTTATGATAATCTAATGTTTACATATTTTCTTTTCTTACTTCAGGAGTTCATTATAATGCCATTTTTATGGAAATTAAGAAAAATGATTTGTTTTCACAAATTGGTTGCCAAAAATCTGTTGCTTTATTAATTAATTTAATGGTAATGCTTAAGTAGCTGCAAGACAAGGGAAGTAACTTATATTTGTATCTCCTGGATATATTATTCATTTTCCATTTTTAGGTTTGCTTATAATCTATTAGTTAAGGTTTTGTGCCTTTCATTTTATCAGTCTATAAAATTGATTAAATATGGTTTATTATGCTTTAGGATTTTCTAAGTCTCTTTCTAGAAATATCAGAATTAGTTGATACTTCTAGCATATTCCTGATATTATAGGATAATATATCTAGCCTTTTTATTGTCACCTATATATTCTTTCAGTATAGAGATCTTCACTTATGACTTTTGCTGGTCAAATTTGCTTTTCTTTCATTCCTTTTCCCAAGTCTGCCAGTTATAATATTTTGAAACAAAATTGCTCCAGGAGAAAACTAGTTTATTATCAAACTTCAAAAAGGTAAATAGGTAAATTGTGCCTTTATAACATTTGTGAAAATGCCTGGAGCAAACATTATACCATAGTTTGGTAAATCTCTGGAAAGCTGAACAGCTCAATAATAAGTCATTGTCTTAAATAATGTAGAAAAAGACCGATGTTTTGGATCAATCATTAGAATAATTTATTACTCATCAACTATTTGCTTATAATTCTGCCACCAAAACACCAAAGGAGAGAAAATTATACAAAAACATCTAGGTAACTGAGTTCCTGATTTATGTTGAGTGCTACACAAATACCACAGAGTTATAAACTTGGCAGTTTTAAGTATTTATAAATATTTTAGCTCAAGATAGGAGGGTTACCAAAATGTTAATTCCTCAATTAGCTAAAATAAAAAGAGAGGAATAAAAAATACAGAAACTTTACTTGAAAAAAATGATAGGATAAGAAAATGTAAACAATGACTTAGCAATTTTCCATTTTCAGAGAATGTATTAGAAACTGGAGTACTTATGTTTATGGGCAATTTAGCATTCTGAGTGATGTGAACAAAACTCACAGTATGGAAAATCAAAAATTCTACAAAAAATACTATGAAAACTTTTTCTCTAAAAGAAATCACAACAGGCAGGAAAGTAAAGGAAATGTATGAGACTAAAATAATGATAAAGCATGAGTTTAAAGAAGAAAGTAAGCTTTGAAGTTTGTAGCTACCTTTGGGCATTTGATAATCACTTGATCTTATATCTTGGGTTTTAATCATTTGTGTATATAGAAGATACAAAACAAATCCTTGAGTCACACATGGTAAATTTCAAATTATGGACTTCCAAGTAAAGGCTGAATCTTTGAAAGGGGACACCATACATAAAAATTGAACAAATCTGGAAATTCACCGCATGGAGCTAGACTGTACCTAATACTTGCTTTTATAGACTTTCATTTTCCTTGGAGAGATCAGAAAAGTTCCCATAAAATGCAGAAACAGAAGTTGGAATCTGAAGTCACTATATTCTTCTCTCCCTCACCCCCGCCAAAAATATAATCCTAGCAGAGAATTTAAATTGGTCCTGAGTTAGTACTGACACAAGGCCAATGACAGACCCACATTTCTGAAGGAAAGCATCTTTAAACTTACGCTTTCAAAAATCAACACAAAAGGAATATCAATACCAGCTCACAATGAAAAAGGCAATAAGTATGTAAAGAACAAACTACTCTGGACAGGAATCAATGAAACAGAGAAAGACTAGTATGTTTTATTTGTTTAAAACACTGGATTTGAAATTATAACAGAGGAATAAGAGATCGTCAAAAACTGGCTAGATTTAGAAAAAATAAAAAGTTTAGGTAAAGTATAATATACTATTTGAGATTACAAACTTGGTATGTGAATTGGATAACAGATTTGAAATATCTGAAAAGGGATTAGAAGCCCAAAAATATATCTGAAAAACAGTAACAACAGCAAGGAAATGGAGAGCAACAACGAAAAAGACATATGACCTTTTAAAATTCCAGTAATAGTTAATAGAGAAAATGTGGAAGAGGTGGACTACAAAGGGTTACTGATTGAGAATTTTCCAAAAATGTTTAAAGTCACAAACTCTTAAATGAAGACTTAATGGATTCCAGAAACAATTCCCATTTTGTCATAGTATCATGAAGCAGGGAAGCATCAAAGGCAATGAAATATGTTAAAAGGAGTTGGGGAAGGAGGAGAACATTTTGCACAGAAGAGTGACAAACTGTCAGCTGACTTTCAATAATAACAATAGAAACAAGAATGAATACAAACTAATACACACTAATTTAAATATAAACTAAAATGTAAGATTGTACAATTTAGAGCTTATCATTAAAGGTATTATTTAAACATATACCTCAGAGAGAAGGAAAGTGAACCTAATAAGAAATTCTGAGGTCGGGCAGCCCAGGTGGCTCAGTTGTTTAGCGCCACCTTCAGCCCAGGGCGTGATCCTGGAGACCCGGGATCGAGTCCCACATCGGGCTCCCTGCGTGGAGCCTGCTTCTCCCTCTGCCTGTCTCTCTCTCTCTCTCTCTCTCTCTCTCTCTCTCTCTCTCACTCTCTGCCTCTCTGTCTCTCATGAATAAATGAATAAAATCTTAAAAAAGAAGAAAAAGAAATTCTGAGATCTATATAAGATGTTAAATAAATGTTAAATCTGTAAATGAACTTTAATAATTTG
Source organism: Nyctereutes procyonoides (assembly GCF_905146905.1). Lineage (NCBI taxonomy): Eukaryota > Metazoa > Chordata > Mammalia > Carnivora > Canidae > Nyctereutes > Nyctereutes procyonoides. The sequence continues at coordinate 8,264,053 of NW_026575046.1, forward strand.
ACATATTAAAAGGGAAATAACTTCCAACAAGTGCCATAAAAAGAAAGCTAAACTATTTTACAAAGTTAACACATAATTTGGAAAGAGTATCATCAGAGAGCTGATTGCAGTCATATCTTTTAGAAATGTAGAATTATCATTAACTTCAAAGTTCATTAAATTAGTATATTGATAGAAACAAATAAAAAAATTCAAAAGAGTATATACTTTGAAACTAATAGAAAAAAATTAATGGGATTAGAAAACAAAATAAATCAAAACCCAAAGAGGAGAAACACACACAGACACACACTTTGGTATATAGAGTGAAGTAAATAGAAAGAATAAAATAAATGACTTAAAGATAAATATAATTAAATCAGTAATCAAATTATACATAAAAGAAATAAATTATTCATTTAAAAGATAAATATTTTAGGCTAGTTTAAAACACAACTGCATCTATGTGTTGTTTACAAGAATAATAGCTAAAACACATAAACAGGTATACTGAAAAAAATAGATATAATGAAATCTAATAATAAAAATAAAAAGTTGATACATCAACTTTTAAATTTAAGGGAAAGATTTTAGGCCACATTGAAAGTATTAGCACACCTATCATTGAGGTGTTCATTTTTTTAACCTAATTCACTCAACACTTTCTAATAATTTTAATTAAAGAAAGCAGAGAAAATATAACTTAAGAAAGCAGGGTTACAAATTAAGTGTAGACACATAATAATAAAATAAACAAATCAATATTGAAAAATTATTATAACAACAAAGTAGAAAACCTAGTGTTACAAATGAGTTATATTACATATTCTGTATAATATATTCCAGTAATAATTTCCATATTATACTATTCAGAGAATCTGAAATGTAAAAAAAAAACTCATTATGTAGTTACGAGTCTAGTCTTCTGAAAGTATCAAAGTAAAACAGAGATGATAATAGAAACGAACATTATTGTCAAATGTATAACAAAATACATGCAAAAATCCAAAAAGAAATATGAAAAAATGTATTTAAAAGGTGCATATATACACATCTGATTCACTGCTCTGACAATAAAGGGGAAAAAACCCAATCATGTATCAAGATACAGAAGGAAACATCTGGTAATGTCTTCCATATGAAACAAAAATAAAAACAAAAAACTTTGTGAAATAGAAATAGAAAGGATAGGACAAGCATGGCACTATGTGAAGACAACATAGAAGCATTTCTTTAAAAGGTAAAAATTACCAGGGATACCACTGTTAATCAATCAGGCTATTGTATTCTAAAACTTTGGCCAGTGAAAAAGGAAAAGCAAGATCCCCAAAGCATTTCTCAGATTCTTTAGTCACTTCTGTGCGGAAACCAGTTGTTTTCCTCAGTTTTCTTAGAGTTACACCCAAAAATCTAACCATGACCTACAAGGAGTTGCATAATCTGATTCTCTTCTCCTCTTACACATCCTTTCTCTACTCCAGCTATCCTGTCTTTGCAACTTAAGGCACATGTTCATTTTCAGATACTTTCAGCAGCACTTCCTTTGTGCAGATGAGGTTTTCTACGTGACTATTGCAGCCGTCCTCTTCGCTGAAATTCAGTCTGCAGTGAGGCCTAGTTGACAGCCCCAGTGACAGGCAACTCCCTCTCCACCATCTCCCACACTCAATACCATCCACCCCTTCACTACAATACCACTTCACTATTTCGTCTTCTAGAGCATTTATCATCTAACACTTTATGTAATTTACCGGGTTGTTATTTATTTTAGTAAGTAGACCAGTTAACTGTGGAGGCCGAGAAAAATTAAGGCCATTCCACCTCAAGATTACCATTAGCACAAGTACAGCCATCTTAGGCCTCTGGGAATAAGAGCTGAACTTTACAGGAAAAACTGCAGAATGTCCTAGGCAGGGAATCCCATATAGGAAAGACAATAAAGCTCAGAATGCCCTTGGCATGGAATCCCATATCAGATCTTAAGAAACTCCCCCATCCTTTCCCCCATATTGGAATGGAAAAAATTCCTCCACCCCTTCTGAAGATCCCCTAGAACAGCCCATAAAAACCCAGCTGTAACCCACTTCGGGGTCCAAGTCCCTGCTCTGCTGTGTGGAGTATACTTGGACCCAAGCTCGAGCTTGTAATTAAACCCTCATGTACTTGCATCGGTGTCGGCTCCTTGGTGGTTTCTCAGATTCGCAATCTTGGGCACAACACTAACGTATTGTCTGACTAGTACAATTTGAAGAATGGAAGAGTTTGCTATTAACATGTCATGAAATCAGGCACCAATTGAGATTATCACAAGAAAATCAGGATTTTTTTCACTATTATCATTTTTTCAATATTACAAGTCCCGTAAAAGCAAAATTTTTTATCGCTAAAGACATAGTTCAGGTGGCTAGAATAATTTCTGCCAAAATAAATATTTGTTCAGAGACAAAATGGCTGACCACTTTTTCTTAGCCATTAAAAAAAATATATTTTCTCCCCAAAATACTCTGTGATCCTAAAAGTAATCATATTTTTGATCAGTTAACCAGATTGCAAATAGAATTCCTAATAATTCATATAGCATGAATTCTCAGTTATTCAGTAGGCAAGAATCATTCCTGGTAGCCTTACATTACTTTGGCTTTTTATGCAGTTATCTTGAATGAAAAGTTTTGGATTTTGATACAATGCCAGAGAATTTTTTTTCATGTAATGTACTTTCCTTAAACGTTAGAGTTTGTTTTTCATTCATTTAAAAATTAGGTAGATTTTTGCAAAATATATTGCAGAAGCAGGTGTGGGCACATAGAACACATACATGCTGGCAGATGCCAAACAAATAGACCAACAAAAGCATTTGGAGCCTTTACATTCTTGCCAGTCTGATGCCTTAGCACAATCTGCAAAGTGCTGTGAGGATTGTCCTTATGTTTATTCATTGAATAGAAATATTTGCAAATTTCTCTTTCCCCTTTGGATATAAAGTTCTGTGAAATATGATAAAGTAAAAGGAACATTTCAATGACAGAACCTGCATACATATTTCCATTATGGGCAATAGAAATGCTTGTGACTTCCCATCATTCAGGTATGAATATATATTTAAAAATCTACTAGTTTAGTAGATACTTCTTTATATAAGTGCAATCAATAGAAACCTCAGGAAATTAGTATTTATTTTTAAATATTATTGTTTAAAAATTAATATTTAACCATTTAAATCTAACTCCAGATCCATGAGATAAAAAATGCAACAAAATATTGTATCTGGTTTATACAGCTAATTTGAACCCATACTGTATCCTGAAATATTTAAAATTATGAACTTTAGATTTTTTTTAGTCTTTAATAGAAAAGTTTTTGTTGCAAATTTATATTTAAAAAAACAGATTATTAACTTTGGCAACATACATTCCTTATCAAGTGCTTTGCAAATGCAAGCTGTTGAGAACAAATGAGGTTGACTTAGGGTCAACCTAAGGGTGTGTTCATTTATCTTCTGTTTCCCAAATTCTGATTGTATTTGCTTTGCACAAAACCCTCCAGACAAAGCCTCTTGCTGCTTGCACTCTAGACCAGACAATGAATACATATGCCATATATGATGGATATCATTTGTCTTGTGTATATGCCACATATATGTTACATATTGCATGCACACACATATATACACTCATGCACTACAACATATATAGTAGATTTGTCAATCTGGATTACCAGAACTACACCAGTTAGGAACTTGGTTTAGAAATTCCTTTAGAAATAAACCCTCAAATCACTAAGTGCTCTTCATCACTTAAAATAAGGGCCACATGATGCTGTCCTCTAGTGTAAATGCAGGTAGTATCATCCTAACTTTATTGTTCTTCGGCAACTAGCCTAAGTCAGAAAAACCACCCTCTGGAGGACCTTTCTAAATTAATTTGCTAGCTGACAGCCTGAGCTAAAATAGTTGCTAACACAGTTACAGGAAAGTAATTGAAGTCACTCAGGAATCTCATGTACAAGGAATTGAAGACATTTTCTTTCTCTATATAGATAACACAAACATTTCTGGACATGCTATCCTCATATTAGCCTCAAATGTTAACAAGGATATTGCACACTTGTCTAGTGCTATCTTTATCTTTGTGAACTCAGAAACAGTCCCCGCACAGATTTATAACCATCACAACTCTGTCCCAAATAATGAAAAAAAAAAAAAAAGTCACAGACAACAATAGATTTCTCAGTAAACCTGAAGTTGTAACATCCACCCCACCAGAGAAGTCAGTCTGATGTAACAGAGAAAGGATTTGTTTTGTTGCTAGGCAGGGGAGATTAAATCTTGATATTACTGAGGGGTAGCTAGATCAATTTATTCATCGTCTCTAAGTCTTACTTGTGCCACCTCTAAAACTGGAATGCATCATAATTTCTGTGTCTATGCTGAATATTAAATGAAATAAAGTATTTAAGGAAAGTTGTTCTCCGTTCATTCTGTGCTTAGTATATGGCATATGTTTCCATCCTTTTCAAAAAGCTAAATATTATCATTTTATCTTACATTTTAAATGGTTTGAATTCAAATTTATTTGAAGTATCCCAGAAATATTTTAATGCTGCAAAATCAAATATGTAAGGCCTGGATCTTTTACATTTCCTCCCTTACATCATTAATAGTAGAGAAAAGAAAGAGAAAAATGGAACTAGGGTTGGAACATTGTTAATACTTTTTTGCCCTGCCTGGATTGACAACTATCTATACAAGCATTGATATTTTCCTATTCATTCAGTATTTTCTGAAACAGCCATTTTTTTTCTTTTCTTCAAAGATTTGTTTTTATTAATAAAGCAGCTTGTTAATTATCAATTTTATAAGTCACCAGTATGTATAAAATAAATAAAAATGGAAAATCAGGCCTAGTAGATGACATCCATCATTTTATGTAGTTATAAAGATTAGCCTAATCTTGGTCTTTTTAGTCTTATTATTTTCAAGCATATTTTATGGACTTTTAAATCCACTCATTTGTACATTTAAAAGTAATGTCCTAAGGTGTGATTTTTTTTGGAGCCTGACTGCCCTCTTTGACATAAGACAGATATCTACTTGCAGGGTTGTGCCAAGTTTTCATCTATTTCATAAAATTCACTTATCAAGGCAATTTTCAAACTTTTCTAAAAGGAAGCTCTAAGCAATTAATTAATTTGCTTTTTGATTATATTTTTCATTGCATTGCTCTCGGCCACAAATTTTCTCTTTTGAGTTGCAAAAACAGTTTGGTCATATTCATTCATAATTTGCATTATTGGCTTCAAAATATTGCTCTGAGTGATATTTTCATTTAGTTATTGCTCAGGGTTTTCTCTCACAAGAGACAACAAAATGCAGACTCTTTTGAAACTCCAAAGTAATAAAATCGATATTTTAATAACTATTTTTTAAAATCCCACCTTTTGTTTTGTTTTGTTTTGTTTTTTGCTTTGGCTAAGGAGTAAATTGCAGTTATGATAGCCTACTCAGAAGCGGGAGGATACTCTTTCCACTCCTGATGATTTCCAGTTATTATTCATTTTTCTCAGTATTTTATTGACTATAATAACATATATTAAAATGTTTTAATCTCTGATCCTTATCTCAGTTTATAAGAATAGAATTTTAAAGTATTATTTTTAAATGGAAAAGTATCTTAAATATAAAATATTTTAGAATGCATATCCATAATATATTTGTCTTAAATGGAACTCACAGAAAGACTATTTAAACTGAGTGTATTTCCTTTATTTGTACGAAGTATGTGGGACAATAATCAGCAGCCTCAATGAAGGATAGATAGGATTACGAAGTGACTAACTTCTATCTAAAGCCAAATGTGTTGAACTTTGAGAACACTAAAAAACAGAAGAAAAATCCATTATTTTCTACTTTCTCCACTTTAAGTAACCAGCACTAGCTGTACAGACCAGTGAATCAATTCTATCTTGTTTTAGTTCCAGTGTAATAGTGTTCTTTTACCAGAGTGATCATCCTTCCAGGTCCCAAAATAAGGCTTTTTGAAAAGTATTATTTACTGGCCACCTAATTATCTGGACATTGATGAAGAAGCTTGAGATCAACGAACGTGGAAACGTTGACTGATGAACTTGCTCGTCCTTTTATATGGCAAAATCTATAAGAGGAAATATATTTAGAGCGTTTGTTTACTCTGTTTTAAGATTTAAGAAACAATCGGTCACATACTTGCGTGGAGCAGTACAAGATGATGCTCTGCCACAAAGCTCGGTTGTACAAATATCTCATCTTGACAACACAGTTTGGAAAAAGGGGAAGCTGGAAATCATGGAAGTACAATCGTCTTCCTTGAAGACTAATTAGATCAAATAGATTTTATTATTATAACTAGGAAACTGCCATTTTTCCAGCATTTTTAATTGAATCATTACATTCATGATCACCTAGCATATATATTTAATTGAAATGGTGAGTCAGTCAAGATAAAGATATTCCAACATATAAAATCCTCAAATCTAAATTAGTTATACTCAATTATTAACTATTTCTTGGTTCTATGGATATTTTTTTCAGGAATTACACCATTGCTTTATTAAAGTGGATATGACTTCTTTATGACATTCACTTAACAGCAGAAAGAGTAGTCTATAGGGACTCATTCTCCTCTACTCTCACGTCTGTTAAGATGTTTTGTATGATTCCAAAAGTTAATTTTTCCTATAGGTACTTCACAAAGTTGAGAATTAAAAGCTGGGGGAAAAAAGGAATAAATTTAGGTGCTTTATCTTAGAGAGGTTTATAATAACCTATTCTAATAATTTAATTTGGTATATAAAGAATACTATATAGATGTGTATACTTCACTCATTTATTGCAAAATATTTAGAGGAAACATAGGATTTACTGACTGCCCCATAGTGATATGAGAAAAAAAATAGCTGACAAACTTTCTTTCCAGAAGCAACTATATTAAAGTTCTAAACTGAAATTGCAAATAGAGACAGCGATCGCTTTTGGATTCTAGATGCTGAGAGTTTTACATATTATCAAATACTGATGCTTTAAACTCAGGGTCATCTAATTTACAACATGGTAAGAATTTTACAGCCACATTTAATTCAAATACCCAGACAATTCATATGTCAGTACTATTAGATGTTGCAAACTGGCAAGGCACATGCTCTATATTGCCTAATCTGATGTTTCATTTGGATAAGAAAATATTGGTGCACAAATGTGCGTGTGTTAACTAAATTTGCATTCAAATGTGCAACACCACATAATAGTTGAGATCTGTGTTTACCTCTTTGCAACACTGTGGTGGAGCTGAATAATGGTCATCTATTAGCTAGATCACAGAACTTGATATTTCCCTACTATCTACTCCTCCCCAGTGATTGTTTGACATTCAGAGGACCCACTGTCAGCCATTAATCATCAATGTTTCTTTTTGGCTTTTCTCATGAAGAGAGAGTTCATGAAGGAAAAAAAGCACATTTTCTCTATCTATGACTCAACGAAAATCAGACATTACCAAAAAAATCAATCAGCTTCATAGTCTTACATCTGGCTCGAGCCTTTCATTTCTATCATTATGTGAACTTCTGTACATGTTGAAGTTTGGAGAGTCTATACCACCATATTTTCAAAGGTGATTATACATATTTTTTGTATTACCTCATGTGCTAGAAATCTGCCTCAACATGCAACGCATGTCACTGAGGAACAGGTGCAGCTATTAAAACTGTCTTTCTCGCTCTCTTTTCTTTTTTTTCATTGAAGACCTATTTCTTTTATAACTTTCTCACCAATTTACTTTTAAGAGTTATCTGCTTGCTGCACAATAAAAGAGTATATCCATGATAACAATATAGGATTAAAATGATACCTTACTCAGCCCAATCATTTATATGTGTTAAAAGCATCATTATAAACTGTGATTTTAGCCTTTAGAAAAACATCATTTAAATATCTCCCTGTCATCTGCATTAACATTCATGATGTGGTATTTCTAAATATATGATATGCAAGACCTTCACTTATAAAACATAATTACTTAGATCTATATAAACTATGTGATTCTCTTTCAATTATTAAAAAAATCTGAATAAAAACTCAAGAGATATTTTTAAGTTAAATATGTTCTGACATGCCACCTATGTGGGATAGAATATTTTCAATAAATGCTATAATGCATTGTAAGTAAACATTATGCGTCCTCCTAATGCCTGCATTTAACATTTAAGTTGTAATTTCTCTAAATAACCAAGGTATACAAGCTAACATTTTGGAGTCACTATATCTACATAAGATAGTCATGTAGCCATGTTCCGTAGCCAGCACCTATATGCAAATTACAATAGCATGACATTGTATTTTAAAAAAGAAAAAATACAACCTTAAGAAATGTACTTTATTAAATACCAGTGGAGGGGCACCTGGGCACTCAGTGGGTTAGGCCACTGACTCTGATTTTGGCTCAGCTCGTGATCTGAGAGTCCTGGGATGGAAACCCATGTGGGCTCCGAGTGCAGCAGAGAGTGCTTGAGGATTTCTCTCCCTCTCCCTCTGCCACTCGCACTCTCTCTCTAGCTCTATCTCTCTCTCAAATAAATAAAGCTTTAAAAAATAAATTAATGTGACACATTTAGGTGTTGAAGGAAACATAAATGTTAGAAGAAATAAAAATAATTATGTTTGTTATATATAAAATTACATTTAGGTTAAAAACTCTCCTAAGGCAAAATGTCTACTGAATAATTGACCTATTTTTAATAGTTTATTTAGCATAGAAATGAGTTTAAACAATTTGTTATATACTCTGAATATATTTCTTCAATCAGACATATTTTGTGAACATTTTCTCCCAACTGTGGCTTATCTTCTCAATTTCATAATGGTATATTTTGAAATACAAAAAGTTTCTAATTTTGATAAGGTCCAATTTGTCATTATTTTTTCATCCTTATTCAGAATCATGCTTTTGTTGGTTCAGCTAAGAAGTCTTTGCCTAACCCGTAGTCATGGATATTTTCTCCTGTATATTCTTTTAGATATTTTATAGGCTTACCCTTTGTATTTAGGTTTATGCATATTTTTGAGTTAATTTTTATGTACAATATAGATTATATAATTAATTTATTTTGCAGGTGAATACCCAGTTTTCTCAACACAGTTTGAAGATACCCTTTTCTAATGACACCCATGACAGGGTGATACAACCACAAATGCAAAGGTTGTTTCTGGACTCTCCATTCTCTTTGATTGATCTATACACCTGTTCTTTCACCAAAGCTACACTATCTTGATTACTTATATGTATATAATTCCCATCCAAATCCCTATAAATGTTAAGTTCAATTTGACAGTATCTACAAAAATCCCTTTTGAGGTTTAGAAGCAATGTGTTGAGTATAATGCAAATTTGCACAGAATTGCTCTCTTGATAATGTTGACTCCTCCAGGCTATACACATAGAATGAATAGTCTCCATTTACTTACGTGTTCTTTAATATTTCTCAGCAATACTTTGTAGTTTTCGGGGTGAAAGTTTTGAACATGTTTTGTTAAATTATTTTTGATGTTATGATAAATGGAATTTTTCTCAATTCCATCTTTTAGTTCACTTCTGGTATCTAAAAATACAATTAATTTGTTTTATTATACTCATCTTTTATCCTGAGATGTGATGAAATAGTTTTAATCCCAGAAGTTTTATTGTATATTCTTTGGGATTTTCTACATATAGTATAATGTCATCTGCAAAGAGCAACAGTTTTACTGCTATTTGCAGATGACTGCAGATAACTGCTACCATAGCAGTTTACTGCTACCTATCTACCTAAGTATTTTTAATTTTTGTCCAATTACACTGGCTAAAACATCCAGTATAATGTGAGATAGAAGACAAGAACAAACATGCTTGTATTTTCTAATTAAAAAAAAACTTTAATGTAGTGATTCAGTATCAATTTCATTGCTCTATTTTGAAAGTATAATCACTGAATGTCTCTAATTCTTAACTCTACAGACTTTGCACTAATGAGTACTGTATTGATTCTTTTTCCAAAATTGATATTTCGTTTCAATTATTTTCAACATAAATAATTATATTTCATGAGATTTTTATTATTAAAAATACACATTTAGGAAAGTTTCTCTAATCATATGAAGGAATGAGTATGTCTTAGGTTTATTAAATTAAAATTTAAAATTAGTAATAAAATTAGCAATATATCATTCTATATAGATAATCAGATTCTTTGGGACATTTATTAAGGAATAGGTTATATGTTATTATGCTGTGTATTCTGGCCTAGAATATACTTGATAAAAAGGTTGATATTCACATATTCGATTATGTTCTTAAAGTATTTATATCAACTTTTTCTTAGAATTATAAAAATTATATTTTTATTACCTCTGTCCCTGATTCTCAAGAGGTTGGATTTATCTTATATTTGTTATAAAGTTTTATTCTTGATAACATAATTTTATGGAACAAGCTAATATATTAGTAATAATCTTATGGAGTGTTTTATTTTGATGATTTGGTTGCTTTCCTTAGAGAACAAAAAACTCCAAATAACATGTTTTTCAGAGTAGATCTATGCTTTACTTTTAAATTTTATTTTTATTTATTTTTATTTCAGTATTTAGTTGACACACATTACATAAGTTTCATGTGTACAACATGGCATTTCAACTTCTCTATACATTACGCTATGCTCACCAAAATTATAGTCACCATCTGTCACCACACAACACTATTCCAATATCATTGACTAATTCCCTGTGCTGTGACCTTTATTCTTGTGACTTATCCATTCCATAATTGGAAACCCGTATCTTCACCCATTTTGTCCATCCACATCCCCCTCACCCCCTTCCCTCTGGCAACCATCAGTTCTCTGTATTTATAGGACTGGTTCTGTTTTTCCTTGCTTGTTTATTCATTTGATTTTTTAGATTCTATATATGAGTGAAATCATATGGTATTTGTCTTTTGCAGTCTGACTTATTTCACTTAGCATGTGATTATTCACCATCCATGTGGTTGCAAATGGCAATATCTTATCCTTTTAAATGGGTGCATAAATTATATATTAAATATCTAATTTTCCTTATCCATTCATCTATCAGTGGATGTTTAGGTAATGTCCATAACTTGGCTATTATAAGTAATGCTACAATAAGCATAGGTGTGAATATATCTTTTCAAAATAGTGTTTTAATTCTCTTTGAGTAAATATTAAGTAGTGGAATTATTGGATCATATGGTATTTCTACTTTTAATTATTGGGGAATCTCCATATTGTTTTCCACAGTGGCTGCACCAATATGCATTTCCATCAACAGCACATGAGAGTTCCTTTTCCCCACATTCTTGCCAACACTTATTTTGTTATTTCTTATCTTTTTTATTTTAGGTATGATAAGATGAATCTCACTGTGTGGTTTTAATTTGCATTTCTTTGATGATTAGTGATGTTGAGCTTCCTTTCATATGTCTGTTAGCCATCTGTGTGTCTTTTTGAAAAATAAAAAAGTATATTCAAGTCCTCTGCCTTTTTAAATTTTTTACTTAACTTTTTTTAGATTTATGCAGATTCTTCATTAATCAATAAGGTAGTTCTGATTAAGAAAAAGTTACAATTTAAACAATATTCCTTAATTTTCATTGACTATTTCTTTCAAGAGGTTTATGGTGGTTTCTAATGTGGTATCTGGTATTCCTTAAAAATACATTATACTACAGGCTGCCTACTCAGGCTGAAAGAGCAAAGATTTTTTTATCTTGCATATCATCCACAATCCATCAGGAGTAGCTGTCTGCAGCTTTGCAATGAGAAAGAGTCTGAGCCCATATCCAGGAAAGCTCAGTGGAGAAAGCAAGCTGTGACATAAGCACATCTGCCACAGGGGCAGGAAGGAACATGTATGTAGAGTGACCCTCTTGGGTCACTATTTTAAAATAAGTCTAAAGTGAATTACTACAGTTTTATGCTCTGGATCATATTTGAGTAAAATAAAAGAGTAACAATATAGGAGACATTAGTCTTTAAGATGCTCTTTCAAAATGAGGTGCCTGGATGACTTACTCCATTAGGTGTCTTTCTTCAGCATGGGTCAAGATCTCTGGGTTCTGGGATTGAGCCCTGAGTCAGGCTCTGTGCTCAGTGGGAAGTTTGCTTCTCCCTCTCCCTCTCCCTCTGCTTCAGCCCCAACTTGTGTGCTCTCTCTCAAATGAATAAATAAAGTATTAAATTTTTTTTTCAAAGGAGAATAGACTAAAAATACTAAACCCAAGCATTCTTTATTTATTTATTTATGATAGGTACAGAGAGAGAGAGGCAGAGACACAGGCAGAGGGAGAAGCAGGCTCCATGCACCGGGAGCCCGATGTGGGATTCGATTCCGGTTCTCCAGGATCGCGCCCTGGGCCAAAGGCAGGCACTAAACCGCTGCGCCACCCAGGGATCCCCAAACCCAAGCATTTTTATACTTGAGTCATTCAATGATTCTTCTTCACTCATAGGTTCTATGCATATACATTAAAAATAAAAGTCTACTACTTAATTGAAGCTGTTACCATTATATAAATCCTATTTAAACATGGAATTATTACAGTAGTAATGATCCATGAGTTAGTGGATCAGGAGTTTAAGAATTCCAAATAGTCAGAAGAAATTCGTTTCTAGTATGTACTTATTTTTGGTTTTCCTGATGCAAAAACTTGAGCTGAGTATATAATCTAAGATTCTAAAATGAAGTTTTAAATATGTACCTCCAATGCAAATCTGGCCAAATGGCTGTTTCCCGTGACTCTTGGCTCCAAAAGTTATAGTTCAAGAAAGACTAACTTCCATCAATTTGAGGACCTTCTATCCAATAACCCAGATCAATAAGCTTTTCTCTGAAAATACTTCAAGCTGGCCAAAACTAACTTCGCATTCCACATATGTAATCGGGCCTCTGTTATAAAAAAGGTATATGAGCTTCACAGAATTCAAAATTATTTTTCACACGTTCATGAAGTTTTAAATTAACTGTTATTTTTATTTTTTACTCCTTCCTCTTTCATTTGATAAAAATCCACAATTGGAGGCACAGGGACCTGGAAAGTATAGTAGCATAGTTGAATGACTCAAAGGAGAAGTGAATGGAAATTTGTAAGGTCCGCTAAATGCAGAATCATCCATTGCATCAGTGCTACTAAAAGTAAGGATAGCAGAGTCAAGAGAAGTCACACAATGATGAAATAGAATATTCTCAAGTGGAAAACCATTGGTAGGGAGACTCAAGCTGATGGTAATATTTGGCATGATTCCTTCTAAATCACACTCGCAAGTGATAGTTCTGACAACTTGCCACGTATCTGCTATATCCTATTTATCATGTTGCATGGATTTTACCTTTTCAGTGATAGAAATAGAAACCTGTGGTTTTTCTTTGAATGTTCTAAATTTCTAGGCTGGATGTTTTTATGGATGTGTCTCAAAAGCAAAATTATATCTTGAATGTGGAATTGTGATACCTTTGGCTTTGTTCTTTATCAAGATTGCTTTTGCTATTTGGGGTCTTTCATAGTTCGATATAAATTTAGTATTATTTTACATTTGTGAAAAATGCTGTCAGTATTTTGATAGGGATTACATTGAATTTATAGATTGCTTTAGGTAGTATGGATATTTTAACAATACTAATTCTTTAGCTGTGGTTTACTTTAGTAATAGATTCTGACTTATTACCTATAACTATACATAGACATAGAAATAAATTAATTTATAAGGTTATTAATATGAGGTAAAGAAATTAGATGTATTATTATTATTATTATTATTAATTATTATTATTTAGCTTTTGTGTCAGACTTGGAAAAGCAGAAATACCACTTACACTATCTCATCCTAGAAGGACCCTCTGCCCAACTATAATGTGTTAAAGTGTGCAGCGCTTCAGACTTTCAGGATACACCTACCTTTTAGAGCAGCATCTATGCTCTATAGGGGAGGCGCCCAGCCAATGGCTGATCACGAAGGTAATAAAAGGGTTTAGCCATTTCTGTCCAACAAAAGGATTTCTTTAACAGGCAGTATTTGCTCTGGGAACTTTCAATTGGGCTGAGTCAGATGTTTTCATGTTGGAATCACAGTCTGATTATTTGCTATGCACAGTCCTACCTGCCTCCACTTTTGTTTTCTTCCAGAGTGTTACTTTTCAACATACCTTTTGCAATTCTAACTCCATTTCGGTATCTGCTCCAGGAGAACCCAAACTGCATCACTTGAATTAGAAGAAAAGCAGAGTCAATATAGAAAGCTTTCAGGAATCAATATGGTTTGGGTGGCAGATGATGAGGCACTGTAGAGCAGAAAAGCACTATCAGAGAGCTCAACCATAGATAGGAAATATGCTGTTCTGGTTTGTGCATGTGATCCTTTGAGTTTTAAATTGATCGCTTATGTTTCAAGAACAATCCATGCAATCACAATCAGGATACAATTAATAGATTCAGAGATGACATAAACTTAGTCCATTCATAGGCATTTTGATAGAGATAAGCTTATAGAAAATAAACAATTTGAGATTCTCAGAACGAGGGGGCCAAACCCACCTTTATCTTTTGCTTTTAATCCTTTAAGGCTCCAATTAATAAACTGCTTTTTACCATTTTTGAGTATCTGGAAATAAGAATCTGTATTCATTTTGACATATAAAATAGTGAGTTCTGGGCAGCCTGGGTAGTTCAGCAGTTTAGCACTGCCTTCAGTCCAGGGCCTGATCCTGGAGACCTGGGATGGAGTCCCACGTTGGGCTCCCTGCATGGAGCCTGCTTCTCCCTCTGTCTGTGTCCCTGCCTCCCTCTCTCACTCATGAATAAATAAATAAAAGCTAAATAAAATAAAATAAAATAAAATAGTTCATAAATTATCCAAATCTAGAAACCTTTCCTAACCAGATAACATTCACAATATCAGGAAGATACAAAATGAGTTGCATCTTCCTCATCATTTTGAGAAACTCTGAAATGAAGCACCTTCCACTCTAGGAAACTAAGAATCATTTTGTGGGATAAAAGATATATTGCTTATGTGTGAAGCAATTGTATAAAGACAAGGAGAAAAAAAAGGAAAACTTCTTTTTATGTGATTATTCTAGGAAATATAAAACCAAAACAGGTGAATATAGTTCATGTTTGAGTTGCAGGAACAAGAAGTAATAAGAATACTGAGATTAAGAATATAAAGAGACATTTTTAAAAATAAAGGAATAGGGAAATAACTCAGTGGACTTAAAATTCCCAGATGTACTTAGAAGACCTATCGAGGGTAGAAAGAGCTAAATTGAAGTCACCAAGTATAAGTGTATTATTATCTAAGTATTTCTTCACTTTGGTTAATAATTCGTTTAAGTATTTGGCAGCTCCCACATTCGGGGCATATATATTGAGGATTGTTAAGTCCTCTTGCTGGATGGATCTTTTAAGTATGATATAGTGTCCCTCTTCGTCTCTCACTACAGTCTTCGGGGTAAATTTTAGTTTATCTGATATAAGGATGGCTACCCCTGCTTTCTTTTGAGAACCATTTGAATGGTAAATGGTTCTCCAAGCTTTTATTTTCAGGCTGTAGGTGTCCTTCTGTCTAAAATGAGTCTCTTGTAGACAGCAAATAGATGGGTCCTGCTCATTCATTTGGGGAATATGAATAATAGTGAAAGGGAATATAAGGGAAGGGAGAAGAAATGTGTGGGAAATATCAGAAAGGGACACAGAACATAAAGACTCCTAACTCTGGGAAACGAACTAGGGGTGGTGGAGGAGGAAGAGGGCGGGGGGTGGGGGTGAATGGGTGACGGGCACTGAGGGGGACACTTGACAGGATGAGCACTGGGTGTTATTCTGTATGTTGGTAAATTGAACACCAATAAAAATTAATTTATTAAAAAAAATTCCCAGATGTAAAATAATGCTGTACACAGGTTTGTCACTATAGAATTTAGCTGATATATTACAATTAAAATTTGATAAATATCTGGCATATAGAAGAAAATATTTTATACTGGAGTAAAATGTAAATTAAAAAATAAAATAAAATAAAAATAGAGTAAAACAACAAAGGAGAAGCCTAAAATGTTTTAAAATATGTCAAATAAAAAAATTAACTGTTCATTACTATTATGAACTTATTTTTAGAAGATTACTAACTAATAATTATATCACTGAGTACTCATTATAGTCTACACATTGTGCTAAGTGCATTTACATACATTATTATGATACCCTTATAATTAAATAATTATTGTCATTCCATTTTATGTATCAGTTAACTAAGATTAGACAATATTAAGTCAGTTAACCTTCAGTCGCACAGCTTCTTTTTTTAATTTTTAAAAAACGTTTTCTTTATTCTTTCTTTTTGTGGGATTTTTGTTGTTTTTGTTGTTGTTGTTGTTGTTGTTGTTAGAGAGAGAGAGTACATGCTTGCTTAGGAGTAGGGAGGGGAGGGGCAGAGGCAGAGGGAGAGAGAGAATCTTAAGCAGGCTCCAAGTTCAGTGCAGAGTCCAAAGCACGGTTTCTTCTCATGAACCTGAGATCATGACATGAGCCAAAAATCAAAAATCAAATGCTTAAATGACTGAGCCACCCAGGTGCCCCAGTCACACAGCTTCTAAATTAAATGCAAAATTCAAACTTACATAATAATTATACAGAAGAGAATTTGTGGCCACTCAGATTTATGTGAATAAGACAACTATAGGTAGAGCAAAGTAAGTTATGATTTCATCAATTATAAACGTTCTTATTTTAGTATACATGCACCACATGATGAAAAGATAAAGGACAAACTATAGGCTGGGAGAGAATATTTGCCTATCTCATATCTGGCAAAGGACTTATAATCAGAGCATACAAAAACTCTCAAAATTCAACAATGCAAAACCAAAAAACAATAAAAATATGGGCAAAAAGATTGAACAGATATTTCACCAAGGAAAAGAAATGAATGGGAAATCAGTACATGGAAATGTACACAAAATCATTAATGATTAGGGAAGTACAACTAAAACCACAATGAGCTACTACTATTTACCTATTAAAATGCCTAAAATAAGGGGTCCTTGGGTGGCTCAGTCGATTAGGGAGCCAACTTGTGGTTTGGGTTCCAACCATGACCTCAGAGTCCTGGGATCGAGCCTATATGGGGGGCTGCCCTCAGCAGGAACTCTGCTTGAACATCCTCTCCCTCCATTGCCTCTCCCCAACTCATGCACATAGGCACACTCTGTCTCTCTCTAAAATAAATAAAACTGGGGCACCTGGGTGGCTCAGTGGTTGAGCATCTGCCTTTGGCCCAGGTCATGATCCTGGATTCCTAGGTGGAGTCCATGCATAGAGCCTCCTTCTCCCTCTGCCTGTGTCTCTGCCTCTCTCTGTCTGTGTCTCTCATGAATAAATAAACAAATCTTAAAAATAAAATAAAATAAATCTTTAAATAATTATATAAAGTGGATAAACCAAAAGCAAAACAAAAGCTTAACAGTACAAAAGATACCAAATGCTGGCAAGAATATAGAGCAACTGTATCTCATACATTTTTGTACAGAATGAAAAATAGTACAGCCAATTTGGATATCACTTTAGTAGTTTCTTGTAAAGCCAAACATATACTTACATAAAACTCAGAATTCCACCTAGATAAACAAAAATCATGTCATGCAAAAACTTGAACATGAATTTTTATAGAACTATTATTTAATCTCCAAAAATTGGAAGTAAGCTAGATATTCTTCAAGATGTCAATGGGTAAACCATACATCCATTCAATGGGATACTACTCAGGAATAAAAAGGGACAAAGTATTGGCACAACCAATGACATGGAAGACCTACATACTATGTTATACTAAGTTAAAAACGCAATCTTAAAAGGCTAAATACAATATGATTCCAGTTTTACAAATTTCTGGAAAAGACAATTCTATAAAGATGGAAAACAGATCAGTGTTGTAGGGGATGTGGGGTGAAGGAGGGGTTTGACTACATGAGAGGGTTTTTTGGGTGATGGAATTTTCCTATATTCTGATTATGATGATGGACACATGAATCTTTGCATATGTTAAAACTCAAAGAATTGGACCAACCTCCCAAAAGAAATTGCATCATTTTTAACTAAATATTACTAAAAATATTTTAAGGAATTTGATTATGAAATTAACACATCTATAGTGTAAGACATGGACCTATACTTTTCTGTGAATAGTATGTCCACTAGAAAACACTATTTATATTTTGAAATGTCATTATTTAATATGTGACAAGATAGTACTGATATTCTGTATTAGTTTTCCCAGCTCTAAATTCAGCCTATGTAGAAATTAATGTGTTTGGAAGGAAAAAATTGCACAGATGTCATTTTCCTCAAAAGCAGGCAAATTATGAATGTAAATAATGCACTGTTTTGGTTTTGAGCTTCCAGAATCACTTGGAATCGGAGATATTGAAATGTCAACAAATTTGAGACCATTTTCTGCCATAAATGGAGATGAATAGATTGATAGCCACTTGTCTTATTTGTAACTTACATTAATTTTTCTATAAAAATATTTAAGAATAGAAATTGGCACAGCTTCCTTATCTATGATTAAAGTACCATTATGCTATTATGAAAAAGTGTAATCCAAACATATGCATAGTTTTGTGTCACTTTTATTTATCTTTTCTGTCATTTTTATTATGCAATAATCATTACATAGGAATATGAAGATGAAAAGATAAGTCAGAGTAGGATTATATTAAAATAAAAATTCTTAAAGGCTTCTGGGTTAAAAGTCAATTTGAGTGTAGATGTGTTCCCTGAGATATTCATTAAGTGATTATATACACACTAATGTCTATACAAACGTGTATGAGATCAATGACAAGCATCAACATTTTCTAAGCTATTACATTAGTACCAAGCAATGTACCTACAGGTTTTGCAAAGTTTGGTCAACACTAAGTTTGTATACCCCTTGACTTGGCTACCCTTGGTAGCCAACATGGACGGCACATTAAAGAATTGAGGCAACACACAGCTGATAGTTATTCCTTGTATTACCAAATTCTTCCATTATCCTTCTGATCAAAAATAAAATCTTAAGAAGTCATTAATATCACATATCTGTCTCATGAATTATCAACACTGTATCTTTTAATGTTGCCATGAATTCTCCAGGCCATCAAAAAGCCAAATACATGTTGTGAACAAGGTAAAGCATCTCATAACTATTAACAATAGCTAAAATTATCATTGCTTATAAATGTTAATAGCTTAAATGGTGTAAATGGATAGCATACTGCTTGTCTGAAGAAAATATTAATTTAGACATGCACATAAAAATGATCTTGGACTTCCAGGATTCTAAAATTAAATTACTCTTGTTTATAAGCCAAGTCTATAGTATTCTGTTATAGCAATACGTATCTACCAATGATACTGAAACCCAAGCTGCTACACTCAAAAGGCCAACACTCATGAGATAAATTTTGATTGGAAAGGAATTCGAGCAGTATTCAGGAGGCAGGCAACTTGGGGAGAAGGCAGACTCTTGACCAACAGCCAACTCAAAACTTTCCACCTGGCCTACAGATTTTTAAAGGGGTTAAATCTCAGTTTAGGGAGTGCAGTCGTCTGTGACATTTCTTGGTAACATGCAGATTCAGTGATGCCAACTACAGAGTTATCTCACTGTGTAATGCAAGAAGGCCTTGTTCCTTGGTACTCAGCAGTTGTATAAAAGTACTGTATTTTTTAAAAATACTTTACTTAATATTTATTTTTTTATTTTGAGAGAAAGAAGAGGGACAGAGGGGAGGGAAATAAATCTCAAGTGGACTCTGCATTGAGCACAGAGTCCCAAGCAAGGCTGGATCTCGTGACCTCTGAGACCAGGAGCTGACCCAAAACCAAGAGTTGGTCGCCTACCACCTGAGACACGCAGGTACTCCAAAAGCATCCTATTCTTTAAGTCTAGAGATGTGCAAAGGGAAAGTCATTGGCTTAAAGTAATCTGTGTCACCTTAAAAAAGAAAAAAACATTTTGCTTAAAAGATTGCTGGACTAATCAGAAAGCTGAGGCTGCTTCAAACAGTCATCCTGGCCTCTCTGGCCTGGGAGAGTTCTGGTCCTTCCTTCCCCAAAGCCAGTGGTCTGCAGATCTCAAAGAAAATAAATTAGTTTTCAAGGGTGTTGGATCAGCAAGCAAGGAGTGTGTCAACGTGAAGCAAGTTAACCCTTAAGACCAGCTGGAGTATTGTTAAAGCAAGACACCTTATATTACTCCTTTTCATGAGTGGAGAATTGACCATTCTCTGCATATATTAAACAAACTCTCCTTAAGTCATTCTTTGTTCACTTTTTAGCCTTTACCCACAAAACCAGAGGAGAAAATTAAAATTATCCAATACGTGTATGGATAAAGTTCACATTTCAAATTATTTTATGCGTAAACATTATATGACACACTTAAGGGTACTGATGTTGACATAATGGAACATAGTTTTGCCATAGTGTTTTAAAATTTAGAAATATTTCTTCTGTTCATTTATTTATTTTTCCTACTAAAACAAGGGTTATAGAATAGTGTTTGGAGCAGAAAATCTGCTTTTGGATCTTAGCTCTACTATGTTGCAAATCTGTACTTAAAACAGGGTAATTTATGGAATGAAATCCAGTTGTGTTCCAAGTGAAAATTCAGAAAAAAAACTTCATAAATATCTTAAAATGCTAGAAAATGACCATATCAGCTCTGTATTCTGTATCAGTTTGCAAGCTGTTTTATTTTTCTGCAGCAATCAAAACAGTACTTAGTTTGAAATGCATAACAAAATTTGAAAAACATAGCTTTGCATGTTTGTTCTGTCTCGGTTATGAATGTAACATTTTTGAATGTTCCAGAATGGCAGTCTTAAAATGAAGGGAAAAGAAAATACTTGCACATCACATTTGGCTTTAAAATCTGATTTCTGGAAGCTCTTGATGGCCTTCCCAATAGTATTAAGGTTATGTTGGCCTGATAAGGAAAACAGCCAGTCACTTCAGTCAACAACCTAGTTATCAGATATCCGGGAGGGGGGAAGAAAGTTACATTCATAAACGTTTTCCCCTTCAAAATTTTGCTTTGCCATGATAAACAGGGATTCCGAATTTTGAGAGACCTATTTACTCTGAGAAGTGGAATTCATATATTTACTTGGTAAATTGCTATTTAAAATAGTATTTGCAATGAAAGGATAGAGGATAATCTTTGGTACACTTTTAAAACCAATTTGATATCTCACCTCAAACTAGGTTTTCATCAATTAATGACTTGGAGAATATTTATATTTATCACACTGGCTCTATAATTTAGGTCATGAGAGAGAGTTCTCCTGGGATGCAGTAAAACCTATGATTATGACAGCATACTCTGAAGTGTGCTCTTGGTCAATTTCCAAGTCTGACTTTCACACTCTAAATATATGAACTTTGAACATTTCTTTAAAATTGTAAGGATATCAGAGAAATAGCAATTATCTCTTAGTACAGAGTAAAGTCCTCCCAGGACTCCCTCTCTTGACAATTTCTGCTTCTACCAAGAGAATAGGTTGTGTGTGTGTGTGTGTGTGTGTGTGTGTGTGTGTGAATGTTTTGGTCTTTTCCCTCACTGCTGAAGTTTGCCTGCGCAGAGCCCTCACCAAGAATCTCTTGGAGGCCAATAAACATTACAATTTTTTCAGTGGTTCTTTTTGCAAACTCTAGTCAAGCATCACCATAACTTTTTTTTTTTTTTTCTTCAGGAAAACCATGTTGTTCTCAGTCCTGGGTCCTTAGCCTTAATACTTTGATTGATGTCATGCCCAATCCTCAGGACTGCCCTTTGTATTTGCCTACCGCTCATCCAACCTTTTATATATCCACCAATTCTTTCTCTTTTCTCCTGAGAAAGTTATTATTTTCTGGAGGACTGCAACAGCTCTTCATAAGCTCTGTCGGGTAAGTTGGAAGCCTTTCAGTAAAATTAGCCAATTTATAAATCAAATAGATACTGTTCTTGGTTTATTATTCTTTCATGAAAGCTCCATCTTGGGTGATGAATTCTAGTATTTAGTGTTTATACTTCATGAAGCTACATGCTGCACCATGGTCTTCTAGAGCTCTGTTATCACGGTTTCTGAGAGACCAGGAACATATTTTATTTTTTATTCTCTTCTAAATGCTGATGGCAGATCCTACTGTCCCTGCACTAATCCCAGATCTACTAACAAAGAACCCAAGAAGTATTAATTTGCTATATTATACTCTTGGTTCAATCCAGGCAAAGATGCTTAAATCTGTAAACAAATTTAATTGACAAATGAGCAAATAGAACCAACTTCAATGATTAGTAAGGGAGGAAAAAATAGAATTATGAAATAATAGAAATATGAAAATGAACTCAGAAACATAAATCAATTGATGAGTAAAGCACCACATTAGTCACAAAGGAATACAAATTTTGTAAATTGACAATACATTTAAAAAGATCATTCAGAACACAATTGAGAGAAACAAGAAGACTTGAAAAATGAAACAACAATTAAATGAGAAAGACTATGGATTAAAAGGCCTGAAAACAGCAGCAAGTCAGTGGAATATTCTTAGAATGTCCCACACTGATAAAAAGATATAAAATCACAGCTAAAACAAGAATATATACCAGAAAATGAAAACAAAATATTTACTTTATATACAAATTCTAGCTGAAATTGCAACAAAACAAAGTCCCCAAAAATATATTAAAAGCAGCCAAGGAAAAATGAAAATTTACTATAACAACAAAAAACTGATGAGAGGTTTTTCAAAAGCAACATATGTAAGATTTTTAAAAATATTTTGAAAGAGCTGAGAGATACTACTGACAAACTAGATTGCTCATGAAATTAATTTTTAATAAGGGTAAAATATATTCCAAATAACCCAACTTTTATTTTTAATCAATATAACATTAAACAAAGAGATTCTGAAGAACGAACTTTAATAAAAATCAACATATTCGAAAAATAAAATCTGAGAAATTATAAAGAAACGCATCGGAAAAATAGTACCCAAGCTTAAATATATATTTACCGAATAACAACATTTATGCAAATGATGATGATAATAAGGAAGATGTGGAATATAATGATAATTCCTAAAATAGTAGTGAAGGATAATAAAACTGAAATGTACAACAAAAACATGCAAACTATTTGGAGGTAGTTAGACTTTTTAAGTTTTTTATTTTGGAGAGATGACAATAGTGATTTTGAATTTCTTAATTTTTAAAATATCAACTGTTTAATTTTAAAGGTAACAACTAAAAAAGCATAATTTACAAACAAATTGGGGGAAGTAAACAATATGGAAATAGATGTAAATAGAGGAATATATAGTTATATAACAAGATAATATTTATTCAAAATCTTTAAAAAAAACATTTAAGTGAAGAAATTATTATAGTATCAATAATAGTTCAGACCACCTAAGAGTATTTCTTCTAACAAAATATATTTAGAAACTTAAAAAATTACATGACATTTTATGGAGTGATTTTATAATTAAGCAAACATAAATAATATTCATGCATAGAAAGCATGTCATTCCTTCCCAAATTGAGCTTGGAAGCAATTCTTTTTTTTTTTTTTTAAGATTTTATCTATTTATTCATGAGACACACACAGAGAGAGAGAGAGAGAGAGAGAGAGAGAGGAGGCAGACACAGGCAGAGGGAGAAGCAGGCTCTATCCATGCAGGGAGCCTGATGTGGGACTCGATCCCAGGACCCAAGTTCACACCCCGGGCCAAAGGCAGGCGCTCAAACACTGAGCCACCCAAGCGTCCCAAGAAATACAATTCTAATGAAAATCTCAATGTGTATTATTGCATGGAACAAAATATATCTGACAGAATGATTCTAGCATATTTATAAATGAGTAAATTATTAAGAATTGTCAATGCATAGCTAAAGAAAATCAAAGAGGCAGATTTTCCCTTCCAGATGTCAATGGTCATAATAAAACCATATTAATTAGGATGATATGATATTGACATACAAAGAGAAACATAAAACAAGAGAAAGAATACAGTGCTTAAAAACAGACTAGACCACATGAAGAGATAACGTGTCGGCCAGAGGTAGTACAATCACTTAATGGAGAAAGGATCTTAAATAGATAAAGATTAAATTGTTCCAAAACAAACAAACAAAAAAAAGAATTGGATATTTATCTCACAGTATGCATAGTAAACTTAAATGTGACAAGCGAAATTATAAACATTTTAAGACATATTACACAATTTTGGAAAGTTGGGTGAAGACGTTTTTAAAGAAGACATGAAAAATAATAACCATAAGAGAAACAATTAATATGGATATCTTAAAATTAAAATTCTAGAAGAAAATAAATAACATAGATCAGTCACAAACAGGAATAATTGACATTTCCAACGAGCTAGAATGCCATGTTTCTGAAAGTTGAGGCATATCCCTATATTTAGGCTATTGTTGCCAATTTACATACCAGGTTTTTAAAAATATTTAAAAATATTTTAGGAGGAGGAAGCTTTGCAGAACAAAATTATGATATTATGTACCTTCTGTCTCCTTCACTCTAGTGTCTCTCAACTTAGTCCTCAGAATTAAGGCAAGATATTCTAATTATCAGTGTACATGTCCTGAAAATGTATAAAGCTAGTGAAGAATATAATGGGAATAACTTCTTTGGTTAAAAGACCAGCAAATAGCGGGTGTTTGATTTGATCATACATGGAAAGAAACTGAGTTTGAGATATATGCCTCAAGAGGTGATGAAAAGCAAGAGGGCATTTTTAACATCCTCACACTGCAGACAAGCTTTAGTGTGTATAAGAATTTATTGTTCCTCATCAGGTCAGGGTGGGACCTGGAAGGAGCAGCCTTTTATTTTTGTCTGAGTTTTTCCTAAAATCAATCAGAATACTGAGGTTCTTTTTAAAACACAGTATCTGGAAATGATCTTGAAATCATAACACTTTTCTTGCTTGACTCAATGACCAAAAATGTAACATCATCTATGATTTACTGTATATTTTAATCTATATTAGAATAACTCACTAAGTTCAAATTTTTGCTTCTATTTCACACAAAGAAAAACATACTTTTTTTCTTTTCATTGCCATAAGGAGATATAAAGATAATTCCAAAATAAAGCCAAAATTACTATTTGGCATCTCTCTACTGCTGGTTCTCCAGTTCATAATCTCAGTGTGTCTTGCCCGGAATACCCATAAATTTCTGTGCAATTTCTTTCTTCCGTCTCTCTCATAGGCTCCATTATTTCAGTTCCCAAGCAAACAAACAGCACCAAAGAAAACAAAATTGCTAAGGTCTTTTTTTTAATACCCCAATTTTATTTTCCTGATATTTAATTTTCTGCTTGAATTAACTCAACTTCCTCAGTCTTATCTTTTTCTAATCCCCTTAATGAAACACAAGACCTGTCCAAACTAGGGATTTTTTAAAATACATGCTTATACTTTCAGATCTTCATTATTTCTACAAAGATGCTCCTCAGTCTTGAATCATCTCCTCTGTTCCACATTCCACTTGCACTTTAGAGTCTATCTCAACTGGGACAAAATATTTCTTGATCTCTCAAGAACTATGCTTCAGCAGTATGTCCCTTTTCCAAATAAATAATGACTTATTTTTAACTCCTTTTGACCTATATCTTTCAATCCTATGTTATATTTATGTGTCTATATCTCGTTAAATGTTTTAGAAAAGATTATTGTATCTGAGTAGCATTTGTCTTCAACATAGTGGACACCATATAAATAATTTTTTATAATTATTATGGTTCTAATAGACGTAATAGTCAAATTTTTAATATTAGGTCAAGAACCAAAGCCCTTTTTGGCTTTTAAAAATTGGAAAAATTAATTGAAAACCAAATGAAAGAGATAACTGCAAATATGTCCTTTAATTTATCTCAAATATGGAAAAGAATAAAGATTCACTACTTGACAAAAAGAGTAATTAAAATTAATAATATTTAATTTTAAAATATAATAAGTAAGTACTATCACTGTGTATTAATTATATAAGCAAATTGAGCATGATTTTATGTGAAAGTAAGATAAACATTTTGATTCCTCATATCCAACCCTGTTGTCAATCAATTTTAAAGCAATGGAAGCACCAAGATTTAGCCACGATCAAATTTACTTTGTGTTACCGAGTGAATTTCAGTTCATACAAGACAGAGAATGATAATTTCTGTAGTAACAACACAAATGATTTAATCATCATGATTGACAAATGATGCAGTTTACTTTTCCTAGTTACTCCCTTGACTCCTTAGTGGAGATCATACTGAATTGTTCATGTAATACACTAGACATTTGTCAATGGTTTTTGTTTGTCAGCAGAAATCAAGATGAAGATCATCATCCGTATAATGTTACTGATTTAATAAAAACAGGAATTCTCACTGAGTTTTTTTTTAGATTGTGAACATTAAAGTGTTTTAAATGTAACATGGTACTGGCTATATATACTTTTCATTTTTAAAAACTACAATTTACATAAAACCAAAATGGGCAAAGCTAGACAATATAAGTCACTACGTGGTTCAGAGGGTAGATTATAGAAACTAGGTTTGTCTCCACTTTGTTTTTCTCTCCTGGAAGCTCTTCTGTGTAATCCCGTTGTGGAAACATGGTGGCAACGCAACCAAAATATTTTAAAATAATCTATGTCAGATCTTCCCAAAGTAAATTACCCGATGTGATTCTGTTTGCCTGCATTAGTCATAAGTTGTCTGAAGATACGTTGGTGAAACATCTGCTTTCACTTCAGTCCCTTGATCAACCAATTTTCTGGCTGAAAGAATGCAGCAAGAATAGCCACACTGAGCAAGCTAGTGGTCTTCATGGACAGTAGATCCGTCCATCACTGCCAGCGATACATCCCCATCCTGCCACCGACACCGACACCATCATTATCTGAGACTCCTCCTCACCATTGTTCGAAATGTGCAAGTTCTCCTGAGGATGATGTAATCACCGTCTAGGTGCACAGCCAGCCTCCATTCAGGGCTGGAAGCCTTAGAATGTTACTTTCAGAAAGTATAAAGCCTAATTTGACCATGAATTTGCAGATACCCCAAAAAGCAATAAAAATTCTCCCATTTCTCCCTTTGTATTAGCAACATTTCTGATTTGTGACATTTTTTTTCTGAAAAATCACACAGAATACAGCCCGTCTGTGACTATCATATGTGTATCATCCATAAAACTAAGATTTTTTTCGATCTCGATTTCTTTCAATCTCCTCGATTTCCCACTCTTTTAAAATTTTAATGTGTGCGTAGATTTTTTTATGTTTATTCCTTAAAAGCATAACTTTTCTAAAGAGAGCTATTATGCACTTCTATAATAATACTAATTAGTGTGAAATGAAGAAATAATGTTACATGTATTCTGAATTCTATTAAATATATAGTTTAATTCTAAGAGTGTCTTATCCAGGAATTCAAAACATCAGTTTATTTTAACTATATCTGGTCTAGCTATTCCTTAATTTTTACCCGTATCAACCTACATACACAGACTCTTTGGGGCGGGACATGGGCTTTTTACGTCCTTAGACTAAAGCCTTTCCAAAGCCATGCATTCCCTTATTCAAAAAAATTTCTTGAAAGCCTTGTCTAATATCAATATTACAATATCACCCACTTTAGATATCTTGTAGAAAATAAACTTAAATTTTGATTAGTGAGCAAATCCAAAAGCAAAGACTTAAACCCCATCTATAAACATTGATATGATTGATACACTTCATTTTTTATTTTTATGAGATCCTAAGTTCCGTGTGTGTATTAAACATATCTTTCTATATATACTGTGTTTTCTCTGTTCTTTTATACTATTTCTGGCACTTATAAGGATTTTGATTTTGTTCAAATCATCATGATGTGCTAATATATTTCATAAAATTCTTAAGCTGCTGTTTCTTTGGGATTCTAATTTCATTTTATCATCTTTGTATGATATCTTTGACTCTCACTCATTACTGATGCGATCACCAATGAGGTTATTTTACATTCTCGCATTTTATTTATTTTTACTTTTATAGGACTCATAAATTTAAATATTATTACTTCATTTTGTTCCCATTTTGATTCTAATAACTACGATTAAATATATTTATTGCCGAGCATTGTGCTTCACTACCGTTTTACCTCTAGTTGATTCTTCAGAAAGGATTCCTTACTACATTCTCAAAATTCAGTTATTCTCATATTCTTGAGAGTTGAACAGCAGCTTGTCTGAATTCAAAAATTTATTCTTTGTGGTTCTTAAAATATTATTTTACTGTTGTTTTATTTTGTGGGTTTTCAAGAAGCTGCTGATGACTTGATTTTTTAGAAGTGCCTTGATCATTTTGCCTAGAGGTTTTGCATCTATGAATTGCAGTCTAACAGTTTTATATGTTTTATATCTCCTAAAATTGCCAATCTTGTACAGTTTTTCTAATTACATAATGAAACTTTCAATATATGGATAAAAAACTGTAAGTAATAGCTTTAAATATTATTTGCCCCTTTGCTTTGTTTGTTCTTGGAGAACTCGATCTGCATATTGGATTGGATTAGGGCTAGGTTTAGGATTAGAGTTAAAGTGTTCTAAATATTTCACTTTCTCCTCTTTTAGCATATTATATTGTTTTTATTCTCTTCATTGTTTCATTTCTTTTCAAAGCAACATATTGTTTCCCGGCCTTCTTATAACTCCATCTTCCTTTTTTTGTTTTGATTTGATGATTTTCTTTCTTGAATTTTCTGAATTCTTTTCTCCCCTTTTACAATACATACATTACATACATTGTACATATTGCTATAATTGCTAACTTAAAGATATTTCATTTATTTCAGAGGGATTTTTCTATTGTTTTACCTCCAAGTTTAGTGTTTTCATCATGAGGAAATCTTGTTTATCACTTTCTATATTGTTTTACATAACTTCTCAGATATGACTTCTGACTTTTTTTTATTATGCTGTTTTGAGATGCAGTAACCCTTGTTTCTATGGACAGTGTGAGGTGTTTCATTAGCTTACTAACTTTCCTACTGTGAGTAAAATGAAATGCATTTATTTTGATAAAATATTCCATTTGAACAACTATGGTTTTCAGAACTGTGATGCCCTTGTTACTGTAGGACTCTTATTTTTACTACTTTATTTCTTCAAGCTGTTTTTTATTCGACACAGAGAGGGAAAGCACAAGCAAGGGGAGCGGCAGAGAGAGAGAGGGAGAAGCAGGGAGCATGATGCAAGACTCGATCCCAGGATCCTGGGATCATGATCCGAGCTGAAGGCAGATGCTAAACCGATTGAGCCACATGGGAGCCCCTACTACTTTATTCTTTTTTTTTTTTTTAACCTACATAAACTCAACATGGTATGCCCCTCCTTTCAGCTTGTTTTCCTCTCCATCAGCACTGCCATTTCAAGGCACCCCTGGAGTGCCTGCATGGAGAACCTATTCCAATTTCCCAGGAGCCAGCACTCAGCTCTAAGACTCCCTTCCATTCTCCTTGTTTCCTCTCTCAGCGGGATTCTCCTCTGGGTGATATTATCTGCACCTGCCACCAATAGAGCTCTATCGCTCTTTTTTTCATGCCAGATTCTGGGGTCTCCTATGAGTCTGCTCCTCTGGTTCCAGAAATTTGTTATATCACTTAGGTACAAATAGAAAATCACTGGATTCTGTATCCTACTTCTTTTCTACATGTGGATTGTGGGTGTTTTTATTTGCTCTTTTTGTTAAACTCCACAGTTTTTAAGGATACGTATAGAGATTTAACTTATCACCCTTTTAAGAAAATACCATTATCACTGTAGTTGTCCCAAAGAGGAGGAAGGATGTCCTAATAATTTTATAAAGATTTAAAAATGATTTATATAATTGAAAGATACAGTACACGTTAAAAAGTGTGAGAGATATGTTGTTTCAATGCTCCTATTGCCATCTTTAAAATCTATTGCTATACACAATTGTTTCTGCTTATATGTCAAACATTTTTATTTCAGATACAACATGATGTTTGTGCATTACTTTCATATTGTAAACTAATTTGTTGTTCTAGACACGTTAATATATTGCCTATGAAAGGAAGCAGAATTTGCTACCTTAAATTTGTCTCTTTGACATAGGATTATTTTAGGCTGATTGTTTTCATGAAACAACAACATAGGAAAAGCTCTGAAAACTGAGAAGTTACCCTTTCATAAGAGGTATTTACATTAATAAGGGAAATCTCCATCTGTAAGGGCATCCCCCTTTCTATACTAGGAGGAAGGGGGATGACTAAATCTCTAGAGACTTCTCTGTGAAGAAGGCACTGACCCAAATCTGGTAACAACCTATCCCTTGTTTTCTGCACTTTTCCATAACAGGGTCCTCATGCCCATCTTTTGTCTTTAGCTGTAAATAGTATTTAAGGTGTGTGCTTGAACCATTTCTGGGAGTTGCTCAGGTTTCCTACATAAACAGAAGGTATACATGTTTTTAAACTTCTGTTTTCCTCCTGTTAATCACAGGAGTTTCAGCTAAGAACCTAGAAAGGTAGAAAGAAAATGATTTTTCTTCCCCTACACCTACAGCTCTGAATAGTCATTGTTTTTTTTTTTCCATCCCCCAAAATTGTTTCTCTGCTGGAGTCCTTTCTCCTTCTTTGTTTTCAAATTTGTTAAATAAATAAGTAATAAAAATAAGACAACAGGGCCAAAATGGAGTCGCTTGTGTTAAGCCACATGTCAGCAAACCAAGACTTAACACTTGACCTAACTGCAGTTACAAACCATTTCATCTGGAATAATCTGATCAAAACTAGTGAGACTAGTTTTGTGAGAGAGACTCTATGAAAGTTGACATTGCCTGAAAGGTTTGTTTTGTTATAGTTTTCTTGTCCCACTTCTTTTCTGCCTATGAAAGCCTTCCATTTTTGTGCATTTCTTCAGAGGTCCTTTACAATAGATAAGTTGCTGCCCCATTTGAGAATTATTAAATAAAGCCAAATACAATCTTTAAAAATACTCAGTTGAATTTTGTTTTTTAAACACTTTTACCAAGTGTATGTGCAACTGATATTATCATCCATTTCCTATAAAATCTAGTGTTTTCTTTCTTTTATAATAAATATTTCACAGAAAGAATAATGTTCAGTAGTATTTTTTTGAGAAAAGTGAATAAAATTATGATGTACTAGTTTATTCAGCTGCTTTCTAGCAATTTTTCCTTATATGTCTATTAAAAATAAGTAACATTCTGAGGTGCAACACAAGTCCATAGAAAGATACAAAGGGACATACATGCAAAAGCTTTTTGTATATGCTTATTTTATCATAATCAATGTAAAATTATTATAGCAGTAGTGATAGTGCATAGTAAAGTTTTTTTCTTTTATTTATTTATTTGAGATAGGGAGACAACAAGTGTTGAGGAGGGGCAAATGGAGGGAGAGAGAGAGAGAGAGAGAGAGAGAGAGAGAGAGAGCAGACTCCCTGCAGCAGGAAGCCCCAAGCAGGACTCATCCCAGGACCCTGAGATCATGACCTGAGCTGAAGGCAGACACTTACCTGACTGAGCCACTCAGGTGCCCCCATAGTAAATTTTTTCTAACAATGCCACCAGATGTTATTTGATTTCAAAGAAATATCATATATAAGAATATAAAAACCAATAAACTAATCTATTTTATTCAGATCATGCAAAGTACCCTAATCAACATTTAAGCGTACAAAGGCAATATAACTCCACACATATTTCTGGCACATTAATTTAGTACCTCAAGTTATAAATAGTCTCATTATTTTTTTAAGATGCTACACTTTAACAAATACCCTGAGATTTACTACCCTTAGGATGTAGTCCCACGATT
Source organism: Nyctereutes procyonoides (assembly GCF_905146905.1). Classification (NCBI taxonomy): domain Eukaryota; kingdom Metazoa; phylum Chordata; class Mammalia; order Carnivora; family Canidae; genus Nyctereutes; species Nyctereutes procyonoides. The sequence goes on from NW_026575046.1 coordinate 8,295,992, forward strand.
TCCTAAAAATATCAAGTTTTTGTGTTATTGAATAAGCCAGAATTGGGACTGGTAAGAGATGATCTGAGGCATATTAAAATTTTTAAAAATTTATTTGAGCAAAAATCAATTCTATCAGGCAATGCCAAACCACAAGTGGTTAGGATTATGTGCCAACAGAGGTTGGGGAGAGACTTTTAGAGAGAAAAGTTAGAAGCAAAGTAAGGCAATTATTAATTGTCTATAGTGTAACACCTACTTGGCTGTTTCTTATTGGTTGTTCTTAGAATTTTAATTCAAAAAACCATGAGGCATTAACAGGTTTAGTTTTTGGCTTGCTTACACAGGTTGCCATGACATTAGAGGCAACATGGTCTAATGGCCTCCTCCCTTAATTAAATAAATAGAAATCACATTTTAAAAAATTTATTCATGAGAGACACACGGAGAGAGGCAGAGACACAGGCAGGGGGAGAAGCAGGCTCCACACAAGGAGCCCGATGTGGGACTCGATCCCCAGTTCTCAGGTTCATGCCCTGAGCCAAAGGTAGATGCTCAACCGCTGAGCCACCCAGGCGTCCCAGAACTCACATTTTGTTAAAGGGAACTTCTAACTCAGAATTCTTTCTACTAAAGCATTTATAGCATCTATCACACACATCAATGATATTTAGATACAAACTTCCCTTATTCATAAAGTTAATGTCTCATATTTAAAAATTCTGCAGAATGCATCTATATCTATATGTATATATCTGTATATCTAACCCATAGAGAAAAATTATTAGTTAGCTAACTAATAATATTTTTACCATATACACAAGTCTGTGGAAAATAAGGTAGTGTTTTATTCACTATCATGTACCTTACATGACACAAAGAGCCTGGTATTCAGCCTTCAAAAACCAGGAGTTGAATTAGATAAATAAATTTATAAATTAAGGATTTGGGAATATGTGTGTAAACTTAATAACTTTATGAAGAGTATTTGGAGGAAGAATAATGATGGAAAGGAGAGTTGACTCTAAATTAGGGGAACCCAGTCACAGATCAAACTGTGAGTAGCTTTCTGAGTGAGTTCAACAAAGCGCCTTCCTATTCGTTTATTTTTTTTAATTTATTTATTTATTCATGAAAGACACACATGGAGGGGCAGAGACATAGGCAGAGGGAAAAGCAGGCGCCGATCCCAGATCCCAGGATCACGACCTGAGCTGAAGGCAGACTCCCAACCACTGAGCCACCCAGGCATTCCAACCTCTTCCTATTCTTGAATTTTAGTTTCTAAAGTGTGAAGTCACAGTGCTTCTTTAATTGCAAATGAAATTTCTATAGAGCACCTTCTTTAAGTGATATAATTCCAGTGTGTTCTATAAATGGCCAAAGATGGCTTCTGTATATTGTTCCCTGAATTGTACCTTTCTTCACAGGGCACTGAGGACTTTTAGCTCAAAAGGTCACTGCTACCAAGTTTTTACATGAGTATTTGTTTTAAATATAGTTCAAATAAGCACAATTTTAGCCACTTGATTGTTCTATATACCCTACAAAATTGTGCACAGAATCTGCTAGCCATTGGTCAGATGAGGGACCATGGTTTGTGCCATATGAGATCAGATGTTATTGAGTTCTCTGATTCAAGGAACACCTATCGTGCTGCCAGGTGACATCACCTAGTAACATAAGGCTCCCTTTCCATCCCTTTCTTGCCCAGAGTTCCCTTGACCTTCTCACCTTCTGGGTGGTGGCCCTTGCTGTAGCTTCTGGACACTCTGGAGCTATGAGGAACTTTTCCATGCAAACCTGTCCCAGCATCACCCAAGAGAGTTCGTGTGTGTGCTACTGCCACCTGGTGGTCATTTCTGTTTCTTCGATCAGCTCTAAATTCCCCTTGAGAGCCCTTAACAAATGTCACCACGGTTAACCAGAATAGATTTTCTTAGTACTATATATACTTTTTTTTTTTCCTCAAAAAATAGCATCAGCAGATTTCTTCCTTTTCTGGTAATGAATCCAGTATATATTGCTAGTCTATAAAATTTAGAAATCTATGGGATCCCTGGGTGGCGCAGCGGTTTGGCGCCTGCCTTTGGCCCAGGGCGCGATCCTGGAGACCCGGGATCGAATCCCACGTCGGGCTCCCGGTGCATGGAGCCTGCTTCTCCCTCTGCCTGTGTCTCTGCCTCTTTCTCATTCTCTCTCTCTCTCTCATAAAATAAATTTAGAAAATTTAAAAAAAAAAGCTTAAAAAAATTAGAAATCTAAAATACAAGAATAGGGACACCTGGGTGGCTCAGTGGTTGAGCATCTGCCTTTGGCTCAGGGTGTGAGCCCAGGGTCCTGGGATAGAGTCCCACATTGGGCTCCCCAGGGGAAGCCTGCTTCTCCCTCTGCCTATGTCTTTGCCTCTCTCTGTGTCCCTCATGAATCAATAAATAAAATCTTTTAAAAAAAATACAAGAATAAAAAATTCTATTACTCCATTGTTAAGATTAAACCATTATGCCAGTCACTAAACACATAAAATAATTGATGTGTTAAAAACCTCACTTTAGGGATCCCTGGGTGGCGCAGCGGTTTGGCGCCTGCCTTTGGCCCAGGGCGCGATCCTGGAGCCCCGGGATCGAATCCCACGTCGGGCTCCCGGTGCATGGAGCCTGCTTCTCCCTCTGCCTGTGTCTCTGCCTCTCTCTCTCTGTGTGTGTGACTATCATAAATAAAAATCTAAAAAAAAAAAAAATGGTTAAAAAAAAAAAAACCTCACTTTGGTGTATCTAGCAAATAATTTCTAAAAACACGATGGCAATTTGATCTTCCACAATGAAGAAAATATTCATTTTCCAAATCTTTGCCATTACTCAACATTGTAAACTAAAAAGGGGGGAGGGGAATTTCAAATTTGAGAGTTAAAAATGGCATGACATCTTAATATACATTTAGTTATTAACTAATGAAACTCATCAGAAAATTTTGTTTAATCTTATGAAATTGATATAATTATCTTAGCATTATTTATATAGGTTAATTGGATTTCATTCTGTATTTGGTATTAAAAACCTATTTTTAAAATTTTTGACTGATGTATATTTAATATTTACAATTTTCCTTGTAGTTGCTTTTTTTTAACTTTTTCTTTCATTTTAAGTATTTTTTTTTTATTATTGGAGTTCAATTTGCCAACATATAGCATATCACCCAGTGCTCATCCCGTCAAGTGCCCCCCTCAGTGCCTGTCACCCAGTCACCCAAACCCCCCCGCCCACCTCCCCTTCCACTACCTCTTGCTTGTTTCCCAGAGTTAGGAGTTTCTCATGTGCTGTCTCCTTCTCTGATTTTTCCCACTCATTTTCTCTCCTTTTCCCTTTATTTCCTTTCACTATTTTTTATATTCCCCAAATGAAGGAGACCATATAATGTTTGTCCTACTCCCACCGACTTACTTCACTCAGCATAATACCCTCCAGTTCCATCCACGTTGAAGCAAATGGTGGGTATTTGTCGTTTCTAATGGCTGAGGAATATTCCATTGTATACATAGACCACATCTTCTTTATCCATTCATCTTTCGATGGACACCAAGGCTCCTTCCACAGTTTGGCTACTGTGGACATGGATGCTAGAAACATCAGGGGTGCAGGTGTCCCGGCGTTTCATTGCATCTGCATCTTTGGGGTAAATCCCCAACAGTGCAATTGCTGGGTCGTAGGGCAGGTCTATTTTTAACTCTCTGAGGAACCTCCACCCAGTTTTCCAGAGTGGCTGCACCAGTTCACATTCCCACCAACAGTGTAAGAGGGTTCCCTTTTCTCCGCATCCTCTCCAACATTTGTGGTTTCCTGCCTTGTTAATTTTCCCCATTCTCACTGGTGTGAGGTGGTATCTCATTGTGGTTTTGATTTGTATTTCCCTGATGGCAAGTGATGCAGAGCATTTTCTCACGTGCTTGTTGGCCATGTCTATGTCTTCCTCTGTGAGATTTCTCTTCATGTCTTTTGCCCATTTCATGATTGGATTGTTTGTTTCTTTGCTGTTGAGTTTAATAAGTTCTTTATAGATCTTGGATACTAGCTTTCATTGTTTCAAAAATGATTTCCCAGCAAGAAATAAGATTTTTTCTATGTTAAATATTATGAAGATTTAAGTACCTATATTCAGCTAGATCTTGCGTACTGGTCATTTTCTAAAATGTGTGATAAAATATGCATTCCATAAACTGGAGTGTTTTCACCATTTTTTAGTGTATAGTTCAGTGACTTTAAGTACATTCACATTGTTTGCAACTATCAATCACAATCCATCTCCAGAATTTTTCATCTTCCCAAACAAATTCTGTACCCATTAAAAACAAAAACAAAACACATTCTTATTCTGTATTTCCTCCATTCTCTGGCAAGTACCATTTTACTTTCCCACTATGAATTTGGCTATTCTAAGTATCATATATTTATAAAGCAATCTATCTGTTTGATTCCACTTAATATGATCTACTCCCTGAAAGTGACTGCCAGGCCCATTCCAGTCATGATTTTTTTTATCTGCTATTATGATGGTGACCATTTAGCACTGCTTGGAAGCTTGATGTTTCATGGCAAATGCTTCAACTAATTGCTGGATTTAATCAACCTGATAAAATTCTAAGGTGTCAGCTCAGGCCAGAAATCCTGTTTCATTATAACACAATATAATAAAAGTTTTGAATGCTCTATACCATGTGAAGGGGGTGGGCTAATGTTTTTCCAGCCCTGAAGCCAAAAGCCCACTGCCCAAGAGTCAGACTTCCTTTATAACGTGTGAGATGCAGTCTACTGGATCCAGTGTAAAGTCTTGGAATTCAAGGAAAACTGGAAACCCACACACCTGTGATTTCTCTGGGCCTCTGAGTTTCCCCCAAGAAATATTGATCCAATAGGCCTAATATGTGCACTGTTGAGGAATTGGTCTTTGACTCCTCTACCTGTAAATTAACTGTTTTCAAATGACCTGTATCCTATAATATCTTAGATCAAAAAATCATTTAAAAAGTGAGTTTTGATATACTATTATACATTTGTATATATATATATATATATATATATATATATATAATATTACTGTGAAACACTTGGTTTCTCTAAAAATATATGTAGAAATTCGAATAAAGTAGATTTCTAAGTTCTTTTTTGATAAGTGATGAGTCTATCAATTTTATAATTAAAAAAGTCTTCTCTTCATTTTTAGAGAATAGTCTTAGAATCGTTACTATGGAAATCAGTTAACTTTTCTATTTCTTTTCTTAAACATTAAATGGAGTTTCCCAAGCAAAAGATTTCCTTTGCTGTCAATAACCGACTTTCAGTTTAATTTGAATCTCAAAGCATTGATTGACTGGGTATAACATTCCTAGCAGCCTTATCTTTTATATACTTCCTATCTCTTTGTGGAATAGCAGTTCTCCACAATAAGATGGAAGCCTTCGGGGTAAATCCTAATGTTCTCTTGAAGGATACATTTATGTAACATTATAATATCTTCTATTCCTTGTAACCATTAACAACATTGGACTTAAATATCATTAACTTACAAATAGATATTTTTAAATTATTTGCTTCTTATGGAATTGTTAACCTATTTTCCCAGTTAATTATGTAGTTGGATACATCATATTTCAAAAAGCAAAATAATATAACATTCACACAATAGTAGTAGAATGCTAAAACTACTTACCAATAAACATTTTCTCTCCTTAAGCAACAATTTTATTGATGATACATAAAGCTAGAGAAGAGGTTAAAGATTTCTAATATAATCAATAGATTCAAATATTTTTAACAAAAACTATTTAATAAATACCAGTTCAAAATAACTATTATGTGTAATACGGAAAGAACAGATGCATGTTGGTTTTTTAACTTTGAATGAATAGTTTACAGCAAAAATACCAATTAACATATAAAGCATAAGCAGTTTTCATATGCTTTGAAACTTAACTGACAAGTTCTTCAATTTTTACTCAAAAATTACGACTTTTGAACTTTAAGAATTACAAAAGAATTATTACCTGTTACTAACTTTATATTCCTACCCCATTAATTTTAAGAAGTGAACTAGACTAGATGAAATGTAGTGAATACAAACTGACATAACATTTTTAGGTGGATTTATCTAGGAGGAATGAATATGTGTCTAACAGAATGCTTAAAAAACGCAAACTGATATAATATTTAAGTAAGTCAATAAGAAAGATGCATGTGTTAGAGATTCTGCGTGATGATATAGTCACTAGGTTTAAGAAAAATATCATTCAATTTGATTAGAGCATTTGGTGCAAGTTTTTAGAGTAAGGATAGAAGGAATATTCCAATTCATAGCTTATAGAGTAATAGTGGTTAAAGTTACAGTACCAGGTATTGTATGTAAGTGTTGGATATATATATATATATATATATATATATATATATATATATATATATATAACTTTTTTCAACTCCAACAAACTGAGAGGGAATATTAAAGACCAGTTAAAAGTAAACAAATTAATAAAATACACCACTTTTATTGATTTAACATAGGAGAGAGAAAATTCAGAGAGAAAAAGTCTACTAAAGACACAGAAGGTGACTCTGAGGCTAAAATATAAGACCACATCACTTCAGTGTATGAAATAATTCGAAAATAGAAACACAAAGTCATGTGCAATACAACTGTGCAAAAGACAGAAGAGAGAGCTTTTATCTTCTCGTTTTTGAACCAAAGAAATAATTTCTACAAATAAATGTGGCAGGTACCTGGTCTATGGAAACTCTAACAGAAGCAAAAGGAACACACAGATCAGATCAGATCAAGTATCAGAGCCAGTTAGTCTTGAAAGAGATACGTGGAAGCAATGAAATTAGAGTGAACGTGAATCTAAAAATGTACATAATGACTAGACTAAGTTATTCACGAAGGATCACATAAGCAGTGAAATTCAGAGATAAAGGAGAATGTCTGCCAGACACCAAGCTGTTATTAGAAGTGGCAGACATGCAGTGTGTGATTAAAGAAACAGCAATAGTCGAAATAATTTACTGTGTAAACGTCAGTTACCTGCATTTTCCTCCAGTCTGTTGGAAACTATTTCTATCAGAACAAGGTCTTAGAAGTGGGGACCTCTAAAATATGCTGGTTCTTAAAGTCAGGCAAACCAAAAATATAAGAGGGAGGCTCAGGCACTTGACACAAACAAGTGTAACCTTTCATAAACTGACACTGCTATGTTGTGCACTTTTTCCATTTATACTACTAAAGACTTTTAAGTCTGTGTCAGTTAAAAATGACTATCAACTTTAGTATGATATCTTTTCTCTCGTTTTGCAATCCACATAAATCTGGTTTTGTGTGGCCTATAGGATGGGGGTTTATGATCAATAATTTCACTTTTCTCAGAAAAATAAATGGAAAATGAAATTGGTTAAATGATCAAACCCAAAGCCTCAAAATAAATTACATCTTTCAGAATCTTGAGGTGCAATCTTATACCATAAATATTTATAATCTGGGATGATAAATCATTATGACCTATAAGACATATTATTTACTAAGGTAACTTCAAACCATATTTGAGCTTTTAGTGACTCAAAATAATAGAGAGTGTCAGTGCCATTCAATGGGGAAGTCAGTCTTTTCAACAAACAGTCCTGGAAAAATTGTACATAAATATGCAAAAGAATGAATCTGGATCCTCACCTTACATGATATATAAATATTAGCCAAAAATGGTGCAAAAAAACTGTAAACAAAACTCTTGAAAAGAACATAGAAAAGGTTTTATGACATTATCAATAATTTCTAGGATATGAAATCAATGGCATAGGCAACAGGGGAACCTGGGTGGCTCTGTGGGTTGAGCATCTGACTTTTGGTTTTGATTCAGCCCCAGGCTGTGCTCAGTGGGGAGTCAGCTTGAACATTCTCTCCCTTTGCCCCTACCCCCTCTCACACTCTCTTTCTCTCCTTCTCTAAAATAAATTTTAAAATCCTTTAAAAAATCAAAATTAAGACATTTGTGCAGAATTTCATGGTGCTTTGTAGTAAAGCTATCATGAGATACATTGTCAGTATGAAATAAATCGGTTGTAATCTAGAATGCAGCTTGGTCAACAAAGGGTAAATATAGACAAAAATGAAAGGAACAATGAAGGGAAGAAAGAATTAAAGGCAAAGGAAAGGAAATGAAGATGAAAACGTCAATACGGGAAAGAAGAAAAAGAGGAAGGAAAAAAGACCGAATAAAGATGAGTTAGGGAAGGAAAAGAAGATAACAAGGGAAATGAGTAAATGCAAACTATTAAAAAACTTTTGCTTTAGTTCTGGGTTTGGTTTGGTCTCAGGTCAAAATTTTTCTCAAATTACTACTAATAAGGCACCAGCAAAAAGACAGGAGATCATCTTATAAGTGTTTGAAGAACTCATTACGGAAAACACAAATAAGAAAATCAAGTTAGATAAATGGCAGGTAGGCTAAATGACAGGCTAATTTTCTACAGAGCTACAAAATCACAAGCTTCGATTTACCCTTTTTATAGGCCCCAAACAGTCACAACTCATAGTTTTTTCAATATGTTAGCTTCTAACTATGGGGTTGGAAACTATCAGTCAGCTACAGATATATCTCTTGATTAGATTATCTCTTGATTAGATGAGTGGAAAGTAAGTTTATAAAAAAATACAGTTCAAAATATTACATCATCAGTTGTCATTTTGCCTTATTTTCTCGTTTGAGTAAATTACTTTTTTGTGAATAAGAAAATGAATGACAGAAAAAAAAGAGAGAAAAGGAAATAACTAAGGGGAAGCTTTGAAGAGATTGTTATCCAAAATTTAAATTGCATTATGCAAGCTTATTAGGGGAGTCTAGGTTTTCTGAACAGGACTTAACATTTTTCCAGTGATTTAATATTCAATGAAATAAACAAGCCTAAAATTTATCCTGCCTCTCTGTGGATGCTTATTTTCCTTATATTAATTTAATTTTTTGGGCAGTGTGAGTGGCTCAGCAGTTTAGCCCTGCTTTTGGCCCAGGGCATGATCCTGGAGTCTCATCGAGCCGCATGTCAGGCTCCCTGCATGGAGCCTGCTTCTCCCTCTCCCTGTGTCTCTGCCTCTCTCTCTCTCTCTATCTCTCTCTCTCTCTCTGTCTGTGTGTGTCTCATAAATAAATAAATAAAATGTTTAATATATATAATTTATTATCATAGTTTTACTAATAAAGTTTATGTAAGTATGAAGACTATCCTAAAATATCTAAAAATTATATATCCAAAAACCTTTTTTTTTTTTTAGCATGGTAGATATACTTTAAAGTAGTTGAGTTGGATCAGTTCAATTCCTGTATCATCAAAAGTTAATGCCATGAGTTTTAATCAGTATGCATTTACAAAACTTTCTCAGTTTAACAACATATGTAATCATCTGTTAATAATTGAAAATATAACCTTACTAATTAAAAATTAGTAAAATGCTAATGCTACAAAATTATAGCGCTATGTGTTGAAATGAGGCTTATGATACAGCAAATTAATACATGATTTACATAACTAAATCTTTGACTTCACTAGTTTCATGAATGAAATCGCACTTTTAGAATTGAATGAACCCAGATATTGTTTAGAATTTGGCCACAGAGTTAAATCATTTTAGGTTTATAGTGAAAGTCGTATCTATGTAGCCAACTCCAAAAGTTTTATTGTCTTCTGGGCAAATACGGTACACTTTTGGTTCTACCCTTCTTGAGACACATTAATATTCAGAAGTATATTGAGATAGCCAGATGAATTTATTTATTTATTTATTTATTTATTTATTTATTTATTTATTTATTTGTTTATTTTTAGCCAGATGAATTTAAAACATGATTTATATACAGAAAGATTTGTTAAACTCTTCCAGAGTTATGACTTCGTCTCTATATATGACTAAAACTCTGATTCTATTGACCTGAGAGTTCAGCATTGGGAAATAAGTGCTGTCTTCATTTGCTATCTGAAAAACTCATGTATTCAGTTTGAGTCTGAGATTACTAGTTTATATGTTCATAGATGTTGTCTTATGTTTGCTGTAATTATGAAGACTATTTTAAAAGATATAGAAGGGTAGGTAGATGTAAAGGTACATAGGGCGAGTTCCAGAAGGGTCTAGAGCACAGGAGCTTCTGTCCCCATGGCTTTGGGGTGTGTGACCCTCCCAAGACATTTTACCAACCTCTAATTTCCTATCAATACAGAAATGCTAACTCCTTCTGTGATAGTCCACTAAATAAGTTTAAGATTTTTTCTTAAGATTTTTTGCTCTACCTTAGACATGTGGTAAATGTTTTGCACATTTTATAAATTTAATATGAGAGCATTATTATGAAAGTTATTTCCACCTTGCTTTATGAATATGAAAACTGAGGCTCAGAACGTTTAAGTTATTGGCAATTATTCATAACCACAATGCCTTTCATTGAAATTACAGTGCTCCTTGAGCAGAAATTTGCTCCTGGCAATTTCCATTACGACCAATATGAAAATAAAATTTAAATATGAATTTATAATTAGCTACACAGGTGACAACTTGTAGCTATAGGAAGAAAATGTATAGATACCTTTACCTTCTGAAGCTTTTTTGTGCTCTGTGATATGAACAGTCCTTCTTATCTTGAAGTCATGCAATTTTAAGTACTTATGCTGAGCTTCTTCCTGTCCTCATCCACATTCATTCAAATTGTAACTAAAATATCATGGAACTGGTATAAAATGTTGTCTTTGAGTATAAATGCATCATTAGAAACATCAAGCACCTTTATTGTCTAATATCTAAATACCACAATATAGAACCTGAGAAAAATGTGTGCCGAGGAAGGACTCTGTATTTGAACCATATCCTAAGTATAAAATCTTATATGTCATATAAAAATAATATGTTGTTTTAACTTAATGTACATGTTTAATTGTGTTAGAATTTGAAAATTATATATTTGGCTTGTTTACAAAAGGACTGTAAGATCCCTCTTTTCATGCGCCCCTGGAGGCTGGTGTCTGTATGTTTGTACTGCATTAATTCAGTTTATTTTCTATAATTGGTGAATATGGTATGTCAGGAGCAACCTGAAACATCTGTTTTCTCCCTTGGTCTTCTGTCTAGAAAGGCTGAAATTGTGCCTGACGATGCTACTGCTAGGTCAGGAAAAAGACCTGTGAGGTCAAGCAGGAGCCTTGTTCTTGCTTTGCATTTCTGGGTTTGTTCTTGGACATTCTGGCTTAGCAATTCTGATTACTATTAATCTTCAAAGTCCTAAGTGTATACAAGTGACCTAGAGCTTATTTCACACCTCAACGGCAGATACTTTACCTCTTCGAATAATAGCAAGCGTTTCCCAAACATGGTCTTAAAACTATATCAAGTGTTTTGTAGAATTGCTTACATAAGATTCATTACTCTATGAGGTAATGTGGTAACCATAAAAATATACCTCCTGGACCTCCAACTACTGGGAGAAAAGTTAACTCAAGGCCCCAGCTGCCAAGCTCTGAAATCCATCTCTGAGTGTGTGCTGAGTCCACACTTCACTTGGGCTGCTCCCAGGCAGTACCTGAGCTCAGCAGGGATACAGCTGGAGACCCATTCCTGGGAGACTTAACATACCTCTAATGGCTGTTCTTGGCTTAAAGACTCCCCAACAGCCTTGTAAAATTTTCCACATTGCGCAGAAGTGTACAAACCTTCCACCCAGTCTGTCTTCTTTTCTTCCTTCTTTCATGGTCAGACTTCAGTTGTGCTTAGATGGCTGTTCCAATCTTACGAAGCTCTCCAATTTCCTTCTAATATCCTTGCACATTTGAATTGTCTCGATCCTACTCCTCAGGTGATTCAAACCAACACAGAGAAAAAAAAAAACCAACACAGAGGTACAATGCCATAGATCCAATTTTTTATACTATGATAGAAATTAAGGTAAATCATTTATCCAAAATTACTGATTAGGAAGATACATATTTATGACTACACTATGTTCCCCCCGAAGGGGTCATCTATGATCTAGTCAATTTATTGCAACAGTAAGTTCTAAGGAAGTGTACTTGTGAATGAATCTCATGATCTATACGGAGTTTAAAATATCTTCCATCTGCATTATACCTAGTAGGAATTTTATGTTCTGTAAAATGCCATTGTTCCATAATTTTTAGAAATTTTGTAGCAATTCTTACATTCCCTTTTTTTTTCTTCTTATGTTATTCCATTTTCCAATACGGTCAGGTCTTGCAGTGACCACATGTGGACAGGATGTATTAAATTAAGTGTGTGTATATCCATTAAGATTTATTTAACATAGGTGCATCTTTAAGAATGTATTCATTAAAGCATTCATTTAAACTCTCTTTGCATTTCTATGTGCAATTATTTAGTGAATTTGGTTAATATATATTTTTAACAAATGAAACCAATTTATTTATAAATTCATATGAGTATATACATGTATTCAGCTTCTGGCCTGTCAATAATATTTATATTTAAAACTTCTGCCACTCATTGAAAGATTTCTTTTTTAAATAAAATAATGACATTTGGACTTTTTTGTTACCTAATTAAAAGGAAAAAGAGCTCATTTAGGTGTCCTACCAGGGTATGCTGAAAATGTCTCCATGGTTGTAATATATAACATCCGCTTTCCTTATGTCAGATAATCAACTTCAAAAGAAAGATGCAATGTTTATTATGAGTTTATTTTTTACTGGAACATATTTAGAGGTCCATAGACCTATGATGAGGGCATTGATTCAAGCAGAACAATATATGTGGTATAATGTTTTTATTGAGATGTTCTTTAGAATATATATTCTTAGATTCCATTCCAAACCCTTTAACAAAAATTATTTATAATAAAAATACCATAAATAGAAGTATTTTGTAGATTACTTCTTTTAACAAGTATTCTTCTAAACAATTTGAGAAATGCTGTTCTAAATACTGCACATTTTGAATGAGAATACACACTCATTGAAAAATATATAATTTCTATCAATATTATCAATAATTAGAATATTAAACTATCATATAGAACTGCTAAATCCACACTATTGGTTTGATATAAATCAAATAGTTCTCAGAATAAGAGCGTCAGGATCTGGAGACTATACTGATTATTTAGCAGATAGGTGAGGATTGTAACAGGATAATAGCTGATAGGATCTGATTAAATCATGAAAATAAATAACAGGTTTTCCTTTCTTTTATCTCTGACCTTCAGTCACTTTTGGAAATTATATAATTATCTTAAGTATTAATTATGTAAGACAGAAACAATGAGAACAAATAAATGGTCAGAACATAACTTGAGAGTTTTTCTTTTGAACCAAGACTATCAACATTTCACATGAAGTTGGGAGTCAGTAAGCTGAACAAATGACACATACTGAAGTATTTTTTTAATATCTTCCCATTCATTAACACTGAATGCAGATTTTACTAGCTGGTAATGTTCCCTTGAAAATGTGTTCTGATATTCATATACACCTGATCATTATTTTATAGCTTTGATGAGTTTGTCTGCATTCATGGATGGATGATCTGAGTCACTTGTGACCCAACAGTATTTGCATTTCTACTCCTCAGTGCTTAAAAAATATAAACATATCTGAATCCATTAGCAAGATTCAATTTATGGCTTATAAGATTGTATTATTCTGAATAAATGATGTTGGATAAAAATCTAATAAATTTACATAATGGAATCTATAAATGTAATGGATTAACTGCATTAATGTATTTGTTGCAGTAATTTACTTTTTCTTTTTAGATGGAAAAGAATGTTTTTAATTTTCCTTTAACAGATATTATTAATCTTGTTGACTTTGTGGCTAAACATGTTGTCAGATCTATTTACCACTAAAGATAAAAATGTCTTACATTTAAGCCTCTAGGGGGGAAAATGCTGCATGAATTTCTAAAAGATTGCTTTGAATATAAACAGATATATAGAAAATATTTAAAATATATCAAATGAAATAAAAATCGTTACAATATTGCATTCTTTCCAAGAACCTAAACAAAAAAAATAATATCGTGTCAAAACACAAAATGAAAAAATATATATAGTTTCACAAGAACATTATCAACCTCATATTTTTAAATATGTAAACATAATTTTAAAGTAACAGGCTTTATTTTTCATAAACGAGGTTGAAAATAATCATGTTTGCCCTTATTATTATCCATTTGTGCAGCAGTGTCTATATTATGATCATATTTCACTAGAAACTATATTAATTTAATTTCTATGTTCTGAATCCTGAGAAACACATCTTCTCTGCTAAACAGTAACAGTTACAGTTCAGGAAACTGGAAAAAACACTTACATATGACATTGAGTTCTAAATGGCTGATTACAACAATTAAAGGTAGAAACACCCTAAATTCCCATCAACAGATGAATATAGAAAATTATATGTGAATATATATGTCCAATGGAATACTATTCAGCCTTTTAAGAGGAAATCTCATCCCACACTACAGTGTGGATGAAACTTGAACATTATGCTAGGTGAAATAAGCCAGTCAGAGAAGGACAAATTTTTTAAGATTCCAATTATATGAGCCATCTGAAGTATTCAAACTCATAAATTAGAAAGTAGAATGGTGGTTTCTAAGGGTTGGAGGAAAAAGAGAATGGGAAGTTCTTTTGAACGGGGGTAGAGTTATATTCTTGCAAGATAGACACATTTTAGATATGTCTAAATACATCGATGTGTATATGGTAACAATAATGTGCTGTACACTTATAATTTTGTTAAGAAGGTAAATTTCATCTTACATACTTTTTGCCACAATAAAAATAATCTAAGAGGTTAAAATCCATATCCAATCATTTAGTTCATTTCAAATACCTCATATTTTTATATTTAAAAATAATCATAGTCACTGTTACTATTAGTTAATTACAAGTAAAAAATAATTTTAGAACAGAGAAATCTGATGGTTGCTACCTTAGCCAAATGACCAAATACTCTCTAAATATAATGGCACAATTCGATTTCAAGTACTTTCTCAAAATATATATAAGCAAGACAGAATTTGATACCACCTATGCAATATTCTTCCAAAAATGGAAAATCTACATCTAATTATGAGAAAACAGTCAGATAATCTGAAATAATAGGCATTCTACCAAGAAAAGTGTTTTTTACTTTTCACAAATGTCTGTTTCATGGAAGAAAGTGTTAAGATACTCTTCTAGCTTAAAGACCAGATAGACCTAACAACTAAACACAAAATGAGTATCCTAGATTGTATGCTAGATTGGGAGAAAATTCTCTAATGCCTACTTTTAGGATAAGTAGCAAAATTTGAGTATGGACCAAAAAATTGAGTTCTAGCATGGACCAACACTTAGCAGTACTGAATACAAACATGTTATAGTGGAAAGCAGTAAGAATTTTATTCTTGAAAGGAAACCCTCAAATTTTCAAATATTACCAAATAGCCCCTCTGATCTCCATTTTGACAAACTTTCATTATGAGCATGTTATGACAGCTTGTAAGAACACAGGCTATTGATGCAAACACCGCAAGTACTGAAAAAGGCCCGAGGCTAATTGTGTCATCTTTTTTTTTTTCAATTTTAACTTTTTACTGAAATGTAAATATACAAAGAGAAAAGTATTTATAAGTACATAGATGATGAATTTTTACAAACTGAATATGCCTGTCAGAGCACACAGATGAGATATAAAACTTGACCAGCACTCCAAAAGCCGCCTTTTTACCACCATCACCACACCCCCTTCCCCATCCCAACAAGGATAATCACATTCCTGATTTATGGCAAAATATAAATGTCTTGCTTGTTTGGGTATTTTGCATAAATGAAAAAAAAATCCTACATTTAACTATTGTGGGCTGGAGCTAACTTGCCTCTGACAGCTTGCTCTGTTTTTTTTTTCCCTTTGAATGTATTGAAAAGTCATTTAAAAATATCAAAATTGAACCATAAGCTCCTCTAAAGATATATGCTTGTCACTGGCTGTCCCACACTAATATGTGAATTAAGAAGCCAAAGTATGTGGATGATCTTGATTATTTTTTCCTTGACAGCATGATGGGGTATATTTTCCACAGCAAAATTACCATAGTTGTTTTAACAGGAAGCTATAAATGAGACCACATCCCTGTTATTCATCCATTTTTCTTATTCATCCATAATAAGAAATATAGTAAATAGCATTATCACTACTAACAGAAATAGCAATATTTAGATCTAGAGGCAAGGTTTCTGATAAACCATGAGATAGCAAACTGTTCAATCTGTGTGCTTCCAACCAAATTACTTTTACATATTTTCACATTTAAAAGTAATTATATTTGTAACTCATCTTTGAAGAAAAAGGCTCTGAAAATATTTGATATGTAGACTTGATCAATGAATCAGAACATTCTAATGCCAACTTTTCATATTCATTTACTGCTAGATCCCTCAATTTCTCCAGTATTGATACTTCTTATAAGATGATTGTGAGAATTTGTGAGTTATAAAATCTTTACAGAGCTACAAGGTTGTCTCAAACTCAAATATTATTATTAGAGTATATTCCTCTTATAGACGGTTGCCCTTAATTTGTGCATAAATTATAGAAACACATAAGGCTGAGAGTATTGATAACCAGCAAATAGAAAGGAATCATTTAAATAAGTAACAATAGACCACAGTACATGGAAGTATAAACAATCATGGAAATATAAAACAAAAAAAAAACAAAAAAAGTAAATATAAAACATACACTAAATCTAAAATATACTCATTCCTTATATATATTTAAGATAGAATGATTGCCTATAAACTGAAAATATTCTTTTTAATGTACTTTATATGTATTAAGAGTCTGAAGAATAGACATTTAATCATTGACCAAGTGAACCAATTTTAGAGAAATCATCCTAATGAAAAGTGTGAAAAACAGCTTGACATTTTTGTCCAGAACTCCTTTATGCAGGCACACATACAAAATCTGCTATTCAAACTATGTATAATTAAGAACCTTTCCATTTTATGAAGTAAAATTTTAAATCACGTATTAAAGGCATATTTAATAGAATGCAATAATAATCACCATGTATTGTTAAATAGAAAAACTATACTGTAGAATAATAGAAATTTTATCAGGAAAAACATCTAATACACACATGCACATACATACAGAAAAATAACTGGAAGGAAATACACTAAAAAATGTAACAGTATTTGACTCAGTTTTATTTTCTTCTCTTTTCTTGCTTTTTAAAAAAATTGAAAATAACTATATGTTATCTTTATACCTTGAAAATATTACATTTTAATATATTTCAATACTTGTAAAATGTAAAGAAGTAAAAATCATAAAATAGGTTATATATCTCAAACAATTAGAGATTAAAGACACACATCCACAGACACACACACTAAATCCATAAACTAAACTTCAAACAACACTGTGTTTGACCTGAAGCAAAGCTCAAGTGGCAATGCTTTTTTGGGAGGTGTGAAACTGAAGTAGGGAAAATGAAGAAAAAAAGGAAGTCAGTCTTGAAAGGACTGGACAGCATAACAAGTGATGCATCCCAGGTGACCACTGCTTCACAAAGAGACATAGCATGTCTCCTCAGCCAAGCAGGACATCATTAGACAGGGGTAGAGAAACAAGTCTTGCACTCTTAAGTATCCACAGTATCATGGAGAAGACATGTCTTTGAAGTTCCTTTTTTTTCACATCCCTGTTGGTTGACAGTTACTCATCAGAGAAGTGTCGCTCCTAGAATTTGGAGTTATATCACTTTTCCATTCACAGATGCCAAGAAGTCAGATCCCAATTCTTGCACTGCAGTGCGTCATCAGATTCTGCAAGTGAATGGAGTAGTTGGAGAGTTGGAATGTCTTAGAGGAAGCAGATGGACCTGAAATGAATTGGTTATCTAATGCAAAAAAAAAAAAAAAAAAAAAGTGAAAATAAATGAGGTCAAGGAAATCTAAAACAGTGCATAAATAAGGTCTAATGAATAACAGAAAAAATAAAATAGTGCAGCTAAAACGTGAAATTACAAATATTAGGGAAAGATAACAGTTTCCTGGTCATAAAACAATCGAAAACTCTTTCAAACTTGATTAAGAAAAAGAAATATTGGGCAGCCCGGGTGTCCCAGTGGTTTGGCGCCGCCTTCAGCCCAAAGTGCGATCCTGGAGACCCGGGATCCAGTCTCATGTCAGGCTCCCTGCATGGAGCCTGCTTCTCCCTCTGCCTGTGTCTCTGCCTCTCTCTCTCTTTCTCTCATAAACAAACAAATAAACAAACAAATAAATAATCAATCCTAAAATTAAAAAAGAAAAAGAAATCTTCTATAGATACTTTCTGTCAAACAGGCTAATAGAGAAATATAAAGGTTGTGATTGGGAAGGGTTGGTTAATGAGGCCAGTCAGGTTAATTAGTAAAAAAAAAAAAAAAATACAGAAAATATAATACAGAGGTTGATGGTTCAGTAATTGTTATAGCATCTCTGTGATAACCCTTGTTGTGGTTACCTTCATGTTTCCTGTGGTTAGGTTTCTTCAAAAGTCTTGGATTTGTGAGTTTATAGTTTTGACCAAATTTATATTTTTATTTTATTTTTTTTATTTTTGACCAAATTTAGACTTTTTTTGGCTATTATGGTTTCAAATATTTATTTTGTTTCTCCCTCTTCTTCTTTTGGGATTCCAATTATACATATACTCCAATTATCCAGAGCATTTGAAGATATCCCACTGCTATCTCTGTTCATTATTTCCGACTCTCTGTGATTAATTTTGAATAGTTTCTATCACTATGTCTTCATGATAATCCATCTTTTTTTGGTGATCTCTCATTTGCTGTTAATATCAACCAACATATTATAATCTTTATCTCTATCAATTTGATTTGTTTCATATATCCCATACCTGTACTAAACACGTTCAGTATTTTGACTGACTTTTTGAACACAAGAAACAGGTTATAAAAATTTTAACATCAGTTTCGGTCTTGACTTGTTTCAATTAATTTGCTTTTTTTTTTCCTTATATATTTTTCTGTTCTTTTTGCATGTCCAGCAACATTTGATGAGATGGCAGATACTATGAGTTTTGTACCTCGTTAGTTGCAGGGCATTTTATTTTCTGTACTCCTTTAAGTGTTATTGAACTTCATTTTGAAGTTTAGTTAAGTTACCTGGAAACTGATTCTTTTGAGATTTGCTTTTAAAGTTTGTTAGATGGGACGAGAACAGGCTCTAGTCTAGGTCTAATTATTCCCCTCTGAGATCCTTATCAGTGCTCCACCTAGGGGCCAGGATTACGGACTTTCCTAAATCTTCTCTAATTTTTATGAATGTTCTTTCCCCCAAACTAGGGTAGTTGCCACACATGCCTTTATTGATCTATACACTGCCAACTACTTGAGGGAGCCCTGCTGTAGATCTTTAGGTTTCTCTCTCTGCTCATTTCTCTCTTCTCTGGCACTCTGCCTTGCAAACTCAAGTACCCTTGTCTCCCTGCAATCTCTGTTACACAGCTTCACTTTGGCAATATGTCTGCTTTATGATCTGCTTTTTGTTCTCCTGCCTTATGATCTTGATATATTCACAAGGCAATAGCCTGGGGCAATTATGGGATTCACATTGTTTGTTTTCCATCACTCAGAGATCAATGCCCTCCATTGTCTCATTGCCAATGTCTTGAAAATGTTGTTTAAATGTATTTTCACCCTGTGTTTGAATAAACTAGATAATGATGGGAGACTACTAAAATGGACTGTGTATTTTAACTCCTAATGGAAATGCTTTTATACTGACATGCATTTGGTTGCTGTTTATTTACCTTGCATTAATATAGAAAACTCTAAAAGATGAATTGTTTTTCAATAGAAAGAAAACTGTCAATGTAAATGTTACTACCTTACTATTATTTTTATGAGGAGCTGTATTAAAATCTCACAAAATCTCATTTAAAAATCACAATGTAATGAAGAGTTGGGCTCATTTATATAACTGGACTGCATTGATACAGTCATTTTTGTGACTTTTTTTTTGCACTACCTAAAATGTATATATAGGTCCAAATGTGTAATTTGACGAATTCAAATGTATAATTTGGAAAATGATCTCATTTCATCTTATTTTTCTGATGACTATTTTTCTGTTGTGCAAATATCAATGGTTTGGGTCAAACTAAATACATTAGTAAATTAAAACAGCTGGGTAGACAGATTGGTAGTTGTTGTTGGTTTTTTGTTGTTTTTTTTACTTTTCTACACTGAATTTTTTTTTCCTGACTAGTTCAACATTCTCCACCTGATATTTTTAGACATATTTAGTTCTATATAATTAATTTCTTGTAGGCCCACCAGTGTAATCTTCCAGAAAACTCTTACCCTAATTGATTTTTAGATTTGGCTTCTTTTCCCCAGTCATACCCTGTTATTCTTCATCCCTCTGTATGACTGTGGCAGTGCGTTGAAGAGTTGCACCAAATGATTTACTGATGGGAGAATAATTAATATAATTCAATTATTGAATATTTATGGAGGATCAAATATGTGCCAGCAAATGTGCTGTCTTATGGAGATATGATGCTGAACTTGACAAATACCAATCTGCTTTCACAAAAATCCAATATCAAAATGTACTGCTTTAATTTTCTCCCTAAATGTCAAGCCAACAACAATGCAGTAGACAGTTATGACACAGAAAGAAGTTGGACATGTGCTTTAATTTAATGGTTTATTATCCAAAAAATGAAAAAATTATAATTGCAAAATTTACCTATAGGAAAATATACTGATGTTTCACATATGATGATTATATGACCTTATTTTGTCAGTGTAAACCTAAAGAAGCCTCCTATTGAAAAGGAGATCAAATATAATTACCAAAAATAAATGACTGGTGACTGAAATTAAACCTAAATAGTAATGTCACAGCTAAAGCAGATTGACTAATTGTCAAATTAAAATACAGAGAGATACAGGCTAAATCAACTGAAAATTGGAAAGATAAGTTTGGGATGGAGAAAAAAAGAGGCAGAAATTTAGACATGGTATTATTAAGGCCGAGGTTGCCCAAGGGTTGCCTAGGTTAGAGAACAGTTTTAAAACTTTAGAATCCTGGTAATTCATTACAGTTCTTCAAGTAAGAAAAAAGAAAATATTACCTATTATTTAGTTTAAAATGTTCCATTTACTCTTTCTGGTTGTGAGACTCAGTAACGAATAAGAATCAATCATTTCTACCCTCCAAGATCATTCATTATTAGCAGGGAAGACAGCTACCACATAATACCAACTGATAACCCTTTCTTATGAATGAATGTGTAGGGTGGACACAAACTATTGTCTCATTTTCTTTTGATAGTGTCAACAAAGTTGACATTACTTCTATATCACATACGAAAGAGTAGAAGCTAAAGACATTTAAGAAAATGAAAAAAAAAGAAAAAGAAAGAAGAAAGAAAGAAAGAAAGAAGAAGAAGAAGAAGAAGAAGAAGAAGAAGAAGAAGAAGAAAGAAAGAGAGAGAGAGAAAGAAAGAAAGAAAGAAAGAAAGAAAGAAAGAAAGAAAGAAAGAAAGAAAAAAGAAAGAAAGAAAGAAAGAAAGAAAGAAAGAAAGAAAGAAAGAAAGAAAGAAAACTTGATGTAGACTCAGGAAAATTCAAGACACCAGAATAACCTTTTGCCAGTGGAGATATTAGATGGTAAAATAACTAAAGGCTTTTTCTGTTGTTTTTACAGAAAGTATTCTATGATCTATATTTCTGGGTTAAAGATCCTCTGGTTTGATATCAAGCTGATTTTTTTACCCAGGGGTGGGTGGGGAACTAGGAATACTCTCTGAACTATATTATTATAGTTTTTATTAGATATTACATGAGGCCCCAAATTTTTGAAGGAATAACATGGCAGATGGGTTGAGTCATAGATGTGTTTGTCTCAAAATGTAAGCAGGGAATCCATTCAGCACAGGCTGTGACAGGTATGTCTTCACTCAGAATGCTAAGCAGGATAGAGGCTCTGAACTTTTATGGATATTTGGGGATTCCCTTTTCAGTCAGCAGGAGCATCAGTGTGAAATATTACTTGTCCCTACATTTAGTAAATAATTCACAGATATGAAGGGCTTTACATGAACACTGGCTGGTCTCTGCCTCCTAGATTCCTATAGTTTCTAAACCTTTTGCTTAATGTCACAGAGATAACAATTATTTTGAGAAAGAATTCAAGTCAAAATATCTCTGAAAAAGTATTTGAATCAATGTCTCTACCAGAGTGAAAAAGAAAAATAATGCTACCAATATGGATTTAATTAGATAGTAAATATCTGATAACATGAGAGAAAGTGGCAAAGTAGGAAAGCAATTTTGTTTCTTTGGTTTTATTTAAAACTAATCTTTGTTGTAATAATCTTATAAGTCACTTTCTATATAATCAATGGTAGAATTGTTATAACAGTTTTTTTTTAAAACAACATTTACAGAATTTGAATTATGATTTTATATGACTTCTTGGTTGTTTCTATCAGGAAAAAAATGTTCATATCCCAGTTACAATTCATAAAATGTACTACAGCTCACTGGCAGTAGAGATTGAAATGACAAAACCAATATCTAGAAAGGTGATAGTAATAACCAGACTTTGGATTAGAAATCCCCAATACCATTAATTTTCCAGAAGTATTAACATGATGTAATCTTGCTTTGAGAGAAGTAATAACAGCAGTGATGTCCCTGAAATGGGTGAGAAGAGAGGGAGGAAAGAAATTTAATGTCTGCAAACCATAGTATGGAAGATGGTCAGAGAAAGAGCTACAGCAACAGCAACTCCTCTCGTAATTTGGTAGAAGACTCTTCAACAATGCAAAAACCAAGGAAGGAAGAGCTGGGAAAAGGATCTAAAATACATAAGTTTGTATCTTCAAATGCTTTTAGTTTAGGATGTTAATTCTTAATGGACAAAGAAGATCACTTATTCTTGATTTCTGTCTCCTAAACCATCATTTCCCAAAATATAGTGTGACTAAAAATGACTTGGAGATCTTGGTAGAACATAGAATCCTGGGCCCTGTTCTTAAATATTTCGAAGGAGTAGGACTTGAATAAGTTGCAATAATTTGCATTTACAGCCAACTCATAGTTGATAGTTGTGCTATTTATAGATGCAGTAGGCACAATGATCCCTAAGTACCTATACATCTAATTCCTGGAACCTGTGAATATGTTCTGTCACTTGGCAAGGAGGAATCGAGGTTTCAAGTGGAATTAAAGTTGCCAGTCATCTCACTTTGACTGAAGGAGATTATCTGGATTTATCCACGTGGACGCAATGTAATCACGAATAGCCTAAAATGGGGAAGACGGAGTTGCAAGAGTCAGAGCAAGAAAGAGATGGCATCATAGGAAATACTAGACTGGCTATTGCTAACTTCAAAGATTAAAGGGTTAAGGATCCAAGAAATATGGGCAGCTTCTAGATCCGGGAAAGGCAAGGAAATGGATTCTTCTCTAGAGCCTCTAGAAAGGACCACATCCCTACCAGCATCTTGATTTTAGCATGTTCCTTAAAAGAGAGAGGGGAAAAAAAAAACTATAGAATCTATTCTGTCTCTCTCATAGTGTCAGTATCCTGGGCAGCATGTTGTAATATTTTAAATACATTATTAGAAAATAATTCCTTTAGATTCATGTTAACTAAAGATTTGCTATGCATATAAATGTCATTGAGAAAAAAATGAAAGTAATTTGCGGTAGAGGTTATATATGTATCTTTCTTAGATTTACTGTCATTCTGATCTTGTAAAATTGAACAATATCTAGAATCAACAAATCATAGGAAGGTTGACCTGGTTTGGAATAGAGGGTCAAGAAAAAAGAGAAAAATATTTAATAATAACCTATAACCTATTGATCAGATGCTATTCATCTATTCACAGTTCATTAGCTTAGTGAACAATATGTATTGAATGTCTATTGTATGCTAAGCATTCAGGCACTATTTTATGAGATGGAGGTGGGAGAGTAAAAAATAGAAGCAAAATTTCTATACTAAGTCATATTCAACTAAAGGATACAGATATTAAAACACTGATTGAAATGTAGAAGATCTTAATGATGATTAATGGAAAAAATAATTCAGGGAGGATGGTATAGGAAGCAAGAATGTTTATTTTTTAAAATAGTGTTGTTAGGAAAAACCACAAATAAAAAATCATATTAGAATAAATAAACAAATTAAGTTAGGGAGTAAACCATGTAGATAATTAGGGAAATAGAGTTCCATTAAAAGGAAGAACCTACACTAATATCCTGAGTTGAGTTCATTTCTGCAGTTTTCCAGTAAAAAAACAGAAGGTTGATAAGGTCGAAGACAGAGCAAGTGAGATTCTGAGTAGTAGAAAAACACCTGAGAGATAATGGAAGGTCAGTTGATGCAAGGTCTTCTTGATCATTATAAAGACTTTAGTGGAAAGTCTTTAACAAAGAAATTCAGTCAACAATTTTGAATGGAAAAAGTGGCAATTGATAAATGAGGATCTTCTCTGGATGTTTCATTGAGAATAAATTAAAGGAGAAGAAAAAATGAAGCAGGAAGACAGTTAGAGATGCCATTGAATAATCTAATGGGCATGTGATGGTAGCTTGGACATGACTTTAGTATTGAGGGGAATAATATATGGTTTAATTCTGGATACATTTTGAAGATAAAGCTGAGAAGACTTGCTGGCAGGTTAAGCACGGGTTATGAAAGAGAAAGAAAATTCAAGGATGCCAAACTATTTTGGCTGAGCCATTGGAGGAGAAGGAGATGGAGATGACAGCAGGAGAGACAGGAAAGATTTGGAACTCCAGTTTGGATTTGCCTTATTTCAGATGCCAGTTTGACATGGGATCAGAGACCTTGAATAAGTACTTGGATATATGAGACTGGAGTTCAGGGAAATTTTCATTCTGGAAATGTAAATTTGAATAACAAGTCAGGGAGACAGAATGACCAAAATAAACTAAGAAGATAATGAAGTGATATTGAAGAATGCTGTGTCCTGGAATCCAAGTAGGTAAAAACATTTCAGGTAAAATGAAAGTTCAGAAATAGATTTTGGATTTCACAATTAAACATTATCTGTTATTTTGCCAAGAGCAATTTTAATGGAGAGGGGATGAAAACCTCTCTAGATGGAATTTAAGACAAATGTAGGGAAGAATCTTGAAACTACAAAGACAACATTTTCTTAGAAATTTTTTCTCAAGGGAAGAGGAAAGATAGATTCATAGTTGGGGCTAAAGTTAGGTCAATATTTTTTTGGAAAGATAAATAAAGATGCATCATGCTCATTATATGCAATGGGAATAAAAGAGAGAGAGGGAAAACTCCATATGCAAGAGAAAGTAGATAGAATTTCTGTATCAATATCTTTGAGTAAGTAGTAAAGAATGGGATCTAAGTCACAGGTGAAAGGGCTGGACATATTTGGAGCAGAGGACAGTGTTTCCATGGTATCTAAGATGAAAGAAGACTACGCACAGATAGTTGCATGAAGAAGGGCATATCAATGGTTAGGTATTTGTAGACTTTTAAAATTATTATTACAGTGTCATAAGGTAGGAGGGAAGGAAGTAGAGTTAGTATCAAATATTTTATTTGGATATCTATATATTAAGCCTAACTCTATATATGCATTGGTTGTAGAAACAACTACCAATCTAGTGTTTGCTTTCCTTCTAATATATCTCTGCTGAGTGATTGTCCAACTTTAGAAATGGTTTAAGCAGAAAGTCATTGTAATTGAAAGACAATAGATTTATAAATGCATGGAAAAAAATAAATAAATGCATGGACTAACTTTCATTAATATCCAATATTTTCTATTAATTTACTCTGCAATTTTTGAGCTTTATTTTTTCATTTGTAAAATGAAGAGAAATACATTCATATAGATTCATTTCATATATCTTTGGTAAATACTGAAAGTGTCAGAAAAAGTAAACTAAAGTTGGAAATTGGCAAAAGACATTATTGAATGCTCTTTCAGTGGAGTATACGGCTGACATCTTTCATTGGTTTCCTACTGATTAAACCATTTTTCACCTTTGTCTCGAAAAAAAAGACAACCCTAAAAGTTACATTTGTTGCTCTTTAATATATTAATCAATTTTGTATCTTTAAGATATTAATTTTGCAATCAAATCTTTATCTACAATTCCTAACATTTCTTTATAAATTATCTATAAAGACCTAATTCCACAGATGATCATTGAACTGGTTTTAACTTAGTGCCAGTTCCCTCATTAATTAATCAAGTGAAAATTTTGGCATTTATTTCTTTTAAATTCTCATGACCATCATATGTTTAAATGTTTAAAATGCATGCTTTAACAAATATAATACTGTAATGTCATAAGCCCTACTATTTATGCTACTAAAATTTGGTACACACGTTGGAATTAAACATCCTAGTGAAAACTCCTAACCCTTTGTTTTCAGCTGGAACAAAACCAGAACTCAACAGCTTTATATTTTCAACAGTACAACTGACATATCACATTGTACCTCAATCCCTCTTCTCTCTATGCAATTACTCTCATTTGATGCCTTTGCCATATTCCATTTCAGGATCCTGAGTTAGTCTTCACTCCTACCTCTATGCATAAACATCTGGTCAGGCATAGCCTGGAAATAAAATTAAATATTATGTGCTACCTTGAAAACCTAGTAAAGTTTGGAGGGATTACATGGCCTAAGCCCTCTATTCACATGCATAAGATTCTGGAGCCAAACAACCATCCATATCAGAGGCTGGGCACAATGGCTGCTTATTCCTTAGCATCAGATTAAATGTTCTGCCAACTCTCAGAATTATTCAAATTACTCAAATCATATCCTCCCCCTTGTTACTACAAAGTCTGCTTCCTGCAGGCCCTACTTATTCACTGTGTTCTAGAGTAGAACCCCCATGAGGCCCTCTGTGGCACAGTCTCCTGTCCCCTGGTTGTAAGCGTATGTGACTAATAACCAGCTGTCAATCCCATCTGCCCAAGTCAGTGCTGTGTGTTCAGCCATCCCCATCACCTATGGCAGGAATTTTCTCTCGCTAATGGAGCAAAAAGGAAACAAAACACATCTGTCCATAATAAAGTGTTTCATTTTCTTTCTTTTCTCTCATTCATGCATTTATGCATGTATCCATTTATTCACCCAATAAACGCTTAGTTCTATTCATGCGTCTATGCATCTGAAAAATAATTAGTAACTCATCTATGCTGGATAAATTCCTAAAAATTTTTTTCCGAACTATTTCCTCAATGTAGCTTTTCTGACTTTTTTACAATTCTACCTTAATTCAGTCCCTATACATTTAAAAAATATATCTTTTTAAATACACAGACAAGATTAGAAAGAAATGCTAAAAACTCACTAACCTATTATCTTACTCAATCACATGATAATATGCACTGATTCATTCAATTTGTTTTCATTGAATCCCTATGCTTTGCCAAGAATTATTTTAACTCTTAGAGATAGCACAAGAATAGAAGTAAAACAAAACACAACAAAAGCAAAATAAAATTTAAAAATTCTGTTTTCGTGATATCATCAAGGGTTGAAGACATAGAAAGGAAATAGCAAGCAGACCAAAAAAAAAAAGGAAAACATATAATGCATCACTAGGAAATAAGTTCTCTAAAGAAAAAGAAAATGGGATAAAACGATATGGGGTGAAGCAGAGATAAAACTTGATTTAGGGTAGTCAATAAGTCTTTTGATTAAGTTGTTTTGGGGCTGAACTTTATAGGTTGTAGGAGAATGATTTTAGTAAATTCATGAAGAAAGAGAATCAAGCCAGCATTTTCAAAAGCTGCACACTTGACATGCCAAGAATCAAAGGGGCCAGTATGTCTGGGGCAGAGTGAACCAGTGGCCAGAGTTAGTAGATCATAAGGTCAAATAAAAAAATAATGGTCAGATTACATTGGATGGTGGGAACAGAATTGAGGTCTTTGATCCTAAGAAGTTTGGAAATCCATCACAGGGTTTAAGCAGGGAATTGGAATGAACATATTTACATTTAAGAAGGAACTCTTTGCCTGTTTATAGAAAATAAACTATACAGCAAAGAAAGATAAAAGCAGGAAGACAAATGAGGAGACTACTGTATTAGCCCAGGTGGAAGTTGATGACTACTTGAAATATGATGATAACTGTTGAATTATTTTGATGCAAATGAGGAACTGAGCTGATGAAATATTATTCAGTTTCAGAATTGTATTTAAGAATTTAAAAAAAAAAAGAATTTTCACTTTTGAAGGTTGTCTGGGTGGCTCAGTGCTTCACCATCTGCCTTTGGCTCAGGGTTTGATCCTAGGGTCCTGGGGTCCTGGGATCGAGTCCCACATTGGGCTCCCCTCAGGGAACCTGTTTGTCCCTCTGCCTAGGTCTTTGCCTATCTGTGTGTCTCTCGTCAATAAATAAATAAAATCTTAAAAAAAAATTTCTTCTGTCGAAAGCATTAGGGAAATAGAGCTATTATTCAGGAAAATTTCATATATATATATATTATGTAATTTATATATATGTAAAATATTTAGTGTTATTTAACAATAAACAAGGGATATGTGATTTAAAAGTAGATGCTTTTGCTTGAAGAAATTGATTTTATTCTAAAAGTGAGTTAAAAATACTGTGATGCAAATATTCATGTTTGTTTCAACTGCTGTGAAATTTTAAGAAGCTGCTTAGCATAATTACTGCTTATTATCCCTGAAGGCCTTCCCTATTAAATATTATTAAAATATTCATTGCATTTATTTTCAAATTTATAGAACAAACTACTATTGTGAAATCTCTTTATATATACATAATAATGATATAAACATTAATAACTGTGAGATGAGCTCAATAGTCAAGAAATTGTCTAGATCTTCTATTAGCCTTTAATAGGCTATGAGTACAATTGTAGACCAACCTCCTTTAACCAATATACATGAAAAATAAATGACATTATCATGACCTGGATTTCAATTAATCTACAATTTCTTTTCTTTTCTTTTCTTTTTTTTAAGATTTAGTTATTTACTCATGAGAGACACAGAACCAGAGACAGAGACAGAGACATAGGCAGAAGGAGATGCAGGCTCTTCACAAGAGCGGGATGTGGGACTTGATCCCTGATCTCGAGATCACGACCTGAGCCAAAGGCAGCTGCCCAACCGCTGAGCCACCCAGGCATCCTTGATTTATTTTCTGAACAAAGAAATTTTAGGTTTGAGTAGCTTCTTTTGAGATTATATATGTAATATATTTTAGGAAAATATAAATAATACTTTACATAATATGATTCTTAAAGAATATTTTAATAACATAATTTTAATGTTATGATAAACAGTTATTTCCTCATACAACTGGTCTGAAAACACACAGGCTCTACTCTGTAGGAATTGGCCTATTCATATTAATGTGTGCCTTATAAATGTATATACAGTTCATAATGGAGTATTTCAAGGCACCTTGGGATTGGAACTAAAATGCTTGCCCTTGGGGGAAAGTAAATCTTTAGTGCTTATTTTAGAAAATCCAAAATTTTATATTGCACTCTATAATTGCAAATTGTATTTAAAGTACACACTAGTTGGGGCTCCTGAGTGGCCCAGTTAGTTAGACATCCGACTCTTAATTTCAGCTCTAGTTGTGATACCATGTTCATGAGTTTGAGCCCTGTGTAGGGCTCCACGCCCAGCTTAAGATTCTCTCTCTCCCTCTGCCCCTCTGCACTCACTTACTTTCTCTTAAAAAAAAAAAGTACACAGTAATCAACCACAATGAGATACCACTTCATACCAGAATGATTAAAATTAACAACATAAGAAACAATAGATGTTAGCAAGGATGCAGAGAAAGGGGAAGTTCTTGCACTATTGGTGGGAATGCAAACTGACACAACTACTCTAAAAAACAGTTTGGAGAGTCCTCAAAAAGTTAAAAGGAGAACTACTCTACAAACCAGCAATTGCACTATTAGGTATTCACCCAAAGGATACAAAAATACTGATTGGAAGGGGCGCATGCACCTGGTGTTTATAGCATCATTATCAACAATAGCCAAATTATGGAAAGAGCCCACAAATCCACTAACTAATGAATTAATAAAGAAGTGTTAATATAAATACAATGGAATATTACTCAGCCGTCAAAAAATAAAATACTGCCATTTACAGTGATGTGGATGGAGTTAGAGTGTATTATGCTAAGCAAAATAAGTCAGTCAGAGAAAAACAAATACTGCATTATTTCCCTCATATGTGGAACTTAAGAAACAAAACAGATGAACATAGGGGAAGAGATAAAAATAGAGAGAAACATAAAAAACTCTTAATTATAGAGACAAACTAATGGTTGCTGGTGGGGAGGTGGGCAGGGTGATGGGCAAAATGATGATAGGTATTAAGGAGGGCATTTTTTGCATTGAGTAATGGGTAATCTATGTAAGTAATGAATCACTAAATTCTACTCCTGAAACCAATATTACACTATATGTTAACTAACTAGAACTTAGATAAAAATTTGAAGAAAAAAACAAGCACAGAGTAAGTATATCACCAGTAGTAAACTCACATAAGAATCTTTGGACCTAGCAAAGTGTCAGTTAACTGGCACACCAATTTTGATCAGAGTTGACAAATCGTTAATTTAGTCCATTCCATCTTGACACAGATATCTCCAAAATTTAAAAAAAATATTAAATAAAATATATTGAGAGAAAAGTAATAAAAAACTCTAGTAGAATAAACTAATATCATATAGTCCTATTTGTGAGAACTTTTAAACATCACTTAAAATGTCACATAAATATGCTGTAGTAATTTTACTGTGCATAAATAAAATTTTGTATTAGCTTTTCTTTCTTAAACTGTGATGTTCAAAAGCAAAGAATAAAATTTAATCAAAATTTTAATATTTAAGCAATTGAATATTTAACACTGGATATCCATTACTTTCTTAGTATATGTTGTTAATTTTTCATCTTTTATATTTGAATATCTCATAGTAGAAAATAGAAATAAAACAAAAATAGAGAAAACTAGTTATTTTAATAAAACATTAATAATTTTAGAATTAAAATAGGTAAAGTAATGTTTGGTTGCTATTTTTTACCCAAGTAGATCAATGTTTCTATGGCTCTCCGAACTTCCCACCGCTTTAAAAAAAAAAAAAAAAAAAAAAAAAGTTGGGATTTCCAAAAAATGAAGAAAAGAAAACAAGTACATATTGTTTAGCTTGCTATTCATTATTCTTTAAAGTCTTATATGGACTTTCACAAGCTTCTTCACAGCATCAACTCCCATTTATCCAATGTTTAAGCACTAAATACAATGTAAAGTCTTAGGGGAGGCTGGTGACCCTTTACCTGTTGTAAAACTTCTATGCTGGAAAACCGTTGCGCATTTTGCCCGTTGAAATTCTGCTCCTTAAATCCACAAAAAAAATGTCACTTTTAAATATACTCCAAGAAGAGCTAACTTTTTCTGTTTCTGTGCTCTGAAATGATTACTTTTCTACCTTTAGTAGAACGCTGGTCTTTACAACAGTTTACAATCTATATTAGGTTTGTGTCTGCTTTAATCACTTGTTTTCGATTATAAGCTATTTTGAAGTTGATTCTGTACTAATTTTAATCTTTCAGTCATCCTCATAACCTCAATATAATTACTATTGTACAAAACATATAGTTAAGGTATAGTATGTCTCTTGAATCACACTAGAAGTTGGATATGCCCTTTACCCTAATGACATTTATAATCTTCAAGAGAACCATAATTTTTTTTATTTTTTTTATTTTTATTTATTTATGATAGTCAGAGAGAGAGAGAGAGAGAGAGAGAGAGAGGCAGAGACATAGGCAGAGGGAGAAGCAGGCTCCATGCACCGGGAGCCCGACGTGGGATTCGATCCCGGGTCTCCAGGATCACGCCCTGGGCCAAAGGCAGGCGCCAAACCGCTGCGCCCCCCAGGGATCCCAAGAACCATAATTTTGTAGAAGTGTAGTTTCATGTGTGTTGAGTTTAGCATGAAATAGTAATTAATTAACTTTAAGGCATAGAACAGGAAGCCCTAACACAACTTAGAGTCTACAGGCAAGGAAGGGAAAAGTATATTTAAGCAGAGACTAAGCACTCTTAGAATCAGTTTTGAATTAAATTCAATTGAGTTTTATGCTGAAGACTTTTTCTTTTAAATATGATATAAATATTGTTACATTGCATTTATAAACAAAAATGAAAAACTAATAAAATCACTTGTAGGCAAAACTATGACCATGGATGATGATCCATATTCAGCATTTCTCTTCCTGCTTATGTATATGTGAGAGTTGTCTTGACTCCAGGTTTGAAGAAATTAAAGAAACTACACAAGGAGCGTAAACTAAAATGTTTGAATTTGAAAATTATTTTCCTGCCTTCCTAAATGTTTACCTGCTATTTTTATTTTTTTTCTTATTGAAGTTGACTTTTTAATAATCCGAATCTCCTCACTGTTTCACTAATATGCTGGGGTAGATGTGTTCAACCTGCAGGAGGCTGTGCTCCTGGCTCTTGGCTATGATTAGTTATGTGGTTGATTTCATAACACACAGTAGTGATGTTAATGTTATAGATGCTAACAAATCTTTGAACCTACACGAGTAGGACAAGTATAGGTCTGCAATACATTGGACTATATATTTAACCTAATGAAAATTTTGTCACACAAGAAAATAAAGCAAATAAGACAAATACTTTGTCTGAAACATTCCATTTTGTAAAAATTGCTTACTGCTAACTTGTTGCAAACACTGGAATTGGTATTCTTTCTGTTCTTTTGTATAGTAAAAGTATATGAAATTTATAAGCACTGAATCTGTACATTCATACAAACATTAGAATATCTGGCAGTTTTTGTGGTGGTGGGGTTTTAACAAATATCAATCTTGTCCTATTCTAGGCATATGTGATCTAAAGTTAAAAGACATAATTTTTGTCTTCTAAGATTTTATATTCTAATGAGAAAACAACAACAAACAAATAACCATAATATAGTGAGGTGTTTGCTAAATATTAAGATTCTCTGTAGGAGTAGGGTTTGGGTACCAAATCCCCAGTGGACATAATGCTTGAGATTCCTTTTAAGTAGATTGTATAAAGTGATCTAGGAACCCATGGGAGAAAATCTCAAAGATGAGGAGACCAGAGAGGTCAGCAGTTGTTCTGATGCCAACAAACCCTGTGTTCCAAGCCAGGGAGCTTAATATCCTGAATCAGATGGAATCATCAATAAATTTTTGAAGTAAGAAGCTGATATGATTGTATTTTGGGACAATTATTAGTGACACCACTAAGAAGGTGTGACGGTAAATACCAAGGAAGGAGTATTCAGTGCTTCAGTTAAGAAAGTAGTATTTGCAGAAGATATGCTTTTAGGAAATATGTCAGCACTGTATTAAAAGACAGTGGTCATTATGTAGACAGCCAGGAGTTTGAGGAATACTGAATCATGATGTTGGGTGCACAGAGACATTCAGACAATGACTTATCTAAAAAGGGCTTCTAATTGTCCACTTTGTTTCATGGAGTAGATAGTCACTGGTATCACAAATTTAGGAACTTACAAATTTACTAAATTTTGCTACTCATAAATATTTTTCTCAACTACTCTAGCTCTCAAATTAATAAAACACATGGAATATACCCTACTGTCATTTTACTAACTACACACCTAAAATTTCAGAGATTGTGCATCTTTTGCATGCCACTTTTTAAAAAGGAATTTGAATATAAGAGTCTCCTGTCACTTTCCTTGAGAAACCAAGGTAGTCATTCCTACTATCTTTTTTGCCTGGGAAAAGGAGTCTCACAAATTATAACCCTTGGTGTTCGCTGGAAGCAAAATTCCCTGGGACCTGTTCTTCTGCACTTGCTGTATGATCATCTCAGAATGGAAACTGGATCTTTCATCAGTGCCTCCTGCTTCTCCAGTCTTCCAACAACCAGTAGAATAATAGCCCCCTGTTGATCATCCAATGGTGAGCTGTATAAACGTAAAAGTCTGGAAGGACTGAAGAGCACCTCATCTAAATCTGTCAATATCATGAATCATGTGAGAGAAAAAAAGCTGAGAAATCCAGATCTTTGAAATGAAGGTGTATCCAGACAACACTGTATTTCTTCTGAGTTTATCCTTTCTGACCTTTCTTCATTTCTCCCACGTGCAAGCACAAACTGGAAAAGCCTCTAAGTTTCAGGTTGATTATGCAATTTCCAGACATTAAGAAGAGATATCTTTTCTGCTTTTCTCCATACTGACATCCTATGTGATTCTCAGGTTTGTTCACCTTTCTGTGTTCTTACTTGTCATATTACCTGTATGTATCCACATTTTACTGCTTTTATATAAAATCTTCTCATATACACTGAGATTAAAAGCACATGCTTTTTCACTCAAGATTTAGGATAACTTTTCCATCTCTTAACACTGTTGGAAAATAGAAAAAGATCCAATTCAGCTGTTTCCTATGCAGCTCTGTTGATGCCTGACCATGTTGGTGAGGTGGGAAAAATAGGGGGGACTTCTGATTTCTTCAGCTACAGTTGTCTTATTGCTTCAGAACCATAATGTATGGGATTAAAGTGATGGTTCTTTCTCAGAGTATTTCATTGGCCTCCTACCCTTTTTCCTTTTTTCTAGCTCTCATATGACAAATAGTCACTTGTTAATAAGACAGATCTTAATCTTGTGGTCAAGATGATATAGGAGAATATAAAAACAATTATAAGTTAATATTTCACATTTGTAATGCATAAGGCCAAACCTGTCAACTCACTTTTATTTCTCATCAGACTATAAGTTTATTGAAAGGCCATCTCTTTTTTTTTCATTTCTCTGAATGCTCACTTTGTACTTAATATCCCAAAGACATACAATTAATAAATCATAGAAGTTAGAGAAAGAGTAAATCAACATTAATCAAAGAGTGGAACTGATGATGGGAAAAAAATATATATATAGAAATGACTCACAGGTTTCTTATATACCCCAAATCATGCCATCATTCTCTGACAGCTACACTGATGAACCCACATGGATGGACACTGATATATCCACTCAAACTGTTTCTGCACCTGTGTACCCAAATAACATTTTCTCTCTTCAACAAAACAAAGATTCCTATGGGTATACCCTGGTCTTGTTGACACGAGAAATATCACTTAAAAGAATCAGTAATTGAAGCATCTCAATTATCCTTTTCTCATTAGCTATTCTCGGGACAGTCTTTTAACCATTACTTTCTCCTTTGCGCTTTTTCTGCTAGTCTAGCAGAGATCTTTTGGCTCATAGTTATTATGACAAATTTCCAAATACCATGAATTGACTTCCTTTCTCTTCCTTCTGTCATTCAACAGAACCATTATCTGGTCTTTCCTTACTTAAAATTTTCTAAAATTATCACTATATTTTGACTATGAGACACAAAGTCCTTTGTTTTCTTGCTTAGATTAATATGCCACTTATAAATGAACTGGGGTTACAAAAGGTCAGTATAGTTTTAGACTTATGATTCAAGGGGTAGGGTTATATATAAATATATATATAATATATAAATTGTATATATACATATAATATATAAATTGCAAATATATATATATAGTGTGTGTGTGTGTGTGTGTGTGTATAGCATTGTGCCTTAATAGGAAATTAAATTCTGGAGTTGCATAAATTACAAATTTATTGACTAGGACAATAGGCAATGTCAGTAAAGAGAACAAGAGAGATTTTTAAATTACTTAGTAAATGAATATATCCAGTACAGGCCTTAGAAACATTAAGCAAACAAATAAATTGCACTTTAGTTAAAATTATTGACTATACGTGTCAAAAAATATTATTATTTCATATGAAAAGACTTAAGTAAGCATAATGATCAATCTTGATGATTTTTGTTTTCTGGAAACATTTGGTTTTACTGCTTTATATGCAATTCATAAAATTATGTTGTTTTGTGGTTAACTTCCCCCCCCACACACATATTTTCTTTCCTCTATACCAATTCTTTCATTCACACACATAATTACATATTGAAAAATTCCAAGCCATAACTAGTGTAAGATTATTAGAGTATACACATGAGTTTTTTTAAAAAATACTCTAGATTGGCCAATTTGTCAAACAGTCACTACTACTTTGCCATTTGCAGATCTCAGCAAAACCATATGCAAATAAGAAATCATCCATTTTCATGAGTAATAACAAAATGCAATGTGATCTCTTAATGTTCACTCCTCCTCCTCATCAACTCAATCTTATCCTTAAGTATTTCAAAGTTTGAAAAATAAATTCCTTTTGGATCACAGAACTCACATCACAGGAAAATAACTAAAGTCTGGGGTAGAATAGAAATAAGCCAGAGTCAATGCCAAAGCTGGTTTGTAAGCATCATTTTCAGATTTCAACTGCCTGCTATTCTCTAGTAATTGCTTTTTGTGTTTTTGTTTTTTGTTGTTTTTTAATTGAGGCACTGTTTGCAGAGACTGTTCTTAAAATGCATAGGTGATATCTAGATGCTTTTTAATATATATTAATTGATTAAACACATACAGAACATTAAAAGCACATATAAATAAAACCTGCTATACTAGTAGGAAAGTTTTTATAACTTCAAAATACTCAATTTGTTTACTCTTTCATTCGTTAACAGAGTTTTGAATAAGTGTATGTGCTTGCCATTGTTCTACACTATGCTGACATCAAAATAAATAAGCCATGAATTCTGTCTTCAAGGAGTTGATAGTCAGCGGAGAGAGACGGACAAAGAGACAGCTGTTCATGATACAAATAAAAATCACAACAAAATAAGCATGGGGAATTTAGCAGATGCTTTCCTTGAGTCAAACATGGTTGCTTCATCTTTATAACACTCCCTTAATTTAGGTTTGATTCTCATTCTCAGATCACAGAGGAGAAATTGAGGCACAGAGATCTATCTTGCTCAATGTTATATAAGGTCATAAAACAAAACAACAAATGTGAGATTGCAATGCAATTCATGTAAATTTTTTAAATGCACGCACGTACACTATATATGTACATATATGCGTGTACATGTACGTATGTGTATATGTACGCATATGCACACGTGGTGGCCTTGGCATGCATGTAGAACTACCTACTAGGAGAGTTTGTGATGGCTGAAGCTAAATAAGGAGCTATTCTCTGAAATATCATAAAATAAGAGAGCTAAGGAGGGAAGAGAGTTGGGGAAGGGTTCCCAAGCTGAAGAAACATGAAGTCAGAAAATGTCAACCATTTGGAATTATCAGGATATAGAAATGAACAAATGAAATAAAGGGAGAAGAAAGGAGAAAATTCCACCACAATCAAACCTAAGAGTCTCCATCTATCAAAGCAAAAAGATGGGATTTTACCTAGAAGAAAATAGGGAGACCTAAGTTGGTTTGTTTCAAGGAATGACAATGTCACGTTGGTATTTTGTTAAAGTAGACATCTTTTCTGAGACATTTTTAGGGGGCCAAGATGAGATGAAAGAAAAAAGGAGAACATTTTGTATATTGTGGTAGCCCTGCTGAGTTGCAATACAATGTACACATGGGAAATGTTAATGGAATAGAAAGAAATGGATGGAATGCGAATAAATTCATAGGTGGATACTGGAAAATGTAATTGAGGATGTATGTTGGGAGAATAGTCATTAAGGATAATTTCTAGGCTTTTTGTTTTGTTCCATGATTCACTGCTAAATTTTCCAATTGAGATTAAAACTAAAATAGTGATAAACCACATAGGGTTATGAGAGTGATGAATGAAGAATACTTACTTCTGAGATGAAGAATAATGAAAGTAGTGGCACTTGAGGAAAATAAGAAATAACTTACAGGGGAAAAATGGTGACATCACATTGTGGGTAAAGGGAATACAGTGTTTGAGCAAACACTGGGAAATGCCATCTTCATTCAAGGAATAGCGAGCAATAAGGTCAGAGTAATGGGAAACAGGAATAAGGAAGTGGTGAAGAGAATGCTATAAAGATAATTTGAGGGGCACCTGGGTGGCTCCGTCGATTATGCATCTGGGTTGGCTCAGGTCATGATTTCAGGGTCAAGCCCCATGTTGGGCTCTCTGCTCAGTGGCAAGTCTGCTTCTCCCTCTCCCTCTGTGATCTCTCTCACTCTTTCTCTCTCAAATAAAATCTTTCAAAAAAGATAATTTGAGTAGAATTAATGAAGATTTATCTGTCTGGTTAGGGAATGCTTCTATTTAGTTGTGCATTTCAGAGTCTGTATTTTCTAGTTACTAATGTTTAGTCTGGAAAGATTTTTTTTCTTTAAGATTTTATTTATCTATTCATGAGACACACACACACACACACACACACAGAGAGAGAGAGAGAGAGAGAGAGAGAGAGAGAGAGAGAGGCAGAGACACAGGCAGAGGGAGAAGCAGGCTCCCTGCAGGGAGCCTGATGTGGGACTCGATCCCAAGACACTGGGATCAAGCCCTAAGCCAAAGGTAGACGTTCATCCACTAAGCCATCCAGATGCCCTGGAAACATTTTTCTTTTAAGCCTACAATAGCATAAATAAAGAAAACTTTAAAATAGTTTCCGAGAATGGATAGAGAATTAAGGATAACCCAATAAATTATCACAAAATATCATTTGCATGAACCTGTGTGGCAGGATTAATATTTACCATTGATACAATAAAACACTGAACAATACACGGTATACAGATTAAAGCAAATTAGGGTCTAAGAAGCAAACAAGTAAGCAAATTTTTGCTTGTGTATATCTATCTATATCCCTGTGTAAAAGCACAATTTGTGATGGAAAGATACAATGCACACAGTTAAGGAAACGGGCTGTAATGATAGAGAATAACAGAGTGTGGAGGAGCCTTCAGTTCTTCAACTCGGGAACCCAATGAGATACATTATTCACTGATTGCCTCCCTGGGAAGATGACATTTAAACTGAACAGTGAAGAAGAAGAAGGTTTCATTCACGTGAAGATTAGAGAGAAAAGTAACCTTCAAGCAGCCATAAGGAGGTGCAAAAATCCTAAAGTGGGACAGAGTTTAGTTTGCCTATAGGATAGCAAGCAGGCCACTGAGCTGGAGCACAGGACTAAAGGGTAGTTAAAAAGAGACAGGTGGAAAAAACGGGCAGAGTAGGGAAGATGTAGACCCTACATGCTATGTAATGATCAAGTTTACCACATAAGGTAGGAAGGGAAGTTAGGCTCCCAGGAGTAACATCTTAGGCTTGAAAGCATCAACGGGACACATGGGATCTCTACAGATAGGAAGGGCCTAAGAAATTCCCAGATCAAAAAGTGCTCAAAGCAGACATTTTCAACATTGGCAGTATCTTTTTAAAGTACTATCCTTTTTATTTTTAAAAATTGTTTTCCTTAGTTCTGAAGAATTGCATGTCACATTATCTTCTAAGGTGTCCCTTGTACTCATTGCTGGCCTCAGACCAGGTGGGAAAGGAAAGATTTAAACGCATAGCTACAATAAAGATTGTAGGGGAATTGAAGAGCAATGAGCTTCAGCTAAAAAAGAAAAAAAAGAAAAAATGAAAAAAGAAAAGAAATAAATGATGGAGACATATCATTGTCACTTCTCGAAATTACTAAGTGTTACTTCTACTAAAACCAAAGATAAATGAACATTATAGATATTGTCATTATTCCCCCAGAGAAATACTTTCTGAAAATATTGTTTTAAAGTTTTGATGGGCTCTGATAAAATTGCCAAAAACCTACATTTCAAAATCAATATACACTCATAATCTAAAATTTAATAATAACATATTCTATTCATCAATTTTCTCTTTGCAAGTGATGAGCCTTTTGCAGTTTAAAACAGCCATAATTAAATCTCACTTCTCTAATGTACACGAAATTCTACTGCTAGGTATGACAGCCAAAGAATAATTTTTTAAATAGTTTAAATATAATTTTCCTGTGTTTTATTGGAGCTTTAGCCTTGCTAAGATCTTAGTGAAATTTTTCTTTAAATAAAATGGATCATTACGTTAAAAGCATACTTTGCATTGCAAAGACATAATCTGCAGTATATTTTATTCTCATTGATAGCAGTCCTTTTTTGAAGACAACACGCTTCATACCATTTAGTATATTCAATGTGAAAGGTTTATTATGTCTATGTCAGTTAGTTAAAGTTTAATTATAAGTGTGATTAGATAACAAATTCTATCAAGAAAGCACAGGTGAAGACAAAAAGGAATGTTTTTAGCCATAGTTTATTCAAAAATCAGCACTTTTTAATTAGGATATTGGGTTAAAGTGCTTTACATTGGTTAAACAGTTTCTTATTAAACAGTATAATAAATACTGGAAATGAGTTTAAGGTTCAATTAGAAGTATTTAGGATATGGATTATCTAAAACAGTTTAGGGACACTCTTCCTTCTAATATTTAAGAATAGAGTATAAAAATTCACCTCGATCTATTTTGTGAACTACCAGGGAGTGCATTCATTAATTCTATATCAAGTCTTCTCTTCAAGAGGATTTCAGCTTCTTGCACTAAGAGTGTAGGGGTACCGGTAGCCATCGTTTCTTGCTGGAATTCTAACCTGAACACTTGATTGCCTGATCTTGAGGAAATCACTCATCAAAAAATTTAGAGCAGCTACTGGCAAAGCAATAATATTAAAATTCTCCCTTGATATTATAATAAATTCTTTGTAATGATGATTAAAAATAAATTGAATATCACCATGGATTGCCATTATATATTGACGACCTTACTAAAAACAAATTAGAATTTTATTGCAAAAACCAGCAATCGAATATTCAAACATTATGAAAACACATATAACTTATCTTGAAATTTCTCTTTCTTACATGTATTGAGTACATTTTTTTGTATTTAGTATATGTATTTAATTTTCCTATGGTCTACTCTCACTCCACTCTTTTGCAGTTACTGTTTTCGAAGAAACAATCAGCCATTGCCCACAAAAGCATGAAGCAAAAGTTTGTAGTTGGAATTACTTGGCTTATTACTTGGCTTAAATTTAAAAGCTACAATGTAAAACAAACACCATGCAAAAAAAATAAAATAAAATTCAGGCAGAGGTGTTTTTTGTTTTGTTTTTTTTTGTTGTTTTTGTTTTTTTTTTTTTTTTTTTTTTTTTTGCAACTTATATCAATTTGAAAAACATCAAGGTGATCTAGAAGTCAGAATAGAATAACAGTTACTGTTTGGAGCAGTGGGTTGTGAATGAAAGGTGACCCCATAAGACTTCTGGGTTTTAGTCAATTTTTTGTGAGGAGCTGCTGGTTACTGAGATGTGTTCTCTTTGTGAAAATCTATCAACCTGTACTTTTAGGATTTTCTCTATGTACTTATATTAAACAAAATGTTTAAAATTGAAAAAAAATAAAAAAATAAAAAAAATTTGAAAAAAAATAAAGGTGGAAGTAAAAAAATTTCAACCACCGGGATTGATGTTACATTGTAATTCAGAGAAATAAAAGAATGATTTATAAAGTGTGGGAAACATAGAGCTGTAATGAGGAAAACAAAATTAGAGAGGGAGACAAACCATGAGAGACTCCTAACTCTGGGAAATAAAGAGTTGCAGAAGGGGAGGAAGACACTTGATGGGATGAGCACCGGGTGTTATATGTTGGCAAATTGAATTTAAATTTAAAAAATGTAAAAAAAATAAAATAATAAAACTATAAAAAAGAAAACATAATGGAAATCTCAAAGAAACAGAAGTGTGTGTGTGTGTGTGTGTGTGTGTGTAAGATAATCAAGTGTTCTATGAAGAAATCCAAGTTTTAGTTTTTACATCATTCACTTTTACTTTTCTTGACCAATCTACCTCTAAGTGTCTCTGATTTTCATAACGTACTTGGATATCCTTCTGTCCACTTTTCTCCACCCTGACATCATTTCTCAAGTAGGCTGCTGCAGTTGTCTAGGAATTAGAATTGGACATATCTAAGCATAGAAATGTGTCTAGCCATTTCCTTTCTTTGCACCTTGCTGACTCATCCTGAAAACCCAAACAAAATGACCACTACAAAATTAAAGTCCAATCACATGGCTAAAATATATTTAGTCATATTTACAGCTCTTAGCATAAAGCCATAGCCTTCATGATAATGCACAGGTGATTCTCACATTCCATCCTCTGTTCTATCAGTACTGGCCTTATTTCATCCTCTAGAAGTTACCGCTTTTTAATTTCTTTTTTTTTAAAGATTATATTTATTTATCCATGAGAGACATAGAGAAAGAGGCAAAGACAGAAGCAGGCTCCATGCAGGGAGCCCGATGTGGGACTCGATCCGGAGACCCTGGGACCACGACCTGAGCCAAAGGCAGATGCTCAACCACTGATCCACCCAGGTGTCCCCTCTTTTTACTTTCCATACTGCTTCCTAAGTTTGGATGACTTTCCTACCTTCTCACTTCAAAAGCCTCTACTCTTCACCTAAGAGCTAAATCAATTCCTCACTGGATTATCTTCTTAGTTTTCCTGACTTCTGGGCCAAATCAACAAAAAGAGAACAAACCCTGACAATTTCTGACCTCAAATGTGCTATTTTACAGTAGAAAATGGAGAAATAATTGTGGAATGGGCTTTGGGTTCTTTTGGGATAATCATGATTGTTACTGATGTCAAAACATTATTAGTCATCAAAATTCAATGTCTCTGCAGTCATATTGTGAGTTTCCAGGAATTAATGATAATTTAGAGCTAGTCTATGAAATCTCTAGAAAGTTCTGAGCTTTGCTTTCTTCAGTATTCATTCGTTTGTTTATTTATTTGTTTTAGAGAGAGAAAGAGCGTGCCTGCAGGCAAGCAGGGGGAGGGGCAGAGGGACAGGGAGAGAGAGAG
The DNA here is from genome assembly GCF_905146905.1 of Nyctereutes procyonoides. Lineage (NCBI taxonomy): Eukaryota > Metazoa > Chordata > Mammalia > Carnivora > Canidae > Nyctereutes > Nyctereutes procyonoides. Next base: position 8,338,922 of record NW_026575046.1, read on the forward strand.
AATCCCCAGCAAACTCCCTGCCCAGTGTGGAGCCTGACATGGGGCTTGATCCTATGACCCAGAGACTGCGCCCTGAGCCAAAATCAAGGATCAGACATTTAACCTACTTAGCCACTCAGGTGCCACCAGTATATAGATAAGTGACTTAGCCAGAGAGCCTTTTAAGTAAGACTGTAAGAAATATACCCATCAACATTATTTGAGTTGTTACTTACACACCCTCTATTCGAGCATACCTGGGCCCCTGTCTGAACTCATCAAACTTTACTAAGTTATGCTTCATTGACATACAAACCCAAAATCTACTAAATATGCACAACAAAAATGTATTTTATTTTTCTCATATTGCATGTTGGCTTTGACTCTACCTCACCTGTTTTCTTCATTCTGGGCTGCATCTTAAGGAAACAGCCCATTTTGAAACATGTCACTTTTGGGTCAGGATGAAAGAGCTATTACCACAAACGCATTTCAAAACTTTTACTTAGAAGTGGCAAATATCACTTCTATTACTATATCACTGGCCAAGCCTGTATAGGCTTCTCAAAGGAAGAGACATTTGGGAGAAGGTGTATAGGCATGGGACCAAGTAGAAGGGAACAGAAAATACATGGACAGAATAATAGAATCTAACATATCTCTTTCTACAAGCTTTTCATCTCTGGTTTGACTCAATTATGGGAGAGAGTTGGGGAAGAAATCATGATAGTGTCTACACTTTTACACCATTGTAACACTCACTTGCTAGTCTTGAATTGATGGACTTTTAAAGGGAGGTACAAATTTGGTAGTTTAGACTGTTAATCTGTTTATTTCTAAGGAAACCACATAATAATCAAAAATGATTCTATCACCACCACAGACTTATTTAAACTGCTGCAGTTCACATTAGCTTCTCCAGCAGACGGACGTGCCAATAAGATTTCCGAAACTTCCTCCTACTTAAAGGACATATAAAACCTTTAGTAATGAGACTCTTTTCCACACAATTTCAAAAATCATAGTTAAAGGTTATTTGAACCCAAAATACATGATCCAATAATTCCATCTTTCTAAATATTTATACTTCTTTCCTTCAACATAGGGTGTGGTACTTGTCATACATATTAGCTTATATTTTGTCCCCCACTCCAACTCCAATTCCTAGGAAGGGCCTGCCCCTGGGTTGGTCTTTTAGAGCTATAAGTAGTCTTTTCTACTTAGGCTGGGATGTCATATAAATACTAATCTTTATTTTTCAATATGAATTGAAAGTTATTGAGAAAGATTGCTCTTGATGATGTCAGGGCATTTCCACCACCTTTATTTATTTGGACTGTGTTTATTAAAACCAGGCTTGGATTAACCAGTTGAGGTTCTGTGACAACCTACCATGCCAAATTCTGACTTTGAGATTTGGTTTTCTCCATCCTGAAGGGGTTAATATGCCAGACTTTGTTTCTCCACTGTCATAGAATATTCCTGAATTTAGTTTCTGATTAAGGTTAAGAAATTTGAAGTTTATTTGGGGTGTGTGCATGTGTGTGTGTGTGTGTGTGTGTGTGCATGTGTGCTTGGTCTTAAGTTTTTTCTAGCTTGCAGAACACTTTCAAAAACAGCCACTTCCATTCAGAATTCTTGGATTCTCTCAACAATAGATTTTGCAAGAGCTTGTCTCCATGAGCATTTGATTCCAAATGACCAGCTAATTTCCCAGTCTGCTTGTTAACAGGTGTTTATAAACTTCTGGCTAACCTGAGCCACTTAGTTATTTTTTAGTCTTCCACTTTTCCCCACAGTTTTTGTTTTGTTTTGTTGCCGATAAGCCACTTTTCAATAGCAATTTATCTACCAGGAAGGATTCTAAACTGCAAATGATATGACGTGATCTCAGATTTTAAAAAAAAAAAGATGCATAGAGAGAATTAATTAAAATCAATTGAAAGTAAATTGAAAAGTCTATTTGGGAAGTGTTGGGGGTAGGAGGTAGTGAACCGAGAAGATTCCAGAGATACAGGCAGTAGCAGCCACAATCAAATCAGTTAGTCAAATAAGATCAATGTATCCACATGATACAGGACTCTATGCATTCACTGAGAGGTGAGGAACTTTAACTCATCACCTCCAATTCCCTACATGATGGCTTTAAAAATTCTCCTAAATTAACAAAGGTAAAGAGAAAAAGTGATTTGGCGGTGCCCGTGTCAGCACGGGGTGAAGAACCAGATGATCTAGCCACTTGAGCTATGGAGACAGAGGCGGCGTAGATATGTTATGACAAGGGACAAACAAACAAAAAAAATCAGTGTATAAACCAAAATAGAAGACTTGGGGTCTTAAAAGCAAAAATATCAAATGTACGCTGAGAAGATTTTTTAAATTAAAGTTTATTTAATATTTTGGTAGAGGAAGCATGTAAAATTCATTGAAATTAGGTTTTCTTAGGGGAAAAAATGTTGAACAGTAGTCAAAGCCAATATAGTCATTTAAATCAACACTGAGTTTATTAGTTTATTGGGCCAAGAGAGCCCATGTCACACCGGAATGCATAGAGCGAGTCTTTCTGCATGTGTAGTCTGAAAGGCAGTTATAATGCAGGAAAGAGGAATTTCATTCTAAATAAGGTTGGATTCAGAAAAATACAATTTGACTAGTTATAGAGGGTGATAGAAAAGTCTCTTTTGTGATTGGTCATTATTGGAGCATGATGTGATTTATTTGGGGATGAAGCCAGGCATGGTTGTCCCATAAATGAGTCTTTTAGGTTCAAGAAGATTTGTGGACCTGCAGCCCTCTAGGCTTTGAGTATATATACAAGTTTTATTTTTTTAAGATTTTATTTATTTATTCATGAGAGATACCCAAAGATAGGCAGAGACACAGGCAGAGGGAGAAGCAGGCTCCATGCAGGGAGCCTGATGTAGGACTCAATTCCAGGACCCCCAGATCATGCCCTGAACCAAAGGCAGACACTCAACCACTGGGCCACCCAGGTGCCCCTAGGTATAAGTTTTAAACAGAACATTTATTGCATATAACAAATCAATAGAAAACTAACACACACATATCTAGGCTTTTTGTCCTACATTATATCAAACCGTTTTAATAATATTTTTGCAATCCCATATTTCTTTATTTGTTAAGTTTTTGTGGAACAGATTATATATACAGAAAGTGAGGAGTAGGAGCTCATATTCCAATTATGCAAGCCAGAGTATTATTGAAAAAAAAATTAATGGAGTCTATGTACTCTGAAGTGCATTTCATGTTTCTAAATGTGTTTCTATTAACAATCTTAAAATATGCAGAGTGTTGAAAAGCATTTTTCTGTATTCAAGAGTATGTAGACAAATTGTATTTGTGTTTTCTTCGAACAAAGAGGAGTCTTATTTTTTAAGTACACTTACTTCTTTGATTTTTCAAAATTCCCTTGGACGATTGCTCTTCATTAAGCAGGTTCATTACTTTTAATTTCAGAGATAGTGAACAATTTTATTGTCTTCTGAGGAATTATACAATGGTTTCATGTCATCATTGTTTTAAACAAACATTAATTTTTTACTGGCTCTATTTATCTTTATTTCACATTTTCCCCAACTTTTATTAGTGCAATATTGCTAGTAATATCAGTTTAATACACAAAATTAAAATGTTTAAATAGGCAAATATAAAAATGAAATTTTCCACCATCTACACCCATCATGAACTATTTTTTTTAGATGTATAAATTGTGTGTGCTTATGTGTCTGGTGTGTGTGTGTGTGTGCACACGCACTCACACCCATGCACTACCTTAAACCAGTCATCTAAACCTGTAAGGGACACAATTCTGGTCTGACTGAGGAGTATGGATTCTGGTTGAAAATCTGTGAATGACTTTTCAGGCTCACTCATAGGTAATTACAAAAGCCTCAGCAAGAATGTTCCTTACCCTTCTGATTGGTGCATGACCTCTGAAGGCAGATGTAATCAATGAGTCAAACCCCTCGATAAAGTCCCAATAATTCATTTTTGCTTTTGTTTCCCTTTCCTCCAAAGACATGTCCAGTAAGAAGTTGCTACAGCAGATGCCAAAGACATTATTGCCTGTGTTTTCCTCTAGGACTTCAATGGTTTACTGTCTCACATTTAGGTCTTTCATCCATTTTTTTTTTTAGTTTTTTTTTTCTTTCTTTCATCCATTTTGAAATTAGTTGTGTGCATGGTGTGATAAAGTGGTCCAATTCCATTCTTCTGCTTGTGGCTATCCAGTTTTCCCAACACCATTTGTTGAAGAGCCTGTCCTTTTTCCATTGACGATTCTTTCCTGCTTTGTCAAAGATTAATTGGCCATATAGTTGTGGGTCCATTTCTGGGTTCTCTCTTCTGTCCCATTGATCTCTGTGTCTGTTTTTGTGCCAGTATCGTACTGTCTTGATGACTGCAGCTTTGTAACAGAGGTTGAAACCCAGAATTGTGATGCCTCTAGCTTCACTTTTCTTTTTCAAGGTTGCTTTGGCTATTCAGGGTCTTTTGTGGTTCCATGCAAATTTTTGGATTTTTTATTCTAGCTCTGTGAATAATGCTATTGGCATTTTGACAGAGATTGCATTAAACGTGTATGTTGTTTTGGGGGTATAGACATTTTTACAATATTTGTTCATCCATTCCATGAGTACGGAATGTTTTTCCATTTCTTTGTGTCATCTTCCGTTTCTTTCATAAGCATTCTATGCTTTTCAGAGTAAGGATATTTTACCTCTTTGCTTAGGATTATTCCTAAGTATCTTACAGGTTTTGGTGCAATTGTAAAAAGGATCAACTCCTTGTTTTCTTTTTCTGCTGCTTTATTATTGGTGTACAGGAATGCAATAGATTTCTGTAACTTGATTTTTTTAAAGATTTTGTTTATTTATTCATGAGAGACACAGAGAAATAGAGAGGCAGAGACATAGGCAGAGAGAGAAGCAGGCTCCATGCAGGGAACCTGATGGGGGACTCAATCCCAGGTCTCTGGGATCATTCCCTAAGCCAAAGGCAGACGTTCAACCATTGAACCATCCAGGCATCCCTGTAACTTGATTTTGTATCCTGTAACTTTACTGAATTCACGTATCAGTTCTAGGAGAATTTTAGTATAGTCTTTTGGGTTTTCTATGTCGAGTATCATGTCATCTGTGAAGAGTGAAATTTTTACTTTTTCCTTGCCAATTTGGATGCCTTTTCTTTTTGTTCTGTGATTGCCAAGACTAGGACTTCTAGTACTTTGTTAAATAGCAATGGAGAGAGTGGACATCTCTGTCTCGTTCCTGACCATAGAAAGAAAGCTCTGTTTTTCCACATTGAGGATGGCATTAACCATGGGTCTTTTGTACATGGACTTTATGATGTTATGTCCCTCTATTCCTACTTTGTTTGATTGATTTGCAAGTATTGAACTACCCTTGTAGTCCAGGAGTAAATCCCATTTGATCTTGGTGAATGATTCCTTTGCTGTACTCTTGGATTCAGTTTGCTACTATTTCATTGAGAATTTTTACATCATTTTCATCAGGGATACTGGCCTGTAACTCTCCTTTTCAATGGGGTCTTTGTCTAGTTTGGGAATCAAGGTAATGCTGGCCTCATAGAATGAGTTTGAAAGTTTTCCATTTCTATTTTTTTTTTTTTGATCAGCTTGAGAAGAATAGTTATTAGCTCTTCTTTAAATGTTTGGTAGACTTCTCCCGGGAAGCCACCTGGCCCTTGACTTTTGTTTGTTAGGAGATTTTTTGTTACTGATTCAGTTTCTTTGTTGATTATCAGTCTATTCAAGTTTTCGAATTCTTCCTGTTTCAGTTGGGTAGTTTATGTGTTTTTGGGAATTTATCCATTTCTTCCAGATTGCCTAATTTATTGGCATATATTTTTTCATAATATTCTCTTATAATTGTTTCTATTTCGGTGGTGTTGATTGTGATCTCTCCTCTCTCATTCATGACTTTGTTTATTTGAGTCCTTTATCTGTTCTTTTTGATAAATATGGCTAGAGGTTTGTCAATTTTACTAATTTTAAATAATCACTTTCTGCTTTCATTTCTCTGTTCTGGGTTTTGTGTGTTTCTATATCATTTATTTCTGCTCTAATTATTACTATTCCCCTTCTTCTCTTGGCTTAGGCTTCATTTGTTGTTCTTTTTCTAGTCCCTTCAGGTGTAATTTTAGGTTGTGTATTTGAGATTTTCCTTGCTTCTTGAGGTAGGCTTATATTGCAAAATACTTCCCTCTTATATTGCTGTTACGGCCTCCCAAGGATTTTGGACTATTGTCTTTTTATTTTCATTTATTTCCATCTATTCTTTTTTATTTCTTCTTTAATTTTCTGGTTGATCCATTCATTCTTTCATAGGATTGTCTTTAACCTCCCTGTATTTGTGGTCTTCCCAAATGTTTTCTTATGGTTGGCTTCAAGTTTCATAGCACTGTGATCTGAAAATATGCATGGTATGATCCCCATCTTTTTGTACTGACTGAGGCCTGATTGTGACCCAGTATATGATCTATTCTGGAAAATGTCTCATGTGCACTTGAAAAGAATGTGTATTGTGCTAGGATGAAATGTTCTGAATATATCGGTTAAGTCCATCTGGTCCAGTTTGTCATTCAAAGACATTGTTTCTTTGCTGATTTTTCTGCTTAGATGATCTGTTGTCCACTGCTGTGAGTGGGGTGTTAATGTCCTCTACTATTATTGTATTATCAATGAGTTCTTTTATTTTTCTCATTAATTGTTTTATGTATTTAGGTGTTCCCAAATTGGGAGCACAAAATACTTAGAGTTGTTAGGTCTTCTTGTTGGATAGATCCCTTTATTATGAGATAGTGCCCATCTTCTTCTCTCATTATAATCTTTAGTTTATAAATCTAGTTTGTCTAAGCATTGCTACTCTAGCTTTCTTTTGATGTCCATTTGCATGATAAATGGTTTTCCATCCCCTCTCTTTCATTCTGCAGGTGTCCTTAGGCCTAAAATGAGTCTCTTGTAGGAAGTATATGGAGCACTTGTGTCTTAATTTTGGTCTTTTTATTTGTTTTTATATGTGTGGTAGGTAGAATAAAGATTTTCTAAAGATGTCCATGTCCTATTTATCTAAACCTGTGACTGTGTGTACCTTACATGGCAAAAGAGATATTGCAGATGTGATTAAGTTAATGATTTTGAGATGGGGAAATTATCTTGACTTATTTGAGGGGCCCAATCCAGTCAAATGGTTATATACAAGAGGGAGCAGGAATTTCAATATCAGATGAGGGGTGATGACCAAAATAAATGGCAGATTGATGCAGACCCAGAAGTCAAGGAAGGTTTCAGCCTCTAGAACCCAGGAAGGCTAAAGAATGGATTCTCTCCTAGTCCCTCCAAAAGGAAAATAGCCCTGCCTACCTATTTCAGAGGTCTGAAAGCCAACACTGTGAAATAATGAAGCTGTGTTACTTGAAGCCATTGAGTTTGTGGTATTTTTTTTTTCCAGAGCAACCGTAAGAAATTAATGTATGTAAATTTGCCTTATATGTAGAAATTATTTGTTTTCTGGTGTGATCTCTTCTTTTTTCCTTTTTAAAATTAACTTCACCAACTTAGTTTATGTCAATTATTTTTTCTATGTAATTCTCAGTGATTTGATATTCCACTTTCAACATGTATTTATAATAGTAGAAATACGTGTATATGCACACATTTTGAAATGTGTTGGTACTTTCCTCACCATGTTTTGTCATAAATCCTGTAATAGTACCTCATCTCACACCTTTTCTTTCTTCTTTTCTCATAAGAATATATGCACTTCATATTGGGTAAGTCTTAATCTTTCTAACTCTATCCTGAAACTACTCCCCATGAGGCAACCAAGGACCTTGTATTATCTGGCTTTATTCTCCATTGTCTCCTTCTTATTAGAATTTAAACTTCTATAAGTTAATTCTCCATTACCCAATGATTCTTAAAATCAGATATAATTATGATTTTTGGAATTTTTATTGATTTGTATAATAATTGGAAATGTTACTGGGTTAATTAATAACGTAATGTTAAAGTTTCCTATAAAAATGTTTCTCTTGGATTACAGGGCAACAATAATAATTGTACTTGGAAATGGCATTTTAACCATTGCTAATAATTCTCTCTTATATTCACTTTTATAATACTGCATGCGATTGGATAAGTAATATGGTAGTAGCTTCAATCAGGCTTTAATTTTCATTTAATGGGGTTGTTCCTTTCAATAGTGTGGTCTGGCTGTTGCCTTCTGTCAAAGACTCTCAATTTGATATAGTATATGTTCTTATATCATGATTTACTCTTTGGAAAGAAATTGTTATTAAATTTGGCAATAGGGCAGCCCAAGTGGCTCAGCGGTTTAGCACTGCCTTCAGTCCAGAGCCTGATCCTGGAGAGCCGGGATCGAGTCCCAAGTCAGTCTCCCTGCATGGAGCCTGCTTCTTCCTCTGCCTGTGTCTCTGCCTCTCTCTCTCTCTCTCTGTCTCGGTGTCTCTCATGAATAAATAATATTTTAAAAAATTAAAATAAATTTGGTAATAGCTTTTTCATATCTATATATTTTCTCATTACTGTCTTTTCCTAATTTAAAACATTAATATGAAGACATTTTTAAAGAAACTAAATACTTATTTTTCCTACAATTGATATTCAGCACATTATATGTAGTACTTATGCATTATTAGTTTAATGTATTTAGAGATTCTATGTATTTATAGAATAATCTATTTTTCCATCTTTTTATAGATGAGATTCTTTAATTTGATAGGTTGTGGTAATGTTTTCATCTTCTCTAAATGGGCAGTAATATTTAGAGGCAAAGAGATTTTGCTGTAAGCTGTATCAATTTTTAATTAATTAGTTAATCTTAGTTAAACATAATTTAACCATTAAAATATATTTAAGGGGCACCTGGGTGGCTCAGTGGTTGAGGGTCTGCCTTAGGCTCAGGTGGTGATCCCAGGGTCCTGGGATTGAGTCCACACCAGGCTCCCTGCAGGGAGCCTGCTCCTCCTTCTGCCTATGTCTCTGCTTTTTTGTCTCTAATAAATAAATAAAGTCTTTTAAAAATAAAATATATTTAAAAATTAATTTATAATTAAATTTTTATTTTTAAAATTTCCATTTTGTGACGACATCATAAACAGTATACTATAAATTTTAATCTATTGAGTTTGTCATGGTGAAATAAAAGATGATTATGTTTAAATGTTCCATGGATACTTTATATTCCATTGTATATAATATGCATAATATGCCAAATCAAGTTTATCAGTATATCAGTTATGTTCCAGTTATTGTTTTGGGCACATCCTTTAACAAATATTAGGAATACATATTTTTAATTCTTTTTGGCTATCATAATTTTATAAATTTCCCTTTTACTTTAATTTTTTTAAAGCAAGGAATAAATGATTAAAAACATATACATTTGAAATGCACTGGAATTTGGTTATTTTATTTTGTTCTGTTTTACTTTTAAAAGACTATAATTATTCTTCTATTTTTTTTAATTTTTTTTGTTTGTTTATTTATGATAGTCACACAGAGAGAGAGAGAGAGAGGCAGAGACATAGGCAGAGGGAGAAGCAGGCTCTGAGCACCGCGAGCCCGATGTGGGATTCAATCCTGGGTCTCCAGGATCGTGCCCTGGGCCAAAGGCAAGCGCCAAACCGCTGCACCACCCAGGGATCCCTATAATTATTCTTCTTAACCGCTATTCATATTCAAACATAGTTTCAATATTATGAATACAAGTTTTACTTTTTTACTTTCTATTTTAACTTGAAAGGTAACAATGTACACATTTTGCATAATAAAAATTAATATATATCTGTAATGCTTAAATTTTGACTTAAATTACAATCAGCCGAATACTTTTTGAGCACTGGATTTTAAATACTTCCTCCAATATTCATCAGCTATGTGAGTGTGGGGAAATTTTTTAACACATTGGTTTTGTTTCTCAACTTTATATTAGAAAGGTGTATACACAAACACACATACACACATATACTCTGAAATATAAGAGGATGTATTTATTCTAATAGATACATTTATATATACTTATATTAGAAGTAATGTATGTAAAATATACATACATATAGGTCAGGAGTTATATTTATACTTTTGAATTCATTCTAATCCTGCAGTGTTCTTTCTCGTATTTCTGACTGATATTTCCCTTCTTCCCCACTGAGGAACCCAGCTGTAAGCAATAATACATTTGTTTATTGCTCAATTCTACAAATTAGAGAATATGGTTTTAACAAATTACTAAACCCATATCATTATCTCAAAATACCAAGCTTTCAGTAGGAGCACCTGTGTGTGTGTGTTGGTAAGTGTGTTTTAGCTGAGGGTTTATAGTTAAAGTACTATGTTCAAATGCTACTTGGACAAATTATTTTTATTATTCTCAGTATATATTTTAGTTTATTTGCCTTAAATACCCTTTGATTTATTTGTCCAATTTGCTTTCAGTTTGGGATTATCTGTTCTTATCCCTCTCTCACATGCTCCTCCACCCTTATTAATTACCAATTTCACTAGTGTCTACTTTTTCATTAAAAGAAAATATGTGGACAAAAAAAATCCTTCATACATAAAATCTAGAATGCTTGCAAGGTTCCCAATATTTTATAATTATTCCCAGTGTATAGCTTTCTGTAATGTGCATTTTCATAATATCAGAGGTGTATTTCCAAGGTCAATTCCTTAAAGTAGGATCGCTCTGGGAAAGGATAAAGTGAAAACCTAAGGTTTACGGATGCACTAAAGCCATCTTTGTAGGTGTTGGGTCTTTTTTTCTTCCTCCTAGTAATCTATGCAAATACCTGTTTCCCAATAGCTCCATTAACAGCGTATTGAAGAATATTGGCATTTGGAACAATCGGAGGTTTACAAAGTTGTATCTGTGTATGTTTGCATATGCATTTCTCTTGTTATATTTGAGTATCTTTTTCTGTATTTAAGAGCCATCTTGTATCTTTTTTTGTGTGTGAAATATGTGTTCTTATGTTTCTCCTATTATTCCTCATGATTTTTTTTTTTTTGGTTTTTGTATCTTCAACTTTTAAGTCTTTTACTTATTATGTACTTAGTCCTTTATGGCTGATGATGTATCTTACAAATATGTTTTCCCATATCTTTCAGTCGGATTTTTCAGTCTGTTCTATTATTGATCATGATCTTCAGTTGTAGTTAGAAAACCTTCCTCTATACCAACATTACAAAATAATATAAAGGATTCTACCCATGATTTTTCTCTAGTGCTTGTATGATTACATTTTACATTTATATCCATGATCAATTTGAAGTTTCTTGTTTTGTGTTGTTTGAATAATGGATCTGTTTGTGGTCTTCTCTCAGATTATTATCCACTTTCTAAATGCTCAATTTTAATTGTGTGTCTTCATGAGTGTATTGCAGATTATAAATTGTGTCTTTGTAAGTTCTACCCCATGTTAACTTTTTAAATCTTTTAAAATCTTATCTATTCTTTGTCCGTGTGCCCTGATTTTATCTGAATATCCTGTGTTAATGTGTTCTATTTTCAATGTTTTTTTAAAAATTATTTCTACTTACTTTTCTACAGTTTGTTTTACATAGGTGTTCGCTAGGTTTTAGATATACTATGTGGCAACTCTGCAATACAATTTTATTTTATAATTACTATAATTTCTGATTATTATACTGCATACTATATTATACTATATTATTCCATGCTATGTACGACACTTTATTATACTATATCACAGTATGTACTATAATTTATAATATTCATATGCTGTATTTACTGTATTTCTTTCTCATTGTTTGCAGCTTTTTTTTAAAAGATTTTATTTATCCATGAGAGACAGAGAGAGAGAGAGAGAGAGAGAGAGAGGCAGAGACACAGGCAGGGGGAGAAGCAGGCTCCATGAAGGGAGCCCGATGTGGGACTCGATCCCAGGTCTCTAGGATCACGCCCTGGGTTGAAGGCAGGGGCCAAACCACTGAGCCACCCAGGCGTCCCTGCAGCTTTGTTTTTTGATGCTTGTGGTATTTAGAATGATTAGTGTATTTATATTGTATCTTGTTTGTATCTTTTATAATGTTCTCAATCCTCTTCTATTAACTATCCTTTGCATATCAAGTTTGTCAAATTACATGATAAAATCTGTCTCCTCTCTATTACCCACACAACAGTAAATGATACTATCCTACCCTTTTTTTCTACCTTATTTTTTCTGGTTTTTTTTTTTAAGCTTTTATCCATCTATTTATGAGAGACAGAGGGAGAAGCAGGCTCCCTGTGGGGACTGATGTGGGGACTCAATCCCAGGACCCCAGGATCAAGCCCTGAGCTGAAGGCAGAGGCTCAACCACTGAGCAACCCAGCTGCCCCTCTCTACCTTACTTTTCTACCTTTGTCAGAATACTTCTGTCTTCCATGACACCTCACCTTTATTACTTTTGCCAGTCTTTTTCAATCCTTTCTTGAGTGTATGAGTTTCATTCTCTGGTTCAGAAAACGGCTTGTAAGAAGAGTTTGCCCTGCTAGACAGAATTTGTGCATATATGTGGCTTTTTCATAATAATTGAAGGATACTTTGAATATAATTTTTTCTTGCATCAATTTGTATTCAACTGTTGCACTTAAAGTTGAATTTCTTTTTTCTGGAAGTGATTTTGCCTGATTTGTCAAAGACATCTGCTGTTCTATTTTCTTCTCCTCTGACTTTTAAAAGTTCTCTTCCTCTGAGCACCTGGGTGACTCAATGGTTAAGCATCTGCCTTTGGCTCAGGTTGTGATCCCCAGGTCCTGGGAATCAAGTTCCCTCATTGGGCTTCCTGCATGGAGCCTGCTTCTCCCTCTGCCTATGTCTCTGCCTCTCTCTCTGTCTCTCATGCATAAATCAATAAAATCATTTTTTTTTAATATTTTTCTCTGTTTTCAATATCCATTGCTTGCAGAAAACCTAAGTTCCAGTGGTAACTGTGTTGGAATTTGGCATCTATTTCTATGCCTATGAGTAATTTAAAAGTTGAGATATTCTCTGTCTCCTAGTAATAATGATTAAGGTTTAGACAATGTGGGATTTTTTTTCTGTCTTGTTGATCTCTCATTTGTTATTTTGGATAGAAAGATTTAATTCAAGTGGTCTCCATTTTTTTCAAGCAAATAAGAGCCCTCAAATTTAGAAATTTTAAGTATTTTTTATTAAATGATGCATAAATTTCCAAAATAACTATTTATATATTTTTCTAAATCCTAAAATCAAGTATAATTCACTTTTAGGTAGATTGAATTTGATGTACCTAAGATCTTCATGTCACAAAAATTAACTAATATAATTCCATTTTATATAGCACAAAATATGCAGATCATTTGAAAATGATTAGTATTATCAAACCTTTTCTTCTTTTGGTTTCTACATTACTTCACTTTACTATTTCCCCTCTACATTTCTGGCCTGTGGTAATCATTTGCAATCTTACTTTTCTGCTTCTCTTTTTCCAGTTGACATCTAAAGGCTGAAATTATCCAAGGTCTAACTCTGGCCCTCACCTCTTCTTTAGTACTTTGTTTTCCTTGAATGATCCCATATTCTCTCAAGACATCAATTATAATGAACATGCCAAGAGTTTCATATCTCTTTGCAGTTGGATATATTTCCCAAGCTCCCTACTAACACATCTCACAACTCACTTAATATTGCTACCATATCTTGTATAGTTTGCTGAAGATATCAGTTTCTGGTTAATTAAATTTGAAATAATATCTAATCCATTAGATTAATATTCTAGTAGGTTAAAATTGTGTACATCAAGCACCCAGCACAATGTCTGGCTAATAGTAGGTGACGTGATTAGCTACTGATAGTATAAATTCAATGGGAGTGTTTAGAAACTAAGGGGAAGATAACTGAGAAAGAATGATCTAAGAGAAGAGACAGAGTTGGGAATAGCCTGGACATCTTTGCAGAAGACATAAGTAATCTGTCTTGGGTAGAATGAACTCAAATCCAAGCTCTGCTTCTAACTTTTTCTCTGGTCTTTGAATTTACTACTCTAATGATTTCTACTATTTTATGAACAGCGGAGTCTCAATAATAGCAACTTGAAGACACACAGATTTAAGGAGCCATCCATAACAAAGTCTGGGTAAAAGATCCTTACTATTTGTGTCACATTCTTAGATGCTTCTAAGGTTTCTGTAGTCTCAAACCAGGAGTGGAAACCCTGAGATTAACTCGAAATCCCCACTCTTGGGATCCCTGGGTGGCGCAGCGGTTTGGCGCCTGCCTTTGGCCCAGGGCGCGATCATGGAGACCCGGGATCGAATCCCACGTCGGGCTCCCGGTGCATGGAGCCTGCTCCTCTCTCTGCCTGTGTCTCTGCTTCTCTCTCTCTCTCTCTCTCTCTGTGACTATCCCTAAATAAAAAAAAATTTAAAAGAAATCCCCACTCTTTAAATTGTGATATTCTTACTACTTTACACTGTGGAAACTGAAAAGCTCAGCAAGTCACAAGACTTAATTAAATTGTGATCAGCCAGAAAGAAAATGAGATAAAAATGTCCCTCATTATTCCATAGTAGCTAGAATGTGTGTGTATGTTAAGGAAGCTATTTTGTACTATTTGTATCCTTTCTGATTATGTTTACTCTAGTCACCTCTAAATTGTGTTGAAGATCTTTTTCATCCTTGTATCTCACTTATTCAAAGAACATTTATAACAAAAAAGTACTTATTTGTATTTCCATTAGATCAATACTTAATGATCTGATTGTGTCTTTTATGTGAAAAATTTATTGGAACTTTGACAGTGCATGGTGAGTTCTTGATGTTTTTGAATAGGAGATTAATGTGATTTCACAATCATTTGCAAGAGTTGAAAACTCACATTTGTATAGATAATATGAGTCCAAGATCAATTGTAATTTTCACAAATGATCGAAATAAAAAAATTAAAATATAGAAATGGCTTTGATCATAGAAATCAATATTATGTGATGGTTAAATAATAGTTGAGACTTAAACTGTAAAGCATTGGTGATTCTTTGAACAAAGGTAGCCGTGTATGAAAAAGAACTGAAGCCAAGATTTCAATTTGCAGATATAGAAACATGATGGTGGATATTTTTTTAAAGATTTTATTTATTTATTTATTTTTGAAAGATAGAGCAAGCAGATGGAGGAGCAGAGGGAGAGGGACAAGCAGACTCCATTCTGAGTGCTGAGATCATCATGGGGCTTGATCCCACGACCCTGAGATCATGACCTGAGTCAAAATCAAGAGTTGAAAGCCTAACTGACTAAACCACCAGGTGCTCCTGTGATGGTGGTTTTAAAAATAAGACAGAAATTAAGAGGAAGTGTATTAACTAAGTAGGAGAATAAGGATTTTACCCCAAAAAACATTACATGTCATAGTATACCATGTAAAATAATGAAAGGGAAAGAAATGTATTTTGTTTAGAGTTGCCTCAGTTTTAAAATGAAAGTAAAATACAGGTTCCTTCCTATTTTTCCAAACATCAAATGCTTTCTGCAAGGAAGAAGGCAAGCAATAGGTTTCCAACAACGTGTCAAGAGAATAATTAATTCATAGGACCTTTGGACCACATAGCATCACCACCTACAACAAGAGCAACAGGAGGCCTTCTGTTGAAAAGATCTATGTTGTTTTCTTGTGCCTCTTGTTTTTATCCCAAGATATAAATTTTTATTTGAACCTGACGATTTGTTGTCCTTGCACTTCTATATGAATTCTACACAGGAAAACAGAACAAATGGTGGTATAAAATCCAAAGACAATTGCTCTTTTTACTTCTATTTTCTTTTATGATTGTAAATATTGGTTTGAGTTGTTTTAAATATCAAAGTTATTTTTATATTCCAAAGTGTGAATTCTATGTTGATTTGCACATTACAGTTCTCGATTTATTTTCATATGGAATAACTAAAAATATTTGTATATTTATAGAATTTATAATTGTATATTCTTAGGGATAACAGGGTTTATCTAATAATCCATGTAGGCAGGAAGAATTAAAGTTAAAGACAATAAAAAAAGAATATTATCAAAAATAAGAAGCCAGAATTAAAAATTGGCTTGAAAAGCAATATATTTCATTGGCACCTAAGTAACCTATTCCTGATTACAATCACTGAATTTGTCAATTATCAAAATGGTGTCTGAAGGAAAATAAAATCATTAATGCTATTTCAAAAGATGTTTAAATCTATAGGGTAATGTGACTTCTGGGTGAAAGGAAGTATTTTCAAATCATTAATTAATAAAAAAAAATCCTGGGACAAATGAATTTTATATAAAATCTGACAACACATGATATTGAAATTTTCTCCATTTTGTCTTCTAAAACATGGTAAACATGTTAATAGTTGATATTGACATAATATTTTTCCAGGAAGCCTACAAATACTCGAATTCTTTCTGCTCCCAGCCACCATATCCAAAAATTTTCCAAAGACCACATATGAAAAGTATCAAGTGAATGAAGAGCTAATCATCTTTACTAACATGATATTTTGCATCCAAATGCCAACATTAGTGTGGGCTAAACATGTCATGAACTCTCCTTTTACTGGAGTACATGCCAGATTAGGTCTCCAAAGCAAATAATCAGCCTTCCTTATCTTCATTTAAAAGATTTATAAGTCAATATATTATTTACCTACTGACAAGTAATAAAAATGAGGTAAGAAATATTTTTGATTCAATTTCTATATGTTGATCTTGTCTAGGACTCTTACTCAACTATTCTTCAGGTAGTATCCCCAGTCCAGTGTCAGTTAGTTCCTGTGAGATGAAACAGCATGCAAAGAAAGGGAAAAGGAATCTGTCTGGATAGGCTCCCTAACAGAAGCACCCTCGATTTCCATACCCCAAGTCGTGTGGAAACAAATAGAATCAAAAGAATCCCTACAAACTATGTTTAATCTTCTTACTAAACCGTACCCTGAAAAAAACAACACAGTTCGATTTATGCCACCAATTTATACCAGTACTTCACTTTTCTAGGAAAGAAATGCATAAACAGGACACTAGAAATTGTGATATATTCCAGGAGAATACAATACCTGAATGAGACCCTGAGTGATGCCTGGGAAAGATACCGTATTTCCTGGCTGCATTGTTTTCCTTTACTTTTCAACTTATAAGAAAGATTCCAGAACCCCTTTTCTTAGAGAGAATTGGCTATGCTCCAGGTAAAGCAAATTCTCCCCTTTGGTAAATAGAACCTACTCACTGCCTACACTGCACCTGTATTGTCAATTCTATCCGTATCTGTGATCATTTCCATTAAAAAAAAAGTGGCTTCCTACGAATTTTGTAAAATTCTCTGGGGATGTCACTTTTTCCTCCACTTATTGCCCCAGTTTCCTTTTTCAATTTAGAATTAAATTTCTTGGAAAAAAATATGTAGTCAATTTTTCTCATCTAATACTTTTGAACCATTCAAAACTGACTTTTACTCCTGCAGTAAAGGTCAGTAAAGAATTCAGTCAGTATGGATGCTAAGCCTATTAGTTACTATGCATATTAGTCATTTCTCAGCTTTCCTTGTATTTATCCAGGTTGTTTTTTCCTTTTCTTCAGATAAATGCTTTTTTCATGTAGATTTCAGAATAGTTCACCCTCAAGGTTTTCCCCTATCTCATTGGCCACTTCTCCTTGGTCTTCTTTAAAGTTTCCTCCTTAATTGTTTCTTAATGTAGAAGTGTCCCAGATTCAGCTATCGAAGACTTATCTTTCATATATGCATCTTGTGCCTCTCTGGTCTTTTCTAATTTACAGCTTTTTATATACTTTTTGTAAACAGAAAATTCCAAATATACATTTCCAGCTAAAAGTCTCATAAGTTCCCAAATCATATGTCTAACTGCCTGCTTTATGTCTCCTATTAGCTTCTCTGACATATCAAACTTACGTCCAAAAGATCTGGTATTCTAGAGAACACCCGATCTTCCTACAGCCTTTCTGATCACAGTAAATGACAAGCCCACTTTCCCAGTTACACAGATTATAGAAACTTGGAATCGTCTTTGAGTATTCCTATACCATTTTGTCTCATGTCCAATGTGTGAGCAAAACCTATCTCTACTTTCAAAATATGTCTAAAACCTACTTAGTTCTTACACATCCACTGACTGACACCCTAGTACAAGCCATCAGCATCACTCTGTTGGGTGATTATAATAGATAGTCTCCCTGCTTTTACTTTTTTCTATTCCTAACTCAAAAGCTAAAAGGACATTGTTAAAATAGAGATCGGATCATGCCAATCACAACTTAGAATCCTCTACTCTATTCTCATTTCATTCATAGTAAAAACCAAAAGCTTTAAAATTATCTACAATACATGATATATTACTTACTAGTCATTCCTTATGAACTGCAGATATGTACTCACCTCAAGGGCTGTATTCCTACTCCTTCATTAGCCTGAGGGACACCTCTCCAAATATCTACGCTGATCATTTATACACTTCCTTGAGGTCTTTATTCAAATGCCACATTCTCAACAAAAATATATCTTCATAGTACCAAATAATATGTCACAAGTTTTGCTAACATAATTTTAAATTACTTTCTGTAACAAAACATAAACTTCAAGAAGGAAATAATAATAATAATAATAATAATAATAATAATATAAAATTTACTTTTATAGTATATAGAATGTTTTCTGGCATTAAACAGACTTTCAGTGTATTTTGCTGAATGAATGAGTGAATGCATTCTCTCATACTTCCCGTTACTTCAAGTTAGGAAAGAAATGGTATAGTTCTAGTCTGCATAGAAAGACCTAAAGGAAGATGATCCGACGATTTAACCTCTAATCCAATGGCAAGAGAAGACCAATGTCCCAGCTTAAAGACAGACAGACAGAGTGGATCCTATCTTATTTTGATTTTTGTTCTATTCAAGATTTGAATGTATTGGATGAGGTCCATCCACGTTATGGAGGAAAATCTGATTTATATAGTTCTCCAATTCAAATGTTAATCTTATCCAGAAACATCCTCACAAAGCACACCCAGAGTAATGTTTAATTAAATATCTGTTACTCCGTAGCTCAGTCAGGTTGATAGTAAAATTAACCACCCTGGACATTAAAGTAAAATGTTATATCAGTGTTATGATTAATTTACAATTCAATAGCTCATCAAAACCATTTATCACTTTCCTAACTCTTCAAAGGTAATTTTTATATTCTTCAACATATTAGGAAGACATTTTCTAAAGCTTTATTCATGTTTTATTTTCTACTTTGTGAAAGTTCATGTGCTCTACGAATGACATTTTATAGTTTCAACAACAGCAGAAAAAAATTATACACATAAATTCTCCTGTTATGCTCATCAATAAGAAAAAAATGAAATGGTAATTGTGATTTCTTAATACAAAAAAGCCTTAGCAAGTAATCCCTGACATTTAAAAGCAGCTGAAAATGAGGAGCTTATTGCTTACAATATGCTTCTAATATTGTAGCATTGTACCTCGAAACCAGGAGGAAATACCTTTATATAAACATGCATTTGATTATTTCCCAATAATTTATTTTGAAAATAAATTGAAATTGAATAACAGGAAAAGAATTTTTATACCAAATCAAAAATAAAATAAAGAACATATTTTTCTCCAAGTAGAGCTTTCCTAGAATAACCAATAATTGTTCCAGAATTATTTCCATTGAGTAACTTAAATTCTCACAAATGTTAGTGTTTTAACTTTATTGATGAGTAGAAAATATATTTTTTTCTCTTTATAGCACTTTGATCTGGAGTTGTTTTTTTTTTTTTTTTTTTTTTTTTTTTTTTTTTTTATAAATTAATTTTTATTGGTGTTCAATTTACCAACATACAGAATAACACCCAGTGCTCATCCCGTCAAGTGTACCCCTCAGTGCCCGCCACCCATTCACCCCCACCCCCCAACCTCCTCCCCCTCCACCACCCCTAGTTCATTTCCCAGAGTTAGGAGTCTTTATGTTCTGTCTCCCTTTCTGATATTTCTCACACATTTCTTCTCCCTTCCCTTATATTCCCTTTCGCTATTATTCATATTCCCCAAATGAATGAGAACATACACTGTTTGTCCTTCTCCGGTTACTGTGGCCAAGTTCAAAAAGGGTGTTGCCTGAGTTCTTCTCTGGGATTTTGATGGAATCTTGTCTCACATTTAGATCTTTCATCTATTTTGAGTTTATCTTTGTGTATGGTGCAAGAGAGTGGTCCAGTTTCATTCTTCTGCATGTGGATGTCCAATTTTCCCAGCACCATTTATTGAAGAGACTGTCTTTCTTCTAGTGGATCGTCTTTCCTCCTTTATCGTATATTAGTTGAGCATAAAGTTCAGGGTCCACTTCTGGGTTCTCTGTTCTGTTCCATTGATCTATATGTCTGTTTTTGTGCCAGTACCACACTGTCTTGATGAACACAGCTTTGTAGTACAACCTGAAATCTGGCATTGTGATGCCCCCAGATATGGTTTTCTTTTTTTAAAATTCCCCTGGCTGTTTGGGGTCTTTTCTGATTCCACACAAATCTTAAAATAATTTGTTCTAAGTCTCTGAAGAAAGTCCATGGTATTTTGATAGGGATTGCATTATACGTGTAAATTGCCCTGGGTAACATTGACATTTTCACAATATTAATTCTGCCAATCCATGAGCATGGAATATTTTTCCATCTCTTTGTGTCTTCCTCAATTTCTTTCAGAAGTGTTCTGTAGTTTTTAGGGTATATTTTGAGAACCATTTGAATGGTAAATGGTTCTCCAACCTTTTATTTTCAGGTTGTAGGTGTCCTTCTGTCTAAAATGAGTCTCTTGTAGACAGCAAATAGATGGGTCCTGTTTTTTTATCCAGTCTGAAACTCTGCGCCTTTTGATGGGGTCATTAAGCCCATTCACGTTCAGAGTTACTTGAACTTCTTCTTAAAGGGGAGTTTTAAGAGTCCCCCTTAAAATTTCTTGCAGAGCTGGTTTGGAGGTCACATATTCTTTCAGTTCCTGCCTGTCTTGGAAGCTCTTTATCTCTCCTTCCATTTTGAATGAGAGCCTTGCTGGATAAAGTATTCTTGGTTGCATGTTCTTCTCATTTAGGACCCTGAATATATCCTGCCAGCCCTTTCTGGCCTGCCAGGTCTCTGTGGAGAGGTCTGCTGTTACCCTAATATTCCTCCCCATGAAAGTCAGGGACTTCTTGTCTCTTGCTGCTTTAAGGATCTTCTCTTTATCTTTGGAATTTGCAAGCTTCACTATTAGATGTCGAGGTGTTGAACGGTTTTTATTGATTTTAGGGGGGGATCTCTCTATTTCCTGGATCTGAATGCCTGTTTCCCTTCCCAGATTGGGAAAGTTTTCAGCTAGGATTTGTTCAAATACATATTCTGGCCCTCTGTCCCTTTCGGCGCCCTCGGGAACCCCAATTAAACGTAGGTTTTTCTTCCTTAGAGTGTCATTTATTTGCCTTAATCTGTCTTCATGGTTCTTTAATTGTTTATCTCTTTTTTCCTCAGTTTCCCTCTTTGCCATTAACTTGTCTTCTATGTCACTCACTCGTTCTTCCACCTCGTTAACCCTCGTCGTTAGGACTTCTAGTTTGGATTGCATCTCATTCAATTGATTTTTAATTTCTGCCTGATTGGATCTAAATTCTGCAGTCATGAAGTCTCGTGAGGCCTTAATGCTTTTTTCTAGAGCCACCAGTAGCTGTAGAATAGTGCTTCTGAATTGGCTTTCTGACATTGAAGTGTAATCCAGATTTTGTAACTCTGTGGGAGAGAGGGCTGTTTCTGATTCTTTCTTTTGAAGTGAGGTTTTCCTTCTAGTCATTTTGCTCAGTGCAGAGTGGCCAGAAACAAGTTGTATTGGAACACGGGGGAGTATCACTGGTCCGTCCAGCTGGTCTTCTGGGGGAGGGGCCTGCTGTGCTGATTTTCAGGTGTTAGCACTTGGGGGAGCTGCTCTGCCCCTGCCTGCTGCAGGGCTCAGCGGGGGTTGTTTACCCCGTGGGGCCCCAGGAGGAACAGCGCAGTTGCTATGGCAACTCTGGAAGCCTGGATTCAGCCTCCGCAGGAACTACGGGGCTCGGGGCTCTCGGTTCTCCGTCTGCAGGGCCTGGAGGCTCCGGGGCGGGGCCGCTGATCTGCTCAGCTCCGGGCAGGAGCGTCCTTGCTGTCCTGGGCCCTCCCGGCCTCTGCCTGTCCCGGGGGAGGCCGGATCCTGGGCTGTGTCCCGGCGCCCTGTGCTCCGGGGCCTGCGCTGTTGGATTCGCGCTCCCGCCCCGCAGCTCCCTCCCTGGAGCCGCCGCCCGAGCCCCTCCGAGCTGCTCCGGTCGGTCCCGCCGTGCGCGCTGCAGCCCTTAGGGAGCTCGGAGCACTCTCCTGCGCTTGCAGGTGCCTGTTAGTGTCCCCGGGAGCCCGAGGGCATCCCCGCCCTCCTGGGTCCTGCTCCACCTCCCTGCGAGCCCCTTTCCGCCCGCCCGGGAAGGTTGGTGCAGCTCCTGCTCCTCCGGGACGGGGCTCTCCTGTCCTGGGGACCCTCGCCCCGGCCTCAGCCCGGCTCCTCGCGGGGCCCCTCCCCCTTGGAGGCCTTTTGTTTCCTTATTTCTTTTTCCCCGTCTTCCTACCTTGATAGAAGCGCGAACTCTTCTCACTGTAGCATTCCAGCTGGTCTCTCTTTACATCTCAGGCCGAATTCGTAAATTTTCAGGATGGTTTGAAGGTTATCTAGGTAATTTGGTGGGGACAGGTGATTTGGGGACCCTGCTCTTCCGCCATCTTGCCCCTCCCCCCCCTTGATCTGGAGTTGTATTTAACAATTGAAAGTGAGTTTTTAAATCAAAATATTAAAAACATAATCAACAAAGCAAAGTCAGCTACTTTCAAGATTATAAAAATATCATACCTTATCTTTTGCCCTGATGAAAAAAGAGAAAAAGAGTCGGGTTATATTTAGTAATCTCTGTCATGCTCCACATTCAAACCATTTTGAAGTCCTCTTGAATTCATCTTCAAAACATATATCAAATAGGTAATTTACTCCACTCCTAATACTTATTCCATGCCAAATTCTTCACTGGCCTCCTTTTTCATAACAGGTTTCTAACTGTTCTCCTTGGCAACACTTTTTCCCTACAGTACTTAACTATTAAGAAAAATGAAACCAAACTCCCCCAAAATCTAGTGGCTTAAAGCAAGAATGCTTTTCTTATTGTTCATGAATCTACAGAAAAGCTATATGCTTCTGATAATCTTGACTGGGCTGGGCAAAGAAGTTCTGGGCTTGGCTTAGACACACTCACATGTCTGGCAGTCAGCTGGCTGTTGGCTGATGTAAGATAACCTCAGCTTAGTCTATTGGCTCCACTTCATGCATCTCTTCATCCAGCAGACCAGCCTGATCATCTTTTCATGATGATCTAAGAAGTCCAAATGAGAGAAGCGAAGTGTGCCATGCCTCATGAGGCTCAGGCTCAGATCTGAGCACTGTTACTCCTGCCACATTCTATTGGCCAAAAGTTGCAAGGCCAAGCCAGACTAATGGGGTGGAGAAATAAAAATGATGAGAGCTGTTGCAAAGGCACATTGCAAGGATTGTGGACATGATACAGGTGCTTGGGGAGATGGCGAGGAAAGAGTGGAGAATTGTAGTTACATTTACAGACAATTTACCAAACACTCTAAAATCTGTTTTTAAAAGCAGTATCCAGAGTCACCTGGATGGCTCAGGCAGTTAAGTGTCCAACTCTTGATTTCAGACAAGGTCATGTTCTCCAGGTCGTGAGATCGACCCCGATGTGGGGTTCTGCACTGGGTGTACAGCCTGCTTAAGATTCTCTCTCTCCCTATCCCTCTGCCACTCTCACCTCTTTCTCTCTCTCTCTCTAAAATAAATAAATAAATAAATAAATAAATAAATAAATAAATAAATAAATAATAAATAACAACAGACATTTAAAAACTACATATATGAGTGGATAAAATAGTAATGAACTAGATAAATGTTTATATGCATTTTTGCAATATTCCTGCTGTTATAATTTTTCTACAAATTTTAATTTTTTCTGGGACATCTGGATGGCTTAGTGATTGGGCATCTACTTTGGCTCAGGTCATGATCCCAGGGTCCTGGGATCAAGTCCTGTATCGGGCTCCCCGCAGGGAGCCCGCTTCTCTCTTTGCTTATGTATCTGCCTCTCTCTCTGTCTCTCATGAATAAATAAATAAAATCCTTAAAGATTTTTCTTATTTTTTCCAAAAAATAGTTTTAATATACTATAGTAGCAAATCTAGGCAAAATCTCTACCATTATAAATTTGGAGTCCTTCCCCCTAATCTTTTATGCATCATATTAAAATTTTGTTTCTTGCATGCCTTTTGCAAACCGTTTACACATATAATTAGAGAGCTATTGTTTTGAGCAGGACTTACTCTTTTTTTTTCTTTTTTTTTTTTTTGTAGTGAATCAATAAGGACTAGAATGGGAAAAGTGAGTTGTTTCTTTTTTTTTCAATTGCTATCGGAGGGATAATTTACAGTGAGAACTTGATGTAGAGGTGCCTCCTTCCTTGCATCCAATTTTAGTAAATGCTCATATTTCATCTCATTGGAATACACTGTACTGCTTCTTCCTTTGCCTCTACAAAATCCACTTCACTTGGTATTTTCCTTAGTCTTCTTTATGATATTTTTGTACCCCAGTGGAAGTGCATTTCCACAGTAATAATACAGTGTTATATATCTGACCAGACTGAATCCATAGTCTTAAGCTACTTGTAGATCCAGTTAGATTTCATTAAGGAGTATAAAGTGATGTATAATACACTCTGCAAAAGCTTAATAAACTTTAAGCATATGCTGACTTTCTTTAATAATAGAATGCCAGTATCAGTATGTAAGGGCAAATATAAATGTTGGAGTCTTTGAGGAAGTGCTCATTACTACTTTTGAGTATTCTCATCAATTTCTTTTTTTTTTAAGATTTTACTTATTTATTCATGATAGTGAGAGAGAGAGAGAGAGAGAGAGAGAGAGAGAGGCAGAGACAGGCAGAAGGAGAAGCAGGCTCCATGCAGGGAGCCGGACGTGGGACTTGATCTCCAGTCTCCAGGATCACACCCTGGGCTCAAGGCAGGCACCACACTGCTGAGCTGCTTAGGGATCCCTCATTAATTTGTTATTCAAAAAAGTATGTACTTGTTGGCCCCATAAATATATTAGCAATATCATCCTATAACGTATGTCCATGAATCAAAATAATCTGTGCATGCTTAATTTTTCTTTAATATTCCTGGAAAAGTAGAGGGTAGCTGTAGGGCACTCAAACTTTGGAGTCTCTTTTGCTATTTATCATCAGGCTCTTATTTGGACCTAGATCTAGACTTTGGCCTGTTTTTGTTTCCCTGACCACTGACTTCAATATAGTCGGCTCCTGTAACAGGGATATCTGTCAGTGGCTATCCTCTTTCTTCTCCTCCAGGTTTATGTTTGTCAGAAAATTGCTTATCCTGTATCATATTATCATCAGTTCTTTTCATCATAAAGCTTCTACTATTTCCCACTATACCCCAAAAATACCTTAGCAGAAGGAACAGTTGGAGAACACAGCTGGGAACAGGAAGCCATGTATCCCTGGCCAGGTTTTTTCTATAGGTGATTAGAGCTAACAGCATGACATAAATGTCCTCTCTATAAGACAATCAAACGGAAACATTTTTTTGATCCTCAACTGAGGGAACTAGAGCAGAAAAGATTAAGTGGCTAGTTTTCATGCCAAATCAAGATGATCTATAGCTGAGTCAATAATAGAATTGCTGGTATGTAGCATATGTGCCCAAGGCATCCTCTGACCCATAAGAAAAGTTTCAGTTCAGTCTATGACTCCTGCAATAAGGCTAGGCATATGGTTTATTGAAACTATAGAATTGAACTGTTTAGAATAGGAAGTGACCTTATGAATCACCCACTCTAATATGTCTGAGATGCATAGATTTAATATATTCACCCGAGGTACTCAATTGTTGAACATGGACTATATTGAGCTTAGATCAAATATGCATAAAGTAACTATTTGCATCCTAATGTAGTGTTTTAAGTTTTCTAATGTTTTGGTGTATAAAATGTATAGTTAGTATTAACATGTAAATATAGATAATTTTCTTCTATAATCTGGCAGCCTTAGTAAGAAATCTTTTATCTTTAAGAAAAAGGTCTAATACCCTACTCACACAGAAAAAGAAAAAAAAAGTACATTTTAATCATTTTGTTTTATTCTTATTATCTTGGTGCTTTGTACTTTGTATATAGTTGATACATGCTTGTAGTATTAAATTGAATCAACTATTTCAATCCTATAAATCGATGGTTTTAGTTTTCCAAATGGTAACTACTTCTAATTGTTGAAATGCACAATTACAACTATAAAAGCATTGAAAAGCTAACCAGTTTCTGGAAAAGGGAACATATGTTCTGGAATTTTGACTGTAATTTCATGACATAAAGTAATATTTAATCCTTAAGCTAGTAACTATTAAAAACTCACTATATTCAAAATACTGTTTGATTCTATGATACTGATAATTTTTTCCAAAGATTATTAGAAGGTAAGCAATATGGAAAGGTGTTTTGTAAGGTCCATTCAAAGATCTGTAACACTTCTAAAAAACTAATTCTTTTCAACCCTTTGAACATGAGCTAACAAATTTTAAGACTACCAAACATACTTAGGATGCCAAAGGATTACAGAAAAAGTAGGTCAGAATAGTGAATATTCTGGATCCATAGTTTCAGATGGTGTTTCCTTTAGAGTGAGTTGGAGAATTTAGACTGATGTAATTATATTCTATTATTTTATTGGCTGGAAAGTGACTGGAGGACTCAAAATACAGAGCCATAGTATGTCGCCACTTTGTCATAGGATTGGTCTAAATTGAGATTATGAACATTGCCATTGCTCATCAATACCTGGTGTGATTCTCCTTCTAGGAAGCACAGGAGACTGTTTCCCAGGCCTCTTGAACTTAGGTAGAGGCTAGTTTCTCCTAAATAACTTTAAACAGAGGGATCCCTGGGTGGCGCAGCGGTTTGGCGCCTGCCTTTGGCCCAGGGCGCGATCCTGGAGACCCGGGATCGAATCCCACGTCGGGCTCCCCGTGCATGGAGCCTGCTTCTCCCTCCGCCTGTGTCTCTGCCTCTCTCTGTGTGTGTGTGACTATCATATATAAATAAAAAAATAAAAAAAAAGAACTTTAAACAGAAATAACATGCTTGATTACTGGACTGAATGATATCTTTCTTTCTCTCTCCATGTTAACATGAGTTGGAAGCCACATTTTGAGATGATGGCGCTGTACACTGGACATGGACTAGATCCATGGGTCTCTAAAGAGCCAGCAGATTCCAGGAGACTTCTCCAGATCAACAAATAATCCTTTGCTATGTTAAATCAATGGGATTTCTTGAGTTCATTGCCACTCCAGGATAATAGATTATCTTGAAAAATCTAAATATTTAAACCTAGTAGGTGGTATTTAAGTAAGATGCAGTAGGTTATGAACTAGGGAAAACATTTGGAAGCTGGGATGTAAGAACTTGGTCCTATGGAGATGTACAAAATCAAAAGGCAGATAGACCTAAAGTCTAAAAAAATGGTGAAGTCATGATGCTTAAACATGATAGACGTTTGTTTTTTCAAAAATGATCAAAGAAGAAAATAAGTTTTATTGTATGGCAAAATAATGTTGCTTATACCATAGGTATTTTGTTGATTTGATTGAAAAATGTGTCTAAATGTGCTATTGTCCCTCCTAGGTCAGCTTTCTAGGGTACTTTTTAAAATTTCTAAAAACAAGAATCTTTAGGTTTTTTTGGAAGCATGCATTATAGATATTTTTATTTGTTTAAATATATGCATTTCTATATTTCATTATCTAAAATGAGATATTAATACTTCTCTAATCAGAAAGTTGTTTTAATATTAAGCAAATTATAAAATGTATTGCTGCTTGGGTGCTTCTTGCAACAAACTCAGGGATAAAATTTAGCCAGCTTGATGTTTGTATTACTTTTAGGATCAACACCTGTGCAAGGAAGCTGATTGAGGTAAAAATGAGCCAAAGGGAGTAGGTCAGCTGAATGCAGGCCTGGCAACAACCTCAACTGATCAGGTAGGGGAACTTTGGAGCAAGAATAGACTTTCAAAGTTTTCTCTACTTGAGCTGAAATGTCCAGGCCTTTATACCCCATAAAAATCTGTCATTGAATATGATCTGTCAGGGAAGGGAAAAATGGCAGCTGGGACCCACTTTCTTCATTGATCGCCACAACATGTTGAAGTACATGGAACAGACCTAAACATATTATAATCCCTTATAATTTTTTAACATCTTTACCATGTAACAGCAAATTTATATTTCCCATATTAATGCAGTAATTATATTTGAGAACATACATTAAAGTTAAATAAGAATGCTATAAATATAAATTAGTCACATTTTTTTTCAAGTATTGTCCACTAGTGATTCAAAAGTCCTTTAATTATCACTATAAATTAGAAGACGATAGCAGAGGAGGAAGAGGTTATAGTTCATTTCCTTTATCTTTGAAATTCGACACTGTCCTGAAATCAGTAGTTCCTTTTATAGCTCCTTTTCTGTTGGGGTGAGGAGAAAGATATTTTAGAAGAAAAGAGGGGAAATATATGCACAGTTCATTTACTTTAAAACTGGCTTCAGGACGTCTAAAGCTATTTTTCTCACCTGTGAAGCTCTTTGGTGACCTTGGTTAATTTAAGTCCTTGGGCTCATCCACTGGCAGATATTCACAGCAGGATATGTCTCATCTAGATGGCCATTCCTCTTAGCAATACACCTTTACCCTGTTTTCTAACATTTTATTCCACAGAAACTTTTTCTGAGCAGTTATCTTGCACCTCCAGGCAAGTCGTTGTGGCTAGATACCTTTAAAGTTTAAAACAGCAATGTGTCTCCCTCCACAGACGTTGAGAAAACTCTAACAACCTTACCCTGAAAACCATAGTAGGACAGATCTAAATCCACCTCCTTCTCCCTGTCTCTCACTCTCTAATTCTCTCTCTTACTTTCCCTATGTCAGCTACAGGCAGCTACTTACTTTTGGAACTTGTCGATTGACAATTTCAGAGATGAAGTCCTCCAAAGTCAGTGATCACATGACACCCTCTTCACTGTGCTTGCAATTGTGGGGAGGAAACTCCCCACCTTCCTCACTGGGCCATTATATGACAAGGATCTTGAAAACTCAACTACCTTTTTATTGATTTCTCACCTACTGTATATCAAATTGGAAAGTGATTTAAGGATGGTAAAACCACTGTAGAGACGGTAAAACTAAACTGGTTATCAATTTAGTTACTCATTAAAACTGAAGATACAAGGCACATGGTATTTCAATTATGTGTTCTCAACTGGAACACCAAACCAGGAAGAATCACATATAACCTTCTGTAATCATTTTGTTGTTTTATTTCATTTTGTTTTACTTTGTTTCATGGCTTGAAAGACTGGTAGCTTAAGATATTTGGCTTCTCAGTGCAATATGGAAAGCACACAGTGGTTGAGAGAATCTGACATCCTTAAATCTAGAGTAAATCAAATGAAACTACATTACTGAGCACCTTATTACATCTAAAAAGTATATAGACTTTTAAAAAAAGTCTATAGACTTTGATGTAGTAATTCCATTTTTATTAATTTAATCCTATAGAAATAAATGTCATGAAATTTTTAAAATAGTATTTTTTTTCTTGGCAAAAAGTGGACAATTGTTTCTAAGCATGAGAGCTTATTTATTTTAACATATTTTAAATGGAATATTATTTTGTACCTAAAATAAATTAGATATCTATGATATTCAGAAGTAATTGAAAGTGAGTGAGGCAAGATTAACAAATACAAGGTACAAGTGAATATTTCATTTATTTATAAGTATATACATGCATATGTATAGTACATGTATATATTGCACATATATTTGCATGTAAATGAATTTTCTGAAAAAAAAATCCACAAGAAATTGTTAAATAGTGGATAAACCTCAGCAGGTAACATATATTAATAATCAGAAAGGAAGAATATTTTCATGTTATATATATCAGAAGTAGCTTAATATAAATTAATACATATGCTATAATGAATTATTAATCTGCACAATACTTTATAAAGTTACTAATGTTGAGATATGCAATAAATATGATTGTAAACAGGTGCAGATTAAATGTACAAAAAATTCTGAAAGATAATCAAGAAGTATTAGGACTGAGATTGATAGCTAACAAAGTATTTCTTTAGACCTGATTTTTTGCATAATTGGATAAAATTTATGATAAAGCATAAACCATAAAATCAAAACAAATTAAGCCTACATTAACTTTGAATGAAACAATTAGATGACTATAGAAACAGGTTATTGAAGAAAATTACCTTTTTTCCCTTGTATTCAACAAAGAAACAAATTTCAATTGCCTAATTTTTATACTTAAAGGCAACAATAAAAAAAATCCTTTCTAAGGGCACCTGTTGTAGCTCAGTCATTTAAGCACCCTACTCTTGATTTCAGCTCAGGTCATGATCTCACTGTTGAGATAGTGCCCCGCATTGGCCCACTGTGGAGCCTAATGATGATTCTCTCTCTATCTCTCCGTATTCCCCACCCCACTCACCTTCTTTCTCCCTCCCTCTCTCTCTCTAAAAAAATAAATAAATAAATAATAATAAATAAATAATAATAATAAATAAATAAAAAAAAGAAAAAGAATAAATCCTTTGTGGAAAACTGATCCAGAAAAACATAGGCAAATGCTATGATAGATGAACTAAATGGACATTTTTTCCCTAAAGAGGACATACAAATGGTCAGGAGGTACATAAACAGGAGTTCAAATCACTAATCGCTGGGGAAATGCAAGTCAAAAAACACAATGAGATACCACTTCACACCTGCTGGAATAGTTATCATCAAACACCAAAAGATAGGGGTCCCTGGGTGGCGCAGCGGTTTGGCGCCTGCCTTTGGCGCAGTGCGTGATCCTGGAGACCCGGGATCGAATCCCACGTCGGGCTCCCGGTGCATGGAGCCTGCTTCTCCCTCTGCCTGTGTCTCTGCCTCTCTCTCTCTCTCTCTCTCTCTCTCTCTCTCTCTCTGTGACTTTCATAAATAAATAAAAATTAAAAAAAAAAAAACAACACACAAAAGATAAGGATGTGGAGAAAAGGGAGCCCTTGTACACTGTTCGTGGGGATGTAAATTAATACAACCACTATGGAACACATTATGGAGGTGCCTCAAAAATTAAAATAGAACCAATCCTACTTTGGTATATATCAAAGGAAACAAAATACCTAACTCAAAGAAATACCTAAACTCCTATGTTCATTACAGCATTATTCACAACAGCCAAGATAGGGAAACAACCTAAGTATCCAATCAGTGGATGATTGAATACACAAAATGTGGTATATATTTACCATGAAATATCATTCAACCATGAAAACCATTCCTAAATTCACAAATCCAGCCATTTGTGACAACATGAATGCAGCTTGAGGGCTTTATGCTAAGCAAAATGAGACAAATATTCTGTGATATCCATTATTATATTTGGAATCTTAAAAAAAACTGAACAATGTTAACATTGTGATAGTAATCATAGTGCGATATATAAGGGGATCAAATTAATGTATTGTATAAATTAAACTTACACAGTGCTATATTTCAATGTAAATTAAACTTACACAGTGCTATATTTCAATTATATCTCAAAACATGGAAAAAGAAGAAAGGAAGAGATTTGTTTTCTTTCTTTATCCTTTCCTTTCTTATTTGTCTTTGGCATAAACTTGTCTACATTTTTAAAGATAAATAAGGATAAACCTTATTTTTTACCTAGGCTATAGCAATGTAGGAAGGCAATAGACTTGAATACAAAATGAAGACTTAAAAAACAGATAATTTATGATAGGTACATTTTAGAATGCTATTGAATTGAAATTATAATTTGATTGTTTCTTTGAGACAATAAAAGTACTATGAGATGTCAGTGAGTTTTCCTTGATCTCTTCAAGAATAGATCATGTGAACAACTATTCAGTATGACCAAGTATCCTACTAGGATTAAGAATAATTTTTTAAAATACATAAAATAAAAATGAAAAGAAAGAACAAAATATTCAGGTCTGTTATATATAAAATATAATTTCATTGAAAAATATGTGGATATAAATGTCAGGCAATGTTTCTCTGGAAAGGTGAATATGGGAGCTAATAATAAAATTAGTAAGTTCTCTATTTTTAAAAACTTAACATGTTATTTATTTGTAATTAAAAATTAAATTACCACGTATGCCACATGTAATTCTATCTTACATAAAGTATGTCTAATAACAGCTATTTCCCATGTGTTCCTCCAACCAGCACCTTCAAATAAATAAAAATATGGCAAATATGTGTTGACTTTTCGGTCCTTATTTAAAATTTCTTTCTTTGATAATAGTACTCAGGTTTCATGTTGGAAAATTAAGTCTCTTCCATTGTTTTAAGTCTTTGTGAGCATAAATATGGGAACTTATCTCCATTTATATCTTTCTTTACTTCTCTTCATTCTTTTTTCTTCCTTTCATTTCTCTTCTCCTTTCCTCTTTTCCTTTTTTTAATTTTTTAAATTTTTTTCCTTTCCTCTTTTCTTCTCTCCTTCATCTTCCTCCCTTCTCCTTCCTTTCCTTTTACTTTTTTTCTCAGCCCCCTTTCTCTCAATTCCCCACTCCCTCCCTCTCTCTCCTTCTCTTGCATAATCAATTATAAAAACATAATCTACATATATACATATATATTAAAGCTGATCTCTAGAATCCAATAGGAGAAGATAATAATAAATAAACTATAAATGTGCATTTACTCCAGTAACTTTGTCTAAACATGATTGTGGAATGGTTATAGTTCTTAAGATGCTGCAGTCCTTGTCCCTTTACTTTTTTTCAGCCTTCCCTTCAATTCAGTGAGTTCTTCACATCTTTACAGAACATCTCAAACATTTTTTAAAAAACTAACCAATGACTTTTGCTTTCAGCCAAAATGGAGAGATATACACAATTTATGAGAATATCTCAATATTTTGGACATCAGACAATGACAGATAATAATCTCTGAGAGCAGGGAAATAAATGAAATAATCCTGGGATTTCTCTAGTTTAATTCCTATATAAATTTCATAGGCCACCTTCAGGGCAGGGAAACCTAGTTGGAGCCAGGTTCCCTGGGAGGAGGAGACAGAGCTGGAGAATGTTAAGTCAAAGTAGCTAAAGATATGAAACAAAGTTGGAGATAAGAGAGCTGATTGGAGAGAGAATTCCTAAAATCTGATTCTTCCCTTGAGTTTTCAGCTGATATTAATCAGTATGTGGAGGTGAGGACACTGTTCAAAAATGAGGAAGAAATACCCAAAAAAAGCAAAAAGAACACACTCAGGGATGAGAATAGTTCCTGTTCTTTTCAATGAAAATGGATAAAATTATAAATCATAGGGCAGTGAGTAGAATATTCATGAGTTTTGCATCAGTAGTGGAGCAGAATTACTTCTAACATATCCACTGCTCTCATCTTAGCTAAGAAATAAAAATAACAATCATTTTTTTTTCTTAGAAATACCAAGGAAGGGACGCCTGGGTGGTTCAGCAGTTGAGCATCTGCCTTGGGCTCATGGCCTGATCCTGGGGTCCCCGGATCAAGTCCCACATTGGGCTCTCTGCAAGGAGCCTGCTTCTCCCTCAGCCTGTGTCTCTGCCTCTCTCTCTCTGTCTCTCAGGAATAAATAAACATAATCTTTAAAAAAAGAAAGAAGAAAGAAAGAAAAGAAAGAAAGAGAGAGAGAGAGAGAAAGAAAGAAAGAAAGAAAGAAAGAAAGAAAGAAAGAAAGAAAGAAAGAAAGACCAAGGAATATCCAAAGGAATACAAAAATGTCAACCACAAGATAAAATTCACAAATATCTAATTTAAACTTGCCAGGCACGCAAAAATAAATGAAAAAATAGCCCATAATGAAAAGAAACATGAGCCTCTTGACGCATACATTTGAATGACATGGATCACATACATAATAAAAAGGACATGAGTAGTTTTTATAACTGAATTTCTTATATTCAGAGTCAGAATTAAGATGAACGTATTTAAGGATTTTGAAGATTAAAATAATGGAACTTCTGCTTGATGAGAACTCTAGTGTTTACAGTGAAAAATGAATTGAAAAGATTAGAAATTATGCCAGGAAAGGGTAGTGAACTTGATGATGTGCCAATAGAAACTATCTAAAATAAAGTGAAGAGAGAAAAAAATTTCAAAAACTGTAGAGTCACAGCGAGATAGGGGATGATTTTAAGTGGGCTAGAGTTATATCAATAAAATTATTGAAGAAGAGCAATAATATGCACTTTCAGAAAAAAAATAAAGAAAAAGTGGACAAAAACTTTCCAAATTTGATGAAAGTTATGAATACATATTAAAAGAAGCTCAAAGAACCCCAAGAACAAGAAACGTATCACCAAAACATATTCATAATTAAACAGCTTGAAAACTCTGTTGAGGAGGAAAAAAATACTTAAAAGGAATGAGAAAAGTGACACATTGGGTACAGAAAAAACGAGATTGGCTGCAGATTTCTCATAAAAAACAATGGAAGAAAGGAGTCAGTGTAGCATTACATTTAAAGTACTAGAAGGGAAAAACAAATCTGCAACTCAAGGTTATTAACCAAGTGAAAACAGATTTCAAAATTTTATGCAGACAAAAGGCATTGACAAATTAAAAAAAATACCTAAAGAACTGAATTGTAAGAAATATTTAAGATAGTCCTGTAAGCATAAGGAAAATTATGCCAATGAGACATCTTGTACTTCATAAAGGTATGAAGGACACTTAAAATTTATGCAGGTGGAATATAACAACTTTTTTCCTTATAATATAAATCTATTCATATATCATTTATGTCTGAGAAATTACCACAGCCAAGAGGAAGGAGCACAGGCCACATGACTATTTAATGTAATATAGTTTCATAGATGGTATCATGGAACAGGAAAAGGTAAAAACTATGAACACCCAAAAAAAGTATTACCTTTTTTCAAAAACAATGCATCAACATTAGTTCATTAATTGAACAAATTCAGTATAAGGGACACCTGGGTGGCTCAGTGGTTGAGCATCTGCCTCCAGCTCAGGAAGTGAACCCAGAGTTCCCGGATCAAGTCCTGCATTGGGCTCCTGTATGGAGCCTGCTTCTCCCTCTGCCTGTGTCTCTGCCTCTCTCTGTGTGCTCTCATGAATAAATAAGTATAATCTTAAAAAAAACAAGCAAACAAATACAGTACATGAATATAAAAGGTTAATAGAGGAACTATAAAGGGTGGGGACTCTTGGCACTATCTTCTCAATTGTTTTAGAATACTAACAACTGTCCTGCAAAATAACATTTTTTTGTTTGTTTGAAACAAACAAACAAAAAATGGTATCAAGATTGCAAAAGAGGAAATAAAAATATCTTGGGGTGTTTAGGTGATTTAGTCTGTTAAGCATCCAACTCTTGATTTCAGCTCAGCTCAGGATCTTGGAGTTGTGAGATTAAGCCCTGCATGGGCTCCATGTTCAGTAGGGAGTTGGTTTGAGATTCTCTCTCCTTTCCCCTCCCTCCACCATCCTTTCCCTTGTTTGCAGCTGCCACCCCTACCCTGATTAGGTTCTCAATAAAAGACCGACCCTACAAGCCCTGAGTGGCAACCCTGTGGGAATCATCTCTGACACCTTTCTCTGTATCTTTACTTAATACACTTCTGTCCCTTTACTCACTCTCCTGTGTCCTCAAGATTCATTCTTTGACTCCGTGAGACAAAAACCAAGCTCTTCTGTATCAGTATCTAACATAATGGGAACCACATATTTACAGAGTGTCTAAGAATTTCCCCACCACTTAGTTATTATTGTAAAGGAAAAAACAACAACAACAAAATACCTTAAAACTATCAAGATTAAGAGAGATGCCTACCAATGAGGTGTAATTAAAATGCCAACCTCACCTATGTAGGTACATCACAGTCCACCTAGAAAAGAGGATTTCTCCTAATTATGTAAATAAAGGAGTTCGGAAAGGCATTCTCCCAGGATTGTGATGTTACTAAGGAATTCAGTCTTCTGTTGTCTGGTATGTATCTGTTATGCAAAGCTTGTCCTTGTAAAATGTGCATCATTTTAAAGAGGCTATTTTAAAATATCCAACGCTGACTCCCTACAAATTCCCATTCTCTCATTCCCCAGTATCACACTATTTTTTCTTTATGGTGCATATATATAAGGTATAAAGCAATATATTACCGCCTCTTCCCTTGAACTCATAATGTTATCTCTTTATTTGAGACAAGCATCCAGTCATTTTCTTCCCTCTTGTCACAAGTGCATATTGTTACTTTCATTCTTTAGATAATTGCCTCTTTCCTTTTTATTACCCTGTTTTTGGCCGACTTCCACATCACAGCCACAATAAGATAACATGAACAACTCTTTAAGTAAGATGATAGTCTTACGGCTGCTGACCAGAAGACTCTACATCTTGATAGGAGTTATAGATGCAGCAATGCCTTTAGGATCTCTCTCAAGAAAGTGGAAAGTTACAATTGTGCCTGGTTATTTGGTGCCTTTTTTTAGACCCTAACTTATACTTGTCCTTATGTCAGGACTCAGAAAGCCATCCTGCTTTCTCTCTGAATGCTCATCAAAGGGTTAATGCCTTAATAGGGCTATGGAATTTTAAGAGCTTGGTTTCTAGTCAATCTGGCATTAAATGAGGTATGTTTTGTTTTTGTTTTTGTAACTTCACCTTTCATCTAAATAGGGTAACTAAAACTATTTAAATTTAAAGTTCAATTTATAAATTCCGATCAAAACAAAATACATCTTATCAAAAGTAGAAGCTAATATAATATACAAAAATAAAAACTGTATAAGGCAAAAATGCAAAATTAGTTCTATATTTCAGGAGTGATAGTAAAAAGAGATAAAAAAATAAGAAATACTTTTTTCACTAATTCTGAAGAAAATTAAAAATAATCTTCTGTAGTGTATAGAGTTTTTGCAAATTTATCTCTTTGTCACTATAATAGAAAGTTTTGGTGATAGATGAGACCTATTCTCTGAGAAAAAAATAGACTGGACTAATCAATGTGAATCTACATCTTTTATAAGACATTTCCACCAGTTCAGTCCATAATAATTATTCACGGCCGAAGAATATCAGAGAACTCTTGCTTACTACCCAGTCTTGTGCCCATCTCTAGTGCTTTTAATATGTGTCTCATATTACTGTTCCCTAAAGGGACACCTTGAATGTCACTGACCTTCCATGTTCCTGGGAAGCAAGGAAAATGTCAGGTTGGATCTGGTAATACTGTTGTTAGAAAATATGGATGCTATAAAAAATATATATATATAGATGTAGTACAAAAGAGATCGTTTAAGTGACTCTCACTATCCAATATTTGGAAATATCAGTAGTTGCAACGATGATATAAGGAATAATAACAATAATAATAATAATAATACTGTACCTAGTTAAGTCTGTGAAAGATTGATTTCCTACTGATGTTCAAATAAGAAAAGTCCATGTAAAATGCATAAAAAGGAAAATAAATAATTGAAGAAACGTAAGTAGATTAAGATGTGTTTATATTTAGTTAATTTTCAAAAAGAGAAGGATAAAGTGTTTTCTCTTTTTTACAGAATTTTGGTTTGCAAAATATGAACATGGCTATCACAGGGTCAACTTCATGGGCCTGTGACTTGGACAGATGCACAGATCCCAGTATTTGTTGTGACCTTAATGCTCTGATATCACCATCTTGAAATTCTTAGTATTTTTGAAGCTGTGTTTTGCAAGCAAAGTCTGGCATGACCATTGAGCTTGCATGTGAGCAGAGGAGATACACATAATGTGCATTTCCCAGTTCTTTGATGCCTCCTTTGTATATCCAGTAAATACCAGATTCTGATGAATCTGAAATGTAGGGTGGTTCAGTGAGAGTCAAGGCGAGTTTGAGGTAAGTTTGTTATGGCAGCAAACTTTGTGTTCACTTTGAATCTTGCTGAACTACCACACTTTGGACGTCATGTGGATTCTGTGCTGGTTTCATCAATAGCTATGACTGAATAAGCCAGGTCACTAATGTCTCTAAGAGTCTGCACTTTCCATCTGAACTTTTCTGTATTGAACAACCACTTATGCTGAATATCATGTCATAGAAATAAAGGGAAAAACAGAATAACCCATAGTTTTGTTTACTTTTCCATCCATTCATACTCATCAGCAAGCCAAAGGTAGAGAGTTTTGCTAGTATGTACTATAAAGAGGTAAAAGCAACAGTTGAACTAGGATTTCTGCGGTGCTTTAATTTTTTTTCTGTTAAGAATGAAATTCATATAAATTCACATGTATGGGTCACAAATTATGAAGTGTGCAACTTTGGTGATTGTACATAAGAGCTAAGTGTTGTATCTGCATATAAAGCTGGTATTGTACAGTATAAGTATGATGATAGATGTCATGCTAATAATTTAAATTATTAATTTTTCATTATGTGGAACATTAAAGAACAAAGAAAAAAACACCATGATAAGTATTTTGAGAAAGATACAGAAGAAAAAGAAAAGTTGTATCATTTAGTACATGTAAGGCACTCTTTTCCTGCTTCATGGGCCTGTTTTTTTATTCTTTTTTTTTTCTTTTATTCTTTCCTTGCTTTTTTGAAGCAAGGGGTCAAATGCTTTCATTTTGCAATGAGTCCCACAAATTATGCAAGTGGCACTGAATGCAGTAAAATGTAAAGATTAAAATATATTGTGATTAAGTGCTGTTCATTCAAGTAATACAGGATTTAATATTGAATAATTAATTGTGGTAATTCACAACATAAAGAGACTTTTAAAAAACATTCTATTATCTCAATACATGCAGAAAATTATGTGAAAGATGAAACCCTCAATTATTAGTATATTAGAAAGAAAACTTCCTTAACATGATTAAGTACATTTATGAGGAAAAAAATACGCAAGCTAAGATGATATTTAATACTAAAGACTGAATAAATTCTTTTGAGCTCAGGAACAAAAGTGAGGGTATCGGCTCTCATTGCTTTTATTCAACATTGTCTTGGAGAGACCACCAAGTGAAATTAGGTGAGAAGCATTACTACCGGACATAAAAATAGAAAGGATGGTAGCAGAAAATCCTTTATTGACAAGTTTTTTTTTTTGTGAATAATGTATTAATTTTGTAGCTCATAGCATTGTTAATTTCACCACTTATTTCTAATAGAATTTTTATAAAATCTTTAGAATTTTCTACATAGCCGACCACTGATTTGGGATGATATTTCTTCATAGAGTAACCTTCCACATGCATTTAAGTCCATTTCTGGACTTTCTATTTTACTTCATTGTTCATCAATTTAGTCATGTTGTAGTAGTACATGTTTTTCATCTTTGAGGCTTTAAAATATATTTTAATATTTGGTCAGATTGGTCACACCTCACTATGTTTCTATTTAAAAGGCTTCATTGATATGCTTTATTTATTTTTTCTAAGAAATTTATGATCAATAGGTCAGTCTTCCTTCACATTGCATTATATTTCATATAATCTTAATAAAACAATAACTGCTGTATTTCATTTATGTCAAGTTGATTCATTGGAATTTTTCATGGGAATATGGCTGCTAGCCCCAAATAATTCAAACCAAAAGATTAACTATGTTGAGTATTCTTAGAAAAATCTAAAATGTAATATATAAAAAATGGATATTGTCATTAATATAAATAAGTTTATATTCTTAATATACATTTTCTAAAGTAAAATAAATGTTAAAGTAGTGACATTTTGCTTTGTTTCTATATATATATATATATGATATTCATCATATATAATACATATGTATATATAATACATCCCAAATTTGGAAGAAATTTGAGATGAAATGGAAAATGTTTTCCTATAAATATAAATTATTTAACAGCAAACAAATTATACCTTTGGTGTAATTGTCAGATTTACAGACTGTCCTAAATTTGAATATCATGTCTGAGTTAGAAATCTTAAGGACAAAAGAATACCTATGAATAATGAGAAACAAACCTGCACACATGAATTATGGCTTAAACCTTGTCATGTTAATAAAGGGTGACAGGAGCATATTATGCTCCTAGATGAAGTTTCAGCCTTTATTACATGATTTGATTTCATTGAGATCCATGGAGATAAACTGAAATGTTTAGTGACAGTCCATTTTTTTAAATCATCCCCTCCTCAGAAACAGATAAAAAAATGTAGACATAGTTTATTATACTTGGCACCTTAATAAAAATTCTGAATATTTGCACAATTGAATCAGTCCTCAGTTCCTTATCTATCAAAATTAGCAATTCATATACCTAGATAAACAAAACTTCCAACAAATACATAAATATCCTTTTAGTTACAAAGGATATGAGCATGACATTGAAAAGTAAGTAGAACAAATATTTTAATATGTACTGCCTCCAGCACCAATGGAGTTAATATTCTGTCAATATATCCATTTTACTGTACTTATAATTCAGCTGTAAAAAAATCATTCAAGTGAAAGCGTATTAGTCATATTATTTCCCTGCTTTTAACTGGCAATCTTTTATGTTATTTCAACTATTTACAATTCAGTATATATTTAATTCACATTTATATTCCTACCTAGAAATATCCTCTATGTCTCCAGGAAAAATAACATGGTTGACAGTATACAAAACTCCTCTATTATCAGAGAAATATTTCATTTTCAATGCTAAAAATTTTTTAATTTAGTATATCAGAGCAAAGACCTCCCTTCCTCAAATCTGTGTGTCATGTATTGCTGAGCATAATAATGATTTACAGAATATGCAGTGTAAATAGAATAGTTGGCTCCACAAGCAGATAGTAAATACTTTTCTACTTCTATATTCTCATAAAATTCAATACCTGCTTCATTCTTTTCTACCCTAATGTGTGCATCCCAAACATCCAACAGTGTGACCTTTCTCTTCCAGTAGTTCATTGATTTTTGAATTCTTCATGATTTTACTAGTTTCCTTGGGAAAAAATTCCATTTTAACTCCAGCAACATATGGTAAATTATGGTCTTGATCAAAATCAGTTTGTGTAAAATTAACTGGAATATCTGGGGATAAAAGAAGAGGCATATTCTTTCTTTCCTTTTTTAAAAAATATTTTATCTATTTATTCATGAGAGACATAGAGAGAGGGACAGTGACACAGGCAAAGGGAGAAGCAGGCTCCCCCCGGGGAGCCCAATGTGGGACTTGAACCCAGGACACTGGGACCACAACCTGAGCTGAAGCCTCAACCGACTGAGCCACCCAAGTGCCCCAGGTATATTCTTTCGTAGCATAATTGAAGAGCTGGTGATGTGAGCGGCCACCAGGGTCACTTCAAACATCCTACAACTTTGGGTGCCATGCATGTGTTAGTAGCTAGGCCAACCTTTTTACTGATTTTCCTATTTGCTACATGTCAAACAGAACATGTTAAAAAAACGTGTACCATAATTTATTTCCAAGACAACCCCCATCCTTGCTGTTTTTGTACACGGGGTCACTATGTGATTGGTGTTTCAAACAAAAAAGGACAAGCATCAACAGTTCCTGTTTCATCACACCTCCTATGTCCATTATTTCATTTTTCTGAGTTTTTAAAAAATTTTATCTAGAATTGAGTAGGAATTTTAAAAATAATTAACAAGTCAACTTATGTTTGTTATAGTTTGTGGTGCTCACAGTGTAAAAATAGCTTTAGCACAATTCTAAACTTCAGCAACCTCAGACCTGATTGGGAGTCAATATAAAGGGATCTTGACCTTTTATCCATCCAGTTTCTCCCTAAGTAACCAGGAGTATGAGCTGCCAGCGTCCGTGGAGAGAGACTAAAAGATTTAAAACATTATGAAATGCAAAAGGGCTCATCTTATAGGACCCCAATCAGACAATATCTTTGGCATTATGAACTTTTCAATGAGGATTGAAGGGCAGGGAAGCATGTACCAATGCAACTGAGATAAGTCTTTGTGTCATCTGCTAACAGTGATCTCTGTCCTCACCAGCTACAAAGAATTTTATATATCATAACTATTCATTGGTTATGGTGT
Source organism: Nyctereutes procyonoides (assembly GCF_905146905.1). Taxonomy (NCBI): domain Eukaryota; kingdom Metazoa; phylum Chordata; class Mammalia; order Carnivora; family Canidae; genus Nyctereutes; species Nyctereutes procyonoides. Next base: position 8,381,176 of record NW_026575046.1, read on the forward strand.
ATGAAAATCAACAACTAAGCTCTCTGCATCATTTTATTTTCCATCCATTTTGTGACTGAATTCCATAATTTAGTAAAATAAATTAATTTGATCCCTAGAATACTTTTGGTCCTCTTGCACGAGTGTCTTCTTGTCTTTGTTTTAAAAAATTATTTTTTATAAGATGCAATATAGTGCGAGGCATATTCAATTTTTCTTATATAAACAAGATTTGGATACAAACAGTGGCATAAATAACGCTTAAAATAATGTTTTACCTTGAGTGTCAGATTATATCCCAAAAATGTCCACAACATTTCCAGTTTCTATGTTCTTCTTTGGAACTTTAACACACTACTACCAAATGGGAGAAGATATATACCTTCCCACTGAACTATGGCAGGAGTGATAAAATATGACTGTTGAGGTTAAAAGACAATATAGCTTTTCCTGGTTCTCTCTCAGAATGCTCAATTTTGGAACCAAGTCATCATGCTGTGAGGAAGCCAAGCAGGTACATGGAGATGTTCTTGCTGACAGCCCTTTGGTGAGGCCCCAGCCAAGAGCCAATGCCAAAGCATCAGACATGTGGGTGAGCGAGCATTCAAATAACTGCATCCCCATAGTCCTTTGATCAACTCCAGGTGATGCTATGTGAAGTAGAGCAAGTCCTTTCCTCCATCCATAATCACCAAAGTTGTAGATCCATGAGTTAATAAAAAAATTATTATTGGCTTATGACCTTACATCTTATGGTGATTTGTATAAAGAGCTAAGTAGTACACATAAAATAACATTTTGATAGTCTGTACCATTCACATCCTTTATTTATTCCTGGGGAGAGGAGTTAGATAACACATACTTTACTGAAGTCAACTGTATGGTTATTCCAAGTTTTTTGTTGTCTTGCTTCATTCTTTAGCAATCCCTCTTTTTACCACCCCTATAGACAAAAAAGTGACCAAAATTATAATTTGTCTATAAACAAACACTACCAGGGCTCTTACTCAGCTTTACTCAGGTAAACCTGAGTGCTAAAATAATAATAATAATAATAATAATAATAATAATAATAATAATAATTCTTAAAAACTAGGATTAAAATAATGTTTAATAGATTTCTTTATCAGACACATAATGCCTTTAACTATTTTTTTTTACTTTGAAACAAAACAAAAAAAATTAAGTAGTAAAGGGATATTTAAGTAGCACATGTTCATGCTCCTTGGGAAATAGCAAACCATGACACAAAACAGTGGCTATGTAACATGATATAGTTCCTTACATTTTTGTCTGTCACAATTAATTTTTACTATATTTTATTATCCCAACATTGAGAAAGCAGATATACTCCTGATAAAGAATATAATTCAATGTTCACAACTCTCCATCTTAATGATTTTCTATATTGATTTCTCTTGGGAGTCTGTCTATTTGCATATATGGCTTATGACCACCAGCTTTAATATTCCACAAATTTCAAGATAGTCATAGAGTTTTACTCCTTTCCATCTTATACAATTTAACCCTCATCATCTACAGTATAGCAGTTGGCTATACTTTATCTGTAAAGGGTCAGAGAGGGTCAATATTTTAGCTTTGTGGCCCATATGCCTCTGTTGCAATGCCTCAACACTGCTATTAAAACACAAAAGCAGCCATAGACATACAAAAACTAATGGGTGAGACTGTGTTCCAGTAAAATATTATTAACAAAAAACAGGTGGCTGACTGGATTTGGTCCATGGACAGTATTTTGCCAAACCCTCTACTAGAATGGAGACTTGATAGCAATGATTCCTTTTAATATTTGGCAAAAATAAGCCTATTTTTATCTATAATCCAAGTATTCTTCTTTCTAGAAAATGGTTAAATATGTTAATGGATATATTTTAAAAGATTTTAACAAGATAGATATGTATTTTAAAGTTTAGCAAGTAACACAAATATGCTTTTAACTTGTAACAAAATATGTAAAAACCTTGGGACTTAAAAAATAATGCCTTGATGGTGATAATTTGAAGATTATCCTATGAGTGATCTAATGAAAGTCACTTAAACCAAACACCTGGATTAATTAGAGAAAACAGTAACTTCTTTTGGAAGTCACAAAAACATGTTTCTGTGGGTTTTGTTGTAAATAAAAAAAAAATTAACTTTGGAATTGAAGGCATAGGGAAACACACCCTTACTTTCTAGTCCACAAATAAATATTAAGATGAAATTCAAAATAAAGTTAATGATATTCAAAATATATTTTGTTACTCCTAATTAAGATTATTTCTTATTTTAAAATATAGTTCAAATTCATAATTATGATTAGCATGCATTTTTAATTTATTTTAGAAATATTCTTAGCTCACTGTTTTAGGAGCCACATATAATATAAGGAACCAATAAACCAAAAATACTTCCTTTATGAAGCTTATATTCTACTAGGGGATACACATAAAAACAAAGATAAACATATGATATGGGGACGATTATAAGACATAAATAAAACAGGATTAAGCTCGTGAGGATTATAAGCATGGAGGATAAAATTTTAGATATTCTAAGAATCGTGAAGAAAATTCCATTTGGCAAATGACCAAAGAAAGAATTGTTACCTGGTTGTGATTATATGGGAGGAAAGATTTACAGCCAGAAACAGGAGTTTGCCTAGTGTATTTTTGGAACACCTTGAATGTTCCACTTTGGCCTGTGAGACCAGAGTGGAGTGGGAAACGAGGATGTAGCAAGTTTGTAAGGGTAAAGGAGGATCAGATCCTATGAGAAAGGACAGAAGTCCTTTACAAAGGACTTTGGTATTTACTTTGATTTTGGAAGGTATTGGAGAGTTTGAGGCTGAGATTCACAATAACAGATTTATTTTATTTTATTTTATTTTATTTTTATTTTTTTAAGATTCTTCTAACAAAGCTAAAAAAAATGGAGATCAGGTGAAAAGCTATGGGTGTTTAAATGTAATGTCAGCAAGTTGAATGGTAGGAAATAATCAGATTCTTTGATGAGCAGATGCACAATAAACCACATAACAACAACAACAAAAAAAAACAGTGTTAGTATAGTAAGATTAACTTAACGCAACTTAAAGCAGCGAGCACAGGATTTGTTTTTAGTATCTGTCTTGTGACTGTTAGGTTTTCTGGAGGATATCATTCTAACTGAAATAAACTAGTCACAAAAGGACAATACTGTAAGATTCCACTTATAGGAGGTATTTAAAATAGTCAAATTCACAGAAGCAGAGAATAGAATGATGGTTGCCAAAAGCTGGGAAAAGATGGGAGTGGGGAGTCAGTAGTCAAGGGTAAAAAGTTTGTTATGCAAGAAATCTACTGTAAAGTGCCTACTGCTATCAATACTGAATTGTATACTCTAAATTTACTAAGAGGTTAGATATTACTTTAAATGTTCATGTATAATAATAATAATAATAATAATAGTAAAGGGGGTGGGGGAGACAACTTTGGGAGGTGATAGATATGTCCATAGCCTTGATAGTGGTTATGGTTTTGTGGGTGTATTCTTTCCCTAAACTCATCCAGTTGAATCTTTTCACATGTCAATTATATCTCAATAAAGTGGTTATAAAAAACACATTAGTAGAAAAAGTGAAGGATCCAAAGAAGTTCTTCACCTTAGTTAGTAGTATTGTAGTAAGAATGATATCTTAAATTTGATAAATGTTTCATGGTAATGTAAAATGTTACAATAAAGGAAAGCTCTATAAAATGTTAACAGGAGCTTTCTATACTGGTTTTATAATTTTATAAGTCTACATAATCTCAATTTTTAAAATGAATATTAAAGAAGATAGACTGCATTGCAGATGAACCTTTTATGAAGAAATGGGTCTGGTGATTTAAATAATTGTTTATGTTCTTTTTTGCCTGATTCCCATACCAAAAAAAAAAAAATATCCAAATATAAATTTGCATTGACAATACTAACTTTGATAGTGGATAGTAAATTAGGTACATAAAGTCAGACCTGGATTTTAAGATATTGTCCATGGTTTAAAGTTAATATAATAAAATACCAAGAGATATAAAAGTTTTACAGCTCTTTTATTTTTATTAACACCTGAAATTAAATTTTGACAACATGGGGGCACTATATTATTTGATGTTCAGAGAATAATTTTTAGTAAAATATTATCTTTTTTTAATTTTTATTTATTTATGGTAGTCACGGGGGGGCGGGCAGAGACACAGGCAGAGGGAGAAGCAGGTTCCATGCACCGGGAGCCCGACGTGGGATTCGATCCTGGGCCAAAGGCAGGCGCTAAACCGCTGCGCCACCCAGGGATCCCAGTAAGATATTATCTTAAAATCCTACTTGAATCTCTTTTATGAAGAAGAATGTGAGTGTAGCTCAAATATAAACATTACCAGTGCATAGTAAGAAGATAATGAATATGGAGATACTAATAACAGGATAAATTAGTAACAGGTCTATAATATAAAAAAATTTTAAAGTATAAACTTGTTTTGACTATATCTCCTTCTTGTTACTTTTATTAAAATTCTTCATATAAGACTCAAAAAGTCTTTAAAGCTGAATTCCACACTTTATTTTCAAGTGACATTGAGTCTTCAGATAACAATATGGATGATATGACTTCAGGATTTTTCCATTTTAAAAACATCGCGGAAATTACCAGGGGGGAAATCCTCAAGCTTGTTCAAATGTATTCATCCTAACAACCATTACCCATAAAAACTGTATCAAGTCATTACTCAGTCTCAGTGATTTCAATTATCCTCAGGTGCTGAATGTAGAATTGATTCTCTATTTCATCTACCTTTCTTGTCACTTTAGTTGTTATTTCTGCTCAGCATTATGGTTTAAACTATGCATTCTCTTCAACATCCAGTTTTTCTTGCAAATCTTTCTACCCTACATTTTATATTTTCAAAGGTTCTGCAAACACTTTTTGCCATGGTTTGAATGAAATGGAATATACACACTAAATTTATTTGTATCTACTCATACCTGTGTTTATGCAGTGAAGAGCACCACTGAGCACACTTAGCTTATACAAACAAGAAATATATAATGGAACATAAAAATTTTCAAAGATTCACAGAAGTTTTGTGGATGGAGCCTATACATTGCTGGTTTTTAACAGTTCCCTGGACGATTCTTATGTGCAACTAGGATTAGGTCCAGCGATATTACAAATACGCCTTGACATGTGTCAGCAGGTCTCAAACATTTTAGTCCCAAGAGCCCTTGAATTCTTAAAACTTATTGGGAACCCCAAAGTTCTTTCATTTAGATGGGTTTTATAGGTCTGTATTTGCTGTATCAGAAATTAAAACAGAAAACTTAAAGCTATTTGTTCAGTTTAAAATTGCAGTAAAAAACCCATTGTATGCTAACAAAATAGCATTTTTAAGAAAAATAACCATAATTTACAATCCAATAAAAATAATGAGGAAAATAGGCTCATTTTATTTTTTTTTTCTAATCTCCTTAATGACTGACAATTAGGAGACAGCTGGATTCTTATATCTGCTTCCGTATTTAATCTATTGGGATATTGATGTCATGTAGCCTCTAGTAAACTCCATTATACACTCTTTAGAAAATGAGAAAGAAATGGCAAATATTATCTTATTTTTAGGGAGATAATTTTGATCCTACACATACTTGGTAGTTAAGTGTATAAAGTGTTGCCAGAACATGTCAAATAGTATTTGAATAAATATGTTCACATTATTATTTTGATTAGCTGCCAGCATGGTACTTGGAAAGTAGTTACAATACATTTTTAGAAATATATTTATTATATAAAGAGAGGTAACCCCATTCTTTACTATTTTATATATGTATAATTCCCAGTAACTTTTCACTTAAAAATAATTTTAATTCACTTTTTAAAGAAGATGTAAAAATTTCTTAAAAATAATTTAAAAAATGTATTATGTATCTACTATGAGTCAGACATTGTACTAGGACCTAAAAAGTTAATGAGCCCCAAAGGAAGACTCTCATGCCCATAAAGAAAGGTTGCTTGGACTGCTGAGATGGGCCTTAAAGAATTAATAAAATTTAATGAGGGAAAGAAAACTAGAAAGGCTCCCAAAAGAAAAAAAAAAAAGAAAGAAAGAAAGAAAATTAAGTCCTGGTTACAAGGGAAATATTGTATGTGTGAAAATAATCACTTTAACATTCCTGATGTGGCAAGAAGTAGGCAACAAGACATAGTGGAAATATCTAATCCCAACAACATGAACACCAGAGAAAGGAGTGAAGGGAAGGTGGTATTAATACTTTCACCCTAGAGAAAAGCAGGGGCAAAAGATTTTGTGATAAATTTAAGAGGCAAAAATTCCGAAAGTATTGACTTAGGACATAGTCAGTAAGGATGCTGTATTAGTTTCTTATTCCTGTGAAAGAAGTAATCACAAACTTAGTGTCTTGAAGCAATACAAGTTTCTTATCTTACAGTTCTGGGCTTCATATATCTAAAAACATCTGCAAGGCGGCATTTTTTTCTAGAAGCTGTAGGGAAGAATTCATTTTCTTGTCTTTTCCAACTCTTGGAGGCTATTGGAATTCCTTGACTCACAACTCTCTTCTCAATCTTCAAAGCTCATGACTCTATCCAGAACCCCTGGGATCAGGCCCTGAGCTGAAGGCAGACGCTCAACCACTGAGCCACCCAATTGTCCCTCGTCTAAGATCTTTGATTTAATCATATCTGCAAAGTTCATTTTGTGGTGTAAAGTTATATATTCACAAGTTTAGGGCATTAGGGCATGGACATTTAGGGGATAATTGTTCTGCTATCATTCAAAGGAAATTTTAAATGTTTTCTTAAAAATTCAAAATATAACCACTGAACACCTATTTTTAAAAAATAACAAGAATGGTCAATGATATCTACTGAGGTTTTAAAAATCTAAATCTAATATTATTCCAAAGTAAAAGTTGTATATATAAATAAAATGAATTTAAAAACCAGTAGTTTGATTGAATGAGGAATGGTGTTTTTCCCACTCAAAACTGCATATATGTAATGAAACACTGATTATGTCTACTTAAAATTAATTGGATATATCAGTTAATTGCACTGGATTTTACCACATTCCATGCAAGACTAATGCAAATATGTGCATTTTCAGTTTTATTTGCAGCTGATCAAATTGTATTAAATGCAATAATAAATGAAATGCAATTTTACACAATCTTTATCTCACCAGAGAGTGATATTACAACCAAGAGCATAAACAATCCACATGTTAAATATTCCAAAATTATTCTACTGACAATGTGTTATCAGTAATTGAAACATTTTATTTTATTAGTATTCTTTCTGTTGAATATGAGTCAGTTTGAATTGTTATTAGTCAGTGGGGAACTTGATGCTCAATTGAATATAATGAAATGCTTCTCCGTTGGTTTTTGTTTTATGACCACCCAGTGGGCAAATTAAAATAAAGTACCATATTCTTGTATACATATGTATAAATAGTAAGCTCAAAGTATTAGTTAAAAAAAAAACACTACACACTATTTGAGGTCAGCATATCAGATTGTATTTTGATGATGTTAACCAATTTTATATTTTTTGTAAAATTATATTTCTGTAATTTGGAATTTGATATATGCCCTTGACCATATTGTGATAAAATTTTTTCTTTGAAATTACTTTTTCATGTAATGTTGAGCACAAACCTCTTCAGAATGATAGATAAGATTTTTAATTTTTAAAAACAAGAAAGTAAGGTTATTATGTGTTGAAAATTAAGAATATTTTGGGACACTAGGTTGGCTCAGTATGTTACTCCTGATCTTGGGATCATGAGTTCCAACCCCATAGTGGGTGTAGAAATTACTTGGAAAAAAAAGAAAATTACAATATTTAAATGATATGATTATCAAATATTTAATGTAAATGATCAACATAATGCACAGTAAGTTGAAATGATACCATCTACTCAATGTCTTCAGAATCAACATTATGTCCAGCGTAAAATATGTTTTATAAATATATCTTCTCATCTTGGCCTCAGCAGTTAGACAACAAAAAGAAATAAAAGGCATCCAAATCAGCAAGGAAGAAGTCAAACTTTCACTATTTGCAGACAATATTATACTCTATGTAGAAAGCCCAAAAGACTCCACCAAAAAATACTTAGAACTACCACATGAATTCAGTAAAATCACAGGATATAAAATCAGTTTACAGAAATCTGTTGCATTTACATAAACCAACAATGAAGTGGTAGAAAGAAAAATGAAGGAATTGATCCCATTTACTATTGCACCAAACCCCATAAGATATGTAGGGATAAACTTAAAGAAAGAGATATAACAACTGTACTCTGAAACCTATAGAATGCTTATGAAAGAAATGGAAGAGGACATAAGGAATAAAAAAAAAAATCCCATGCTCATGGATTAGAAGAACAAATATGGTTAAAATGTCTCTACACCCCAAAGTAATCTACATATTCAATGCAATCCCTATCAAAATAACACTAGCGTTTTTCACAGAGTTGAAGAAACAATCCTAAAATTAGTATGGAACCACAAAAGACCCTGAATAGCCAAAGCAACCTTGAAAACGAAAAGTGAAGCCAGAGGCATCACATTTTGGACTTCAAGCTCAATTACAAAACTGTAGTCATCAAGACGTGGTACTGGCACAAAAACAGACACAGAGATCAATGGAACAGAATAGAGAACCCAGAAATGGACCCACAACCATATGGTCAACTAGTCTTTGACAAAGCAGGAAAGAATATCCAATGGGGGAAAAAAAAAACAGGCTCTTCAACAGATGGCGTTGGAAAAAAATTGTATAGCAGCATGCAGAAGAGAGAAACTGGACTATTTTCTTGTTCCATACACAAAATTAAATTCAAAATGGGTGAAAGACCTAAATGTGAGCCAAGAAACGATCAAAATTCTAGAGGAGAAAACATGCAGCAACCTCTTTTACATCTGCCAAAGCAATTTCTTCTAGATATGTCTCCTGAGGCAAGGGAAACAAAAGCAAAAACGAGCCATTGGGACTTCATACGGACAAAAAGCTTACGCATAGCAAAGAAAACAGTTAACAAAACTAAAAAGCAGCCTTTGGAATAGGTAAAGATACTTGCAAATGGTATATGTGATAGTATCCAAAATATAAAGAACTTATCAAACTCATCACCCAAAATACAAATAATCCAGTTAAGAAATAGGCAGAAGACATGAATAGATATTTTTCCAAGGACATAGATGGCCAACAGACACATGAAAAGATGCTTCACATCACTCATCATCAGGGAAATACAAATCAAAGCTACAATGAGATATCACCTCACACTAGTCAGAATGGCTAAATTTAACCACACAGAAAACGACAGATGTTGGTGAGGGTGCAGAAAAAGGGGAATCCTCTCACACTGTTGGTGAGAATGCAAATTGGAAAACAGTATAGAGGTTCCTCCATAAGTTAAAAATAGAACCAACCTATGATCCAGCAATTGTGCTACTAGGTACTTACCCAAATAATATAAAAATACTGATTTGAAGGGGCACATGCCCCAGATGTTATAGCAGCCTTATCAACAATAGCCAAACTATGGAAAGAGCCCAAATGTGCATTGACTGATGAATGGATAAAGAAGTTATATATATATATACACACACATATATAAACACATATATATAAATAAATTTTAAATTTATTATAAAAATGTATATATCTTTCTTCATATTACATTTTTATTTTAAAAGATGTATATATCTATTTAAATCAATAAAATATATTAAATTTACATATAAATTATATATAATTTGAATACAAATTTAATATTAATATATTTAATTCATATAAATATATTTATATATTAATCTAAATTAATTTATATAATATATTTAATTACATGAATTTAATATATATGGAAATTATGTATAATTCAAATATAAATTTAATATATTTTATTGATTTACATAGATATATACATTTTATAATAAATCTAAGATTTATTTAAATTTAAATAAAGATATATATTTAAATATATATGTAACTATAGTTATATATAGTATATATATACTATAGATATATAATAGAATTATATATATATATAAAATAGAATATTACACAGCCACCAGAAAGAATGAAATCTCGTCATTTGCAACAATGTGGGTGGAGCTAGAGTGCATTACGCTAAGTGAAATAAATCAGAGACAAATACCATGTGATTTCACTCATATTTGTAAACTAAGAAACAAAACAAGTGAACTAAGGGGATAAAGAGAAAGGCAAACCATAAAACAGATTCTTAGCTACAGAGAATAAACTGAGGGTTGATGGAGGGAAGTGGGTGGGGGATGACCTAAATGAGTGATGGGTAATAAGGCGAGCACTTATGATGAACACTGGGTGTTACATGTAAGTGATGGATTACTAAATTCTATTCCAGAAACCAATAATACACTGTATGTTAACTAACTAGAATTTAAATAAATAATTTGAAACAAATAAACAAATAAATAAATGTCTTCTCTACCTATGTTATGTTGAAGATCTTGCAAATTCACTAAAAATAAAAGACAAAAGAGAGCAAAACTCACAATTTAAGAATTTAGAAGAAATTTAATCAGAGAAAAACATACAAACAAAATATTTTAGTTAATAGGGATATCCATGTATAAAATATTTCCAAAGCAGATAAAATATCATTTGGATTAATGATCAGAAGTTCTCGGTGACTTCTGTAAACTTCTCCCTAAATAGACATTACTTTTTAATATCAATGAGGGGAAGTATTTCCTTACCAAAAAAAAAAAAAAGTGTATTACTGATGGGATGTAGGCAGGACTGAGTACAGCAACAAAATACGAATGGAGAAGGCATATAGAAGTTCATATTGCTTTTCCTCGTAGTTACTTGCTAATTAATTTATCCATTCAATAGCTGTCATTGACTTACAGCCGTAAGCAAACAATCTAAAAATTTTGGATGGATGTAGTTGTTAGGTTTATGCAGCTTATAAATGAGTACACATTAAGTAAATAATAGAAGTAGTCATTTTTAAATCAATTATAAATAAGTGTTCTGCTTGAAACTAATATTACACTGTATGCTAACTAACTGGAACTTAAATTAAAACTTGGGAAAGATAATCAATCCATCAATGCTTGCTCTAGAGGAAAAATATCCATTTTAAGTAATGTTGGTATGTAGTCGTTATGCAGAGATGTCATTTGCAGAGCTAATGTGCGATGATGCGTGTTTGTGTGCTGCGTTGGCACATAAGACTTGGTAGAGAGCATATTAAGAATTTAGAATTCTAAAAAAAAAAAGAATTTAGAATTCTAAATTCTGAATTCTTGTCCCATCTTTGTCACAGTGCATCCTTCTGCATTTATGTATTATTTTATTTCTTTGTGGTTTACTCCCATTGCTTATACAATGAAGTTCCTGGTGATCTCATGTTTAGATATTTAAACAAATATATTGCCTTGCACAGAGTAAAACTTTGCTCTTTGCTCTTATTTTGATTATCTAACAAGTTAGATTAGTGTTATGTAGTATATTTTAAGAGCTTGATTTTCGATTCAATATGACTCAATAAGTAAATGAAAGGCACCTTAATGTTACTATGAAACACACTTCAGTAAATCCAAAAACAAATTCATTACAAGCACAGGATTATCTTTTCAAAAGCACAATTCCTGCCAGAAAGAGTGAACTCTGGAAAGAAAATTCATCAATGATTACTTATATGGAAATATAAAAGTATAAAAAATAGTAATCATTTTATTATTAAATATTTTGATTTATTTGGCTATATGTGAATAATACATTAAATGCCATTTTTAAATATAGGTTTGATAAAATTAAATTTACTTATAAAATAGCATTAACAAGATTATTAATATATGTTTATATGTCTATGAACACGGATTTTTAAATCTCTCATCTATGCTAACTATGATAAAACAAAATAGAAACTGAGTTTTGATTCCTAGCTAATAATTTTGATCCTGTTTATCATTTGCCAACTCTGACTATCATTTCCAGTGCTACTTTCCATTAATGGTAATTTCACTGACGGGTGAGGGCTACTTCCTTTTATCCACCTCTTTCTTAGAGGGCTTTAAAATTGACTTCAGCCTAAAAATATTTTTGAAGATAATTTGCTTGAATTAATTCTTATGATACCCAGGAACCTGGAGACTAGTGTAGTTTATAAAATAAATCCATAGATGCACTTCAGAGTGAGAAAATTTCCAGATCAGAGGCAAGTACCCAGCCCTGATAATCCAATATGGGTTTTTAAGCATCCACATTAATATAAGAACAGTCTGTGACTCTTACTTTCATTCCTATATAAAAAAAGCTATCATTTTAATCCATTAATGAAATTCAGATAATTAGCTTTTGATTAGTGGTATATGTATTATATGTACCTTCAAAAAAAGCTTGTCTGCTTATTAGATGTGCAGCATCTTTACTTACTTAAATCCTATATGAAAGTGGCAGGAATTTATTTCAGTTACAAATTTAACTCTATAATAAAAATATCATTATTTACTTTTCTATAACGAAACATATATACTTTTATTCTGATTTTAGTGGGAAAACAAAATATAATTTGTTCTGAGGTTCACATTTATGCTTCATATACCAATACTTATGTGTCAAGTCATGAATATGGGGTAGAAATAAATATTCCTCAATCAATTGTCAATTATTTTTATGTAGTTCTATGCAACATCTTACCTTAAACATGTTTGTTTAAACTTTACTTTTTTAATGTAAAATTATAGAATTACATGATAGCCAAAAATACTTGGTTCAGTCAAATTGTTTATCTCTCTATTGAGGAAGTTAACACCTACAGAGGACATCTCATCTCCCTAGGATACATTATTATCCTACTACTCATAGATCTGCAATGACTGATGGAAAAACTTATAGATTGCTTTCAATGTAAGGTTTTTCCATGTTTTGGTTCTTTACTACATGTAGAGAAATTTATACAACTCAACTTAAGCTTATAAACTTGTATATGGTTCGTGTATAGAGTCCTTAAGAGTAATATAACTTGGTATCAGAGAAGTATGCATATGTCTCATCAAGTTGTATACAGGAAATATATGTAGCCTTTTGTTATACCTTATAATTATACCTTAATAAAGCTGTTTAAAAAATAGAGTAATTGAGCATAAATGATTCATTGCTCTTCTCACTGCATAAGAAAAATATTAATGGTGGTGTGATGTTTATATTTATAATAAGTATTCATTAATTACAACGTGGGATTAATGCCATTAATAACAATAAAACCTAAATGTGTATAACGTTAAAATAGACACAATGGAGTCACTTCATTTCCTGTGATACCACTCAGTTTTTTTTTTTGATACCACTCAGTTTTAAGTAATTATCTGATTTTAGCTTATTTGCTCAAAAATGATGCTTCTGTGTTAGATATGCTATAAATTTGTTAAATTTTATAAATTAAAGAATATTAAAATTGAATTAATGTGTTATGCTGCTTTATTTTATATGAAAATAAAAGCATCCAATGATTTTTAAAAGCCACCTTTTAAAAATATTTGGCTGTTCTATTATCACCATCTGCTCTTCATTTTCACACTGAAATCTAGTACTTTTATAAATTATGCTTGGGAAATCTTGAACTAAATGATCCAAAATAGTCTTTTATGCATTCCTCAGGTGAGTTTAAAATCACTAAGTGAAAACTGTTTTTCTAGTAAAGAAAGATTGAAAGTGAAAGCTTATGTATTTTTTTGTTTGTTTTAATTTTAATCAAGGTGAGTGTTCATTTCCAGGCACTCAGATTTACTTTTTCTAATTTCAGGAAATTTTTTTTTCAAGACAATTTCAGTCCCTGAGTCAGTAATGTCAGATTTCTAGTGAAAAAAAAAAGAATAAAATTAATATCACATACCGTCTCAAGCTGTAAGGCATGCACTGCCAAAGAAAATGTCTGGCATATTTAAAAGCTATATTTAATATACAGGACACTGAGTCACCCAATAGAAGCACATGTCCTTTTTATATACTTCTTTTGAAGAGCAACAAAATAAAGGTGACCTAAGAATTCTCTTGTAGTTTGCTTTAAAAGGTTTAACTGATTGATGGCAGCTGACAGCAAAAAGACAAAAAGAGGTTAGAAGAGATTTCTCTATAAAAGTAGGTATGCACCAAAATCAATGTCTGCTGTGAATTAGTCATGTTGGATTTCATGACAATGTTCTCACACTGTTAATATATATATATATTCATCTTCCAAATTATTTTAACAAATTTTACCTCTACTCTATTGCTTTTCTCCCCTGATATTTAAATAAGTTCTTAGGTACTCCCACAATGATGCACATGAACATTTTGCATGGTGTATTTTTCCGTGTGAATATATACTTTTTCATTTTTATATGTACTGGGTGTTTTATATATGACTGCCATGTCTATATAATTTTTAGCTTACTTGAAGAACCACAGAAGCCTTTACCCTTGAAAGAATTGTGTATATTAGAGAGTGAAAATTGCTTTCAATATATATTTAAAGCACCACTGTGCATGCAAGTGGTTTTTACCATGATGTTTTTCCTTACCGGTTGGCTAATAAAATCCTCCATTTTAACAAGAGTATTTTATGTAAGAAGACTCTAACAATAGGATATAGGATTTCTTCTTGGTTGTTTTTCTAACATAGAAACAACCTTTGGAATAATTTTTACTCTTATTATGGGAGGACCTGCTTCATTTTCAAAAAGAATATTCGTTCTTTACTTAGCTCATACCTGATTAGATCAATGTTTATGTCTGTCTGTGTGAGTTTGTAGCCATTTTTGCTACAACCATGCTGGATTAATTGTTTCTCAGGCTGTAGAATTATTGCACACAGTAGGTTTCCAAAGTTTATTCTCCTTCTGCAGTTGAGTAGGAATTTTTCCTGTGATACATTATGCCTGATAATCTGGCATCATTAGTCCCTTTTGCCTTTCTTGTTGTAAATAGCATATAGTGTCTGTTTTAAAAATGTCAGGTGCACTGTATGAAGGCAAGACACTGAAGAGAAAGTCCTGGACAAAGAGTTTGCAGAGAAGAATTAAGGAGAATGTTTCTAAGCACAAGCATCACGGTTACCTTTTTAGATTCGAAGAATTTTTCCTCCAACATAAATTCCTTACTCTAAATAATAGGGAGTTATTTAACAAATCTGGGACATGGAGTCTTGTATCTTTTCTTTTTTCAATATAAATATTATTCCTTAAATAATTGGGGAAGTAAATAATGCTATAAGTTATGCTACTGATATTTTGAGAATAAATCGATCATTATCTTATTATAAAAACAAGGTGAACACAGGATCCACCAATTTGGGGATAAAAGTATTTAAAAAAACAAGTGGTGGAATTGTGTGAGGTTTTAAAGAAATTGTAGGTCGTTCCCCATGTGGGTTTTTGTTTGCTTGCTTCTTTTTTGTTGTTTTGTTTTTCTTTGGTTTTATACATTTGCCAGTTTACTAAAGGATAGGAACCAACAGCAGGATGAAAAGATACACAGGGCAACATATGGGGGAGGGCACAGGGCTTCCATGGTTCTCCAGGGGCCCCACTCTCCCCCAGATCTCCATGTGTTCAGGAACCTGGAAGCACACTGAACCATGTCCATTCTCTGTGTTTTGACATCATATGATAAGTAGGGGAGGACAGGCGAGGGAAGAGGGCAGACATGACATAAAAATAAATAGGATGGGATAGACAAGGCCTTCTTATATTTACATTTTAATGTAAATCTCTAAGCCACGTAATTCTACTCTCCTGATCTTCAAAATAGAACCAGTTCCTCAAGAAGTTAGAAAAGGAATATGGAAGATACTAATCTTCTTGATGTAGCTGTCAAGAAAACAATTCCAAAAGATTCATCACAGCTGGGTCCACTTCTGGTAGAGTTATTTGTTGTACACAAATTGGAGTGAACAATTTTTCCAGTTTTCTTTACATTCACTCTGGGAACTCTTCTTTAGAAATAAACCTATATTGAAATAAAAATTTGCTAGATACAATCTTCTTTAGTGAGACATCAGAAAGGAAGTAGGTGCCAAGTAAAAACATCTAGGAGGTGGGATAACAGCAAATACAATTCCCATGTTGCAATGATAATCAATTTTCCTGAAACAAAAAAGACCTTATTAAAAAATCTCTCTCTTAGAGAGTTGCAATAAGCTTCAGAATATTAAAACCTACAAAGTTAGCAGTAAGAAAGGAGTTGTGCACTAGAGTCGTACAATTTTTGTAATGCATGTTATGCTTCAGTACTACAAATAGGTAGAGAGAGATATCTATCTGTATTTTCAACGGGTCATCAATCGTTCCTAACAATTTTCCTTAATATATAATCATAGTATATTACTGTATGTAGTTAAAGTCATAAAAGATGGTTTTCTTTTTAATTATTTTTAAAGTTTGGATATGCAAAATAATTATGTATAGAACAGATAAGTTTTTTAAAACCTACTTCAAAAATATGAATAGTTGATAATATCTACTATGCAGCAATTGGTTGTTAATAAATTTGGAAAAAAAGGTTGAAATAATAAAGATTTGTCAGTAAGGTCACCAAAATAAGTCACATATACCAACACTCCTGGTGTCCTTTAAGTGTGCAGATGCCAAAGTACAAGGCTAAAGAAATATAATTTACGTGCTATAGTAAAATAATGAAAAATGTTAGACACCATGTTGAAGACATAATGTCCCTCCTCAAGATTTGTAGGAAAAGAAATATTACTACTTAATACTGCCTCCCAGCTGTGACTAAAATGCAAGATATTCCTCCTTGCTATGAAATATTTCTAATTTAATGCAAAAAAGATGTCTGCTGTCACTATAAACAACATTGAAATCCCACTAACAATTTTATTTTATTTTATTTTATTTATTTATGATAGTCACACACAGAGACAGAGAGAGAGAGAGGCAGAGACACAGGCAGAGGGAGAAGCAGGCTCCAGGCACCGGGAGCTCGATGTGGGATTCGATCCCGGGTCTCCAGGATCGTGCCCTGGGCCAAAGGCAGGCGCCAAACCGCTGCGCCACCCAGGGATCCCCCACTAACAATTTAAATACATATTTTACAAAAATAAGTAAACTGTAAAACTATCACAAAATAAAAATCTCCAAATAAAATGTAAAAATAAATAAAAATAAAAACAAATAAATAAAAATAAAAATCTCCAATGGTTGCTTTCTAAGTCATAATCCTTCGTTAGTAAGATTGAAGCTATCATGAGAAACTATGTAAGAAATTTAAAACTCATGTGGGAACACAATATAATATATTTGGAAGTATAAATGGAAGAAAAATGGAAGGCAAAATATTAGTGGAATATATGCATCTTTACATTTAAAAAAATAAGTTCACAATTTTTGTATGTTCATAAAAGAGATAATATTAAGTGCAAATGATAAAAATAATTCTGCCAAAAATATATTGTTTTGTAAAAAATATTTTTTAACAAAATAAATACACTTTTGATTGTTCAGATATGCTAGGAATGCTTACCCTATTTTAGGAGAATTAATTATTTTAATTCATTTAATGACTGTCTGATAAGTAGCCCCTCTTTGCAGATGAAGATACTAAAGGAAAAAAAAATTAAGGTACTTCACTAGAATTATATAATCCCTCTTTGGTAGTTCCAGGATTCAAAACCAGGACTATAGCTCCAGAGTCCGACTTCTGCTCACTATGCTATAATATGCTTCATTGTCTTAAAATAGACATTTTGTAAATCAATATGATTCAAATATCCCAAAAGAAGAAGTAACCAGACCCCTGGTAAGCCTCAGGAATATGGAGGTAATATCATAGAAATACAGAAAACATGGACATTCATAGAACATTAAGTATAAGCTAACTAGCTGATACGTCGAGCAAAAAAACTAAATGTAAAACCTAGAGAAACATTAAACTTTGTTTAACTTCAAACTAAATTGTAGAAAGCAGTACACCAAACCTATTACTTTCCTCAGAAAGAACTTTTCTAGATATTAATGTCACTGGCTTCAAGCAGCAGTGCATACTCGAAGGAAAAATGACCATCAGGCAAGAGCACAAATGACCCATGATGTTTTTTAGGGTTCCCCTCTAAAAGTCGATTTTCTCTACCTCTACCTTTTATTTTGTCATTAGTTCGTATTCAGGCCTGCATATATGCTAAAGAAATTAGAAACCCAATGTCAAATAATTTGAAATTTGCAAGGTGAACTAAATGAGGCAATTAAGGGATGTTTTATAGTTTTTTGTTGTTCTTGTTTCTTTGTATTTTTAATATACATACATTCACATCACCATCTTTTCCATTGTTTTCACTGTTCTAGAACCCAGCTCTCTGAACAGATGTCCATATTTTTTGGCATTTATGTAAAGTGTTGCTTTTATAAAATGAGAATTCGTATGATATATGAAGCACTGATAAATCTTGAAGATATTATCTATGTTTCCTTTACTAGGGCTTGTTTTGATATCTATTGTTAAAAGCCACCAAAGATTGTGATCTACAGCAGCTTATAGACGATAGTTATTTTTTAGGTGAGATCATTGTGGGGAAAAATCTAAATTAATATAATTATTTTAATCTAAAAACTTAACTTTAAAATTTTTAATCTAAGTTGATTTTAATATTTCATGATCATATTCACTATGTTGTGTCTAAGTATGAAATATGAATTCTATTGGCTAAGGGAGATATTCATTAAAGTAAAATTTTAAAAAGCAAATACAAGTAATCATGATTTTTAGAAAAGGGATAGAGTAATTGATTAAAATCCACACACAGATAAAACCCTTTCTGGCTTCTATATTCCCATGCATTTTTCCAAGAAATATAAATATATGACATACTTAAACTTTCACTTCTTTTTGCCCGGCTCAAAATGCTATTTAAGTGATGGCACTAACAAAGATTTAAGATGTACATTCCACAAAAAGCATCCTATCAAATTAAGGTTTGTGTGACTCAAGCAATCATTAGAACATTGCACTAAATATACGTGGTTAGGTTTTCTTCTCATTCTCACCAAATTTCCTTAACATTATAGATGTCTTTAATTCATATCTCTTTCTTTTCATATCACAATTATTAGAAAGAAAAAAATTAACATATTTTTTCTTTTTATTTTTTTCAAGTTTTTACTTAATTTCTAGTTAGTTAACATCTTTGGTTTTGTTTTGTTTTGTTTTGTTCTGTTCTGTTTTTTTTTTTAAGACTCCATTCATTCATTAGAGAGAGAATGAGAGCACAAGCAGAGGTGGGGGAGAGCCAGAGGAAGAAACAGACTCCCTGCAGATTGAGGAACACCATGTGGGGCATGATCTCAGAATCTGAGATCATGACCTGAGCTAAAGGCAGACACTTAACTGAGCCACCCAGGTGCCCCAACATCACATTTTAAAAATTATTTGTTTTAACATATATATTGGAAAATAGTTATAAGCTTGTATACTCTAGGAATGATGCCAGATTATCTATAGAGACAAACTATGGTCCTTGTTTCCACAGAAGCCTAGGCTTAAAAAGAAGGTAACATTTCAGTTGGAAAAGAAGTAGCCTATGGAATACCAACTTTTACAAGAGATCTAAAGGGGGCAAATAACAAATTTTTTAGGTGGCTGAAACAGACTAAATAAAACAGGATGGTAGACAGCATATAAAAATACCAAGGTAGAAAAGAAAAATACCAAGGTAGATCTGGGGAAGCATTGGGTACCTTGCGAATGTGTGAAACTTTATCTAATAGGCTAGATTTCTGTTTATGTTAATGTTTGGTTTAGAAAACAAATTTTAAAAAAATGATTTTATTTATTTATTTATGAGAGACACAGAGAGAGGCAGACACAGGCAGAGGGAGAAGCAGGCTCCATGTAGGGAGCCCGATGTGGGACTTGATCCTGGGATTCCAGGATCACGTCCTGGGCCGAAGGCAGGTGCTAAATCACTGAGCCACCCAGGGATCCCCTAGAAAACAAATTTTATGATTAAATAAATTTAGCTAGGACATCTCCAAATATTCAAGAGGATTAAATTATGCAATTAGATTAGAGGATTAAATTATGCAATTAGATTAGAGAATACTTTAATAGCATCAATTCAAACACACCTTTGTTTAATTGAACATATTTCTGGAAGAGAATAACCAAGTCATGATTTTAAAATACAAACCTTGGGGCACCTGGGTGTTGCAAGAAGTCAGCTTGAAGAATTTCTCCCTTGCCCCCTTTCCCTACTCTCTGCCTCAAATCAATAAATAAATCTTTAAAAAACATATAAACCGGGATCCCTGGGTGGCGCAGTGGTTTGGCGCCTGCCTTTGGCCCAGGGCGCGATCCTGGAGACCCGGGATCGAATCCCACGTCAGGCTCCCGGTGCATGGAGCCTGCTTCTTCCTCTGCCTGTGTCTCTGCCTCTCTCTCTCTCTCTCTGTATGACTATTGTAAATAAATAAAAAAAAAAAAAAAAAAAACATATAAACCTCAATTGAAAGGTAAAAAATAAAATCAAATTAAAAACTGAGCAAATGAAGGCACCTGGATGTCCCAGTCAGTTAAATGTCTGACTCTTGATTTCAGCTCAGGGTCATAAGATTAGAGCCCCATCTCCAGCTCACACTCAGCGCAGGGTCCACTTGAGATCTCTCCCTCTCCCTCTCCCTTTGTCCCACGCTCTCTCTCTGTATCTCAAAATAAATAAATATTTTTTAAATGAGCAAGTAAAATAAAATATAGACCTCAGAAGACTTTGAACAATGAAAAGTATATGAATTAATTATATGTTGCTATTGTTTAACCACTTACACTAGAATTCAATGTTTTCTTTTTACTTCTAAATCTATATTTTGATTATTTTAATTATTAAATACAAATAAATGATATATGTGTCATTTCTAAGTCTTGATGGTTTTAAGTATGTAATGATTTAAAAGTTTCTGTATTTCACTATATGAGATATCCCCCGTTAGAGAATAATTATTTTAGCAAATGATGAATATCAGAAAAAGCAAGATAGAGGCACAAATAATTACAAATAATTTCCCATTCCTGATTGAAAAACAGCATTTTACTTGTAAGCATCACTGCTGTGTGATTTAAAGAAGCCTTGCAAATACGCCTCTGAAACAACTCTCCCTGACTTAAATAAGTTGGGTTTTTCCTAGATTACCATTTCTATTTTAACTTTTTGTTTTGAGGCCAAGTTGAGCAGTTCAGTTTCAGAATCTATTACACTTTTCAGATATTCCAATGTATACTTTAATTTTGAAGTGCATTTTGATTTTTTTAAAAAAAGCAAATTCAACCTAATTTGAAAACTGACTTACTCAAAAAAAAAAATTTGGACAGGTAAGGAGCTTCTCGTGGCAGGGTCACTGGTTCAAATCTATGACTATCATTAGCTATTATTATTAGATAGAAATTTATAAAAATATGACATGCACAAGATCCTTACACTTTTAATTCCA
Source organism: Nyctereutes procyonoides (assembly GCF_905146905.1). Lineage (NCBI taxonomy): Eukaryota > Metazoa > Chordata > Mammalia > Carnivora > Canidae > Nyctereutes > Nyctereutes procyonoides. The sequence continues at coordinate 8,402,665 of NW_026575046.1, forward strand.
CCTTTCTACCATCACTTAACCCAGAAACATCTCATATACTTTTCATTCAGCCATGTCATGTCTAAATGCATTATGTCTGCTAGACTCTTCCAGAAATTTCAATAATTTCTCTCATTAAAAAAAAGTTTCTGAGGAATTACATATCTGTTGTAAGTTTAAATATATTTAAAATGAATTTGTATTATCTTCTTCAGATCTGAAGATTTAAAATAAAAATGTTATTTCTCAGATATGTCATTCCATTTCAACAATTAACACGGATAATACCATGGTATGTAATAAAATTAGTTTTAAAAAATATACAAAATATTAATTCTCTTTTTGGCAGAATTTTTCCATAATGTATAATAATAAAAATTTATTTGTCTTTGCTTTATGTATAATTCTATGTTCATTTTCCCTTGATCATTAACTGTATCAACACAGCAATATGCCATTTGTGTTTTTCTAGCATTATCTTAGCATTTAGGAGGGACACGATGTATGTTAATTTATCCACAAACACCACTTAATATTTGCATCAAATTTAGAGATACTTAAAATACTGACACTTGATAAAAGAAACAGCATGGCATCAATTTGAAGTAAACCCAAACATGTTTGCTAAGTTTGTGGCCAAATATAATTAATCTTGGAATTAATTAATTCCAATTAATCTTGGAAATGGTCAGCTCCTGAAAGGCACAGTTTCCTATATTTCTGATATTTCAGTCATTTACTCATGAAATAATTCATAACAATTTAGAGTATATATTACCAATCTTGGTAGACCTCTTTCAATATTGCTATCCTCATCAGAAACAGATGTCAGAAAACTGAGATAATTTGCTAACTATAGATACACTTGTTCAAATGTCACTCGTCAATTTATTATATTACTACTGTGTGTGGCAAAAATTGGCTGAAATTAAATGCTCATTCTGATTGCTACATAATGCTCTACAAAGTTAGGTCATAATTTCTGACTTACATAAATTTGTCCTGCAGTTCAGTGTAAACTCTGCTTCTTGGTCACAAATCTATCTATCTATCTATCTATCTATCTATCTATATATATATATATAATTAATAACTCTAGAAATTTCTTCAGAGAGATATGTAGATTATGTATGGACACATATAACAGATCTAACTGATCTGCAAGTTTAGGGTAATTTTCCCTGGAAAACTGATGATTCAGGAAAAAAATAGTGAAGTATGATTATAGCAGGATATGAAAAGGTCCCCAGGAAATGGTGCATGGCTCAATAAGGAAACATTTCAAAAGCACTGTGTATTTAAGTGATAAAAAGAGCAAAGGAGAGCATACTGTAGAAGAGACAAAATAGGTAGGAAAGGATCTGGGTCCCACCCGGAAAGCAATGGGAAGGCTTGAATGGTAAATAATGGTTGGGGGAGGAGGAGAAGAAACAGTTATTTAGTAGCTATTTTAATAGATTTACTTTGTCTTCATGGGCAGAAATGCATTTGGAGGGTGAGAATGTGGGTTTTGTTGGGTCATTTGGAGAGTACTTCAGGTTCCTGAGCTACATAGAGATAAAGGTAGTTGGAATCTTGTTGGAGTAAAATAAAGGGAATGGATACATCAACATCTATTTAGATGATACAATAATAAATAGCTTTTTGACTTTTGGGAGGCAGGCGATTTAGACAATATCTGAATTTAGCTACTTTTAGAAGTTGCTGATGTGCGGGCCTGGGTGGCTCAGTTGGTTAAGTGTCTCCCTCCAGCTCAGGTCTTGACCTCAGGGTCCCGGGATGAGCCGCTAGGCAAGCTCTGTGCTCAGCGGAGAGTCTGCTTCTCTCTCTCCCCCTGCCCCTCGCCCTGCCCATGCTTGCTCTCTCTCTCTCTCTGGGTCCCTCAAATGACATCGTTGGGGAAAAAAAAATTTGCTGTGCTTGTCATCTATAGATTAAGGAAAGTGCCTTTGAATTTTTCACCACAAAGCACCATATATTAAATTGTTTTTAAAAATCTGTTTCAGGCATGCCTGGGTGTTTGAGTCAGTTAAGTGGCCAATTCTTGATCTGGACTCAGATCATTGTCTCAGAGTCCTGGCCTCCAGCCCTGCATCAGGCCCTGTGCTCAGTGGGAGTGGGTTTGAGATTATCTCCCTCTCTCTTCTGCTTCTTACACTCTCCTTCTCTCTCTTTCAAATAAATAAATTTAAATCTATTTTATTTTAGCTGAGTAAAATAACATAATAGACCATCATACAAAAATAATGAAGTTGTAAGTTCTTTTTAAAATGTATGTTCTTTTTTTTTTTAAGATTTCATTTATTTATTCATGAGAGACACAGAGAGAGAAAGAGGCAGAGACACAGGCAGAGGGAGAAGCTGGCTCCATGCAGGGAGCCCAATGTGGGACTCGATCCAGGGTCCCCAGGCTGAAGGTGGATGCTCAACCACTGAGCCACCCAGGCTGCCCTAAAACTTATGTTCTAAAAGACACTCAGTTTTCACAAAAAGGAATCTCATTGTTTCAAAAATTATGCATGAATTTCAGGCTAAACAAAAACATAGTTCTAATATGGCATTCTTTCCTTTTATAAGTTAGATTCATACATTGTATATGTTAATTTATGATTTTTAAATTGGATTGATACATTGTGAATGAACATATTAAGTGCACTTTTGGGTAGGTAAATTTATTTATCTGCTGTTATTTTTTAAGGGGGCAAAGATGTCATCAAAGGACAGTTTTCCTTTAAATGTGTGTTAGTGTGTATATATGTATATATACATACATCTATATGGGTATAGATACGTATATGGATGTATATATATATATATAACTGCATATATAAAACACATACATATGTATTTAAATCTAATTTAAAATTCAGGCTGTTATTGTGCTTAAACTCTGTCTAGTGCTGATTTCATCCTAAAGCAGCAAACTTTATGATGATTTAAAAATTAATTAATAATCTAAGTAAGTTCATTATCATTTAAGATCTATTTTAGCTACACATTTTAATATTCTGTTTTTGTTGCAGAGCTATTTAGACAGAGCCATTCATGGATAATAAGTCATTTATTCCTCATTAACTGTTAGGATGGATGTAGATATTCATTACAGCCAGACAACAGACTCATTTAACTGCATACAGGGCATGATTATATACCACACCAATGACTAGAATGCAAATTCTGTTTCACATTAGCTTCATTTTTAACCTAAGTATTTGCCAATAACTCAGATATTCTCCTTTATAGCTGACACTTCCCTTTTAGCTTTTATACCAGAAATCCCCCAGTTTTTATTTTTAAAAAGGAGGAAAAAAAGTATAGAGAAAAAAGAGGAAGAACCCAAATGTTGTGGACTGAGTAAAGTGTATAATTCAGAATGATAGTTCTCTGTGCTGTGACTCACATGTTCTCTTAAAGTTTGTCTTTGAAACCGTGTTTTCCCTGTTGGAAATTTATGCCCTAGTCAGCTTAACCTTAAACCAGATGAGTTTTAGCTTTTAAAGGCAAAATCTTAGCAAATCTTCACAGTTGCAAACTTTATTTGAGCCTACAGTGAAATTCAGGAATTTACCACCTTTTTTCCACAAATAATGTAATACCACTTTACATTGCATGAAAGTATATTAAACATAAATTTATAATTTTTATAAAATTAACATTTTAAAGTTAGTGACTGTGGAAAATATGGATTTCTCATGATGTTAGCTTTTTTTTACTGTATAACAATAAATCCATCCTCTAATAATCAACTGCAAATCATTTTGTTAATATACTGTGCCTAGTATATAGGTTTTGTAACATTAAGGTTACAAAACGTGGATTTGGAAACATTTTACCCATTGTGTAGGATGCACCCTTGCTGGAGAAACACACTTTATAAAAAGTTTTGGTAAAATACGTATAATTAAATTTTAACTTCTATCATACTGGATATTTAATGCAACCAATGTGTGATTTGCAAAGTCGTCAAAGAGAATAATATTTAAAAAAACTTTAGAATGAAAATGATATTAAAATGTTGAAAAAATAAAATACATAAAATAAAATATAGGCTGAAAGATATATAAAATAATCAAGAAATAACAGGAAAATCCAGATAAACCATAGCCACAATATGTGCCAAGTTAAGGATGCCCCATAGTTAGGTAAACAAGATAACTGGAAGAGCATAATGATAGTAATCTGTTTCATGGTAGATTTGGACAAGTTACAAAGAAATACATGGAATTTCAAGATATCTTCCCCTAACATGACTCCTTTTTAATACAATGGAAACAAATATTTTCAGGTCTAATTATAAATTATAAAAAGGGACATTATATATTTTTAAAAATATCAAGACTCATGTTAAATATAGTTCATCAACAGATCATCTATATGTACTTTACTAACAATTCATTGTATATTAAAACATTATGAAAATGTCTTTTTAAAGTATGCTGCACTAAAATTGAGTAGGCTATAACAGAGTCACCTTATTTAAAAATTCACTTGTTCTACAGAATGATCTCATCAATGTGTATTGCATTTCACAATGTTGGCTGATAAAAGAGAGAGGAAGTATGGAGCACATCATTCTACTTCTTTTAACTCCCAAAAGACTGCTAAATTATCCCACTTGCTTTCTTACAGATCCCAGAAACTTTTCAGAGATTCTCTCAACACGAGCTACTAACAGCCATTAACTAAATTAGCAGAATAAACACCTGAATTAAGATCTGTGCACTATGTCTGGTTTTCGACATTTATCTAGACTGAAATATAAAAGTAAATAATCCAAAAAATCATTTTGATTCCAAAATATGAATTGTGATTCTCCATTGTTCTTTATCTTCATGGTTGCATATTATTTAGTCTCGGTATAATCTCTATAGAGCAATTTGAATTTTTTATTTTCATTAAGTAAAATACATATATCAAAATGCAAGTCCAAGTTGACCAGTAAGTGCAAAATTAAAAGTCTTGCAGCCCTCGCATCCTTTGAGGGGTCCTGTCCCCCAGAGCAATAGCCCTCTGCTTATCAATTGGTTGAATATTCACTTCTTTCCTTGTAATTTGCTACTACCCTATTTCTTGAATCATCAAATTTAAAAACTAATTGAAAAAAAAAAACTAATTGTAATGTCCACCTGAAAAAGTGATGAATTCTCACTTCTAGCACCCCCCCCCCATTTATCAATTAAATGTTTGTTTTGGTTCATTATATTTTATCCTAGTGTGCAATGTAGGATATAGATATAACTTTATTTTTTCCAACTGGTTAGTCAGTTGCCACATCATACTTCAGAGAATAATCTGTCTTTTCTGCATTGGATAGAGATTCCCTAAATTTCCAAAATAGTTTGTCTAGTTCTGGATTTTTCATTCTATTCCATTGATCTTTGTCTCTACATTCATAAATATCATGCTATTCTAATTATTGATACTTAAAATGTAATATGGCTGAATGCCTTCTCTGTTTATTTCTATTAAAATTCACCTTAAAAATAAAATAATAAATAAATTTATTTTGTCTAGCCCATGGATGCATGATTTTTATATACATGTTTTTAAACTATATATAAACTACATGTAGAAAACTACATACATCTTAAATAAAGAGAATGATTAATTTTCACAAAATAAACATTCAATATAATACCATCAGATTTAAAAAAAAAAGGTATGTTACCAATCAATCGTCTCTTCTACCCTAACCTCTGTTCTCTCAACTATTACTATTAATTTTGCCTGTTTTTAAATAATAAATTAATGCAGAGCTAGAAATGTCTGGCAACTTTTGCTCAACACAATGGTTGCAAGATCCATCCATGCTGTTGTTTCAGAAAGTAGTTCATTCATTTTCATTTTATGAATACACTACGATGTATTTATAAATTATATTGTTTATGAAAATTTGCATAATTTCCACTTTAAGGCTTTTAAAAATATGGCTTCTGTGTGCAATTTTGACATATCTATTTGTGTACCAATATATGCACTTAGGTTCCATATATCTAATTTGTATTTACTTGGTCATAGGTATTTATATGTTTATCTTTAGTGGATATGCAGCCGAACAGTTTTCCAAGTGCATGTGTTGATATGTACTTCTAGCAACATATGGAAAGTGCATTTGCTCAATATCTTTAACACTTAGTATTTACCTTCTTCGTTTCTATCCATTTTTGGATTTGAGCCAAGAGTTGTTTGGAGTAATCCTTTATTATTCTCCTAATGCCCATGAGATTAAGTAAACAGGACGTGTTTCATTTTTTTCTTTCTTTTTTTTTTTACATATTTTTTTTATTGGAGTTCTATTATATGTTGGCAAATCGAACACCCAGTGCTCATCCCTTCAAGTGCCCCCCTCAGTGCCCATCACCCGGTCACCCCATCCCTCCGTCCACCTCCCCTTCCACTACCTCTTGTTTATTTCCCAGAGTTAGGAGTGTCTCAATTAATCACTAATTTCTTTCTTTTTTTTTTCTTTGTTTAGCCTGGCTAGATATTTACAAATTTTATTGATATCTTGAAAGATACATATTTTAGTTTCATTAATGTTCACTATTATTGTTCTATTTTCATTTTTATTCATTCTTACTTCAATTTTTATCATTTACTTTTGCTTGTTTTAGGCTTGAGTTTTTTAACCTAAAATGGGTCATAGATTATTAAATTTAGATATTTCATCATTAACAAAATATGTTTTTAAATGTTATAAATCTAATACTGATTTCACTGCACAAATTTAGACCTGTTGCATAAGATACTGCTCTTTACAAGTAAGAGCAGTGCATCTTTCCTCTTATAATCCTCACCATGTTTTACTTTTCTTTTTTTTATTGCAAATTAATGCAAATAATTCATGCAGAGTGGACACTCTTCTTGGTCTCAAAAAATGCATCTGCTATCTCCAATAAGTATATTTGCTGTCAGTTTTTGCTTATAAATATTAATAAGCAAAAATTTTTTCTTTGTCTTTATTTGGCAAACATTTTAAATTACAAGTGTTGAATTTATTAAATGATTTGTGTCATCTGAAATGACTGTATGGCTGTGCATTGTCAATTAATTTTTTGATTTATATTATTAGATTTTCTGATGGGAAAAGTGCCTTACATTTCCAAGATAAAATGTTACTTGATCATGATGTTTTATTATTTTATACAATGTCAAATTCAGAATACATAGTTTGTAAATTCAATTGAATTAAGATTCACTTAATGCCTAAATGAAACGGGCTTCTAATTTTCTTTTATTATAATCTACATAAAACAACTTTTTAATCATATATTTCTAGTTCTCTAGTGTACACTGAATTCATACTAGACTTTCCTACATCTCTCAAGTTAGAACTTCACATGCTTTGTGCTTCTAGGTTAATATTTTATTCTACATTTTTTTCCGTGATTATTTTGGATAGTAGATATATTAAGAATTAATTCACATTGGAACAAACTATGAATTAAATAATGAAACTATTGTTAAATTTAACTAAGGTCAGCCCATAAGCTTTTAACAGTGCATTTTTCCTTTTAAATAAATGGATAAGGAAGCTACAGATATCTAATCTTGTTGTGAAAGCAAACAATATTTTAGCTGTACATAGTCTTAGGTAGGATTTGAAACAAGTAAGGAACAACAGATTTCTCAGGATTAACATTTTAGATTCTCTATAGTATAGCTAAAGTGGAAAATGTCTACAATAAGCATTTCCCATCAACTGAAGGTGCTGGTCAAGTCCTATAGTGATTGGCACTCCCTATCCAAATATTTATTCTTGAATATTTGTACGTCTTTCCTGCACCTGGTTTTTTCTGCCGTACTTTACCCACACAGAAGATAACAGAATCATGCTCTCTAATTGTTTGTAAGTTTATGAAATGATTTGGTTAAGAATGTAATATAAACATAATCTAGATAATCCAATGGGACAAACCCAAAGCTATATACAATACAGCAGTATTGATAACTAAAAAATATTGTCACTGAAAGGCAGCAAGAAATGACTAGTACTTCAAATAGCAGTTTTTGTTATAAAGATTATATTTATGCATTAATTTCAGGTGAAGGAGTAAAAAAGTAAAAAGTTGTAAAAACCACCAGTTGACTTTCTAGTTAACATAATCTTAATTTTTTTAAATGCTAGAGGCAATGGAAATAAAGACTCTTGATAGTAATTCTATAGATTACTTGATGCTATGTTGAACTATACAACTCTTATCTGGTAAATACTATAGGAAATTCAGTGAGAAAAAAAATCACCTGATTGTGTGGGAAATAATACATTATGACTGTTAAAAATGTATTTATAACAATTTTTACTGAGCCACTATGTTTAAAAAAATGGAAATGGAAACACACACACAAACTAAATTCAATCTGTTATGCTTTAATTAATTCACCTTTTTTCAAAGTTTGCCTTCTATATATTGTTTACCCAATTTTCTTTTCAAAATTTGTACTTACATTCTGAAAAAATTTAAATGTCTTGTTTCTGATTTGCAAATCAAATAAAAATGTGCAAATATTTCATTTGTGTATATTCATTACCAGTAGAATTATTTTAATAGATTTATTAGTACCAAAGTAAAATTTTGACTGAATAATGTATGTTCATTTACTCCTGCCTCAGCAACCCATAGGAAGATGTTGAATTTACTTCGGCTTTGAAACAAACTTTGGAAAAATTCCAACGACAAGTCAATCCAAGGCCTAGGTCATTGTTGCTATCAACTATAATCTTGTGATGAGCTGCAAAATTGATGCAAAGGAGAGTTTATATGATGAAAATATTTGTTGTCCAGATATTTGTTGACACTACAAAAATGACAAATCATTTTAGAGGTTTGATTAAGTGCAGTTATATATATAAATTTGTTATTGTTCTTATTTAACAGTGGGTATAAATAGTGGTTGTGATCAATTTGGTTGTCAAATTTACTATGGAATTTAAATAAGACAGAGAGACATTTTTGTGGCATTGTTTTACAATTATATATCTATTTCTCTCCTAGATGTCATATTCAAATCTAATGGCATTCCAGCACTATTTAATGCTTATATTAGAGGTACTTCGTGTAAAATATTTAGGACTATTCAAGTCTTGCGGTGACCAACAAATACTAACATTATTGTTCACCTTTCTCCTTAAATGTTAGTAGTAGTGGTGATTGGAATAGTCTTATTTGAAGCATAACTATAGTACTAGTACTGTCAAAAGCAAGTTAATACTCAGATTATTTTTATGACAGTTACTTTAGATATAACTATGAATTTTTATTATTGAAAAATAAAGACAAGTCCCCTTTGAATAGATGAGAAAATAACAAGATGATTATAAATGTTCTAACAAAATATGTACTCTTTAGTGTTAGTGGAGAAACGACTTCTTGTCTCAGATTTGAATTAACATATTTTATGCTAGGTAAATTATATGCAAGAGTAGAGATCAGGGACGCCTGGGTGGCTCAGTGGTTGAGAGTCTGCCTTTGGCTCAGATCATAATCCTGGGTTTCCTGGGATCCAGTCTCACATTGGATTCCCCACACAGAGCCTGCTTCTAACCCTCTGCCTGTGTCTCTGTCTCTCTCTTTGTGTCTCTCATTAATAAATAAATAAAATCTTTAAAAAATTAATAAAATAAAATAAAATTATACAAGAGTGATTACTAGATAGCCTAATGTTCTCTAAATTCTTCCCATTAAGCTATTTAATTATTTCCTATGTTCTCTACTCTTCATTCAGTCTTAAACATTATAAATATTTCTTTTATTACATGTACTTTGCCTTTTTATTGTGGTTTAGGATATTACTTTCTAATTTTTAGATAACCATATTCTGCTGATATTAATATTTAAATATATTTATTATATAAGAATACAGAATAATACAGCAGCTATATAGATATGCATGTGTATATATATGTTTTATATATGTACAAATGCATGTATGTATATGTATGCATGTGTGTATATATTTTTTCTTTCTAATTCATTTCTAACTAAATAATTGAAAAAAATCCTGAGATAGTTTAATCATGATCCTACTCTAATAATAGGAAAAACAAGAGTAATATCATATGAACTTTCACCCCTAGTAACAAAAACATCAATGCAAGGATGAAAATGATTTTAACTTATCAGTCATATTTCATTTTTCTCCAATGATAATTTTTTTCTTCCTTCTGCTGACAAGAAAAAAAAGTGCTTGGTTCCAACATTAAAGAACATATTTTATTTATAGCCAGGCAGCCTTGAAATTCTTCATTTTAAATCCCTGCTGAACTTTAGAGAAACCTTTAAAAACTCAATTATGTTTATACTAGGCTTTTACCCCAACCTTCAGAGTCCAGAATTCAAATGCTTAGGGAAAAGCAACCAGTGCTAAAAATCTCCAGGACCATATGAGTGTCTTAATGAGAGCTATCCCTAAGCTTTGATTGCAAAAAGCATGGACAGTGTTCCTTCTCCAGGGAGAAAATATTGGGTGGTATTCAAATGAAAATGGTTGCTGGTTGCCACGATTGCCACGAAATAATTTTATACTCAGATATCTTTTTATTGGATTTTTAAATTTTTTCCATTATGGGAATGGTAGGTTATCAGATTAACGTTTTAAGGATACATCCAGAAAATTACTAATCAAAGTAACATTAAAGTAACATTAAAGCAAACTAACTTTTGAAGTTACTTTTTTTAGAGAGCATTTTCTAAGAGACAGCTTAGTAGCCATAAATCCATATGGACACTGCACTTCTATGTTACTTTTAGCTGAATTTAGAGGATGGAGAAAAAGCATATTCCTAATTAATGAAGAAAGTAATTTTTGTGAAATAATTAATCATAGAATCTCCCAAACTCCCAAAAAGTGTAACTCATCACAGAAGACATTCTTCCTCAAGAGTTCATTTGTTATTTCTTAGAAATTTTAAATGAAGAATTAGTAATGTTTATTTTTGTCTCTAAGGAAAAAAGACAAAACCTATAATTTTGATAGGAAAACAAAAAAGTATAAATAAATAAATTGTAATCTTTTTGAAGGTATTTCTCAGTACTAAAGACTTATGTTATTTATACAATATAACTTGAGCATTTAAATAACTGTAATTGTGAAATCTGGTCCTGAAAGTTTGTACTGAAAATTTCTAAACCTTTGATTACATTAAAATGGCATTTTATGTCACAACAGACATAGAAAAAAACACGTTATAAATTCAAGATATTAAAACATATTTAGTTATTCAAGTAACTAATATTTCATGTATGAGTACATATGAATCAATTAAAGAAAGTTGAATTTTTCACAACAGCAACAGCAAGAGATCTTGGTTCTTATTTTTATGAAAACAAGTAAATTATTACTTATGTCCAAAGCATGGATTTTAATTGCCAAGTTTTTTCCAGTTAATCTTCATGTACAAATAGATCAAACACTCAAATGAAAGATTTTCTTTAAAATTTGTAATCAATATTATTACTAATGGTGGTCTTGATCATTTGACCTTGTTTTCTCTCATAAACATTTATTGATGACTTGCAAGGATCTAGCACTATGTGTTAGCAACATACAAGTGAATGAAGTCCATTCCTTAAGTAACTCATAATGTCATAAGAAGACAAGTTTCCCAAACAGGAAATGATTAAATAAAATGTGGTAGGTGCAGTGATAGGTATATTAAAAGCGTATTAAGAAATGTTGCTAAAGGGAAGAAGAGAAAGAAAGAAAAGTGACAAAATAGCATGTTAGGGTGGCATCTAGTAGAATGTGATGATGGCACAGCCGTATCTTAATTAGTGAACAGAATGTAACTGGGGGAAAGTCTAATGTATTTTACACATGAAGTACTACAGAAGTAAATTTATGGATTCAGGAAACAAAGAACTTTGTGTAGATAACTGTAAGATGTCTACACTTAGAATGTAAAGATTCAATAGTGTTGTCAGATGAAACAAGAGATGCTGGTGGTGGTTTGGGAACTCACTGTAAATCCTCTAATGATAAGGAAACACTGGAGAATTTTAAAATTAACATTAAAATTAAATCTCTAAAATTTACATTTTTTTCCTCTCTAGTTACTGTAAGGAGGATGAGTTTGAAGGAAATAAGAAAAGAGACCGGGAATTAATCAGAAGAATGCCCTGGGTGCTCTGGCCTGGCTTTATAAAGGGAAAGAAGGTCGTAGAAATAGATAAAGTTGATTGCTTTATACGTTATTCCTTATGTCACTATGATTTCAGAGAGTTATAATGTGATTTTATCTTATATAAAATGTGATTAAATAGCAAGGAATAGAACTCATTGAAATGCAATTTTATTTTTACGTGATTATGGCAGACAAGGTCATATATATTGCTGAATATTTTTTTCATATTTCTTTCTGTATAATAGAGGCTTAAAATTTTAAAATTACATTTTTGAAGTTCTTTTCAGATAATCTTTATGATGTGTTCTTTGCTCTATCTCATTTGATTCCATATGAGATTTGAATTCAGGACCAGTTCAAGGGAGATGGTTGGAAAATGAGTGACAGCCACCCACTAGAGTTGGATCAGTGTGATTTTTGGATCTGACATTATTGATAGCAGTAGGTTCTCACTTCCCAGATGATAACTAATAGGGTATGACTCAGAGGTCAACAGTTGGGTTAGCAGTTTTCTGACTGAAGCTGAAGCAGCCCATCTTTGGTGGGCTGGTTCTATTGATATAAATATTGTTTAAAAATAATTCCTAAGGTGGGGGGAGGGCACCTGGGTGGCTCAGTCAGTTAAGCCTCTGCTTTCAGCTCAGGTCGTGATCTCAGGGTCCTGGATTTGAGCCCTTAGTCGGGCTTCCTGCAGAGTGGGAAGCCTACTTCTCTCTTTTCCCCCTGCTTGTGCTCTTTCTTGCTCTCACTCTCTTTCTCTCAAATAAATAAATAAAATCTTTAAAAAAAAAATCATTCCTAGGAGGTGCCAGGGATTCTCAGTCAATTAAGCATTTGACTCTTGATTTCAGCTCAAGTCATGATGTCAGGGTCCTAGGATCTAGCTCCACATCAGGCTCTGTGGTCAATAGGGAGTCTGATTGAGATACTCACCCCCTCTCCCTCTGCCCTCCCAGTCGCAAATAAATAAATAAATATATTTTTTTAATAAGTCATTCCTAAAAAAAAAAAAAAAAACTATACATGTTCCTCTAGCTTTTGGTGATTACTGCAGACATTATATGCTCTGTATTGAGTAAGTACTTTTTGGCATAAAATAGTTTGAGGGCTTTATACTATCTGTATTTGATCCTGAATGATATGGTCAGACTAAATTCTTTTCTTGAAACCAATCCTAATTAATTTGGGGCAGCAATGTACTCTGCTATAAAACCGCAGTCATTGGCCTATATTGCAATTATGGTAACTCTATGACACAATGTGAGTCAATTAGGCATAAATAGAAGCCTATTAGAAAATTCTGCATGGGCTCTCTGGCCCTAATATGTCTGCCTCTTATTGCCCTTTGCATTATTATCTTTTTAAATTTATTTTACTTCAGGAAATATGTCTTACTGACTGAATCTCTAATAATTATCATGTAGGCCCACAGGAAAAAAGCTAAGAGAAATGCAAAAATCTTGGCCTGTCAGTTTTGAGCCTTAGAATCATTGCAGTAACCTCCTTTTAGGCATCTTAGGACATTGGAGGTATGGGGAAGAACCATTTTCAAGTTCTTGTCAGATTTGCTGTCATTTATACCTACAGCAAACACAACTCTTTAATGAGTATGAAATTTTTCTATTTCATGCAGAAGTTTCAGTTGCAAGCAACAGAAGCTGACTGTCCATGAATAAGCCCAAATAGATTCAGTAAAAAGAATATGAGGTAGTTTCAATAATAGTTTTCAGGAATAGAAAACAACCATTAAGAATTGTGCCTAAAAACATATATTAAAAATGACCCAAAGACGACACCACTGCTACTTCCCAACTGAAGCTACCTCTTGTTGAAATACTCAATATTTGAAATAAACAGAATACCAGACTGTCATCACTGCTGCCATCAATGCAGATGATTTGGCCATCACTTAAAAGGAATGTTATGAACCTTTATCACATTGCTCATTTCCAAACTTAAATTTGTAGTATTTCAGATTTGAGAGTCTCTTTCCCCAAGTCTGTCCTAGCAGGCAATGATTCTAGGAACTTCTATTTCTGGGATTTCCTTTGGTGTACAAGGCCAAGGGCTGGAAATCTTTCAATTATAACTAAGGATGTTGGGCAGCCTGGGTGGCGCAGCGGTTTAGCACCGCCTTTGGCCCAGGGCATGATCCTGGAGTCCCAGGATCTAGTCCCATGCAGGCTCCCTTCATGGAGCCTGCTTCTCCCTCTGCCTGTGTCTCTGTCTCTCTCTCTCTCTCTCTCTCTCTCTCTGTGTGTGTGTGTGTATGTGTGTCTCATAAATAAATAAATAAGTAAATAAGTAAATAAATAAATAAATAATAAATAAAATGCTTAAAAAAAAAAAACAAAAAAAAACTAAGGATGTTAAACCTGGTGAGTAATCAGAAGCTTGACAGATTTTTTACTACCCTGTATATGATTCTTTGATCTTTAGACCAACAATCATTTACATGATCAAATTTGTGTTTAGGTTAAGTATAAAAGAAGTATTGCCGTTTCATGATCTTAAAAATATACTATTGATATATTTCAAGTCAGTGTACAGTTTACTAATATTTCAATACTAAAACACTGAGAAACACAGTACCTACATGCAAATATACACATATAATCATGCATGTAAAAATCTAAACCCTGAATTATTAATGTGAAAATTAATTTAAAATGATCTAAACAATATATATGATAATTAAATAAATAGAACCTAAGGTACAACATGGTGACGATAGTAAATCATAATGTATTGTATACTTGAAATTTGCTAAGAATAGATCTCAATTTTCCTTATCACAAAAAAATGGGAGGGGGTAAACATGTGAGTTGATGGTTATGTTAATTAGCTTGATTGTGATAATTAGAAGCAAAGGAGGAAAAAGGAACAATGAAAGGACTTTATTTTTGGATACAGTATCTCTCATAATAAAAAAAATAGATCATACTTTATAGCCTCTAAATAAAATTATCTAGCTTAAGTGAAATTTTGGCTTAATGCTGAAAGGACAAGGAGTTCGTGCATTATATGTTTACTTTAAATATAATTGAAATACCTATCCAGTAGTTAAGGATAGGTATTTCAGGATACTTCAGGTATTTCAGGATAGTTTTAGGGTGCCTGGGTGCCTCAGTTGGTTAAGCACCTGCCTTGGCTCAGGTCATGATTCCAAGGTCCTGGGATGGAGCCCCACATAGGGCTCCCTGCTCAGCAGGAAGTCTGCTTCTCCCTCTCCCTCTGCCCCTCCCCACTGCTTGTGCTTGGTCTTTCTCTTTCACTCTGAATTCTCTCTCTCAAATAAATAAAAAAATCCTATGCTAAGTTTTAAATTTCTGTGAATATATCTTGGCTTCAGCAATAAGGATATTAGCTTCTAATAGCAATAAAATTTCAATAGGCATTGTTTAGTGTTTCCTTCAGTCTCAGATTAAATCCTAAAGTTTTAGTATCTGAAAACAAGTTCAAGAAATTCATAGAGAATTTTAAAAAGAGAGAAATAACCCAATATTGCATTAGTTAACAGAATTTGACAGTTTCCCATAGTGCCATAAAAACATGTCCATAGACTATTCTCTTTAAAGTGTAAATTAGACTCAAATATCTGCAAGAGAAGTCTTCAAGTTTAATCTTAAAAACTTATAAACAAAAAACCAAGTAAACACTAATATTTCACTTCAATAATTTGTTTGGCAAAGAATACCATAAGAACATTCTAAAAATCAAATATTAGACATGGAATGATTAAATGCTAAAATAAATTTCATTTGTAAGAATAAGCTTCAGTGAACAACAAGACAAAAAATGGACTTAAGGGGTGCCTGGGGGGCTCAGTCCATTAAGCATCTGCCTTCTGCTCATGCCATGATCTCCATGTCCTGGGATTGAGCCCCTGCCTAATGGGGAGCCTTTCCCCTGCCCTTCCCCCCTCTGCTCATCCTTTCTCTCTCTCTCTCTCTCTCTTATGCAGTCTTTCAAATAAATAAATAATTTTTTTAAAATTTTTTAAAATTTTTATTTATTTATTTATTTATTTATTTATTTATTTATTTATTCACGAGAGACACAGAGAGAGAAGTAGAGGCAGAGACACAGGCAGAGGGAGAAGCAGACTCCATGCAGGGAGCCTAACATGGGACTCGATCCTGGGTCTACAGGATCACACCCTGGGCTGAAGGCAGCACTAAACCACTGAGCCATCAGGGCTGCCCAAATAAATCTTTTTAAAAGATGGACTCACATTCCTGAAAACGTGAAGCTTTCATTTTCATATCTGGATCACATATTTAGGTTTGTCGCAAGTTGTAATTATGATGAACAGCAGTTAATCCTAATTAGATGTGAAACGTAGCTTTTTTTTTATGGGTTAGTTTCTGTAGCTAAAACTGATTATTAATGTCTGATATATGTTTTTTCTCTGTGTCTTTTAATTGTTTCTATGCCATACTGATTCTATTTACCTTCTTTGTACTACTAAGAAGTCTTTTTATTGTCTTTTTAATAATTTTGTTATTTTACTGTTGTCAGTATTTTAATATTTTAAAGATTTTTTACTCGGAGCTGAGGATTAATATAGGCTAATTGACTTAGCAGTACACAAGTGTGTCAGAAAGAATGAGCAACTGGAATGTATGCATTAAACAGAGTCTTATAAAAAATAGTGTACCTATACTCATAGATGCAGAAATTTGAAATTTATTTGTTCCTTATAAATTTGATGGAGTGGGCTTTTAACATATTCATCAGGAAAATTTCTATTTGATTGAAGATATTTAACCTCACTTTTATAACAGAAGTGAATGGGTTTTTATCCCAGCAAGTATCAAGCTCCTCAGTTTTTTAATAAGAAAGGGATATTGAGCTAACTATTTTTATACATGGACACACTTTCAACAAGTAATCAACAATAATGACTCCATATAACTTCCAGAAAATCGCATCAAGACTATGTATTTCAGCTTCTATACATGTGTAAAAAATGTATTTGAAAACACTGCATCACAAGAATGGTAAAGTACACTTTAAATTTTACCTTCTAAAGTTACTGCTTGCTAACCTCAAGTATTCTGATTGGGGTGCATGCTCATTTTTAAATATTTTACAAATATGTACATGCTATGAATTAAATACAGTAAATATAGTAAAATAAACTTATGAACCATAGTAAATTGTCAATATTTATTTATATAAATAGTATCATTTTTCCTGCTTCTTACTGCTTTTATTGTTTTCACTCAATACTGTGTTTCGATTAATTACTAGTATGCAGCTATTTATTTAGAACTAAATTGGTTAACAATATGAAATATTTTCAAGAGATATACAATATATTATTTACTCAGTTTATAATTTATGTTCATTCATGTTATTTTATAATTTACTTTTTATTTTGCAAGCAATTGTGCAATTATTATCTGTATACATGCTAATTTGTGCACATATGTGGAAATGACTCTAGGGTATATACAAAGAGATATAATTGTTATATATACTTATTCCTACTCTAAATTATGTCTTTGAATTTAGTTTCACCACCAGAAGGCTACACATCTGGTCTATATAATTCTAGCACCTTGCAGAATTGCTTCACTGAGTTATGCTTAATGTTTTGTGCCCATCATTAACAGTAGTATCGTATAAAAAACAGCGTCGTGGAATGTACTCAAGCTTCCACTGCAGAAAATGCTGTCACTGCACAATCCTTTAGTGTTTTGCCATACTTTTCACATAAATTATTTAATTTTCTGAATTATCTCTTATGGTAATGTGAAATATTTTATATGACAATGATTATGAATTCAATAATTGAAAGGTATTTATTCCATCATTTTCTACTTTACTCTGTAAATCAAAAGGACAACTGAAGTTTAATTAAAACAATGATGTTGTTTTTTTAGATGTGAATGTTTCCTTAGCCTTACTAATTCTGTCTTATTCTTATCCAAAATATATTAGTCACATGATATATTTATTATTTTATCAAGTATTTGGAAAGCTACAGTGATTTTCAATGATAGGCTTGAATAAAATCAGTCTTAATATCTAATACCTGCCTTTTTTCTTGGTGTGTTAAATAGTATATTTTATACCTAGTGGAATATATATTAATAATTTGAAGGTAAAAGGAAATGCCATTTCTTCTTGATAACAACATGAACAGCAAACAATATAGATGAGACTGGCTTTCTGCAGGTATAATTTCATTGCAAGTGATGTGTAGTAAATTAGATACTCATGAGGATAGTTTGGCTCCACCAACGTTCTCAAAGGCCCATTAATCTAAATGTAAATTAATATAAAATGAGAAGGATCTCAGAAACCTTTCCAGGTTAATAACAAATGTACTTGGACATGTTGTGCATTCAGTCTACATAATGGAAAACTCTAGATAACATTTGAGTAATGATTCTTCCAGCATTATTTAAGGGAAAGAGTGAGAATCTCTGGAAGGCATGGGAATTCTTGAAATTACAAATGAGTTTTCCAAAGTATTTTATATATTCTTTAGGAAAATATATAGTGTCAAATTCAACTGCATATTATGAATACAGGAAAAATCACTTACTAGGGAATGATGTCAATAAGATAGCAGAATAAGAGGTCCTAGACTTCTGTTCCCACACATAAATGATAATCTGGTAGCCATCCAGAAAAGTGCACTGATGGGAGCTCTGGAACCCAGATAGGAAGATGCAAAGCTTCGGTGAAGCTCAAGAACGAAGAGCGCAGCTTTGAAATAGCAAGTCTATGATCCAGTGGCAGACTTGCCAATGTGGTCCCTTCTACGGATCAAAAGCAGACCTAATTCCTGTATAGACTTGGCTTCAGCCCTACTTGGTTTAGGTTGGCCACCAACCCAATCCATTAAGGGACCCAAGAACAGTCATATCTATCCATACCCTTGGTGATTGGCCCAGTGGCTGCTGACCTGATTCCAGATCCTGAAATGGCCCTGAGACCTGGCTCTTGTACCATCTGTCATTGTCCCAGAGGTAGTCCAACATAGCTAGGGACCCGTCCAGGCACTTGGCAGGAACCCACGCAGGGGCCAGAAGGACCCACACCCATCTATTTCCCCAGTAGAAGGTTCACTGTCTGTACACAGCAGCCCCATAACTGGACCTGTTAACTGGTCTGTGGTCTCAGAGGCAGTCTCATCCACCTGGGGATCTTACAGGAACCATGTCTGTCCATGCCCTAGTAACAGGTCTGAAACCTGCAGACTCAACTATAGACCTGGGAACAGCCATCGGACCTGACAGGCCTACTTGTTTAAGATCCCCAGATGCAGACCCATCTCTCTGGGGATCTGGCCAACAGGTATGTGAAAAAGTGTTCAATATCACTAATCATCCAGGAAATGCAAATAAAACCACAAGGAGATATTACCTTATACCTGTTAGAATAGCTATATTAAAAAGACAAGAGATAACAAGGATTGGTGAGAATGTGGAGAAAAGGGAACCCTTGTGCACTATTGATGGAAATGAATATTGGTACAGCCACGATAGAAAACAGTATGTATATAATTAAATAATTATAATTACACAATTAAATGAAAATAAACCTTAAAAGTGTAATTTTAAAATGCATTTTAATTGCTTAGTATGTGTTTAACAGCTCCTGTGAGTTCTAAATTCTTGACTTGAGGTAGCTCATAAGAGAAAGGTTATCTTAAACTGCACAGAGGTTTATTTCCTACTAATTCTATTTCTGTTGTCTTTTTCCTACCTTATCAACAGTAGACTGAGTTTACCACATATTTTCTAAACTCTATTCTTACAAAAATAATAAAATATAAATCAATCTGGCAGTAAAGGAAAAAAAGGACTACCAAATATATGTCAAATATAACATATATTACAATTATTTGTTGTTTAGTTTCAAATTTAACTGAATGTCCTTTTTTTTCTAAACCTAGAAACCCTAGGAAATATCAACTCAACCAACACAAAAGCAAGTGAAGCTGATATATGACCACTTTCTAATTTTGTCAACCATTACAACATATATAGCCATAAAGTCTAATTTCCATTTTTCCTTTAAAACAACATCCTGTATTAAGAGTGCATCTGCATATATTGTTCCACATGTCTGGAAATCTGTCAAGTGCTCAGTGAATTTAGTACTATCCTAAATTTGATCCTATTAAAATGCAGAACTGCTGGTATAGCACTTTTTATTTTAATATGTGAAGCACTACAATATTTACTCCATTGCTTTTAGAATTCCATGAATCTATCTTATGATAACATAAAGCTGATTAATGTATTCAC
The DNA here is from genome assembly GCF_905146905.1 of Nyctereutes procyonoides. NCBI lineage: Eukaryota > Metazoa > Chordata > Mammalia > Carnivora > Canidae > Nyctereutes > Nyctereutes procyonoides. Next base: position 8,423,038 of record NW_026575046.1, read on the forward strand.
TCAGTAAATACTTATTGAGCATTTACCACATCTCATTTTCTTAAAAAATTCAATACTTCATTCATTGCTTTCTCCTCAAATGTACTTGTTTAACTGACCAGATCCAATTATTTCGGAAGAAAAAGACTCTCCTATATGAACACTGAAGGTTGTTATGGATTGAATTCTACCCCCTAATAAAACTATGTTGAAGTCCAAACCACTTGTACCTCAAAATGTGATCTTATATGGACATAGGATCTTTACAGAGGTTAAAATTAGGTTATTAGGGTGAGCCCTAATCCAATATGGCTGGTGTCCTTTCTAAAGGGGAAATTTGGACACAGACAGACACATAGAGAAGGAAGGCAATGTGAAGAGATTCAGGGAGAAAACCATGTGAGGCTGGTGGCAAAGGTTGACATTATGCTGCCACAAGCCAAGAAGTGTCTTGGTCAACCAGAAACTGGAGAAGGAAAAATCCTCTACAAATTACAGACAGAACGTTGCCCTGTCAATGCCTTGATTTTGTACTTCTAGTCTCTAGAACTGTAAGAAAGTAGGTTTATGTTGTTTTATGCCACTAAGCTGTTGGTACTTTGTTGGCAGCCCTAGGAAACTCGCACAAAGCCCATTTAATAGACAACATAACTTACTCTCCTAGATCTGGCTTTATATACTCTTAGCATTTTACCACAGGTAATATTTTATAATACTGAATTGTAAGGTTTCCTCTGTATTTGCATAACTTGACCAATGAAATATACATAGCTGGGATATTAATCTATAATATTTTTAAATGTTTTTATTGAAAAAATTCTGGAATGCTGGCCGTATAGCAGTCACTTTAAGGTTTCACAGAGAAAACAGTAATCAACATCACCTCAGGATTTTCAGAATCAGGGATCCCTGGGTGGCGCAGCGGTTTGGCGCCTGCCTTTGGCCCAGGGCGCGATCCTGGAGACCCGGGATCGAATCCCACATCGGGCTCCCAGTGCATGGAGCCTGCTTCTCCCTCTGCCTGTGTCTCTGCCTCTCTCTCTCTCTCTCTCTCTCTCTCTCTCTCTGTGACTATCATAAATAAATAAAAATTTAAAAAAATTTAAAAAAATACAAAATGGAACTTTATTTTTTTTTAAAGATTTTATTTATTTATTCATGATAGTCACACAGAGAGAGACAGAGAGGCAGAGACACAGGCAGAGGGAGAAGCAGGCTCCATGCAGGGAGACTGACGTGGGATTCGACCCCGGGTCTCCAGGATCGCGCCCTGGGCCAAAGGCAGGCGCCAAACCGCTGCGCCACCCAGGGGTCCCCAAAATGGAACTTTAAAAAAAAAGATTTTCAGAATCATGTATCTTTCATTAAAATCAGCTCATCAAACAATGGACCAAAACAAGATTTAGTATAACCAAGATGGGAAGTAAAATTAGACATGTTACTATTTTTGTTACTGCATTTATATCTCTATCCTTGTCCTGATCCTTATTTCTATGTCTATATTTATCTCTATCTAAATTGTATCTTTATATCTATTTCTATTTTTTGAGATCTATTACTTATTTTAGACAGAAAGCATGAGCAGGGGGAGGGGTGGAAGGAGAGGGAGAGTGAAAATCTTGAGCAGATTCCCCACTGAATGTGGAGCCCAATGCAGGGCTCCATCCCAGGACCCCGAGATGATGACCTGAGCTTAAACCAAGTCAGATGCTCAAACCGACTGAGCCACCCAGGTGCCCCTGTATCTGTTTCTGTACGCACATCATATAGTATTTAGAAATAGGAGGAAGGCTTTATTTTCAACAGAATAAAATACTATTAATTTGATAGACTTAGAAATCTATGCAAAGATAGTGCCACAATGCATAGTCCTCTAATACTAACACTACAATTTCACTTGTACATTATGCAATGTAAGTATAACTGTGATTGATTATGTGATTCTTGGGGGAAAATCATAAACTTTGTATTACTATTCAGAAAATTTAATTAAAATGCCAATAGCATTTTAGGATTTACTTTTAGAATAATCAGAAACTAAAATTATTCTATCTTGCATTCAGAGTTGTGCCATAAGAAAATGAAAGCAATTTTAGCAACAAAATAACATCAAGACAATGAGGCATCACAATGTTATGTCATCATGAACTAACTGATTTTATATTAACTTTGTGAATTCCAAAGCGTAAGATATGGCCTCTGTCTAAACAAAAATGTTGATGTTGACATTAACATGGTTTCAATTACTTTCATGTATCCAAATATAGGCTTTCTCTTTCAATTAATGAAGTATATCTCTCTTAACCATAATCATATTAGAAGTTTTATTTTAAACCAAACTTAAACAATATTACTTTTCTAATTTCTGAGGGGTAATATCTCAGTTGGTGGAAATATAGAATATAACAATACATTTTGTAGCACTTATTATGTGCCAGACAGCGTTCCAAACAAAATATATTTATGTAATGTATGTGTTTACAGACATGCACACTCAAATTCTCTTCATTTTTAGGTAGGAATACACTGTTTTTATTATTAATTTTCAAATGAGAAAGCTGTAAGTGATGCAACTCAGATTTCAACTTTAGTAATCTGGCTCCAAAATTCCTTATTTTAAAAGCCATGCAAGAACTTGCAAAGACATGGGTGGAGCTAGGGAGGGTAATGCTAAGCAAAATAAGTTGGTTAGAGAAAGACAAATACCATATGATTTCACTCATATATGGAATTTAAGAAATAAAACAGATAAACATAGGACGGGAAAAGAAAGAGAGGAAGGCCAGAAAACAGACTCTTACCTATAGAGAACAAACTGAGGTTTACTGGAGGAGAGGAGGGTGGAGAGATGGGTTAAATAGGTGATGGGTACTAGGAGGGCACTTGTGATGAGAGCTCAGTGTTGTACATAAGTGATATAGCACTAAACTCTACACTTGAGACTAAAAAAAAAGTTATAGAATTGATACGTATATGCAAATATTTAGCAGATATATATGTATATGTGCACTTATTACATATGTATGTAAAATATATTAAAACATATCACATTGGAAGTTCTCACAATATTTTAAATTTTGTCATTATATTTGTTGTGATGATCTGTGATCTGTGATCTTTGATGCTATTCTGTTTTGAGAAGCTGTCAACTATACCCATATAAAATGGCAAACTTGATAAATGTTGTGTTCTGACTGCCGTACCCACCACCTGTTCCCTCATCTCTCTCCCTCTCCTCAGGCCTCCCTATTGTCTGAGACACAATGACATTGAAATTAGTCCAGTTAATAACTCTACAATGACCTCTACGTATACAAGTGAAATAAAGAGCTGCACATCTCTCACTTTATTTAAATCAAGAGCTAAAAATGATTAAGCTTAGTGAGGAAGGTACATCACAAGCCAAGAGAGGACAAAAGCTAGGCCTCTTGCACCAGTTATCCAAGTTGTGAATGCAAAGGAGAAACTATTAAAGATTGAACACATAAATGATAGGAAAGTGAAATGGCCTTATTGCTGATTCAGAGGTCAGACGAGCCACAACATTTCTTTTAGCCAAAACCAAATCCAGAGCAAGACTCTAACCCTCCTTGATCATATGGAGCCTAAAAGAGGAGATGAATCTGCAGAAGAAAAGTGAAGGCAGCAGACATTGGTTCACGAGGTTTAAGGAAAGAAGTCATCTCTATAACATAAACTGCATGATGAAGCAGCAAGTGCTGATGTGGAAGCTGTACCAAGTTATCTAGAAGATCTAGCTCAGATCATTAATAAAAGTAGATACACTAAATAACAAATTTTCATTGTCCTGAGACTACAGTTTTGGAAGATGATGCCATTCAGGACTTTCATAGTGAGAGAGGAGTCAACACTTTGCATCAGAGCTTCAAAGGACAAGCTGATTCTCTGGTTAAGAGTGAATGCAGGGATCCCTGGGTGGCGCAGCGGTTTAGCGCCTGCCTTTGGCCCAGGGCGCGATCCTGGAGACCCGGGATGGAATCCCACGTCGGGCTCCCGGTGCATGGAACCTGCTTCTCCCTCTGCCTGTGTCTCTGCCTCTCTCTCTCTCTGTGACTATCATAAGTTAAAAAAAAAAAAAAAAAGACTGAATGCAGCTCGTGACTTTAAGTTGAAACCAATGCTTCTTTACCATTCTGAAACTTCTAGAGCCCTTAAGAATTATGGTAAATCTATTCTGTGTATGTTCTACAAATGAAATAACAAAGCCTGGATGACAGCCCATCTGTTTACAACATGGTTTACTTAATATTTTAAGCCCATTGTTGAAATCTATTGCTCAGGAAAAAAATTATTTCAAAATATTTGTGCTCATTGACAATGCACCTGTTCACCCAGGAGCTCTGATGGAGATGTACAATGAGATTAATGTTGTTTTCATGCTTGCTAACACAATATCCATTCTGCAGCTCAATGATTAAGTAATATTTGTGACTCTCAAGTCTTATTATTTAAGAAGCATACTTTGTAAGGTTATAGCTGGCATACATAGTGATTCCCTGGATGCATCTGGGCAAAGTAAGTTGAAAACCTTCTGGAAATGATCCACCATTTTAGATCCCATTAACATTTATGATGTATCTGAAAAGGTCAAATAGCAACACTAGTGGGAATTTGGAATATTCCCACTAATGGATTCCCACTTTTGGAAGATTCAATCCTCATGCATGACTTTGAGGGATTCAAGGCTTCAGCTGATGAAGTAACAACAGATAAGGAGGAAATAGCAAGAGAACTAGAAAAAGAAGTGGCGACTGAAGATGTGACCGAATTGCTTCGACCTCATGATAAAACTTGAATGGATGAAGTGTTGTTTCTTATGATGAGCAATGAAATTGGTTTCCTGAAATGGAATCTACTTCTGGTAAAGATGCTGTGAAGATTGTTAAAATGACAACAAAAGATTTAGAATATTTCATAAACTTAGCTGATAAACCAGTGGCACAGTTTGAGAGGACTGACTCCAATTTTAACAGAGGTTCTACTGTGGGTAAAATGCTATCAAACAACATCACATGCTACAAAGAAGTCGTTTGTGAAAGGAAGAGTCAATTTATTTGGCAAACTTTATTGTTGTCCTATTTGAAGAAATTGTCACAGTCACCCTAACCTTCAGCAAACACCACCCCGATTAGTCAGCAGCCATCAGCATCAAGACAAAACTCTCCATCAGCTAAAAGATTACAATTTGCTAAAAGCTCAGATGGTGGTTAGTAATTTTTAGCAATAAATCATTTTTAAATTAAGATATGTACTTTTTAGACATAATGCTATTGCACACTTAATAAATTATAGTCCAATGTAAACAGAATTTTGGAAAGTACTAAGAAACCAAAAAATCCATTTGACTCTCTTTATTGTCATATTTGCTTTATTGCAATATTCACTTTATTGTGGTAATCTAGAATCAAATTCACAAATGTCTCTAGATATGCCTGCATTCGATGAAATACCTTGATTTTGATTTTTCTTTCTTCTTGCCTCATTCCCCTCTATGTGTCCTATGCACAGCATAAATCATACCTTCTGGCTATAGAAATTTCTTAAAGAGAATTCTTTCTAGTTTCCTCCTAAATAAAGGGAAGTAAGAAACAAATTCTTCTATTGCTCTTCAACTTAAAAAAATGAAATGTTTATATTTGATAGAACTTATGTGTTTTTTTCATAATTTAAGTTTTTTATTTATATCATATAGTAAGACAATTTTAAATTAAAATTGCCTCGAGGATTTTCAATATTTTGTTGAAAAACTACAACTCAGTTTGTGTCCTGAAAAAATTTCTGAAAGGTATCTTGAGATAAATAATGTATTTTTGAAAGGATATTTCTAAAAACCTGACAATAAATTAGAGTATGTAAAAGTTAGCTTAAACAGATTTTTTAACAGGCATAAATTTAACTAAAGAATCAGTGATTTTGTTTTGTTTTGTTTTAAGAATCAGTGATTTTTGAACTTAGCAAGGATCTCTAACAAAACCATTTGTTCTAGTCCTCAAGTGCTCAGACAAAAATTAGATTTTATCAGTATATTGTAAATGAGGCAATAGGAACATTGGAAAAGGGACTAGTAGTTTCTGGAGGGGAGTAGTCTAGGAAAATAAAGGGAAAGTTTTACGGTACTTATTTCTGAACTTCATCTCTGATACAAAATACTTCACTCTATTTTTTATTGAATTAGTGATATTTCAAATTAAATTATGCTCGAAACTCTAGCTACAAACTAGTAGTGCCTTCTTTTAGTAGAATTTGAGTATCTCTCTGTTAAAAATGAATTTATATCTCCAGTAATAAATTAGAAATTTGCTGTGTTTATTTTATGTATTTAACTGTTATGGTATGAATTAGATTTCAGAACTAATTGCGAGGAAAACTTCAACTTTTTGTTTTGTCAAAATAATTTAGGATTGATCATAGAACACTATTTTTACATTCTAGATTCAGAAAAAGTTTCATAACTTGTGTACTTTAAAGAACAGTAATACTTAGCATTTTTCACTTCTTAAGACAACATAAATATTGAAACTGATTTTTTTTAGTTTTTCCCCTCACAGAAATTTAATTCTTGCCAGTAAAAGCAGGCTACATGTACAGGTTAAATGAAATTACATCTAACATGAGGAAATTTATTTAACAAAAAGATATTTTGGCTCACCATACTTTCCTTCTCCTTCTAGTTGCTCCATAATGTGACCTTCATTTTCATTGTGAGACCTATTTCATTTTTAACTTTTTATTCAAATTTGACTGGATAAGAAATATAATTTAGTAATTCCAAGGGAAAAAAAGTTTATACAGTGCATGAAAAATATTATACAGATTTTACACTTTCCACCAACACTAGAATACTATAATTAAGTCAAATGGAATGCCCATATTGGTAGGTCTTCTGGAGTTATATTTTTTTAAGGAATTTTAGAAATAATTACTTATATAACCACACAATCTTTAAATAGTTACTGGAGACATGGAGTTTTTTAGGCACTGAAGCTGGTGTTCCATGGGAGTACAAGGAAGAAACCCATAACGTAGATAACCAAAGCCAGAATGGATAAAATGAAGAATATAATATGATTAGAAAGGAAATTTCTTATTACAGTAAAATTGACTAGTTTATATAGAGGAAAAAAAGGGTTATCAGACTTGAAAACTAAGCAAATGCCTTTTATACAGTAGTTTAAGGCAGAATAAGAGGTAAAACTAAAAATACTATAAAATACTTTTATAATAACATAAATCAAGGTCTGAGTCTCTCATTTTCATCTGTGTAACTCCAGACAAATCTTTTAATATTTTGATACTTCTAAACCTTGATCTGTTCCATGCTAATTTCTAAGCTCCATGCTAATTTCTAACTGATATTCCATAATCCACAAACCCAGAAAAAAGGGAGTCACTCTCAGTGCTTACTTACATTGAGGAATTAATGCAATTAAATTGCTGAAGTAGATAATATAACCTGGTAGTCATGCATAAAATATCTTAGAATGAAGTGAGAATATTGTTAGAAGGAGTCGGCAATGCTCTGGGTTAAAAAAAAAAAAAAAGGTGGGGGTGGGGGATCCCTGGGTGGCTCAGTGGTTTAGCGCCGGCCTTCTACCCAGGGCATGGTCCTGGAGACCTGAGATCGAGTCCCATGTCGGGCTCCCTGCATGGAGCCTGCTTCTCCCTTTGCCTGTGTCTCTGCCTCTGTGTGAGTGTGTGTGTCTCTCATGAATAAATAAATAAAATCTTTAAAAAAAAATGTCTCCTCTCTTTTTGATACTCAGAATTGCAGTACAAAGATATAGTAAAGTCAAAACCCACCCTGATGCTATGCCTATGCTAAGTTTGCTACTTCTATAGCACTGTTCTAAATTAAATATAGGTCATGTTTTTTAATATTCAGCAATTTTCTACGAATCTAGACTCAACACAGCAGCAGGGCAAGAGAGTGAAAACCTATCCATAGTAATAGCTTGTGCATAGAGAGTTAGAGAAGATAAGCATTGGAAAAAACTCTCAGAAAATTTGACACAATGGAAGGCTGCCACTTCCCATGTTAGGGTAGTCAATGGATACTACTTCCTGCTCCCGGGAGCAGCTTTCTACAGGCTTAGCTTCAGAAGGGGAAGAAGATATGTGGGTGGTGTCTACACCATAGTGCAAAGAAACCCAATTGTGGTATGAATTGCTTTCATTTGCATAGAAAATTCATATTCATTCCTGTTTCAAATCAATGCTATGATTGAAAGACAAATGACTTTGTATTATTCATGACAAATATTTTATAGTGCAATATTTGTATGATGTTATACCTTGCTGCAAAAGAAATTGTTAAAACAAATACATATTAAAATACTCTTCATATATTTTGGAATTGACAACTTGATTAACGTACATCCATCACGGTGAATGGCAACATAAATGCTATGCCAGGAGTTCTGTAATTACCATGATCTTTCAGAGAATAATTAGAATTAAAGGGAATGTTGACAGCTTTTCTCTAGAGAAACTTGAAAGTATATGATACATCTTACCAGAGTTTAATTTTTATGGCATGCTTGCTCCTATTTTATTAATGATGGATTTATACAATGTGAGTCACAAAACAATGATTGACAAAAACCCAAAAGCACAAAAATCAATATGGAGGGGAAGTATGTTTTCACTTGTATCATCTAAGAATGGCTTAACATTCTCACAGGGAACAATATCACATACAATCAATTTCATTTTTATTCCAAACCCAAATCAAAGGAGGGAACAGTAGCTCTCTATATATTGTAGCAGAGATAGATAGAAAGTAAAAATTAGTAAAATGAACATGGTAATACCAGAAATAAAATTATTGGTATTATTAGCAACAATAACTACTACATACTGCTCTTCTATTGAGTTTGATTACAATTAATACATAGTAAGTCTAATTGTCAGTCTAGATATTTTTCATATTATTTCCTATAGAACTGCAGTCCTAACAAAATAGTTACAGGGTAACCAACAGCCATATAAAATGGTAGTTAATATTTAGTTCATATGTTTCTAGCTTAAATATGCACATTCTTTCCAGATTAACAAAATGGGCTTAACAAAATGTGAAACTCAAAAGTAAGTATGGGGTCGGAATATTTATAATCTAAAGTGCTTCAATTCTAGCTCCCTTAGTACAAACAATGTAAGGAAAATAAGACCAGGCTAACTTAATAACAACCCAATATTTTTTTTCATTTTCTATTTTGCATATGAAATTAAGAAAGGTATTATTTCTGCTCCCCTCTCTAATAATTATGAAATTTTAGATTGATATATGTCTGCTATCCAAATCATTCACTGATGTTTATCAGGAAATCTATGAGAAATAGCTAGTATAATCCAAAACATTATGATAGTAAGTCTATATTAAATACCAACAAAGAGATACAGCCCCTATGTTAACAACAAAACATATTAAGTGGAGATAGTGAAACTGAGCCTCCATCTCTAAATTATATACATGGCAGAGACTGATTGAGATTATGAATGTGACAAAATTGTTGGAAGTCAGAAAAAAATCAACAACCCATTTCCATGAAACAAAATTAATCACACTAGGAGGCTAGGTTTCTGATCATAACTCAAGCTAATTTGTGGTAGGATATTACTAAATAGTTTTCATGTTTAATTTTAGGTTTTCTGAAAACATTTGAGTAAAAATGAAAATAGAATTTAAGCTAGGAGACTCTAAAAGGGAATTTGGGCTAGAACTACAAACTTGTGAGTCGTCTGCCAATGGGAAGGAATTAAAGCTGTGTATCCAGGTGGAAGTGCTGCAGAATGAAAGGAAATCAGATCTAGGACTAAGTCTTGATAATGGTCAACATTAAATAGTTGGTGAAGAAGTCTTTTTTTCTGTAAAAAACACTGCTATGGAGAAATATCGATGGAAATATTATGTTTAGTGAACGCAAGGAAAGAAAGTGTTTCAATAGTAGGCTATGATAAACAGTATCAGTTGCTGATGAGAACTGCCTAAGTTGAGGAATAAATAATAGTTACTTAAAAACAAGGGTTACATCAATACCATTACTAAGAGGAGTTTAAAAGGAAATGTGTGTAAGATCAAGAATAAGTGGGTGAATTTATTGCAGGTAATTAGTTACTTAGGTGGTGGAAAGTCAGAGGTCACACAGGATGATGCTCAAATCAAGATATTATCAACAGCAGAAGCCACTACCATCCTTACACTACAGAAAAAAAAAAAAAAAAGGAGGAGGGAGTTACACAAAACACAGAGGGCAGGTTCATAGATAGCAATCTAGAACCATGTGGGCTTTTCTGGTGAGAGTGACAGAGGAGGCCAATCATGGCTAGAGGGCCAGTCTGAGGTTGGGAACGGGGACTGTCACTCTTCTCTGACTAGGAATTGTTAAGGATTGCATGGATGATGGTACATGCATGCATACAGGTAGGTAACACTGGTGAATAGGCACCAATGTTTAAGTGTCCCAGCCAACAAACTTTGACAGTAACAATTTGAGAGACACTTCAAAATTTTTAGAGGTGCCTGAAAAGTAAAATATTGACTAAAGCAGTTATTGTCTTAATAAAGAAAACTGGCTTTTTTCCCTTATCTGTCTTATTCTGCTTTATCACCCTTCCTTCCTTCTGGGATAAACTCCCAAACATTTATTTGCTCCCAAATTTACTCCTTGGCCCTTGTACCAGACTCAGCTTTAGGGAAAACTCCCAAATAACAAGTTTGTGTCAAAAGTAGCCCCACAGAGCAGACTTTTGATGTAGAATTATTTATCTAGGTCAATGACTGGTCAGATGGCAAGAAATATCTGATTGTTGAAGTGGGTGTTAATAATCCCTGACCTGCTGCGGCATCACAATGATTAGGAACTCACTTATGGAGGTCTGGAATGGATTGTATGGAAAACACTGGGTTATGTAGTGCTGTCCCCTGGCATTTGAAAGGTCCGAGGGCAAAAGTGATTGTAAGGATTTTTTTTTTTTTTCCTAACTGCCTGTAGCCTTGAAAAATAGAACGGCATGCTCAGGGTAGCCAATTATCAACTCAGTGGAAATGTTGAAATCCAGAACTTCAAAATTATTTAAATAAATCCTCGTCTCCTGCATCTGATTCAGACTGTGGAGAAAATCACATCCAGATGGCAGAGCTGGAAAGAAAAAATGAGCAATTTTGATAGGTTTCCAATGCTAAGGTTAAAGACCTGAAATGGAGTTTTAGAACCATTACTTTGGGGTTGGAGATTTTTGAATGGATGCATCTAAAAGCCTGTAAATTCCCTACATTAGCATGAACTACCTAGGAGAGCAGAAGGAGCTCTAACTCACTTGCTGGAGGAGATTGTCTTCATCTTGCCTTAAGACTCAGAAAAGATCCAACCTTAAGAAATACATTTCTTGATCTTCATCCTTTCATTTACTCTCATTGCTCTCAGAAGAAAATATATTACATATTTACATATAGTACATCATTAGCCTCAGATGTAGTGTTCAACAATATATCATTTGCATATAACGCCCAGTGCTCATCACATCATGTGCCCCCAGTTACCCCATCCTCCATCCCCCATCCTCCAGTTACCCCATTCCCCCATCCTCCACCCCCAGCAGCCTCAGTTTGTTTCCTATAGTTAAGAGTCTTTCATGGGCTTTCTCCCTCTCTGATGATTTCCTGTTGAGTTTTCCCTTCCTCCCCCTATGAGCCTCTGTGCTGTTTCCTATATTCCACAAATAAATGAAATCATAAGCACAATATTTTTTAAAAAAATAGAAATATACTCTCCTTGGAGGACAGAGTTACCACATAAACTGAGGGTAAATTTTGCTATGTAGAGCATATTCCCTATTCTGACAGCTTTCATATTAAAATGTATAAATATGCTAGATCCAATATTTTCATGGTATCTCCATTTGTATACTTAAAAAGTGTTTTAGGAAAATATTTTTTCCTTTCCTTCTCTTTTTTTTATGGGTTCCTTATGCTTTTCATTTGATAGGCCTGTGCATATTATCAAAGTCACCATTCTACAGATTAAAAAAAAAATGTAGATCTGAGGATAGTTCCAGTGCTAGTGAAGAAAAATTAAAACCCACAGCATCTGACTTTTTTCCACATCACCTTTGATCCTGCTGGCAGAGGTGAAGATTTGTCCTGCCCTGTCACTCTCATAATCCTATGTGAGCTTCTGTGTCCTGTGAACACAGGGTTGGCAGGCCAGGGCCAAGGTCAAGTCTCTGTGTGTGTCTGTGAAAGGGAGTGCCCCTCCCACACAATGGCTAAGAGCAGGAGTGAGAGGAACACGCCCAGGTCGTGGTCTGGCTGGATTGTGTTCTCACCAATCCTACCTTCCACATTGAGTTCCTCAGGAGCCTCTGAAGACAAACTTCAAATGTTCCTATGCAAAATTTTGAAATATTAAGTCTTACCATAAATGATACACTATCTTTTTCAAAAGAATTTTTCTTATCCCTTAATCCTAAAATAAAGACTTTTGAACTTGAGAATTTAAACACAGAAAGAGGGTGACTGAGGCCAAGTGGATCTGCAAGCCTCTAACCCTCTTTCCTGCCCTATGACAGGCAACAGTGGCCTTCATGCAGAAGAATCATGAGTGTCCAGGGAGCTCTGTGGTTGCCTGCCCCAGCTGACACTTCCTCGAACGCAGGTGGGCTGTCCTCACCCCTGGAGTCAGTATGGAGAGTTTATGCACTTTATTATTTCCACTTAAGGCAGAAATATATTTTCCACCTCCACTCTCATTTTCAAGGGTTGGTAAGTTTCTAAGAGTATTACAATCTGGTCTAAGATTTTGTTCTGACCCAAGAGGTGAAGTGTCTAGAAAATTTTCCTCAACAGGTCTGAGTGCTAGAGGGTGCTCTCAAGAGTCATAGCCTAATTTTTTTTTTTCAATTGAGATATAATTGACGTATAGCATAGTATTCGTTTGGGGCATATAAAATAATGATTTGATATTTGTATGTATTGCAAATGATTATCAGAATAAGTTTAGTTAACATCCATCACCACACACAATTACATTTTTTTCTCTTATAATGAGAATTTTAAGATCTCTGTCTTAGCAACTAGAAAAATATTACTATAGGGAAAACTCCTAAAATAAGTTGACTATTATGTTATTTGATTTTAGATACTGAAAAATTATAAGCCTGATATGTTTCATTCAATTGGTATTAAAATAAATGTATCCAATTAAAAAGAGCTCCTTCAAAAGATTACTCTCACAAGTTCAAAGCACACTTAAAAAATTTTATAGCAAAATCCTATACCATGTTTAATTTTTTTCTTTTCTTGTTTGATTTAAACTTACATATCAGTTCTTTCTCATTTGCAGTCTTATTTTCAGTAAGTATTATTTAAAAATTTCAAACCTAAGGTAATGCAACTGTTTTTAATATTTCAATTTAAAATGTTTAATGTATTTCTGTAAAAACTTTTTTTACAAAAGTCTGTTCAATAGTAATTCAATGCCACTATAGGAACTTAGACTGATTTGATGGTTTTGTGTTTCTTTTTATTTTTTTTTGTTTTGTGTCTTTCTGCGTATTTATTATTATTATTATATTGCACCTGGGCAGCAGAGAGAAAACCGGTTACCATACTATTTTTTATCCCATTTTGCCTTATCCCAAAATTTCATGTTCCTTTTCTGTAACTAGGTTACATAAGAATAAATCTCTGGTCGAACACAATTTTACCTTAATCAAAAATTTCAGGGTTTTTGCTTTTTGTTTTTGTTTATATTTTTGGTTTTTTTTGAGGCAATTATAAATTGTACATTTATATCACTATCAATTCAAAGTACATTTTGCTTAATAAGTTCTTTAATTTAATAAAAATATTTTTAATATGAATCTGTGTCCAATCAAAATGCAAATTTTCATAGTAACACAAAGTTTGCATTCATATTAGCACAAAATAATTTTTTCTTTACTATTAGCTTTTTAGACTGGACCTATAATAACATTTACACAAATGTCAGATTTTTTATTGGTATAATGGATTCCCAAAAGTTTTAATTTGTATTAACTGGATAGAAAAATATTGCACCATTATTAAATTAATCAGCTTTTCTCATTGAAGTATCTGATAACACTGATATAAAATTAGTATGTTCTCGGAGCTCCTGGGAGGCTTACTCAGTTAAGCAATTGACTCTTGATTTCAGCTCAGGTCATAATCTCAGGGTCGTGAGGTTGAGCCCTGTTTGGGACTCTGCTCTCAGCAAGGAGTCTGCATGAGACTCTCTCTCCCTCTCCCTCTCCCCCTCCCTTCCCCTCTGCTCTCTCTCTCTCTGAAATAAATATATAAACTCTTTAAACAAATAAATAAATAAAATAAAATTAGTATATTCTTAACTGTTTGTGAAGTATTTCTTATGCTAAGGGCGATAGTGTACAAGAGCTATTGCACATACCTGGATGTTCTATTGATTGGGCAGCATTTGGATAAATAACAAAATAAAAATGTATATGAATTATGTTACTATATATTATATTGCCTTAGTGTTCACAAAATCTACTCATTATATTGTGATAAGTTTTTCACATGATTGGGTTAAATCAATGTATCACCAAACTAGAAATGCCTTGAATCACAGTAGTTCTAAAAATTGTCTTATAATTCCAATTTGGAAAAATCTTATATGCTGAGGATTACAATTAGATATGTTAATAGAATTACTGAACAGTCTTTAGATTCAGAAATGAACCCTGAATCTTCATAAAAATGTTTCCTACCATTACCCTTGTTTTAATTTTAGCATGCAGATAAAATTCACTTTTATCTAACACTGATTAACTTGATTCTAACACTGGTTCTTAAAGTAACATCTAGATCCATGCAATATTAACTTTCCTTTCAATAGTGGGATGATATAAATACAACTTTCAAAAGATCAGTATGTTGCTCTGTGTTTATATGTCTTACAGTTGAGACTGTACCTTGATTATAGGTTCATTAAATATTTCTTTTAGGTTTAGGTTATGTGAATTTTCCTTTCCATAGTCATGCAAAGGGTTTCATTTATTTGTTCTAATGTACTGGAATACAATGTTGTTGAATCTTTCATAAGCATTTTCTTTCTGCTTTAAATAATTTTTCTATCTTTAAAAATATCTAAACCCTATTAAAAGACAAACAAAAAACATACATTTGCTTGTCTTTTGCAAGTATATGTCATCATAATATCAAACCATAGTTCACATTAAATGAGAGCCTACTGTGGATATTCAAAGTTTTTCCCAACAATGGCTATGATTTGCTCCTTTTTATTTTACTTTATTTTTTTTTAAGATTTTATTTATTTATTCCTGAGTGACACAGAGAGCGAGAAAGGCAGAAACACAGACAGGGAGAAGCAGGCTCCATGCAGGGGGCTCGATGTGCGACTTGATTCCGGGTCTCCAGGATCACACCCCGGGCTGAAGGCAGCGCTAAACACTGACCACCCGGGCTGTCCAATTTGCTCCTTTTAAAAGGAACTTTTATTTGTCCTGGCAAATCTGTCTAAATTAAATCTAGTTGTTTTGTATTTAGTAATTCTTTCTAAAGTTCTGAGAATAGTTATAAGCTGGTTTTTGAAATATGCTTCATTAAATTATTCCAACTTTTAAAGATTCCAGAAAATATCATAAATGATGTTTGAATATTCTAAAGACTATCATTGTGATTAGCACAGCTGAGATCATGTTTTCTAGCAATGCATTCATCACACACCATACATGTTACAAAGAAATCTTAAATTTTAACCAAATTCTGGCTTACAATTTTTTAAAAGATTTTCTTTATTTATTAATGAGAGACACAGAGAGAGAGGCAGAGACCCAGGCAGAGGGAGAAGCAGGCTCCTTGTAGGGAGCCCAATGCAGGACTCAATCCCAGGACTTGATCCTGAGCCAAAGGCCGATGCTCAACCACTGAGCCATTCAGATGTCCCGGCTTGTAATTTTTTAAAATTCCTATCAACATATCATTATTAAAATTTTAATCAAGGATTCTGAAAACTGATTGCTTCTCAAATTTCATTTAAGTCAAAAGTCTGTGTTTTCACAAATAAATCAATGAAACTGTCATGAGTTTATATTTGTTTTCTTACTCTTATAGTTCTAAAACATATAATATAAATCACAGTTGTTTAACATATTTACCTTGCTACAATCTACCTGGCCTGAGCAACATTTACTTTTAAAACCTTATGTATATTATATTATATAATTTTACTAACCGTTAAACTATAATCTTGTGTGAGTTCTTTATCCTAAAGAGTAGTCATTTGTTTTATTACATTTTTATCTAATATGTTTTGGCATTCAAGCATCAAATTTTGAAATCACTTCTACAAAAGCCAGAAAATTTATATTGTTTCCTGGACATAGTGAATGATTGGTACTATAGGAATTATCATTATGATTGACTGAAGGTTAGACATTCATTATATTTTAAGTATAGCATGTCAATGACCTATACCAATATAATTTAAATAACTATGGTGTGATTTACTCTACCCTTTCTTTTTTTTTGTAGTAATTTTTGTTATATGTTCAAGTAGAAACTGTTACTTCCATTGTTTCTAGTTCTTAAAAATTAATCCAAACCACTTTTAAAATATGTTTCTTTTTGTCGTTTTCTCCCTGTACTTCAGTTTCATAATTTTATATCTATCAAGATTTCACATTTCATTTACTCCCAACCATTCAAATGTTTTAAAAATGTAATCGAATGATATTTATGTGTAAGAAAAGTAAGGCACTGTCTTAAAAGTAAAAGGCTGATTTAACTCTGTGTGGTTTCAGAGTTCCAGAGCCCTTCTATTCTAATGCTAAAACAAATACATGTTGTGATCCAAACAGAAGTATCTACACTAAAAAACAACAGGATGTAGGAGGAAATTTTTAAAATATGGATAAAATGCAAACCCCAGCAGGAAGTTCACACTCTGCACTTTTAATTTCACCCAGAATTTAATTTCATGTCTACTTGTATCTAAAGACTTAGTAGACATGTGGTGGGGGAAAATTTTTTTAATAGGTTGAGAAGAAAGAAGAAAGAAAGAAAGAAAGAAAGAAAGAAAGAAAGAAAGAAAGAAAGAAGAAAGAAAGAAAGAAAGAAAGAAGAAAGAAAGAAAGAAAGAAAGAAAGAAAGAAAGAAAGAAAGAAAGAAAGAAAGAAAGAAAGAAAGAAAGAAAGAAAGAAAGAAGGAAAATTATAGTATGATTAGTATTCTCTGTGGGTTTAGATCCCCAGATATTTAAAAGTTTAGTTTCAAATACTGTTAAAATGTCTATGCTACCTAGAGCAATCTATATACATTCAATGCAATCCCTATCAAAATACCATCAAGTTTTTTCACAGAGTTGCAACAAATAATCCTAAAATTTGTATGGAACCATAAAAGACCCCAAATAGGCAGAGGAATGTTGAAAAAGAAAACCAAAGCTGGTGGCATCATAATGCCAGACTTCAAGCTCCGTTACAAAGCTGTAATCATCAAGACAGTGTGGTACTGGCACAAAAACAGACCCATAGATCAATGGAACAGAATAGAGAACCCAGAAATGGATCCTCAGCTCTATGGTCAATTAATCTTTGACAAAGCAAGAA
Organism: Nyctereutes procyonoides; assembly: GCF_905146905.1. Classification (NCBI taxonomy): domain Eukaryota; kingdom Metazoa; phylum Chordata; class Mammalia; order Carnivora; family Canidae; genus Nyctereutes; species Nyctereutes procyonoides. The sequence continues at coordinate 8,440,645 of NW_026575046.1, forward strand.
AGAATATGCGATGGGAAAAAGCCAGTCTCTTCAACAAATGGCATTGGGAAAATTGGACAGCTAGATGCAGAAGAATAAAACTGGACAATTTTCTAACACCATACACAAAAAATAGATTCAAAATGGATAAAAGGCCTAAATGTGAGACAAGAATCTATCAAAATCCTAGAGAACACAAATAGCAACTTCTATGACCTCACCTGGAGCAACTAGATGTATCTCCAAAGGCAAGAGAAACAAAAGTAAAAATAAACTATTGGGACTTCATCAAGATAAAAAGATTTTGCATAGCAAAGGAAACAATCCACATAACCCAAAGACAACTGACAGAATGAGAGAAGATATTTGCAAATGTCTTATCAGATAAAGGGCTTGTTTCCAAAGTCAATAAAGAATCCATCAAACTCAATACCCACAGTACAAGTAATTCAATCAAGAAAAGGGCAGAAGACATGAACAGTCATTTCTCCAAAGAAAACATGCAAATAACCAATAGACACATGAACAACTGCTCAATATCTCTCAGCATCAGAAAAATTCAAATCAAAACCACAATGAGATACCACCTCACACCAGTCAGAATGGCTAAAATGAACAAGTCAGGAAATGTCCGATGTTGGCAAGGATGTGGAAAAAGGGAAACCCTCTGACACTGTTGAGAATGCAAGCTGGTGCAGCCACTCTGAAAAACAGTATGGAGGTTCCTCAAAAAGTGGAAAACAGAGCTACCCTACAGCCCAACAGCTGCACTACTAGTTATTCATCCCAAAGATACAAATGTAGTGATCTGAAGAGGCACCTGCACCCCAATGTTCATAGCAACAAAGTCCAAAATACCCAAATTATGGAAAGAACCTAGATGTCCATTGATGGATGAATGCATAAATAAGATGTTGCATATATACATATATGTATATACAATGAAATATTACTCAGCCATCAAAAAAGAAATCTTGTCATTTGCAATGACGTGGATAGAACTAGAGGAAATTATGCTAAGCGAAATAAGTCAATCAGAGAAAGACAATTATCATATGATCTCACTCATATGTGGAATTTAAGAAACAAAACAGAGGATCATAGGGGAAGGGAGGAAATATAAAACAAGACAAAATCAGAGAGGAAGACAAACCATAAGAGACTCTTAATCATAGGAAACAAACTGAGGGTTGCTGGAGGGGAAAAGGGTGGAAAACTGAATGATGGACATTAAGGAGGGCACATGAAGTAATGAGCACTGGGTGTTATACAAGACTGATAATCACTGACCTCTACCTCTCAAAGTAATAATACACTATATGTTAATTAATTGAATTTAAATTTAAAAATACATAAAAATTAAAAAATAAATATATATTCCTAGATAATACATTATTACAAAATTAAAATAATTAAAGTTTTATTACTTTTTAAGTTAAAACCTTTGAGTGACATACACTCAATGTTTGCTCATATACATTTGTATTGAATCTATTACTTTAAACTGTCATATTTAATATTACCTTGATTTTGAAATAGAGATAGGCAGGGGGAGAAACAGGCTCCCTGTGGGGAGCCCGATGTAGAACTCGATCCCAGGACCCCAGGATCACACCCTGAGCCAAAAGCAGATGCTCAACCACTGAGCCACACAGACATCCCTGAAGCAGCATTTCTTTTCTGAGATAGAGCATCAGAATTTGGAGTGAAACATTCTTTTAATTATCTATTAAATTAATTTTCTACGATTTTTATTTAGAATTTTATGTATAGGTATAATGTATGAAGTTATATGTATATCCATAAATATATGAATGTGTAGAGATAAATCTATAATTTAGTTTTATCTATTATCCTTTTCAAATATTTTCAGAGTTTTGGAATGAAAATTTAGCAATCGTCACAAAATGAATGTCAAATATTCAGTTTTTTTAATCTCAAATATTTTTCAAAATTACACACACACGTGCACAAATCATGGCTAACATAGTCTCTGATGTTTTTTGGAACAATTAAAATCGTGTTTAAAAATCAGCTATGGGACGCCTAGGTGGCTCAACAGTTAAGCGTCTGCCTTCTGCCCCAGGCGTGATCCTGTAGCCCCGGATGGAGTCCCATATCGGGCTCCCTGCATGGAGCCTGCTTCTCCCTCTGCCTGTCTCTGCCTTTCTCTCTCTCTCTCTCTGTGTCTCTCATGGATAAATAAATAAAATCTTTTAGAAAATCAGCTAGATTGTTGGTGTATTGGCATAGATTGTACTTTGCATTATTTTTTTATAGTTTTTCTTCCCCATATCACTTGGTATACTGCATTTCCCATTCCAAGTTGTTTTCATTTGCAGCTTTGCATTTTTTGTTTATTAGATTGTCAAACACTTATCTATTTTATCTAAAGAAACAAACAAGCTGCCATATTTTCTTATCAAGTTGAGGTTCATATTCATCACTGCTGTGTTGTCAGAGGAAAGAATATGAATCACACACAGAGGATTTTTTGTGTTGTTTATTTGGCGAGGCTATATGGCACCGGGATATAAGTCCATGAATACTAGGTAGCATAGACTCTCAACGGATAGAAATGTGCCCCTTTTGATCCTTATAGAAAGAAATTATAGACGTATTATACAAAAGGTAGGCACTTTTGCATGGATGCAAAAGACTGGAGAGCTGTGGAAGTATAGCAGAGTAATCTCTTGAGAATGTAAATGCTTTTAAGGTTATTTTGAGTGTTTAGATAAATTTTCAAATAACTCCCCTTTCCTGAAGGGTGATGAGGAGGAAGGGAGCTGGATTGTGTTGGATATAATACTGTTATCTGTAGACTATAATTTTTTAGTTTCATTAGACACAGTGCTTATAGAATATTTGAACAGAATCCAATGATGTTTCTATAAAGGACTCATTAAGATATAGGTTGGGGCAGGGAGTGGAGCAGAGGAAAATGAAACCAAGATCTATATGGGTCATTCAGGGCACAAAATAATGTCATTTTGATGTCAATATGATAAGGAGGTGAGTTATGCTTTTTCCTTATATACAGAACACAAAATAATCTGACAACTCAAGGAATTGAGAATCAGTAGTAAAGGATCTAATAATGAACAGCATTGGCAGAGAATTAAGAAAAATCCTTGAGTTGATATAAGAGCAAAGAGTTACTATGAGCAACGTCTAGAGGCAGGATAAAAGCTGGGCAGCACATAGTGACCTTAGGTGAGTGCTATATTACCATACAAGGTAGCAGCAGCAGCAGCAGCAGAAACAACTTACTGGCCACTTTTCCCATAGAAAGTTGGAGTCTTTGTCAGCTCCTCTTGAAGTAGACCTCTGATTTTGATTAATATAGTGTAGCAGGAGTAGTGCTAGGTGACATCCAAAGAAAGATCACCAAAATCCCTCCCAGCTTCATGTTGGTCTTCTGGCAAACTTGCACGATTAGAATTATCTTTCTGAACGGGCCGCCTCAGATGCTCCTTTTCTGGCACCTGTTTCAGGCTGTGAGAATTCCAAACCACATAAAAATGGCACAAGGTACTTTGATCAACAGTCCCAGCTGAGTCCAGCCTAAGAGCAATGCCAGTCCAATCATCAGACATTTTAAAGAAACAAATTTTTAGTTAATTCCATCTCTCATCATTGTGTCACCATCAGGTATTCAAATCCTCTCAGATGAGAACCTACTCACTGAGGAGCAAGAACAAGCTATCCCTACTGTGTCCTCCCTAAATTCCAATGCATAGAAACCATAACAGTAATCAAACAAGGTTTCATACCTTAAATCAGGGTCATTTGTTATGTAACAAAAGATAACCAGAACAAAAATCACAAATGTGTATGAGGTTGACAGGATGGGAGGTTTTGCAATGGGCTGAGAACAGACAGTACATGTGAGGTAAGAATAGGAAGCTGCATTGTTAATATGTGTATTTATTTACCCTTTTATATTTAGTTTGTAATTTTGTGACAGACACATATATGCATCCATTCACACATAAACTGTAGTGAATACCACCTCTATGCACACTTAAGTTAAAAATAAAATTTGTGATCTAGTAATATATGCCAAATGTTGCCATAGTTTCTTTTAACAGATATTCTTATTATATTTTCTTGACAAGACTAGAAACCTAGTGAAATATTTCTGTTTAGAAAAAATATGCTATGGTAAAAGTATGTTTCAGCAAAAAAATTGATAGGTACTTCTTGCAGAAAATTCAATGTGATACATAGAGATTTTGTTATCCTTTAAATAATTTTATCAGTTTTTTAATATTCAAATTGTTCAAATATTTAATTTTATTGTTTTTGTTTTCATAAGTTTATGAAAGCATGACAAAAGAAAATATATGTTTCAGTATAAATGACAAATGGTATTATATACATATTATGTTTCAGTTTCACCAATGTATTAAATTTTAAAGGTTGCAAATACCCTACTACCACCACCAAGATGGAGATCATTTCCATAACCCAGAAAGAGTTCCTTCATTCTTTCCAGTTAAATTTCACCTGCCATTCATTGAACATTGCCACTTACTAATCTTAGCATAACTTAGTTTGCTTGTCCTTTTATTTTATATAAATGGAATCACAGGAGCGATAGATGGTCTCTAACATGACCATTAACAATTCCCACTTCCTAATATCCATGCCCTGATGCATTTCCTCCCCTTGGTATATGCTGGAGCTAGTTACTGGAATAAGCCAAGAGAAGGTCACTTCTAACATTAGATTATGAAGAGACTGTGTCTTCTACATTGTGAACTCTTGCTACTTCCCTAGAAGGCCAGCCTTGATGTTCTGAAAGCTCCACACAGCAAAGAACTGAGGGACGACTCATAGTCCAACAGTCCACGAGGAAACAACTCCTCCCAACATCCGCATGAGTGAGTTTGAAAACAGATCTTCCCCCTACTGGGCTGTCAAATACCTCAACCCAAGTCAATATTGACTGCAAAGTTAGAAACTTTAGGTCAGAGGTACCAGTTAAGTTGTGCTCACATTCCTGATGCGCACAAACACTTAAATAGGAAATTGTTGTTTTAACTCATTAGGTTTTCATTTAATTAGAAAAACAATGACAGATAACTAATATATAGATGACTCATGATTTTTGCCCGTTTTGTTCAACATGATGTTTTCAAGATAGCTTATATTTGAAATTCATTCATGTAATAGCATGTATCAGTAGTTGACATTTATTTATATTGAGGTAGTAGTATATGAAAATAGCAGAATTTTTTAATCATCCCCAGTTGTTGGAATTTTTTTTGGTTTATTATGAATAAGACTGAGTGATATCCTATAGACATGTTTTCATTTCTCCGTGAAAACTGTTCCTTTGTCATGACATATAACTATGTTTCCTTTTTAAACACAAAAGTTTTAACATTTCACACACCCATTACCAATATATAAGAAGTTAATCTGCTCTACATCCTCTCCAACATTTTCCATTATAAGTCTATTGAATCATAGTTGTTCTAGTGGTATTAAAGCATAATCCATTGTGGTTCAGTATGCATATCCTTGATAACTAATGAGATTCATAATTTTTCATGTGATAATTCAACATTTGTATATGTTCTTTGGTGAAATTATGTTCAAATTATGTATTGTTTATGTATTTATTTATTTATTAATTAAATTCAGAGGTTATCTTCTAAATACTGATTTATACAAGTTTTTATATATCTTGGCAATAAGTGTTTTTCTCATATATACCTATAATGAATATGTTCTCCCAATGTGTGTCTTATGCATTTATTTTTCTTATGGCTTCTTTCAATGAGCAGATTAGTCATACTTATTCAAGTATTTACCTTTTATTTTTATCTTTATTCCTTCCTATATATTTGGACTTCTGTATGGTATCATTTAACTTCAGAATAAAGAAATATGCATCATTAATTCTGCAGTTCTCCTGAGACAAATTAGAGTTCTTCAAATTAATTTTAATATATTTATTTTGCCTCATTTTGAAAATTATTTTCTGCAACTTCTTGCAAGATACATCCATGAAGGCAAGAGAAACAAAAGCAAATATGAATTATTGGGACTTCATCAAGATAAGAAGCTTCTGCACAGCAAAAGAAACAGTCAACAAAACTAAAAGACAACCTACAGAATGGGAGAAGATATTTGCAAATGACGTATCAGATAAAGGGCTAATATCCAAGATCTATAAACAATTTTTTAAACTCAACAACAAAGAAACAAACAATCCAATCATGAAATGGGCAAAAGACATGAACAGAAATCTCACAGAGGAAGACATACACATGGCCAACAAGCACATGAGAAAATGCTCCGCATCACTGGCCATCAGGGAAATACAAATCAAAACCACAATGAGATACCACCTCACCCCAGTGAGAATGGGGAACATTAACAAGGCAGGAAACCACAAATGTTGGAGAGGATGCGGAGAAAAGGGAACCCTCTTACACTGTTGGTGGGAATGTGAACTGGTGCAGCCACTCTGGAAAACTGTGTGGAGGTTCCTCAAAGAGTTAAAAATAGACCTGCCCTACGACCCAGCAATTGCACTGCTGGGGATTTACCTCAAAGATGCAGATGCAGTGAAACCCCGGGACACCTGCCCCCTGATGTTTCTAGCAGCAATGTCCACAATAGCCAAACTGTGGAAGGAGCCTCGGTGTCCATCGAAAGATGAATGGATAAAGAAGATGTGGTTTATGTATACAATGGAATATTCCTCAGCCATTAGAAACGACAAATACCCACAATTTGCTTCGATGTGGAGGGATCTGGAGGGTATTATGCTGAGTGAAATAAGTCAATCGGAAAAGGACAAACATTATATGGTCTCCTTCATTTGGGGAATATAAAAATTAGTGAAAGGAAATAAAGGGAAAGGAGAGAAAATGAGTGAAAATATCAGTGAGGGTGACAAAACATGAGAGACACCTAACTGGGAAATGAACAAGGGGTAGTGGAAAGGGAGGTGGGCGGGGGATTGGGGTGACTCGGTGATGGACACTGAGGGGGGCACTTGGCGGGATAAGCACTGGGTATTATACTATATGTTGGCAAATTGAACTCCAATAAAAAATAAAAAATAAAACCCCATAAAAAAAGAAAATTATTTTCTAACATCAAGAATTTTGGGTTTACTTGTACCCCGTTGGTGGGAATGAAAACTGCTCCATGTACTGTGAGAACTACTCTGACCCAGCAATTACACTACTATATATTCAAATAATACAAAAACGCTAATCCGAAGGGACACATTCAGCATCATTTATAGCAGCATTATTTATAATAGCCAAGGTATGGAAGCAGCCCAAGTGTCCGCTGGACAGCCCATTCACTGTCCAGCCCAAATGAATGAATAAAAAAAAATGATATATATATATATATATATATATATGCTCAACAACAAATATATATAGGTTCGTATATATACATACATATATATATATATATATATATATGAAATCTTGCCATTTGCAATGACATCAGTGGAGCTAGAGAGAATAATACTAAGTGAAATAAGTCAGAGAAAGACAAATACCATATAATTTCACTCATGTGGAATTTAAGAAACAAAACAAATGAGCAAAGGGAAAGAGAGAGAGAGAGAGAGAGAGAGAGAGAGAGAGAGAGAGAGACGAACCAACAAACAGACTCCTAACTGTAGAGAACAAACTGATTATGTTTACCAGAGTGGAAGTGGGTGAGGAGGGGATGCATGAAATAAGTGATTGGGATTAAGAAGTGCGCTTATCCTCATGAGTACCAGGTGTTGTATGGAACTACTGAATCAGTATATTGTCCACCTGAAACTAATATAACACTGTATATTAACTGGAATTAAAAATTAAAAAAAAGAATTCTAGGTTTATATAATAGGTTATTTTGCCCCTAGCACTTTAAAGATGTAATTCCAATGTCTTCTTTCTCGGATTTCTTTTTTTTTTTTTTTCCTGATGAAACTTTAGGCATTAGTTTTCTTTTTTCTTTTTTTATTTGAATTGTGTCCTTCCCCACTTACTAAAGCATTTGTCATGATTTCCTTTTTATATTTAGTTCACAGCCCTTTGATTGTGATGTGCCTATTTTGATTTCTTTGTATTTATCCTGCTTTGGACAGACTAAGTTCCTTGGATTTCTGAGTTGAGTCACTATGACACTTTGGGAAAATTCTTGGCCTCTGTTTTCTTAATTAGGTCTTGAATCCTGGGACTCCAATTAAAATGTATGCTAGAACATTTGATGTTTTCTACAGATCTCTGTATTCTTTTATAATTTTTATTATTTTTACTCCTCATCTTTGATATTTTATAGATTGGCTTTAAGTTGACCGATTCCTTTTCTTCTATTGCGTCTAATTCACTGTGAATTTCAGTAATGATTTTCTAACATTATATACATTAGAAACAACATATTAATGTTGTAACATTATATACAACATTCCTTGTTCCTTCTCCCAGTTCTCCCATTTTTCTTTGTGGTTTTAATAGTTTCCATTTCTGCATTGAAAATTGCCATCTGTTTAAGTATGTAGCCGTATTTTCCAAATTTTTTAAAAAATATTTTATTTATTCATAGAGACTGAGAGAGAGAGAGAGAGAGAGAGAGAAGCAGAGACACAGGCAGAGGGAGAAGCAGGCTCCATGCAGGGAGCCGACATGGGACCCGATCCCAGGTCTCCGGGATCACGCCCTGGGCTGAAGGCGGCACTAAACCACTGAGCCACCCGGGCTGCCAAATTTTCCAAAAATTTTAACTAATATTTTTTCATGCTTAATTTTAAGACCTTGTCTGGTTATTTCTAAATCTTCTATTGATTCTTTTCTCTCTTGATTATGGGTATATGTTTGTGCTGTTTTGGAATTTCTTAATCTTACTTACATGTAGGTCATGGTCTATATGAGACAAACCATGGTGGGGGCACCTGAGTGGCTCAGCAGTTGAGTGTCTCCCTTTGGCTGAGGTCATGATCCTGGGATCCTGGGATGGAGTGCCCCATCAGTATCCCCGCAGGGAGCCTGCTTCCCCCTCTGCCTGTGCCTCTGCCTCTCTCATGAATAAATAAATAAAATCTTAAAAAATAAATAGGATGTTTAAAAACTTTAATACTTTCAAAACAATAAATATATAATTTAAGTTCTCAACTATATGTTAAGTTTCACCTTGAAGCAGTATTTCATTCCCATATTTTCTTCCATGAGATTTAGCCTGCATATAAATCTAGAACTCATATATTAACTTCAGATGGGTAGAGATATCAAAATGCTAAGCCAATTAATTATTATGTTTATAAGGAACTAACTCCAAGTGAATAATAATGTAAGAAAAAAGTGAAGTCTTGGTAAAGAAACCAAATATAAGGCCTGGAAGCATATTATGCTTTTTTTTTTCTTTTTTGCAACCATCATTTACATTTTTATCAACAGACTAAAATTAGCAAAAAGGACTAATGTAGTTTTACATCTTATCTCTAGTTTTTAATTCTGCATGTTAATTTTCTTTTTTATGTGAGAAATTTTGTATTTACCAGTGAAGTATGCGTTGGTTGTTTTTTTTTTTTGTTCGTTTTTTGTTTTTTTTTTTTTTTTGTTTGTTTGTTTTTTAAGGGATTTTTAAAGTGTGAAATTGTTAGGAAGTTTGTGATGGCAAAATATTGGTTTTAAAGGTATTTATTTATTTTTTTTTATTGAATACTTTTCTATCCTTACTACACCTGAAATTATAAAGCTCTGAAGGGAAAAAAATAAGTGTATGTGTGTGTATGTATATTTAAATAATTTATTTTTATTTTATTAAATTTCAAATGCATAGTAAATGCCTATCCAAACGCCTATCTGTTTGGCTTCAAACAGATACATAAAATGTTAATTATCTTGCCACACTTGTCCCTCTTCTTTCTATCTCTCCTTTTCCCAAATAACTGCAGATGTGAGAACCTTCTACCCGAGTCTGTCACCATATAGGTCTCAGGATGAAGGCCATTAGCTTCTATGTAATCTATAAATTACCTATGAAAATCAAGTGATACTATAATATAACCAAACAAAATATCCTCCTAGTTTTCCTTGGCTGGCTCTGCAATTCCCTTCATTCTTCTAATTTATTAGTCTAGGTTCATTCATTGCATGTTTCTGTGAAGTCTCATTTATCTCCACCAACCTACCTCATTTACATTGCTGCCTTTGATCTTCATGACAGCGAACTTTTGAAAAGTACTGAGCAGTAGGTACTCTGAGAATAGTGTCCTGCATTGTGAGTCGATCTATTTCCTTTTGACTCAATTCAGTCAATAATTTCTGGAAAGAGCATTAAATGGGTGATGCTGTTTAACACTTGCCATACACCATGCATAGCAGATGGCCCCACATTGGTGATGGGAAAATGCAATGTTTAGTTAAGGAGGAGACTGATAGATTTCATTATTATGAGGATATATTTTTCATTTGTAATTAAGAAGTAAACTATGGGATTATTCCTTGAAACCATGTAAACAATCTGTTCCTTAACATTCATTCACACAATGGTTTTTAATATCTCTAGATTATCTTTGCCTAAATCTTTAAAAAATGGTGATTTTAAAAGGCTATCAATTGTCCATTTGTAAACAGGCCTATCACTACAAAAATAACCCTTCTCCACATTTTCTCTTTCTTCTTATGGTTTCATGTAATTTTTTAGTTAATTCAGTTTGCTATAAACCATTACTGTCGTGATTCTTCTTTATACTCAAATTGTCAGCTTTTTCATCCCTTTTCATTTCAGTCTTACATCTTATTTTTTTTGGAAATGTTATTGAAATATGAAACACATAAAGAAAATAGCATAAGCAATTTTACTCCTTGATACATTTTCACAAAGGGCATGAATATTTTTATCTGCTAATCGGATTAAGGAAATGAACTATATAAAAATCTCAGCAACTCTCATGATATTGTTTCCCAATTACAGTCCTCTAGACAGCCACTGTGTTGATCTCAGCTTTCCAGAAGGGTCAGAAAAAGCCATCCTGTTGGCCCACAGCCCTGGTTGTCATTATTCTTACCATAACAGGCAGGTGCATCAGTACTTGGATCATCCAGACTCTTGCTTCAGAATTAATTATTCATAATGCTACCATATGTCACTAATTGCTAATATCCCATTTCTCATTGGCTGTTACTGATATCAAGTCCAAGTATACCTGGAAATGAATTCCTAAATCTCATTTTTAAGGGTCTGTTTTCTGGGACCACTCTTTGAACCTATGCTGAGTGAGCCAGGCCCCATCCGGAAAGCAAAATTTGGGTTAGGTATGTCAAAACAGAGAGGTTAATATGTGGATTTAATGAGTTATTAGAGAAATGGACATGTAACAGGGATATGAGAGAACAATGAAATAGTAACTTCGGGAAGAAGTTACTGCTTGGAGTAACAAAGAAGAAAGCTTTCGGTTGTTAGTATCTACAACTTGAAGAACAGATATAGTGCTTAATTGTATATGCCAACTTTAGTATGCCAGATATTTACTTCAATATTTTTTGGATGTTTTTGTGAAGATGTTTTTTAATGTGTTTAAGATTTACATGGTAAGTTGAGTAAATTGGATTGCCTTTCCTAGTGTGGGAGGGCCTCATAGAATTAATTAAATATCTGAATAGAACAAAAAAGCTGAATGAGAGGGAACCCCTGTCTGACTGCCTTGAGATGAAGCATTGGTCTTTTCTTGCATTCTGACTCAAACTGAAACACTAATTTTTCCTGGGTTTCTAGTCTATAGGCTTTTGAACTGGAACTACAATTCTGAGTCTTAGGCCTTTGGACTCATTTCTGAGTCTCAGGGTTTTAGACTCATACTGGAAATAGCCCCATAGGTTTTCCCAGGTCTCCAGCTTGTTGAATGCAGATCTTGGGATGTGTTGGCCTCCATAATCACATGCATACACACATAATGATGCGATTTCTGGAAGTGCCAGAAAAATGACCTGAGGTTATTCAAGTGGTTATTCAATCACTGCTCGGGTAAAGAGCCATTTCTATGGTAAGTCTGTTAGGAAAGCAAAGAAAAAAATTGGAGCAAATAATTTCTCCTTCTTCCTGCTTTCCAGTCTTCCTCTGGTGCCACCATCCTGTACTAAAATCTCACAATAGAGTCAACTGATAAAAGAAAAATACCTTTCGCAAAGATCCAAAACTAGTATCAAAGAGTAGCTTAATAACCCTGACTTCTGAATTGTAGATTAGATTTATGAAAATTTGAACTTCATATAAATGAAATAATTTAGAACAAATAGTATGTACTATTTTGCAAAGTATCCATGTGTCATTTACAGATAACTCCATCCTATTTAATGTTAGCCAATACCTATATTTTCTTTAACAATATTTATATTTAACTCTTTTAGAGTAAATCAACTTGCTTTTAATTTGCTATCTGTAATTTCTGCAATGGTCAACAAAACTCCAATTTATGCTATCTAACATCATTCTATATGAAAAAGCTTCAAGATCACACAGCCCAAGGATCAGACTGTGGGTCTTCAGAGTATGAAATGTAGTGGCCAGAATCATAGCAGGACATGTGTTTAGAAGGTTTCTTCCCCTGTTTGACCGAATTTTAGTTGCAAAGAGTACAGCCTCTACTGTAGCCAAAGGAGGGATTATGCTTCTAGAAAAATCTCAAGGAATAGTATTGCAAGCAACAGTAGTAGCTGTTAGATTGAGCTCAAAAAGAAAAGAGGAAGAGATTCAACCAGTTAGCATCAAAGTTAGAAATAAAGTACTTCTCCCAAAATATGGAGGCACCAAAGCAATTCTAGATGACAAGGAATATTACTTATTTAGAGATAAGTAATGGTGACATTCTCAGAAAGTATGTAGACTGAAATAAATCATTATTGAAAGAGCATACATGAAGCTGAGTATTCCACTGAAACTGTGAAATCTTTCATCATGTAGATAATCTCCATGTCTCTCTTTTATAATAAATTAATGGTATTCACCCCCTGCCAAATAAACAAATAAATAAATAACTTCAAATTTCAGTTTTCTGTGATATGTTATCCTTGTTTTAATGAATATATTCCTATTTGAGAATGGCAATATTTATTTCAATCTCAAATTGAATTAAAATGACTCAGATTTTAACATTTCAGATTTTACACTGTACTGTAAAGATGGTAAAATTATCCACAGTAAACTTTAATGGACAAATTTTTCACTTGTCAATTTCAAAAGTTTTGATAGATAAAAATAACAAGTATCAAAAAACACATATAAACAATTGTATGTCATTCACAAAAGATACAGTGAAATTCATTCTAGATTAACTGCTTAAGATGTTTTATTATCCATGATTGCTTTATATATAATTATATACAGAAAGATAAGATGAATTTCTAATTTTATGTGTTTATTAAGTTTATTTATTTTTTTTAGTAATCTCTACACTGAACATGGGGCTACACCCCAAGATCAAGAGTCACATTCTCTTCCAATTGAGCCAGCCAGGCACCCCTACACTGTCACCCTAAAGAATGAATCATTAAAAAGTAAATTTCACAATTTCAAGGTAAATTTGCATATCTGATATTCATTATATGGTCATTCAACATGTTTCTGGTACAAAGTAAAGGTATTTTAATTTTCAGAACTGAGTAACATTAACTGAATATCTTAAACACAGGTTACCTAATTTTGTATAATTATAAAATAAAATGACAAAATTTATATATAATATATTCATCAAAACTTTAAGCTATTCAGAAGCTTTATTTAGAAAATACATTTTAAATATTTACTTAATTATTTTAGAGACAGAGGGAGTACACATGGCGGTGGCAAGAGGGAGAGGGAGTGGGAAGGAGTGTCCTAAGCAGACTCCATATGGAGCGTGAACATTGCTTGGGGCTCGATCTCACAACCCTAAGATATAACCTTGAGATCATGACCTGAGCCAAAACCAAGAATCAGATGCATAATCGACTGTGCCACCCAGGTGCCCCTAGAAAATACATTTTAAAAACAAATGGCGGGATCCCTGGGTGGCGCAGTGGTTTGGCGCCTGCCTTTGGCCCAGGGCGCGATCCTGGAGACCCGGGATCGAATCCCATTTCGGGCTCCCGGTGCATGGAGCCTGCTTCTCCCTCTGCCTGTGTCTCTGCCTCTCTCTCTCTCTGTGTGTGACTATCATAAATAAATTTTAAAAAAATTAAAAAAAAAAAACAAATGGCAATTTCCCCATTATGAGATAGCAAGTATCTTTCATCAATATTTCCATAGTTTTTTCTACATTCATAATCAGGGTATTAATCTGATAATTTGGTAATATAAACAATGTGCAATTCATGTTTCTAAAGCCAAAAAGTGATATTTCTCACTATATATCATCCATTCTATACTAAATTTCCATTGCTTATTAGAGCTAAGAAATTATTTTACCTGTGAGAAAGTTGGTAATTTTATTTGCTTGATTGAAAACCTTTTTATTATTCTTTATTACCAATAGATTAATGTTAAACTAAAAATCCAGGGATTTTTGTAATAAAAATTAAAAATAAATTATAGTGTGTTGGTTGCTTATTATCTATTAGAAATTTGAAAGCTATTCCTAGTGTTATTCTACACTTTAGTTAGTAGCTAAGATTATTACTTCCATTATATAAATGAGAAAGGAGAAGATTCAAAATGTTTAATGACTTTCCCAAAGACATAGCTGTATCCAGAAATACACCCATGCTTACCAAATCCAGAGCCCAGGTTGTCCATTTTCAGGACTGCTATATTCAAGGTAAATGTTCTTCCCAAAGCATCCAAGAGTATTTATTTATCTTTTACATTTTATGCCTATTCTCCTTAAAAAATATGAAATCATAAATTCATTCCTGTAGAGACGGCTGTGACCTTTTTTCTACCGATCCAAAATGTTGGTTACTCCCCCATTTCAGGTTCTATTACTTTCTAAAACCTTTCTTGCAATTCACTAGCCAAAGGGTTGCTTTCTTTCTTCTTAACAACTAAGAATTTCTTATGCTCACATAATTCAGGTTCAGAAGATTTCCTGTTTCATCAAGTCTGTACTTTGTATACGGAAAATATTTTAAAATGGCTCTTTGTGTCTAGATTTATCTCATTGCCTTCTATGTTCTTTTCCACTGCTTGAGAAAGGAAAGGTTTTCTCTACTTTCAAATTTCATAGCCTTTTCTCTACCCTCTCCCCTATCCTGCCCAGGCAGACATCTATTTTCTGTCTGGGAATATGTTTCTCCTGTCTAGTGTTTGAGCAGTATGTTTTCCCTCTGTGAATTTTCTCCTGCCATGTGAAAATGATGTTACATAAGGCTGTGTTTGGCATCAAAGTTGTATTTGCTTTCTGCCCATTTACTTTGTGAACTGTGCACACAGGAAACTAAATGTCTCCATGGAAAAGGGAGAAGAAGGAGTCAATGGGAAAGCATTAAAATAACAATGTCTTATGCTAGACACAGTCCCTCAAAACAACCCTTTCTATCTAATAAATAAAATTTAATTACTTTTTATTGTGTCTTCCTTCTGTAGAGAATCTTAATGTATCTTTCCAAACAGTAGTGCTTATCTGCAAAGCACCAGCATGGTAGGAAGGTATTATTCTCCTTCTGGTCCCCAAGTGTTTGAAGAATGGATTTAGATATTGGCTAAATATCTACAATTTTCTATATTTATGTTATTTTCTTTCTGAGATTTCCCTTAGCACAGGTGTAACCACTCCCCAAAACATATGAGCTCCATAGCAAGTACTAGTAGGTGAACAACAGGAAAATGCTTGAAAAGCTGACTAGTTTGGTTTTTAGATTTTGCATATAGTCATCTGGTTCTCCAACTGTTATTCCAGCCATACACAATTTCTCTTCTGAGACATTATTCTGCATCTAGTCTCTGGACTTAACAAACAAGATGTTCCCCGTTGATGTATTTCCACAGTGGTTGATTAGACCATGTAGAAAGCTACTATGTGAGCGGTCCCTATCTAGTGTAGTCACAAGATGAAATTTCTTGTTCCTCTCTCTTCTCTTCTAGACTGTGCATACCTGGCTGGGGAATGGAGATGGGTACTGATTGATCACACGTGTTTGCCTGGCCAGAATGGCACCAAACAATTCTACTTGTCTGATTTCCAGGGCTCTAAGCCTTGTCCCTACTCAGTGCAGTTTTCCTTATCTCTGATCTTCGCAGAACTAGGGGCTCCTTAATGGACGTCACTTACCATGAACTCTAAAAAAAAGAGGGAATGTTCTTTCCTTGACATACAACAGATAACTCAGAATTCAAACCCATCATTTTCCTGACTAACCAAAGGCTGGACACGCGTCTCTTTGAACTGTTTACTCTTCTACAGAGTTTAGTCTTCTTCTCTAAAGCATAGTCTACTTTCACAGTTGTCTATGCTACAGATGATTAATAGACATATGTTCCTGGTGAAATGCCATGGCCCATTTGTGTTGTAATATTGCTCTTGCAATATTGTGTTGTGACATAGCTGGAGAAAGGATGCCAGCATTATTACATCACATAGATCGCTAGCTTTAATACACAAAATAACCAGTCTAGATTTATAAATTGCATGTGCACTTGTCAATCTTGAGCTTGAGCTGTGCCCTATACCTCTAGGGAGATTTTTACTCAACTATAAAATTCTGACTCCAAAGTTGGGGTCTTAGAAAACTAATTCTGGGCCTTCAGATAATTTCCCAAGATAACCAGAAAATGTGTTCGTACTAACAAATCTAAACAATTTGCTTTTTCTTGCCTTCACTTTTTCTCCCTCCCTCCCTTCTTTCCTTCCTTCTCTCTCTCCTTTCTATCCTTGTCTCTTTCTCTTTCTCTTTTTCTTTTCTTTTCTTTTCTTTCTTTCCTTCCTTCCTTTTCCTTTCCTTTCCTTTCCTTTCCTTTCCTTTCCTTTCCTTTCCTTTCCTTTCCCTCTTTTTCTTTTCAAGCCACACTGTACTTATTCAGGGATTTTTAAAACATGATTCATTAGCTCACAACATTGTAAACTCAGTTGCAAAGTGGTTCACTGGTCTCTCCACAATGGCTATAACTTATAATGACCTTATTACAATACATCTGTTATCAAAAAGGCCCTTGACTGTTATATCAAAAGTTATTAGTTGTAATTCTAGATGTTAATATGCTCTTTGTGTATATATGTGATCCTAGAAATTTTTGTCTGTGATGTGCCAAGTCTCCACGTGAATTGAGAGTGGATCCCTGCTTTCAAATTTAGAATCGCAAGAAGTAAGCTTATATAACATGTGTGTGCAGACGTGTGTGTACGCACACACACACATATACATATATATAACAATTGGATTTCTTACTGCATCACCATTCTGATGGAATGGCAGGAAAAAAATTAAACCAGTTTTTTCTGTGAACCATCCCTCCCGCAGAGGAGTTGGAGCCTCTGATGGATGGGTTAGGAATTACCAAGAAAATGAGAATTGATAATCTAGAATGTTTCCTAATACTCGTATTCTTATTCAATACATTCTTTAATATCTGTCTCTTCAAATATCTGTTAGATCTTTGAGAATCATACTGTATAATATTTATTTTTTAGGACATTTCAGGAAATTTTGGTTGAATGGATTATATCCTTTATTCTGTATTTCTTATCTTTTAAAAAAGAGCATATAATGAGCCATTTGAGGCAAATTATAAAACTGTGTAATGTATATATATAAATAAACATGCAAGATCAGTTATACAGAATGATTTTAATTGTTCTGTCTGAACCAATATATAAATTCTTTAATAATATTTATATAGAATATATTTTTAAACACATTTTGAGGCTAAATTTTGATTAAATTTATTTTGCTCTATCAAGTTAATTATCCCATTTCAACTTCTCACACTCATACACATACACATAAACATACATGTGTATATGCAAACATAATTTCAGAAAATTATTTGATGGGTATCAGAGTTGATCAGTTGATGCCCCAAATCATGTCCCATGGGAAATAATATATATTATGTGTGTGAATCTGTGTTTATGTGTTGGGGCCAGGCGGGAAGGGAAACTCCTCAAGACGGCGGATACCCCAAATGGCTGAGGTTCCTGTCACCACCTCCACCTGGGACGCCAATGGACCAATGACCTTCTGACAGCTTGACGCAGACCCTTAGACCTCTCCTTTGGACTTACCCAACCGGACCCAATGCCCTTCAAACCCCAGAGGAGGAAGTCACCTTTGACTGACCGAATTGCAATCCTTCCTTTGCATAGTGAGGGTCACTCTGACTGGTTGGATTGCAATCCTTCCTTTGCATATGAGCGGACCAATAGGAAACCGTTCTGCCTTACAACGTTATGTAAACCCCCTGCCACCTTGTCTTGGCGCGACTTCCCCGACTCACTCTTCCCCTCCGTGAATCGTGGAACCTCGCCCGAGGGTGCCTGCAATAAAATCTGTTCTTGGACCCTCGCTTGCCTTGGCGGTCTCATTTCCATTTAGTTACTAAGTCTGAATTTGTTATTGGTATAGAAAATAGATAAAAATATTTGAAGGAAAACAAGGGTATTATTAATTTGGTTAGTTTTTGCTAACTAAAGTAAATATTTGGATTGTATGAAACTTTGAGATTAATTAGATCAATCTGTGTTTTATGTTATCCACATAAATATATTTGAAAAAACAAAATTGTATATATTCCTATTATAATCAATTACATTTTGACCTCTTTTTATACATTTTATGATATCCAAGTGACTGTGCATGTTAAACTACTCCTACAAAAAAGAAAACATTGGATCTGCTTTTAGGAAAATAGAGTGAACTAGCTAATTGAGATATTGCAAAATGCCCAAGACTGTTTTATATATTTTAGAACTAAATTAAAAACAAAAACAAAACAAAACAAAAAAAGGAACTAAACTTAGGCTAATTACCAGGTATAGAAAAAAATAAAAGACAAATAGGAAAAGTCATTAATATCTTATATTTATATATTTTGCTTGTGGTTCTTAATATTGAACTGTTTAAATAATTTCACATGAAATTGACAATATTAATATTGGTTTCTACCAGAAATAAAATAATAAAATAGTAGATAAAATTTAAAATTTAAAAATGTGTTTCACTCAACATTTTCACACTTGGCCATTCTCATTCATTTAAATTAACATATGGGTATTCTTTAAAATTAAATAAAAATAAATAAAATAGTTCTCGCTAATGTCTCAGAATTCCCTCTTGGATGGTATAACCTAGACTTTAAATGACAGATAAATCTAACCTTAATCAATAATGAACTAACAGGTATATTTTACAATATAGCTGAAAACATTTTTCCGCTGCTTCACTAATGGTAAAGATAATAACAGTTGCATTCTTGATTAAGCTAAAAATGTGTCAAGATATCACACTTTATTCATCATTTACGTAGAGACAATTGACAGTTCACAACTAAAGAATCAGGCACAAATATAGTAACATCATGATTCAGTGCTAATTAACTGTTTCTGCTGGAAGTCTTCCTGTTAATATTATCATGTCATGCTTGAATATTTTGAATTATATTTTACAGGGTATGTTTCATATAGTTGCAATTAATCCATCATTTTTTGCTTATTATTGGTACTAGGTAAACAACCATGAGACTTTAGCATCTTTCAATTCAAATGTCTTTAAGTACAATGTAAAATTAATGTCAATCTAAACATATATATGAAATATTCAGATTAATCACTATTATTTAAAATCAACTGTATATTTTTATAGAGAGCAAGATATTCAAATTAGAATTGACCCCTTCTTGGGGACCTTATTTCTTTCAATAAAAAAATAAAAATATAAAAATGCTTCATTTATATACCTAGAATTGGCACCAACATAATAAATACAGTGTTTAAGTTCACCTACCTACCCATAATAGTTGACGTATTTTTCCTTTTTAAATTAAAGGCATTAGCTTTTAAAGTTAAGATGCTGTAAACAATTTCTAAGAATTCTTTGCCTAGAATTCCATACCACTGTTACAATAAGTGTGTTGCCCAGTGTGTGTTATATATGTGGTGGTGTGTGTATTCACATATTACACATTTATTCCATCATACATGCTTGCTGAAAAGCCCATTGTGGTGAAGAAAAATATGTCTTTGATGTTCTTAGCTCATCTCCTGTTTTCATTTCAGTGGTGGTGTGTTGATCAGCTTTAGTGTTCTATTGATAACCTCTTGGTTTCACAGCAGGTGCACTGATAACACAATGTTAGAGCTCTCAATGGCAAATTTGAGTCTCCAGAGTAGGAAATTTCCTCAACTGCATTAAATGTCATATACTTCTAAGCTACTCATAAACCCTTAAAATTAAGTAAATATATATCTCTGCCCCTAAATTATTCTAGTGTGAAGTATCCCAGCATCCTGAGACTTTTCAGGATCCCAGTATCCTGAGACTTTGTCCTCTGAATGATAGGAAATATAGGAATATTTTTTTGTCATTCCACATTACAAGGAAGACAGTCCTTAGTCCACTGCCAGCAATATTTAAGGGCCACACACTTTATTATTATTTCCAATATCCCAGAGACACAAAATATTAAGTGGATGAATCTATTTGCTACTTAAACACAGTTTAAGTCTTAGCTATTGATGCCAAAATATAGTTAGTAATGGCTATAGCAAAAGACTGTAATAAAATTCAGGTCACCTAAGAATTTAAAAATGAAAAAAAAGCATAAAATTAAACATATGCTTACTACACGATTTAGCAATTTAACTCTCACATATATGTCCTAACTAAATGGAAACGCATATGCACACAAAGACTCACATCAAAGTTCATAGTAGCATTCTTCAGTTTAGCTAAAACTTGGTAATAACCCAAATGCTAACCTGGACAGACACATTGTAATAAATCCAATACATTGGAATACTAATCAGCAATAGAAAATAGTGAACTGCTGATAAATTGAAAAACATTTAAGACTATAGTATGTGGGGCAAAACAAGCCAGGCACAAAAGCATGTAATGTTCAATGACATTTATGTGATACTGTCAAAGAAGAAATTAATCTACAGTGTCAGAAAGCCTATCAGTTATTACCTGGGACTAGGGAAAAAGAGCATAAGGACACTTTTAGAAGTTATAAAAATGCTTTCTATTTTAATTAGGGTGGTGAAAACCATGGTATGTGCATTTATCAAATTCTTTAAAAGGATACACTTAAAATGGATGTGGTTTACATGTAAATTACACCTCAATAAAGCAGACTTAAAATTTCAAAAGTACTAGTGTTCATTGCATATGCTTCACTATTTCATAGCTTCGCAAAAGAATGCATATTCTTTTACTTTCATTTGGTGATTCAGAATGGTATTAAAAGTTATTTTAATGTTGCAAATTTTGGTATCTTATGTTTTTTAAAGGATTTATTTATTTGAGACAGAGAGAGACAGAGAGAATGAGCAGGGCTAAGGGACAGAGGAAGAAGCAGGCTCCCTCTGAGCAGGCATCTCTATGTGGGGCTTGATTCCAGAACCCCAGCATCATGACCAAAGGCAGATGCTGGCACCTCTGGCATCTTATTTTCAACACGAGTTTTAATTGTTATAAAATGGATGATGAAAATCACGTAAATAGGAGTAAAAATGTTCTGGTCAATCCTGTATTCCCACTTGCGCAATAATTGTAGAGTATAAATTTGAAAACTAGGACAGCCCGGGTGGCTCAGCGGTTTAGTGCCACCTTCAGCCCAGGGCGTGACCCTGGAGACCCAGGATCGAGTCCCACGTCGGGCTTCCTGCGTGGTGCCTGTGTCTCCCTTTGCCTGTGTCTCTGCCTCTCTCTGTGTGTGTCTCTCATGAATAAATAAATAAAATCCTTAAAAAAAAGAGATAAATTTGAAAACTAGTATTTTATTTAATAATGCAATAGTTGGAATAAAGCCCACTCTATTCTACTTCCACCCTGTAGTGTAGTCTTTTTGATATATTTTACAGGTTATTTCATTTGACTGCTCTAAGTCTTTGATGAAGGTTCCTGCCTATAAAGTGGAATTTGACCAATTCAAAAGATTTTTAGAATTATTTCAATTAGAATGTTTTCAATATCTGTTTAGCAATTGCATTCTCATGAGAAAGGGTGTATTTCATTTTAGTCAGCAAGTCAACAAGTATTTATTGAGCTCTCACAGGATGTCTTCTATTGCACTAAGCAAATTTATTACTTCCTTACAAGTACCTATGAAACATGGGGATGTTTTCCCAGAGTTGCTGTAAAACATATTTCACAGTATTGATTAAATAAGGATGAAAGAAAAGGGAAGAAATTGGCATTTCCATGTAAGCTTTTTTCTTTTTATGGCATAGTATATGCTTTCAGAGAAATGTCTCCCATTTGAGTATAAAAGACAAATTGTGTTGTATTATCATACATATATCAGAAATTGACATGAACTTTAAATACAAAACTCTTTGAGAAAGATTTTTGCTGTCCCTGTGTGTATCCCTATGAACAAAGGGGTGGAAAATGAGATATGGAGATAAATAAAAACTCCCTTGGGCCTATTTATTTCATATAAGTTGCTGACGTGCAAGATCCTTTCCAATGCTAAATTCTACATTATAATTTTCAAATTATGAACTGGCAACTCCCCTGAGCCTTGATCCTGTGATTCTTTCCTGTAACAACAGTTGATTCCACATCCGTCAATCACATGCCCACACCAAAACTTAATTTTAGATTGCGCCAGAGAATATCTTCAACCTTAGTTACTTTATAAATTAATGTAATTAGGGCAGCCCGGGTGGCGCAGCGGTGTAGTGCTGCCTTCAGCCCAGGACTTGATCCTGGAGACCCGAATTGAGTCCCATTTCGGGCTCCTTGCGTGGAGCCTGCTTCTCCCTCTGCCTGTGTCTCTGCCCCTGTGTGTGTGTGTGTGTGTGTGTGTCTCATGAATGAATAAATAAAATCTTTTAAAAAATAAATTAATGTAATGAGACATATAACAATGTTTTTTGGAAGATCACATGCTGGTTTGGGAACCAGAAGTGCAATCATTCAGACGTGTGCTCACATATGCACACAAATCTCAGTGAGATTTTACAAGCATTTTTTTCTTTTTTTTTAAAAATATATTATTTTAATTTTTTTTTTTAATTTTTTTTTAATTTATTTATGATAGTCACAGAGAGAGAGAGAGAGAGGCAGAGACACAGTCAGAGGAAGAAGCAGGCTCCATGCGCCGGGAGCCCGACGTGGGATTCGATCCCGGGTCTCCAGGATCGCGCCCTGGGCCAAAGGCAGGCGCCAAACCGCTGCACCACCCAGGGATCCCCAAGCATTTTTTTCTTACATCAGAAATCATTGGCTATTTTCTGAAATCCTAAGTACAGTTTTCCCCAAATTATAGCTTTTTTCTTTTCTTCCTAGTATCCATTCAGAAAGTGATATAAATGTATTCTTGAAAATGTCTCCCCTCCAAAAGTGGACTGGTATAGTTGTCCTTCTTTAAAGTATTCAATTGTTAAACTCTATAAAATGATCCTAGTGAGAAGATGCAATGACTAGCCAGTGGGTATTATTTTAAAAGATATGAACTTTTGTATTTTTTATGAATGTTGTGAATAAAAAGATTACAAATACCTATCTTTGTGATCCATATTATACTTAGTCTACCTGTAGAATGAGTACAAAATAACAACAATTAAAATGAAAACAGCATGCCCACTACTTTTTCTTTTACTTTACACTGGTTTAAATGAAATAATATAGCAAAAAAAAGGATACTTAAATGAAAACAATACACATGCTATTTATATAAGATGTTCAGCCCCTTTAGCTCAAAAGAAGGAATAGAACAATGTGATTATTCCTATTAGAAGGAGGACTCCATTCTTTTCTATGAGTGGTTGACTTCAGGGTAAGTTACAATTTAAAATTTCCTACTGGGTTAATAGCAAGTACCAAAAGTTCAGAAGAGCATTAGTAATTACTTCTCCTAAAAGCCAAGATTTATTGGGAATATCATGCAGTTTAGCATTACGCATATCCTGTTCTTTTCATTGTGGCTTAAAATACATGCAATTTAATGTTTCTGTTCCTAAGACATTCAAAGACTGTGTCATAATCAGAGTAGCTTATTTGACTATTTAAAGTTATTATGTATATATGTATATATACATATATATTATTGTGATTCTTTGTGAAATGCATTAAAACAGTAAAAAGATGATCAATTCTCAACATCTCTGATTTATGATGAATAGGTCACATATTTGACAGATTTCTCTGAAATGAACTGGTTTGGCTGTAGTAAGGATCATAGCATGATTCAAATGCTATCTAAGGAATTGTCTAAGTTTTTAAGGACCACCGTTAAGTATACAAATGTATATCAACTTCAACTTCTGAGATCTCTTGTGGATTCAATCCACTGACATGCCAGCAAATTCTACATTAGCTTTTTTTTTTTCTTTTTCTTCTTCTTCTCTGCTCCTGAGAGCATCTACTTGGCTTGCTGCTCAGATCCTTGTCAGTGGTATTGTGGCTTCCTAGTCCACTGTGTCCTCCATCCTTCTCATTGCCCAGCACTCTGCATCTCTAACATCCTCATTCTGTTCCTACAGTCACTTCACTGAACTAGAGCAAACCCTTTTCTTCCTGGCTTTTATTTCACTCTGTTACAGTGACAACAATTTGGAAATTGCTCTAAGCGCTCATTATCTCACAGTTATTTTAATGATCTATTTATTTATTTCTTGTTAGAGATTTCTCAGGCTTCCTCACAGGACTCAGGAGGTAGGGAGCAAAAGAGAAGCCAAGAGAGAGGATTGCCTCAGCAATTAGCCACAGCATCCTAAAAGCCAGCCAGTGTTTGACATGAAGCTCAAGTGCCTCTGTTCTCTCTTCCCAAGACATTTATTCCTCACTTTGAGGTTCCTAGGTTTTCTGTGTGAAGAGATATAAGTGACTTTCTGGCTTTCCACATTATATTGAATAAAATGGCCTTAACAGTCCCCTCAGCTTGACTGAATTTTAGACAGATTTCCTTACGGTTACAGGCCCCTGACCTCCCTTGTCTTAGAGCACTTACTTAAAAAACAAACAAAAAAAAAAAACCCCAAAAACTCTCCATTACAATCTTTTCCTCTGCCCCTTTGAAATGTAAATCTTCTCCCAGCCTTTTGGCAGTTTTACAACTGAGGGGTTTTTTGTTTTTGTTTTTTTAAGGACTTAGGCACTGTCTCTATGAAGCCTAATCATCAAGTTAGAGGCCTTACCTCCTCTAAGTCTCTGTCACAAGGCAGGACCTTCACTTTGATCAGCATCAATTAACAAAACACAAAGTAAACTGTAAGATTCAATAACTGCTGACTAATTTCTTTCAGGGAAGATTCCTATTCTGTTTTGTACTAGAAATTAAAATTATATTAATTATAAGGATATACATAATTATATATTCTAATAATTGATAATGTACTATTATATTAGTATATAATTATTAGTAGCATATTAGAATTATATATAGTATATACTCTACTAGATATATATTATAGTTTTATTTTTATTTTTTTAAATTTTTTTTAATTTATTTATTTATGATAGTCACAGAGAGAGAGAGAGAGAGAGAGAGGCAGAGACACAGGCAGAGGGAGAAGCAGGCTCCATGCACCGGGAGCCCGATATGGGATTCGATCCCGGGTCTCCAGGATCGCGCCCTGAGCCAAAGGCAGGCGCCAAACCGCTGCGCCACCCAGGGATCCCATATTATAGTTTTATACTCAAAATTGAGTGCGCTGTTCTTTTAATGTGGCAAACCGAGATAGCATGAGCCAATAGGAAATCAATCTCCACCACTGAAATAATACATTTGGAAGTTAGGCTGAGAAAAGAACCTACTAATATGGGCAGTGAGAATTTTGTATAAGAAGATTAAATCCTATGTACAGACCTGAGCTGCTTCAAGTGGTATCTTCCTTATTTAGAAAACACTAAAACATACCTGGGCTCAAAACAACAACAAAAAAACATATCATCGTTCTTAATTCTCTGCAGCATCCTAACTCCCCAACATAAATGACCAAGGTGGAGTTTGAAATAGATTAATTAGAATTAAAGTAAATGGCCAAACTAAAAAATCCATTACATGAGTGGATGAGTGGCACTATTTATGAATTAATGCACTGTTTCCCCAATAAACGAGTATCTGCCTTAAGAGCTTAAAAAATAAGGTGCTTATTTCTCTCAGGTCCTGTACTTTCTTAGTAGAGTGTGGGATAAGCCTCCGTTACAAGACATGAACTCAGAACAAGTGAGAATCTTATAACTCTCGAGGATTTCAGATGACTTTTGAGAATAATTACCGTATTTGGGGAGATGTTACTTTTGGAATGGAGAAGAGAATAAAATTGAGAATCACAGAAAGAGTTTGGTCTTTACATTTCCTAAGTAATAAAGATAAATGTGAGAAAATGCAATAGAAATAATTTTTGCAGTAAAACCAGAATGAGGCTAAATTATTTCCTTTTTTAGAGACTATTAATGAGATGAAAGAGGGAAATGGTGATATAGTTAAGAGAAATATAGACTCCAGGCCATACTCTGGTTCTGATCATGGCTCTCCATGTACTGTCTGTGGGATTTGGGTAAGTTACCTTTCTTTCATCTCAATGTAGATATTTGGAAAATAGGATAAAATATTACCTAACTCATTATAGTTGTATAAATTTTAAATAAGTTGATATTAATAAGGTCCTTAGAAAAAAACACAGCTCTGGCATATAGTAAACATTGTTAAAATTGTTAAACATTGTTAAAATGTTAAATAACATAAAATCTTTAAAAAAATCACAAAATCAGTTCACCATGAATAACTACAGAAGAAATGATGCTCATTTCTATGTAATATAATTCAGAGACTGGAGATTAAAAGAAAGAAGATGGAACCATCATACTAAGGATCCTAAAAGTGCCTCATATGGAAGTGGCCACACGACAAAACCATAATATCTTGAATGTAGTGAGAAGCATACTGAGTGGTAAAATGTATATTTTCTCTCTCTTTCCTGGAGACCAGGGGAAAGGTCACTGAGGAAACTGAGATGTGAGCAGGGTGGGTACCTTGGTGGAAACAAGGGTGACCTAGAGAGATAATATGTAATGCGAAGGAGCAGATTCAAAGCGGACCGTTTCCATTTGGAGATGGGATCAAATACAGTAAATTTAGATTTTCTCACTCACACCCTCAAGTGGGGATCTCAATGGGGGTGGGGAGGACTACTTTCATACAAGGGAAAGAGAGTCAGGAGTTTTCTTACTCTAAATATGTTGTATCAGTTCTTGATTACTAAATAATCAAAAGCACTCTATCTACTTTAAGTGGAAAAAGAAGTCATTAATGATTGTAGGGAACCTGCAGATTTGTTCAGAGGAACAGAGAAATTCTGATTCTGTTTCCCTTCCAGATGCCTCATCAGAAGCACTCAGCAAGAACTCACCTGGGGATAAAATGTTACCTCTGCTTTTATGGAGCTTAAAACAGGTATGTTCATTAGATGGCAGGCAGTAGCTACCGTCACTAGACAGATAGTATTCTGAAACTTGGTGACCATTAGGAACCTGTGCTGCAGCAGACACAAAAAGCTAACATCATTGCTCATATCTGCAAAAAAAAAAAAAAAAAAAAGAAAATCCTGTCCTGAGTTTCTTTATTCATGCTGTTCCTTTCAGGGGAGAAGTCTCACGTGGACACATCTGAGTGATTGAGGACTTAGTTCTAGCTGTAGATGCAACTGAAAATGTTTTCTTGATTCCCTTTGCCAGGATGGTGGGATTCATAGCATAAAGATATATAAAAAGAGTATTCAAAAGACATCATTTTCCATCCCTTCATCTGCATTAAACTTCCAATATTCAACATAAAACAACAAAATGTGTAACAAAACCTCATTTCATCCAAACAAAAAGACACTTTGATGGCAGGCTGACTACCCTGGGCCAAGTTACTTTAATTCAATTTTTGAACGTTCAATTCAAAGATCCTTATTGGTAAGGATATCTACTGGGGAGTTTTTGGAGATCAAAAACACATAATATATGTGAAAGACGGGATCCCTGGGTGGCGCAGCGGTTTAGCGCCTGCCTTTGGCCCGGGGCGCGATCCTGGAGGCCCGGGATCGAATCCCACGTCGGGCTCCCGGTGCATGGAGCCTGCTTCTCCATCTGCCTATGTCTCTGCCTCTCTGTCTCTCTCTCTCTCTCTCTCTCTGTGTGTGTGTGACTATCATAAATAAATAAAAAAAACTTAAAAAAATGTTAAAAATATATATGTGAAAGACTTCTGGGGATAAGTTAATAAGTACATTCAACTTTTAATTTTTTTATTTTATCAGTCTGCAAGAATAAAATCCTATATTCCTCAGCTGCTCTTTTTATTTTTTCATTCCAATTTTTAAAAATATAACATAGTTGATTAATTAATTGTACTTAACTTTATTGTCAATTTCCCCTGCTGAAATTTTAGGACTTAGGGACAAAAATTTTTATTTTAGTCAAATGATATTTGGCAAGAGCTTACATGAAAACATGCAATAAGTGGTATACCCTTAATAAATATTTATTTATGAATACGTTTCTTTCATTTTCTTTTCTCAATGGTTCTTTCTCTTTCATATAAACATAATAACAATTTGTAAAGTATCCAGGACACTCTGAAAGGTTAACTTAACATATAAATGGGTAAAGAAACAAATTATGCACAGAATTAGCTCCCCCTCAAAAAAAAAAAGAATAATACTTAGCAAATAAATGACCTTCAGTGTGGCTTTCTAGAATAAGCTACAATTTTTTACTTAAAAATTCCTGTTATGAAATAAAAGATAGAATATAAAATATATTGAAACTAGTACTCTCCAGCAGTGGCCTGTAAATATTTTTATAAATTTTTATAATTTTATAAATTTGAATATTTATTCAGAGAGATATGATTAAGTAGAAAATAAATGGGGTGTCCCAGGCAGTTTTCAAATGTTGCTTTTCACGAATATTATTTGAAGCACAAAATTGTGTTCTTTATTTCCAGTTATATCTGTTCTGAGGGTTTATCCCATTATGAAAAATGGGGTGTAATAGAGCTTGAAACTGAATGAGACTTTGACAACTTGATCTGATATTTTTCATGTTCCTCATTTCTGGAAAAAAAATATTCTCCCGGAGTAAAATGTATATTTAGGCAAAGGTAAGATGAACAGCTTACCTCCTCAAATGAAAGATGGAATTCAAGTTGAAATACTTACCATCATTTATGCTCAACTTTCTTAGAATATTTTATTAAATCTCAAGCAGTTATACACCTTAAAAGTCAGCCAACTGAGGCTTATTTTTCTTAACTATATATATCATTTTTATTGTGTCTCTCAATATAGTAGTAGACACTGTCGGGATACAGAAGTAAATGGATCAAACATTTTGATGTGTGTGTTATATATCAGGTTAATCATTTTATTTTATATTTTTCTCTTTCTCTCTCTCTCTTTAAAGATTTATTTATTTATTTGAGAAAGACAGGGTGAGAGATTCTCAAGCAGACTCTGTGCTGAGCATGGAGACCAACATGGTACCTGATCTCATGACCCTGAGGTCATGACCTGAAACCAAACCAAAAGTCTGATACTTAACTGACTGCAGCACTAGGCACCCCTATTTTATATTATCACTTTATCTTCACATTTAACTTTGACATTGATGTTATCATTCTTATTTTACAGATGGAAAAGCAGAAGCTGATTAAGGGCAGAAGCTGATTATTCAAGAGCAAAACATTCCTCCTAATTCACCATTCTCAAAAAAGCAGCTAGAAATTAGCTAGAATCTAGTCTTTCAAGCACACTATTTTTTAAAAGCTCTCTGAAATCTATCCATGACCATTCCTTTTTATTCAAAAGGACTCAAATGTCAGTCCAAGATTTCACTAATACAGACGCTGTAAACCCCAATAGGTAGTTGGCTTGTCCATTTCCTTCTACTGTGTGAACTTAGAAAACATGGCTTTCTCTCAAAAATCTTTCCTGCATCCAGGCAGATGCTTGATTAAATAATAATAATAATAATAATAATAATAATAATATAAAATAAACAATATGACAATATTGTATAGTTTCTTCTCCCAGCTTCCTAGGATTTTTGCTCCCTAATCGACCTGGACTTCAATTGAGAAAGTCCCATCATAGAATAGTAAGTCAGATTATCATCTTCCATATTGAGAAGTATTCTCTAAGAACACTGTATAAATACAAATCAATGTGTACTATATACTATTTAGTATGTATGTGTATATAAAGCTACAACTATACATGCACAGATATGTAGCTATTTTTTCTGTAGCACATTATAAAAGCAAAGAAATTTCAAATTATGTAAATATTATATTTTATAGTTCTGGAGGCCAGAAGCCCAAAATGGGTTTTACTGGGGCAAAATCAAGGTGTTTGCAGGACTATGCTCCTTCTGGAAGCTCTAGGGAAGAATCTATTTAATTGCCTGTTCATGCTCACAATCCTCAACTTTATCTTCCATCTTCGAAGTTGGTAGTCACTTTTTTTTTTTTAAGATTTTATTTATTTATGAGAGAGAGACAGGCAGAGGGAGAAGCAGGCTCCATGCAGGGAGCCTGACATGGGATTCAATCCTGGGTCTCCAGAATCACTCCCTGGGCTGAAGGCAGGTGCCAAACCACTGAGCTACCCAGGGATCCCCAAGTCACTTTCTCACATCACATTACTCTGACATTGACTCTTCTGTCTCTCACTTCCATTTTTAAGTTTTGTGATTTCATTGGGCCAGCCTGGATAACCCAGGATAATCCCCCTACCTCAAAATTCTTATAATGATCACATTTGTAGTGTAAAGTAATATTGAAGTGGGAGAGCTTGGTTCTTCTCATGGAGTTAAAGAATAAATCTCACAGACAAAGGAGAGCAAATAAAGCGATAGAATTTTATTAAGTGAGAATATAGAAAAGCTCTCAAGAGTGAGAGGGATCCCATCTGGGGTACCATATGATTTAGGAAAGATGTTAGGGTTCAAAGCCAATGGCCAAGAAAAAATTCTTGAGAAATCATTGGTGCAAAAAGGTGACTTTATTAAAGCACGAAGACAGGACCTGTGGGCAGAAAGAGTCACACTGGGGTCATGTCCAGTGGCCCATTATAGGTTATAGATTATATTATTATATAGTGGGCCATTATTCAAGTTGGGAAGGGGTTAGAGATACAGTAAGCCTCTAAGTCAATTTTGGAAGGAAGGTTTCTAGGACCTTGAGGGGGCTAGCTATTGTTGGGAAAAAGTCATTTATTACTGTCTAATAAAACCTAAGTCATGATGTACGTTGGTGGGCCATGTGCTTGGAAGATGATTGCCAAAATGAATCCTGGGGGTGTAGAGATAAAGGAAATGTCTAAAGGAATTCTTATATGTTAAAGTAGGCTTACAGGATCCAGGGGTGGGGGAGAAAGAAGTCTGGCTAGGATTATGTTTTGCCCTCAGCAAAGTGTCAACATCAAGGCAATTGAGTCCCTAGAGAAATGTTACTCTGCCTGTTTCAAGGACTTGTCAATGGGCTATAGGTAGAAATAATTTTTCTTCTGACTTTGTTTCCCACACCAATATATTCACAGATTACAGGTATTAAGGAATCTTACGGTCCTGGAAAACATTTTTCCAAAATTTCTTAGGACCTTATGCCATCCCTAACTCCCTCCCAACTCGAGGCATATAATCACTACCCCTCACAACCCCAATGCAGCTGTTTTTGCCCTCAGGTCCTGTCCCCATGCTTCAATAAAACCATCTTTTTGCACCAAAGACGTCTCAAGAATTCTTTCTTGGCCATAGGCTTTGAACCCTAATGTCTTTCCTACATCATTATGATGTGGACATTTTATAAGGCAATATTCTATATGTGTGTGTTTATCTATAATACATATTAAAAATACAAACCTGCAAATTGGTGGCATTTAATGGGCTACAGTTGTTGTGTGGAGAATCTAATTCTTGCCTGAAAGTAAAAAATTTGGAAGAAGTGTGTTTGATTTTTAAGTCCACAGGGTGCTATTTTATAAATGACTTCTCCAGTAAACTGGAAGGTCCAGCTTTAAATAAGTATTAGTTCTTTCAAACTATTAGAATATTAGAAGATAAATTTTAAGAAAAAATGGTGCTCTGGGGTTGAACATTTGAATAAAATACATATAAAAATATGGCAGTATAAATACTATATTAACCTTAAAGAAAATGTTATACATAAACAAATATTTCATTCACAAATGTTTTTCTACTACAATTTAAACAGATAATCAGATTACTCTTCTAAATTGCTAAGTAAACAAAAGCATCTTGTGTGTATGTGTGTATATTTTTCCCCCAGAATACTTCAAAGAGCAGATGTACAATGTTCTCTTTTTTAAAAATTTTACTCCTGTGTATGAGAACATATTGTATAATTTTCCCAATGTCTTTAGTAATTCATTATTTCTTTGACAAAATCATACATGAAAAATTTGTAGTCAAGGCCATTTTTATTTCATAAAGGCTATTAAAAACACACCTGGATCAAAAACAAAACAAAACAAAACAAAAAAACACCACACCTGGATCCACCTGGAACAGATAAATACTGAATTAAAATCAGTTTTTAAATAATCAAGACAAAAAATAGGTGAATAACTTTAGAACATTTTAAAAGGTTAAAAGAAAAAAAAGCAACCTAAAACTCTAAAGGCAGAGAAAGTAACTTAGCTAACCTTCTAATTAAACAATAGAAAATTATAGTTCGCATGCAAAATTATCCATTTTGCATATGTAATTACATGGTGAGTTTTGGGTTTTTTTTTTGTTTTGTTTTGTTTTGTTTTGTTTTTGGGGTTTCTTTTTGCAAATTTAACCTTAGGATATGCCTTTCTTTTCATCAAAAATATATAAATATATTGGAAGGATTGCACTAATACTTATCATGCCTCAATTTTCCTTCAAAAAACACTGCTTCTTGACTATTTCCTTTCAAATATAAGCAATGGAATCATTTTATTTTCTCTCATTTTTGAAGTTTTATTCTGCCTTTCTTCACAAGCAGCCTCTCTTCCTCCATTTGTTAACTATAAAGATCTTTTTGTGGATGTTGTTGACCTTGTTAAGGGTCATTAGTAGAATTTGGTATAGTTCTAACTGAAGGGGAGCAGCACATATTTCCCCCAAAATGCCTCTTGGGCATATTTTTTTAAAAATATTTATTTATTCATGAGAGACACACGGAGAGAGAGGCAGAGACACAGGCAGAGGGAAAAGCAGGCTCCCTGCAGGAGCCCAATGTGGGACTCCATCCCAAGTCTCCAGGATCACACCCTGGGCCGAAAGTAGGCGCTAAACTGCTGAGCCACCCAGGGATCCCTCTTGGGCATATTTTGGGTTGGTTGTTTTTTAAGAAACAGCAGACAGTGGAGTTCTGAAGACTGAGTAGATGTTACCCTTTTGTAATAGACATTTACATTTACAAGGGAAATTTCCATTCATAAGGATGTCCTCCTCTACATACCAGGAAGAGAGGGATGACTCTCACTTTCTAGAAACCCAATGAAAAAGAAAAACAAATCTGCATGACAACCATACTCTTGTTTAGTGGTTTTCCCTGGAAACCTTCCCAAACTAGCCTCTTCCCAACCTCAACATCCCTTTTGTCTTTAGCTGGAGATGTTATTTAAGACGGTATCTTGGGCTATTTCACAGAGTTACTCAGCTTTTCTGAGCAATGTATCTCCCATGGATATGGGAGGTATACATGTTATTAAATTTGTATTTGTTTTTCTCCTGTTAATCTTTCTTTTATTAGGTAGGTGTCTCAGCCGAGAATCTAGAAAGGTAGAGGGAAAGTTATTTTCTGTTCTTTTACATAACTAAGAAATGACTAGTGCAATGAAGCAACAATACCAATTTGCTTTGCATTAAGTCAGTGATTTTCAAATCTGACTGTAATTTATAATTATTTGAGAACTTTTAAATAGATACCAGTGCTTTAGCTCCTCCCTCAGGGATTCTAATTTAATTAGTTTAGGGAACGACATGCTATTTCAACATTTTAAGAGCTCTCAGGTGCTTCTAGTATGCTGCCCAGATATAAAACCATTGAAGGAAGCAGTGACTATCTCAATGCCTAGAAATTTTTTAATTCCCTTCTATATCAAGTATATTGTCACTTGTTTAAAATAAATTCTCTTCAATTCTCAAAGTGTCTCAAAAAGATAGATGTTATTATCCCCACTTTACAGATGAAACAGATATTAAGAAAATCAAAGTGTTCAAAGTCACACATCTAGTACTTTTAAAAACCAGAGTTTAAAAAAGGTGTGTCAGATTATAAAACTATTCTTTGCAATCTTCTATCCTCAAGAAGCTAGCACAGAGATTTAAAAATGCAAGTTAATTATTGCCTGCAAACCTGCTTATGCTAGTATTTTTTTTTAAGTACAGGCAATACATACTTATCACTAAATTCTATACAAAAGGAAATATTTAAGTTTGAAATAGCATTAAAAATTTAGAATAAAGGTCAGAAGATATTAACTGATTTTCATATATTTAAAGCATGTATATTTATATTTAAAGAGATTGACAAACATTTCTTCAAGAATAAAAACATTACAGAATATACATTTCTACCTTTTGTATGCTTTCCTAACTGAAACATAATCTCCCGGAATCTTTAATGCAAATTTTCTTTTAAAGAAACATGCCGTCTACCATTTCTAATTTATATTTGTAATATTCAATATAAAAATATAACTCCAGGGGGGGAGGGGCAAGATGGCGGAAGAGCAGGGTCCCCGAGTCACCTGTCCCCACCAAATTACCTAGACAACCTTCAAACCATCCTGAAAATCTACGAATTCGGCCTGAGATGTAAAGAGAGACCAGCTGGAACGCTACAGTGAGCAGAGTCCGCGCTTCTATCCAGGTAGGAAGACGGGGAAAAAGAGATAAAGGAACAAAAGGCCTCCGAGGGGGAGGGGCCCCGCGAGGAGCCGGGCTGAGGCCGGGGCGAGTGTCCCCAGGACAGGAGAGCCCCGTCCCGGAGGAGCAGGAGCTGCACCAACCTTCCCGGGCGGGCGGAAAGGGGCTCGCAGGGAGCTGGAGCAGGACCCAGGAGGGCGGGGATGCCCTCGGGCTCCCTGGGACACTAACAGACACCTGCGAGCGCAGGAGAGTGCTCCGAGCTCCCTAAGGGCTGCAGCGCGCACGGCGGGACCCGGAGCAGCTCGGAGGGGCTCGGGCGGCGGCTCCGCGGAGGGGGCTGCGGGGCGGGAGCGCGAATCCACCAGCGCAGGCCCCGGAGCACAGGGCGCCGGGACACAGCCCAGGATCCGGCCTCCCCCGGGACAGGCAGAGGCCGGGAGGGCCCAGGACAGCGAGGACGCTCCTGCCCCGAGCTGAGCAGATCAGCGGCCCCCGCCCCGGAGCCTCCAGGCCCTGCGGACGGAGAGCCGAGAGCCCCGAGCCCGAGCCCCGTAGTTCCTGCGGAGGACTGAATCCAGGCTTCCAGAGTTGCCATAGCAACTGCTGCTGTTCCTCCCTGGGTCCCACGGGGTAAACAACCCCCGCTGAGCCCTGCAGCAGGCAGGGGCAGAGCAGCTCCCCCAAGTGCTAACACCTGAGAATCAGCACAGCAGGCCCCTCCCCCAGAAGACCAGCTGGACGGACCAGTGATACTCCCCCGTGTTCCAATACAACTTGTTTTTGGCCACTCTGCACTGAGCAAAATGACTAGAAGGAAAACCTCACCTCAAAAGAAAGAATCAGAAACAGCCCTCGCTCCCACAGAGTTACAAAATCTGGATTACACTTCAATGTCAGAAAGCCAATTCAGAAGCACTATTCTACAGCTACTGGTGGCTCTAGAAAAAAGCATTAAGGACTCACGAGACTTCATGACTGCAGAATTTAGATCCAATCAGGCAGAAATTAAAAATCAATTGAATGAGATGCAATCCAAACTAGAAGTCCTAACGACGAGGGTTAACGAGGTGGAAGAACGAGTGAGTGACATAGAAGACAAGTTAATGGCAAAGAGGGAAACTGAGGAAAAAAGAGATAAACAATTGAAGGACCATGAAGACAGATTAAGGCAAATAAACGACAGCCTGAGGAAGAAAAACCTACGTTTAATTGGGGTTCCCGAGGGCGCCGAAAGGGACAGAGGGCCAGAATATGTATTTGAACAAATCCTAGCTGAAAACTTTCCCAATCTGGGAAGGGAAACAGGCATTCAGATCCAGGAAATAGAGAGATCCCCCCCTAAAATCAATAAAAACCGTTCAACACCTCGACATCTAATAGTGAAGCTTGCAAATTCCAAAGATAAAGAGAAGATCCTTAAAGCAGCAAGAGACAAGAAGTCCCTGACTTTCATGGGGAGGAATATTAGGGTAACAGCAGACCTCTCCACAGAGACGTGGCAGGCCAGAAAGGGCTGGCAGGATATATTCAGGGTCCTAAATGAGAAGAACATGCAACCAAGAATACTTTATCCAGCAAGGCTCTCATTCAAAATGGAAGGAGAGATAAAGAGCTTCCAAGACAGGCAGGAACTGAAAGAATATGTGACCTCCAAACCAGCTCTGCAAGAAATTTTAAGGGGGACTCTTAAAACTCCCCTTTAAGAAGAAGTTCAAGTAACTCTGAACGTGAATGGGCTTAATGACCCCATCAAAAGGCGCAGAGTTTCAGACTGGATAAAAAAACAGGACCCATCTATTTGCTGTCTACAAGAGACTCATTTTAGACAGAAGGACACCTACAACCTGAAAATAAAAGGTTGGAGAACCATTTACCATTCAAATGGTTCTCAAAATATACCCTAAAAACTACAGAACACTTCTGAAAGAAATTGAGGAAGACACAAAGAGATGGAAAAATATTCCATGCTCATGGATTGGCAGAATTAATATTGTGAAAATGTCAATGTTACCCAGGGCAATTTACACGTATAATGCAATCCCTATCAAAATACCATGGACTTTCTTCAGAGACTTAGAACAAATTATTTTAAGATTTGTGTGGAATCAGAAAAGACCCCAAACAGCCAGGGGAATTTTAAAAAAAGAAAACCATATCTGGGGGCATCACAATGCCAGATTTCAGGTTGTACTACAAAGCTGTGTTCATCAAGGCAGTGTGGTACTGGCACAAAAACAGACATATAGATCAATGGAACAGAACAGAGAACCCAGAAGTGGACCCTGAACTTTATGCTCAACTAATATGCGATAAAGGAGGAAAGACGATCCACTGGAAGAAAGACAGTCTCTTCAATAAATGGTGCTGGGAAAATTGGACATCCACATGCAGAAGAATGAAACTGGACCACTCTCTTGCACCATACACAAAGATAAACTCAAAATAGATGAAAGATCTAAATGTGAGACAAGATTCCATCAAAATCCCAGAGGAGAACTCAGGCAACACCCTTTTTGAACTTGGCCACAGTAACCGGAGAAGGACAAACAGTGTATGTTCTCATTCATTTGGGGAATATGAATAATAGCGAAAGGGAATATAAGGGAAGGGAGAAGAAATGTGTGAGAAATATCAGAAAGGGAGACAGAACATAAAGACTTCTAACTCTGGGAAATGAACTAGGGGTGGTGGAGGGGGAGGAGGGTGGGGGGTGGGGGTGAATGGGTGACGGGCACTGGGGGGTACACTTGACGGGATGAGCACTGGGTGTTATTCTGTATGTTGGTAAATTGAACAGCAATAAAAATTAATTTATTAAAAAAAAAAAAAGGAAAAAAAAATATAACTCCAAAATCATCTCCAATTTTTATTTGAATACAAAGTTAAAATTTGATGTGCTTCATTTTAAAGAAATATTTGAAAGATTATTGAAAAGAAATATTTTTCTGGAACAATTCCCTGTATTCTCTCCTCTAATTGGTTACAGACTGAAGTCATGGGATGTAAACCTTGAAAATATTTGGTAAGTTAATTTATCATATTGTATGTATTTCAAGAGAGCCTGAGGATTACCTTTCTAAAATTTTTTCAAAGACATAGTCCAAAATAAATCACAATCACTAAGGTAGTCTGATAAAGGAGCAAACAAAATTCATGACCTGCAGACAGCAAGTTTTAAAATCTGACACGGACACTGTGTTTATGACACCCATGATGTGTCTTTTCATCCTTCAAATTCTGACTTCTTTTTTCCCTGAAGCTAGTGACTCTGCCATAGTTGTATAGACAGAGATTTCTGTTTTTTTTTTTCTTCTAACTAAAACCTTTGGAATACTTACAGGCAAATTCATTTAAGCATAACTGGAATAATCTTTATTTCAATGCTGAGTAGGTGTGGCATGTTAGCTCTTTTGTTAAATTTGATATCCCACTGCACATTCTTTTTTATTTTTATTTTTTTTGTTCTTCTTGCTTTCAATATCCAAACAAGAAGTTGGGTCTAGATCTTAGAGAGTGGTTCCCCTCCTCCCCCTAATTAAAAAAAAAAAAAAGGAATGGGTATTGTAAAAAAATAAAAAGGAAAAGGAAAGGTCTGGGGTGTTAAAGAAAATTAGACGATTATCAATAATACTTGGGAGAGAATAACAAAATGAAAAACGTGTCTGATTGTAGGATCGAATTAAAGTTAGTAGCAGTTCAGCTTTTGCTAAGATCTTATTTTAAAAGAACACTAAATAGGCATTTTTACTACATGTGGTTTTAATCAGTGTGATATAATTTTCAGTTCCTTTGATTAATGAGTACATTCTCAGCTCTGAGGTGTTACCTATTTGTTCAGAAGCCATAGAAACACTTCGATTTAACTGGCTTAACCACAATTTTTGACTTACTTAATTAGCTTCTCTAGAGTTGCTAATAACCATACAGCCTTGACTGTGAACCATGTAATTATTTTGACATTAATTCTCTCCCTGGGATATCTTATGCTTGATGTCATCATTTCTCCACTTCAATTCCTGGCTAGTAATTTTACCACTGTAATGAAACCACTACTGGAAGATGCGTGTGAATATTGTACCTTAAAATTTCGTGGGATAAATAGGTGTCAAATTTAATCTCACTCTAATAGCAACTGTATGCTCCATCATACCTGAGAAAACTAGTTATATGCCTTAAAGGAAGAAGAATCAGTATCAAGTTTACCAAAACATTTTTTAAACGTTTGATTCTTTATATTAAATAACCAAGAAGTTGACATAGCAAAATTACAGGTTTAGACATTTTATCAACGATGAAAAGTTCTCTTTTAAATTATGTTCTTTTTGAATATTGTGAATGCTTGAGAGAGAGAAGAGAGAAAGAGAAAAAAGCGATGGAGCTGAGAAAAAGAAAGAGGAGATAGCTAGTGGTCAAACAAAAGAATGGTAAAAAAATGTTAGGTTAACATGTCAGATTGATCCTGCATCACGTATTTGGCCTACTCTAAAATATGGTAATATAGTAATTTTAAATTAAGAAAAAATAAAATTATTAACACCAACCACACGCACAAAGAAATGAAGCTAGTCAAATGCCAATGAATAAAGATAGACCTACTGGATTTGGAAGTAAATATGCTCAGCAAAGATGGTGCTCACTCCCTCTTGTACCACAATCCTCAGGATCTTTCTATACCCTTGGAATCTCCACTCCACTGAGAAACCCAACTTTTTCTCTTCCACAGTTCTGTGGGATCATCTTGTCCCTCCTTATCCCAATCAAAATCTGTGGTCAATCATTACGATTATTTTTCCTTGATTCTTTTGCTCTATCCCACTTGCTCGGAAAATCACACCATGGTAATATATCACTTCCACTTTTTCTGAACCTCCATTAGTGCAGCTCTTTGGAATGCTGGAAAATACACTTCAAATGCAAAATCTGGTTCCCAGGCATCTTGGCTGTATTTTTTATTCCATTAATTTTCTTACTATCTTAGACAACTTTTCCACTCTTTTTTTCTCCTCCAGTGATCAATACCACCTTCTCTGCCCTTTGTCTAAATTGATAACCTTACTTTTATTAAGGCAGGTGAAGCACTTGAAAGAGAGCTCCAGATTCCTCTGCATATTTGTATATTTCCTACCTCCCAAGTCATGTAATATGTTTCACGCAGGTTGTTATACATGAACCATTCATGATCCTCCATACAGGTAATGTCCTAACTCAAGCATTAATTTGTGTCTCTTTTTGCCTACTCCAGTATATAGTTCCAGTAATTTCCTGTTCTTGCAATGCAGACTGTTTTTCTATCAGATAATTTTCACTGCTATCAAATAAAATATTATTCTTCCAAATTAAAAGAAGAGGAGGAGGAAAAGAAGAAACAAGAGGAAGCAGTGGAGGGGGGGTGGAGAAGAATTTCCCAGCTGGTACATTTTGTATGCTTCCTTTCAAACAAATCTCCTCAAATGAGTAAACTACACACATTTTCTCCAGTTTCGTTTTGTTTCTCTCTTCCAACCTTTTTTTCTCACCAAGCCATATAACTTGGTTTTGTCAAGGTTACCAAAACGATATGTCGCTATTTCCAAAGACCACTTCTCAGTTCTCAGTATCTTTAACCTAAGGGCAGTAGTTGTTAGTTACTCACACGCTCCTTAATGAAATTTAATCACTAGGATAATACATAACATCAGTTTTTGTCCTGTTTTTGGCTGCCCTCTTAAAGTCTGCTTTATTGGTTATTCTTCATCTTCCAGATATCTTAAGTTTGGAGTGTTCCATGATTTCATGATGTTCTTTTTCCTATCTATCCACAGCGAGGCCATACATCAGGTGACTGATGTGCTCTTACACTGAAACACCTTTTTATGGAACGCCTTCCAAATTTATACCTTCAGTGCAAATTTCTCTCCCAACTTCCACACATATACTCAGCTTCTTTACCTGAATTCTTCTCCTACGTATCAAGTAATTGCTTTTCTAATGTAACACGTCCAAGACAGGGGAACCTGAGTGATTCAGTTCAGTTGAGCGTTTGCCTCTTGATTTCAGCTCAGGTCATGATCTTGGGGTCATGGGACAGAGCTTTGTGTTGGGCTCTGTGCTTAGCATGGAGCCTGCTTGAGATTCTCTCCCTCTTCCTCTGCCCCTGCCCACATCCCCTCCGCTTGCATACACACACTCTTTCTCTGATAAATAAATCTTAAAAAAAAAAGTCCATGATAGAACTCTGATCTTCTGCTCCAAATCTTTTCCACTTATAGATTTTCCTATTACATTAGATGGCAACTCTATTTTTCCAGTTAGAATTCTCCTTGAATCCTTTATTTTTTACATATGAAACTCCATTTTTTAAAACCCCAAATTTAGCCACTTCCCTTTGTGTTTCATACCACCCAGCCGGTGTTTGTCACCCTAACCACTCAGATATATAGTTACAGTTGTCTTCTATCTGGTCTTTCTGCTTTTATCTTTGCCCAACTCCCCAAAACTGTTCTCAAACAAAACATCGAGAGTGGTCCTTCTAAATATCTAAGTCTGATGCCATTCACACCTGTATTTAGAATCCTCCTCAAAATCCTCACTTCAGAGTAAAATTACAAATACTTATAGTCACCTAAAAAGACCTTCCTGATTTTAAAACATGATCCATTTCTGATTGTATCTCCTATCATGTCCCTCCCTTAATCCTTGCTCCAAATCATCCCAGCCTCTTCTTCTCCAAGCATGCTTGGCAAATTCCTATTGGGAGCCTTTCCGGCGCCTATTCCTTCAGCTTGGGATCATCTTCATGAAGGTATATGCGCAGATATCTTCCTCACTTCCCTCATGATTTATTTTTTCAATGTCACTTACTCAAAGCAGATCACCCTAACTGCTGCCTTGCCCCGGGTCCCTCCAATCTTACCTGACTTACTCAGTCCCTGACCCACCATCACCTTCCATTAACGGTATCATGTACTTATTATCTTCAAGGACTGTACTCTTTCTTCTTCCCATAGATTAAAGGATTGGCAGGGAGTAGCCACCTTTCTCTCCACCATTTATATGTCCTACACATTTAGCGAAGTGCCTGACATCGTAAGATTCAACGTTTGCTAGCAACAAGCAAAACTGATTCCCATTTGTTGTATGTAATAC
The DNA here is from genome assembly GCF_905146905.1 of Nyctereutes procyonoides. Lineage (NCBI taxonomy): Eukaryota > Metazoa > Chordata > Mammalia > Carnivora > Canidae > Nyctereutes > Nyctereutes procyonoides. Next base: position 8,482,713 of record NW_026575046.1, read on the forward strand.
ACTCTTTACCTTGTAACTCTTAGAGTTTTATGTTTATCCCTAAGATATTGAACTTTCATTACAATACCTAAATATTGTTGCTGGAATTTTCATGTATTATTTTATTGATGTTGCTGTAGCTATTGTGTGTAGTAGTATATAATTCTGAAGACTCCTCCATTTATTATGTAAAACTTGAGACCTTTATTCCTTTATAGGTTGCCTCCCTTCCATACTATTTTTTTTTAAGATTTGAATTAGAAGTATTTTGATGCTTTGGGGTTGACTTTTTGCTGTAGTGTTTTCATAGTCCCCTTCCTTATTTCTTTTGGACTATACCATGATACAAGTGAACACGATTTGGTGTCTACTGTGTCATTTCTACTCTTCCTCTTAATGATTTGTGGCTACTTTAGTCATTTTCATATTTATTTTTTAATTTCCCATATCTCTGACTTTTTCTGTTTTATAACAGATGTTCATTTTACACATCTCATATCCTTTTACATTACATTTTAATTCTCTAAGAATTTTAATGATTTATTTATTGGAGAGAGAAGGAGAGAGAGTACACGCTCACAAGAAGGTGGTGGGGAAGGCAGAGGGAGAGAACCTTCAAGCAAACATCTCACTGAACAGAGTTCTAATGTAAGGCTTGATCTCACAACCCATGATAGTGAGCAGCTGAAACCAAGAGTCAGTCGCTTAACTGAATGATCCACCCATCGCCCCTTTCTAAGAGTTTTAAATATAGGAGTTTTACAGTTTTCTTTGTAAATATTATCTCTTTTTTGCAGGTATTAACCATTTTCTAATTGTTTATATTTAGAAGTAGAACTTCCTTGGATGAATGCTAATTATTCATTGATTTTATATCATTTTTGGTGGGTGGGAGAAGTTTCCCCTGCATCAGTTCTGGATTATTTGTGCCTCCTTCCAAGGAGTCAAATAGAACTACATCCAATTCTATATTCATTGTTACCTTAAGAAACAGAGTTTCTATTTTCTTATCTATAACAGAAATATGTACCTACCAGCTTGTGAAATGGATTTAAATGATTTAAATAATATATGAACTTTCATATATAGTGAATAATATGTGATTAGTATTATTAGTAGACTGTGAAATTCTTGAGAACATATTCTGAATCCTTTTTCTTTTTATTTCAGGAAGTACCTTAATAATGGTCCTGCCATATATGAAGTTCCTATTTGTGGAGTGAATAGATGATGGAGAGGAGGAAAAGTTGCGTGTTATTTTGTTTTTCACATTTATTTAGGAGTGTCAGTCTTTCTGACTTCTTGAATTATGATTTTTTTTTCCTGCTGTATTTTAAAGGATACTTAAATACCATAGTTGAGAGTATTGGTCATTGGTTGTCAACTCCATGTATTAGAATCATGAAAAAAAGAAAAACAATGAAATTCTGGTCCTTAACAGTTTTTTTTTTTAATTTTTATTTATTTATGATAGTCACAAAGAGAGAGAGGGAGAGGCAGAGACACAGGCAGAGGGAGAAGCAGGCTCCATGCACCGGGAGCCCGATGTGGGATTCGATCCCGGTTCTCCAGGATCGCGCCCTGGGCCAAAGGCAGGCTCTAAACTGCTGCGCCACCCAGGGATCCCCAACAGTTTTTGATTTAGTTGTTTTCAGGTATATTTAGTTGATTGTATCTAATTCGAGTGGGCAACATTCTTTAAAGTAATTCTGCTCCCCTTCCAGCTCCAACTCCAGCTCCCGGATCCGCGTCTCTAGTTTCTGGATCTGCTTCTCCCCGCCCTTCAGGGCCCGCTGCTCAGCCCCGTCCAGGCGATGCTGCAGGTCCTTCACCGTCTGCTCCAGGTGGGCGCCGGTGTCCTGCTCCTTCTTCAGCTCCTCTGCTATCGCGGTCGCATCTGTGATGACCTTTGCCTTCTCCTCCGCATCCCTCGCATCCCTGCTGGCGTCTTCAACCTCGCTCTGGAGCTGTGTCCAGTCGGTCTCCAGCTAACACTTCCTAGGCCATCGCTAAGCTCATCTACCATGTGTCAACTTTGACCTCCCATTTAGCCCATCTAACGCGTGTCAACTTTGACCTCCCGTTTAGCCCATCTAACGCGTGTCAACTCTGACCTCCCGTTTAGCCCATCTAACGCGTGTCAACTCTGACCTCCCGTTTAGCTCATCTAACGTGTGTCAACTTTGACCTCCCGTTTAGCCCATCTAACGCGTGTCAACTCTGACCTCCCGTTTAGCTCATCTAACGCGTGTCAACTTTGACCTCCCGTTTAGCTCATCTAACGTGTGTCAACTCTGACCTCCCGTTTAGCTCATCTAACGTGTGTCAACTTTGACCTCCGTTTAGCGTGGCGATCACAACTTGCTTCAAAATCCCCGAGGAGCCCCTGATTTGGAAAAGTGCACATGGTAATAATACATACAAATAAAACCCACATTAAGAAAAAAGAAAACAAAAAAACAAAAAACAAAACAAAACAAAAAACACAAGCACGCTTACACCCGCACAGTCAACTTGCCGATGTCTTTGCTCCATTATTCGCGCCCTCCACGCATTTCGCGCTTTCTGCAGATCCACCGCTAACAGCTTGCTGGGGTGGTCAACGGTAAACGGGGGCATATTAAACATTTTAGTTTTTATTTTATTTTTAACTTTTTTTATATTAAACATTTTAAAGACTCTGGTTACCTAGTATTTAAAACTGGCGGTCGCCTCCCGGGTCGACCTCGGGTGGCGGGTACTCGCTCGGGCTGGAGCTGGTGAGCGACCTTCTGAGAGAAAAGGCACGGCCGCAGCAAGGACATCGCTGATTGGCTACGGCTTGAAGCCTAGATGGTGGGCTGTGATTGGCCGCCCTCAAGTTCCGGGGGCGTGTCTTTGAGGCGCCTGCGTGCAGGGGTGGTTTCTTTACGTCAGCCGCCGAGGTGCCTCAGGTAATGGTCCTGTTCGGTTACCTTGACGGCGGTCAGCGCTCTGAGGCGTGATTTAAGGCGGAGGAACCGAGGCGCCGAGAGGCTTGAGGACGTGAGGACTGCGCGCAGGTGAGGTGCGGTCGGCCCCTGGCGGTTGACCTTTCCAAGGCTTCGTCTCCTCACCTGAAGTTGGGTCTTGGATTGTTTTCCCGGGGCTGAGAGGCACCTACTGGGTTGGAACCGAGTTAAGTCGTTTCAGGCCGCCCAGCTGGGTTTGCAGAATTGCTTGGTTTGGGGGAAAAAAAAAAAAAAATCTTCGCACATTTGGCGGCCCGAGCAGGGACGTGTTGAGCGTGGTCGTGGAGGAGAAGCAGAGAAGGGCGTTTCTTCCTCTGTGGTAAGTTTGATACTGACCGCGGTGCCTGACAAAGTGTTGGTGCCTTCTAGGTTCCGGTCGGTCATCGAGGACGTTTTAAGGTAGGAAGTAGGTGATGTAGTGATTACTATAAAATCACTCTAAAATCAGATGCTTCTACATCGGTAGACACTTGATAACACGTATTTCAAATAATGAGATTCTACCTCTGTATATGAACATACACGCTCTGTGTCAAATTTGAAATGGCCTATCCCATTAAAGTTCTTATTTAAATAAAACACAGCAATAATGAAATAGTGACATAGTTTAGAGACCCCGTTTGGCTCTATTTTCACAAGTCCAGAAAAAAAATAAATACTGCACGAGCTGTTTTTTCAGTACTAGTCTTAAAATATAGTACAGGGTGAAATAGTAATGAGAAAGACATTTTCAAGATGAAAAAAAGTATTTTTTTTAGCTGACAGACATTGACAGTTTGTAACTGCAGTGTCTGTTTTTTTTTTTTTTTTTTTTTTAAGAATTTATTTTGTTCTTGAGAGACGCAGAGACACAGGCAGAGGGAGAAGCAGGCTCCATGCAGGGAGCCCGAGGTGGGACTCGATCCCGGGGCCTCCAGGGTCACGCCCTGGGCCGAAGGCACCGCTTAACCGCTGAGCTACCCGGGCTGCCCTGCAGTGCCTGCCTATTCTAACTTGGGAAAGAACACCCTGAAATGGTTGGCGTGATGGCGTCACGTGTATGTGCAGGTTTGGCACCATGCGGCCGCTCAACTAGAGGGGTTTCTGATCCTACCTAAAATCTTAGGTTGTAATTTATATTACATGATAGTAGTAGATGTTGTAATCAACCTGACTTTTCTTATTATTGCATCTCAAGATAAAACACTCGTGATGTAGTAGTTTTGCTATATGTTCTCATAAATGCTATTAATACAGAAATCGTTCTAGAGAAAATGTCTTAATACGCTACTTGATGTTTTTTCCTATTATAAGGCATTATGCTTTCCAGATTTGTGATTATGTACTCAGCATGTTTCATAAATGAATTTTGGTGAGCATTTGTGCCAAGTACTGAAGTTCTTCCAAAGCACTTTTTTTCCCCCACATACAGTTTGGAAATCTCTTCATTATTGTTTTCAGTTGCTAAGCAACACCCCCCCCCTTTGCTTGTTGCCATGGTTGCTCATGAATCAGGGATGACACAAAGCCATCTGTTTGAACCAACATCCCTCCGTTCTCTAAAGTATGACCCGCTCTATTCATCTAGAGGCAAGATGGAGCAAGTTAAAAATGACTTAGGGTCTGGGTAGTTGTAGGGGTGAAACTCCTGGAAGGTAACTTTTGTTCTTTTTTGTTTGTTTGTTTGTTTGAGAAGTAATCATTTCTTAATAGAACATAAAATCAGTATGCTGCCAAAATGCTATATTCACAATAGATTGAAAGTACGCTCTGAAATAATAAAGAAGAAACAAACAGCAAAGCCAAACCAAACAAAATAGCTTCAGGTATTTTAAAGTATTGGTTTTATTTCCTTTAATTTACTGTGATGTTTACTGTCTATAAATGTACTTCCTAGAATAACATTTAAAGAACGTTTGAATATGTAACGAGGACAGCCAACTTGTTTAATCCCATGGAATCTTTGAAAGAGAAATGAACAAATTGTCACTAGGATTATCCTGAATAAAAATTGGAATTTGTCTTTGTTTTTATTTTCCCAAAGCAAAACTAATACTATTTCTTGGACTCCTAACTAGGTGGTTTCGGAAGGTGCCTGGGGATATGGCTTCATAGAATTTGAAAGTTTTACCAAGTACCCTTTATAGATATATGAACGTTTATAAACAGAATGCTATTCTCAATTTGTTCAAAGTCTGTTAAACTAAGTAGATAAACTAACCCTTCACTTATTTGGGATGTTAATAGTTTTGGAGTTTACCAGAGTATTTTTGAGCACTGTAAATGTAAACAATGCCCTTCACAATATTCTGTTAACATATTGCCATAATTATGGTACCTTTGTTTTTCAGCTTTGTCCTGTTACTTTTCATTTTAAAATCATTTCAGAAGCTCATTCTTAAAAACAGACTGTTAAAGTGAGGTCTGGTAATTCACCTTTGCATGACTCTCTTTTGACCACTTGGCAAAGTGAGTCAGAAACTCCACTGACTTGGCGCTTGGGGCTACACCTGAAAATGCCTTTCTTCCCTCTAAAAATATTGTAACGTTCAGAACCAAGCAATTTTTGGTTACTAATACCCAACTTGATTATACGTGCATGTTCGGGTGCTTGCAAGAGTAGTAATACTTGCTTTTACTTGGACTTCAAGTGGAGTGTGTCAGTTACTATGCTGCCTTATTAATCCTGAGACAAAAAGTTAAGGTCAGTATTATAATGTTAGAGTTGTATGATGCACAGTTGTTTTTAACCTGGTACGCATTTATCAAGGATAAAGAAAGGCATGTATTTCAAGTGAATTAGTTAACAACTAAATCTGTAGCATTAATCCTCTTAGCACCTTATGACTTTCCTCATACTTTTTGTAATGCTTTCATGTACCAGTTCTCACAATTAAATTTCCTTAAGCACTTGCAGGTAAGGTAAAATAAAACACTATCTACTGTAAGATCATTTTGATTACACGTAATGCTTTAATTAGATAAATTTCCAGTGTTTTAGTGAATATTTCAGATTAATGCTCTGGCCTTTTGAACTATATATTGTATTATACATTATACAACACACAATTCCAAATATCTTAAAAAATAATTTTACTCTGGACTTGAAACCCATTTTAATGTGGGCTTTTCTGCTTGTAGAGGACAATGCAGAGTATGTACCTTTTCAGATTTAGAGACTGTGTTTCCCTCTGTGTTCTGTCACTGTTTTGCGGTGAGTTTATTGTGTGCTTTGTTGACTCTTTATGTATGCTTAAATGTTTATGTAAGGCTTTGCATCTTCAGTATAGCCTTTTTTTTTTTTTGAAAACTCATTACAGATGGGTTTTGGGTATTTTATATGCAAAAGGAATCTGTGGCTAAATATGTCATTACCTTCATCCTTCAAATGAAAGTGTGTCTTTTTTTTTTAAGATTTTATTTATTTATTCATGAGAGACACAGAGCGAGAGAAGAGAGGCAGAGACACAGGCAGAGGGAGAAGTAGGCTCCATGCAGGGAGCCCAATGTGAGACTCGATCCTGGGTCTCCAGGTTCACGCCCTGGGCTGAAGACCGGTGCTAAACCGCGGAGCCACCCGGGCTGCCCCAAAAGTGTACCTAATGAAGAATATAATAATACATAGTATTTCTTCAAGTATTGAAATGAAATGTTTTGACTATGTAATCCCTATGAAATCATCACCAAAATCAGAATAATAAGCATATTCATTAGCTCCCCTAAGTTTCCTCAAACCCATTGGTACTTCCTTTCTTTTACCTCTCCCTGGCCCAAACTGCTCCTCTGCCTAGCTAACCACTGTTTTCTGTCATTATACATTAGTTTGCATTTCCTGTAATTTTATACTGAAGTTATGGAGCACATCCTCTTTTTGTTTGGCCTCCTTAACTCACCATAATTATTTTTGGACATTCCTCCATGTTTCCATGCACATACTTCATTCATTTGTATTGTTGAGCAGCATTCCACTGTATACCACAGTTGTATTCATTGGCCTATGGATGAAGATGTGGGTTATTTTCAACTTGCGGTGTTACAAGCAAAATTTCTATGAACATTTATTTATAAGCCTTGTATGCACATATGCTTTTTTTTAAAAAAAAATAAATACCTAGGAGTGGGATGGCTATATTATATAGTAGTGTATGCTTAACTTCTTAGGAACATGACAAAATGTTTTCCAAAGTAGTTGTACTATTTTCATTTCTGTTTCCACCAGAATTATATAAGAGTTTTAGTTCTTATATATCCTCACCAGCTCTAGAATTGTTTTTTTAATTTTAATCATTTCAGTGACTTTGGAGGGGATTTTGACTTAGTTTTCCTTTTATGTCATTGATAACAAAGGATGTGTAACACCTTTTTGTGTGCTCTCTTGTCATCTATATGTTTTCTTTGATAATCATGTCTAGAATACATATTTTGTCTATTTCATTTGGTTATTTTTTTATTGAGTTTTTAGAATTCTTTTTTTTAAAGATTTTATTTATTCATTTTAGAGAGAACAAGAGAGTGAGAGAGCACATTCACAAGTGGGGGGGTGGGGAGATGGAGAGGGAGAGAAGCAGACCCTGTACATTGAGTGCAGAGCCTAGTGGGGCTTGATCTCATGACCCTGAGATCATGACCTGAGCCGAAATCAAGAGTCAGATGCTTAGCTGATGAGCCACCCAGGCACCTCTGAGAATTCTTTATATAGTATGGATACAAGTCTTCTATCATGTATGATTTGTAAATATTTTCCTCAAATTTGTGGGTTCTTTTCATTTTGTTTTTAATTATGATGTGGCCCAGTAATCAAATTGGTCTTTTGGGGGCCATTTTTCTTGGTGTTTTGTCTGAGAAATCATTGTTTACTCAAATGTACAAGAGTTTTCTCCTAAAGGTATCTTCTAAAAGTTTTACAGTTTTAGATTTTACATTTAGGTCTATGATACATTTGAGTTCAATTTTGTATATAGTGTTAGGCTAAGTATGGAACACAGTTAATTTTATTACATATGAGTATCCTGAAAGTTGCAGCTCTTTTTGATGAAAATATTTTCTATCCATTTTCCACTGAATTGACTTTATGTATTTGTTGAAAATCAATTCTCCATCCATTTCTGTTTCTGAAATCCATATTTTGTTGATGAATTTGGATACGTACTCCAGTACCAGCCTTAAATATTTCTTTTTCATAATGTCTTAAGATCAAGTAGTGTAGTTCATCTTTTTCAAAGTTGTTTGTAGTTTTGTGTCTTTTGTATTTTCATATGACTTTTAGAGTCAGCTTGTCAATTTCTACAAAGAAACCAGCTGGGATTTTGGCTGGTTTTATCAAATCCATATAGATAAGTTATGGGAGAATTAACAACACTCTTGAGTGTTTTGATCCATTAAGATAAGACACATCTCCATTTATTTTGGTCTTCTTTAAGTTTCTGACCAGTATTTTGTAATTTTCACTGAAAGACTGTCAGAAAAAGTTTCACATTTTTGTCAGATATATCTCTCATATATTTTAAATTTCTTGGGTAATATATAAAAATACGGTTGCTCTCCATATATTGATCTCATTTTCTGCAACCATACTAAATTCTTGTATTACTTCAAATTTTTGTTAATTTTATCAGATTTTTCTACATTCATGGTTTTTCCTCTATAAATAGAAACAATTTTTCTCCTTTCTTTCCAATCTGGTTGTAATAGTCTTTCTTTTTCTTACCCATTTGCACTATTTTGTTCAGTATAGTGTTAACGGGGATACTAACAACACACATTCTTGTCTTATTCCTGATATTGGGGGAAAGATGCAATCTTCAATCATTAAAAACTAGATAAGCTGTAGATTTTTAAGGAACCCTTAATTGGATTAAGGAAGTTTCCTTCTATTCCTACTGTGCTTAGAATATTTATCAGAAATGGATGTTTGATTTTGTTATTTTTTTTCCTGAATCTGTGAGGATGATTATATCTTTTTCCTTTTTAAAAACATTTTAATATGGCAAAATATATTGATGGCATTTTAAATGTTGGACCATACTTATATTTATGACATAAACTCCACTTGGTCATAATATATTTACTACCATTTTTATATGTTGCTGGATTTGAGTACCTAAATTTTTGTTTAGAATTTTTGCCTACATGTTCATGAAGGATATAATATATATATATATTTTTTTCTTATAATATCTTTGTCTGGTTTATGGCTATGCTCATAGAATAAGTTAGGAAATAGATGGCCTCCTCACATTTGTGAAAGATTTCTGTAGAATTGTTATTACTCCTTCTGTAAATATGTGCTAGCATTCACTGTGAAGCCATTTGAATCAGAAGTTCTCTTTGAAACATAGTTTTTAACTACAAATTCAATTTATTTCATAAATATAGGGCGATTTTCCCCCTATGTTGTTCATATTCTTAAATATGTTCTTAGAAGTTCTCCTCATACCCATTCTCTACTATCTATTCTAGAATTCCCACACCTTAACAAACATCTCTCCTGGTGTCAGTACCTTCACTGGTAGTGTGACCCTGAACTTCTGGTTAGGGTTCTAACCATTACTAGGCTAAGATTACTGTACTTATCTTTTGACATCAAAGTGGGACAACTGAATATTAACATCCAGGTAACCAGAATGGTACCAAACATATTTCCCCTGCCTGCAATGTGTAACAGCAGCCTTAAATCTAGTTAATGATCTCTATCAGTTAACCCTTCCTAAATGATGCTTTACTTTCTTGTCTGCTGGTTCCTTGGCACAAGTTGTCCAAAGTATTCCATGATCACCTGTTAGCTTTTGATGAAGATGGGCTGGTCAAGATGCTAGACTTTAAGAATGCTTGTATATTTCCATTTGTATTTTAATGTCTTGGTCTTTGACAGAACTTTCCACGGAGATGTTCCCTGGGCCCCAGTCTGAGCCTCACATTATACACATTTGGAGTACACTTGCATCCAGAGTCAAAGAAAAGACAAACCCAGATAATCCGTAGCTTGAAGCAGGGTCTCCATCCTAGGCTGATCCTAGATCATCTGACCCCAGCCAACCCAAAGTTTCATAAGTAGTAAATGTGTTTAATGCTATAGAATTTTAACTTGGCTTGGTAAACAGATAAAGCTAACTTATCCAAAAATTGATATCTGGCAGTGGGGTGCTGATGTAGCAGAAACCTAAAGTTTGTGGCAATATTTTTGTTTTTTTGGAACTGTGTGGAAAAGAGTGGGAAACAAATAGAAATCCAGAAAATGACCATGAAATTGTTATAAGTGCTTGGAAAAATGGCTAACCAAAACATATGGAAAATTGTCATTATATTTTTAAAAATTACCATTTTATTATTATTTTTTCCATCATGGTAAGTGTACTTTTTAAATCCCAGCCCCTATTTCCCTCATCTCCTCATCTACCTCCCCTCTGGGAACCATCAGTTTGTTCTCTATAGTTAAGAGTCTATTTCTTGATTTTTCTCTTTTTTTCCCACTTGCTTGCTTGTTTTGTTTCTTAAATTCCATGTATGAGTGAAATCATATGGTATTTGTCTTTCTCTGGCTGACTTCTTTTGCTCAACATTATACTCTAGTTCTATCCATGTCATTGTAAATAGCAAGATTTCATTCTTTTTTATGGCTGAGCTATATTTCAATAAATAAATAAATAAGTAAGTAAGTACACACACACACACACACACACATACACACCCCACATCTTTATTCATTTGTTGATGAACACTCAGGCTGCTTTGGTAATTTGGCTATGGTACATTATGCTGCTATTAACGTAAATATGTATGTGTCCCTTTAAGTTCATGTCTTTGCATTTTTTTGGGTAAATACCCAGTAGTGTGATTCCTGGATCATAGGGTAGTTCTGTTTTTCAATTTTTGAGGAACCTCCATACTGTTTTCCACAGTGGTTGCCCCAGTTTGCGTTCCTACCACCTGTTGTTGATTTTTAATGTATTTCCATAGGGATCAGAAAACATAGTTTATCTTCCTAAATTATTTTAAATTTATCAAAGTCTATTTTATGGGCCGCAATATGGTCTTCTCGGTAAGTGCTTTATGTGTGTTTGAGTGTGTATTCCATACTCCTTTGGGGTGGTGTTTTACAAATGTCTATTAGATTAACTTGAATGTTGACTGTATCCTTTGCTGTGCAAAAGCTTCTTATCTTGATGAAGTCCCAATAGTTCATTTTTGCTTTTGTTTCTTTTGCTTTCATGGATGTGTCTTGCAAGAAGTTACTGTGGCTGAGTTCAAAAAGGGTGTTGCCTGTGTTCTCCTCTAGGATTTTGAGGGAATCTTGTCTCACATTTAGATCTTTCATCCATTTTGAGTTTATCTTTGTGTATGGTGCAAGAGAGTGGTCCAGTTTCATTCTTCTGCATGTGGATGTCCAATTTTCCCAGCACCATTTATTGAAGAGACTGTCTTTCTTCCAGTGGATCGTCTTTCCTCGTTTATCGAATATTAGTTGACCATAAAGTTGAGGGTCCACTTCTGGGTTCTCTATTCTGTTCCATTGATCTATGTGTCTGTTTTTGTGCCAGGACCACACTGTCTTGATGACCACAGCTTTGTAGTGCAACCTGAAATCTGGCATTGTGATGCCCCCAGCTATGGTTTTCTTTTTTAAAATTCCCCTGGCTATTCAAGGTCTTTTCAGATTCCACACAAATCTTAAAATAATTTGTTCTAACTCTCTGAAGAAAGTCCATGGTATTTCGATAGGGATTGCATTAAACGTGTAAATTGCCCTGGGTAACATTGACATTTTCACAATATTAATTCTGCCAATCCATGAGCATGGAATATTTTTCCATCTCTTTGTGTCTTCCTCAATTTCTTTCAGAAGTGTTCTATAGTTTTTAGGGTATAGATTCTTTACCTCTTTGGTTAGGTTTATTCCTAGGTATCTTATGCTTTTGGGTGCAATTGTAAATGGGATTGACTCCTTAATTTCTCTTTCTTCAGTCTCATTGTTAGTGTATAGAAATGCCACTGACTTCTGGGCATTGATTTTGTATCCTGCCACACTGCCACAGTGCTGTATGAGTTCTAGCAATCTTGGGGTGGAGTCTTTTGGGTTTTCTATGTAGAGTATCATGTCATCGGTGAAGAGGGAGAGTTTGACTTCTTTGCCAATTTGAATGCCTTTAATGTCTTTTTGTTGTCTGATTGCTGAGGCTAGGACTTCTAGTACTATGTACAACAAAACTAAAAGACAACCTACAGAATGGGAGAAGATATTTGCAAATGACGTATCAGATAAAGGGCTAGTTTCCAAGATCTATAAAGAACTTATTAAACTCAACACCAAAGAAACAAACAATCCAATCATGACATGGGCAAAAGACATGAACAGAAATCTCACAGAGGAAGACATAGACATGGCCAACACGCACATGAGAAAATGCTCTGCATCACTTGCCATCAGGGAAAAATCAAAACCACGATGAGATACCACCTCACACCAGTGAGAATGGGGAAAATTAACAAGGCAGGAAACCACAAATGTTGGAGAGGATGTGGAGAAAAGGGAACACTCTTACACTGTTGGTGGGAATGTGAAATGGTGCAGCCACTCTGGAAAAATGTGGAGGTTCCTCAAAGAGTTAAAAATAGACCTGCCCTACAACCCAGTAATTGCACTGCTGGGGATTTACCCCAAAGATGCAGATGCAATGAAACGCCGGGACACCTGCACCCCGATGTTTCTAGCAGCCATGTCCACAATAGCCAAACTGTGGAAGGAGCCTCGGTGTCCATCGAAAGATGAATGGATAAAGAAGATGTGGTCTATGTATACAATGGAATATTACTCAGCCATTAGAAACGACAAATACCCACCATTTGCTTCGACGTGGATGGAACTGGAGGGGATTATGCTGAGTGAAATAAGTCAATCGGAGAAGGACAAACATTATATGGTCTCATTCATTTGGGGGAATATAAATTATAGTGAAAGGGAATAGAAGGGAAGGGAGAAGAATTGGGTGGGGAATATCAGAAAGGGGGACAGAACATGAAGACTCCTAACTCTGGGAAATGAACTAGGGATGGTGGAAGGGGAGGAGGGCAGGGGGTGGGGGTGAATGGGTGACGGGCACTGAGGGGGGCACTTGAGGGATGAGCACTGGGTGTTATTCTGGATGTTGGCAAATTGAACACCAATAAAAATAAATTTATTATTAAAAAAAGATTAACTTGAATGATAGATTTGTTTAAAATTAAAGTTTTCTGATTTCCTGACAATGATTCGAGAACTTTATTTTGAATATAAGTATTCAGTGCTGTAAGACACCCCAAGGACTGTTTTAGTGCATCTCACACATTTTGGTATGTTGTGCTTTCATTTTAATTACTTTCAAAAACATCCTTCTCTTTTGATTGTTTTTTTGCCCATTGATTTGGTTAAAAGTGTGTATTTACTGTCCACGTGTTAGGGCATTTTGAGATATGTTTATGTTATTGATTTCTAAGTTAATTCCATTAGTCTCAAGGATCATATCTCATATTACATGAAATCTGTTAAATTCATTAAGACATGCTTTATGGCTCAGAGCATGGTCAGTGTTGATTAATATTCAGTGGCCTTTGGAAAAATATGTATTCTTTTATGGAGTATTTTATATATGCCTGCTAGGTCATACTGGTTGATGGTGCTGTTCGGGTCTACTGTTCCTTTGCTGACTTAATGGAATATCTGTTGTTGTATTAAGCATGAGAGAAGGATGTTAAAATTCCTGAGTATTATTGTTGATTTGTCTATTTTTTTTCAGTTTGTTCAACTTTTGGTTCTCTGTTTAGTTCATTTTGAAACTCTGTAATCATGTACATACATATTTTGGGTATGTTAGATGGGGCCTATGGTTAAACATTGAGTCTGGCTAATTCCTCACCACTGTGAATACTCAGTGACATAGGAAATTTGAAGTCTGCTAGTAAGGTTGTGGGGAATCAGCACTATCCTTAGCCCTATTCTCGTTCTCCTATATAGTTCCAGCTCTTTAAGATAGTTATTTACCCAGCCTTCAGTCATTTCCACATTTGCTGATCAGAACTTGAACACCCTTTGCATCTGTTTAGGGGTTCTCTTTGTGCACCTTTGTTTCTCTTATTTTGTGAGACTAGCCTCCCTGGTGTTCCAGCTCTCTCTCTCTCTCTCTCTCTCTCTCTCTCTCGTTTATCAAATTGCCTCCTCTTGTTCCACCTTTATTGAGGTATTATTGATATACAGAAAATTTCACATATATCATATGGGTTTTGATGAGACGGATATATGTACACACCTGTGATTCTTATGTGAGTTATATCAAATAGTCGAACTTATAGAGGGAGATAACATAATGGTGGTTGCTGGGGGATGGAGGTTGGGGGATATAATAAAAGACGAACAAGTTACAGAAATTGGCTGTGCAACACAGTGCCATTCTTGATTTCATCTCTTCAGCTGTGGGAGTCTGCTGTTGTCTGTGCTGGTTCCCCTCTGTACTGAATTCTAGAAGCCCTCAAGGTATGAGGCTGGACCACTCATAGGGCTTATCCCATGCATTTCTCATCTTTCAGGAATGTCTTTTGCCTGTTGTCCAATGCACTGAAAAATGTAGTTTTGTATGTATTTCTTCTGTTCCTGTTTGTTTAAGGTAGGAGGGAATATCCAGTCAATATCATCTACTTGCTAAAAGCTTCTCTATTTATTTTGATTTTTTTTGTTTTCCTCTTTGTTTCCCCCTCTTATTTCTATTTGCTCTTTTGTTACTTTTAGTTCATCTTAATTTTTAAAATGATTTTCTTTGTATCTACTTCTTTTTGTCATTTCATTTTGAGCTTAACTAATTCTGATTTGTGTTGTACTTTAATGTTTTTTGCTGTTTTCTTATTTTTACTAATTTTGAGAGACTGCTTATCTTTGAAATCATTTTTGTGTGACCATCTTTCTGGCATACTTTTATTGTTTGTAGGGAGGTAATTCTTTTACTCTTTTTCTCGTACTTTAAGATTTTTACATAGGTATTATGTTCCTGATTTCCATTTGAAATTAGATTTTCCAACTTTTAGAATGGATTAAGGTTCAGGACATTTTTCTGATGTCACAGAGTTTCCTACTTATAGTTTGTGTAGTTTTCAAAAATATTTTTGCTTGTGTCCTCAGATTTTTCTGGGTTTGTTGCTTGACCCCATCTGGTCTGGATCTCCTCTTTCCTTCTGTATAGAGAGGAGCCTAGTGGGGTCAGTTTTAAGACTTCTAAGGTGTCACATGTGTCTACTTCCTTCAGTTCTTTTGTGATTCTCTTGGATTCACATAGCATTGGAGAAGGTAAACCTCCTCGTTTTCACCTGCTTTTTAGTTAATATTTACTGGCTATCCTAACATTTTCCTTTTCTCAAGTTCACTGGATTCTATCTGTATGTTTTCTTCTTTAGTCCACAAATGTTGATATAATGCACATCTTGTGTGTGTTGACAGTTTATCAACATGTGCTCATTCTTTAGGGGGAGGGCAGAAGGCTGTAATAATATTTCGCTTAGTTTTGTTGTAAATGTTGTATAGGCATTTTGGATTTTCCCTTTTTGTTCTGTAAAAAATTCATTGTTTGAAAAAAAAATGCTTCTGTGTGGTCTCAGTGTCATCTTTCCAAATTCCTCTCCAGCAATTTTTAATTTCTGCCTTTACATTTATCTTAGACTTTTCTCCTCCAAAATTTTCCATCTGGAAATAAGTGAGGAAACTTATTCTGCTGACATCCATGTGCTTTTATATAATTTATGTCATAATTGTGGATATTATCTGGCTTAAAATGCAAGGTTTATTATATTTTATTCCTTTGTCTGTTGTGATCATCTACTTCCGAAGAAGATTGGTGTGTACTTCCTCACAGTGTCAGTAAAGTAAGTCAATAAGCAGAGTGGAGTGTTGAGACAAGGAGGGTCCATCTGTTGTTAGATTTCATATCCTCTCACATCATTAAAGCAATCATATTTGCTTCAGTGTTTTCCTGGTTGCGTGAGAAATTGCTCTCAGATTTTTGTGTTTACTTCTTACCCACATTCAATAGAGCCTCCAATCTCATGCTTTCATAGATGTCTGGAGGGTATTCTAACTCCTGTAAACCTTTTTATCCCTCTCATCTTAAATCATTTTGCCTATAAAACCTGATATTAGTTGTTGTAACAATGATATTAGATTTTAAGGTAAGTGAAATAAAAGTCTGTTCTTATCCTCAAGTAGAACATACTCTACAAGGAAATGAGTCAGGATAGGAACTTAATAGAATGGAATTGAGAATTTTAATGAGAGGTTGAAGCACAGGGTACTATGGGAACAGAGGAATCTTACATAAAACTCCCAATTCCACATAATGCACGAGTCTAGGATAATGGCTTTATCAAAGAACAGAATGGAGGATTCAATTTATATATTTTATATATACTATATATTGAAACACAGAGAAGCTGTTACTTAGATCTATTTTACTTTGTAGAAAATACATATAAAGATCAATTAACTAAAATCTGAAAACGATTTCATCAGAATATTTCATAAGTTTATAGCAATGTAATATACTATTTACATATTGTATTTTTATTTCTTTTAGATAAAGCTCTAGTCTTAAGTAGAGTCAATGTGTTTAAAATTAATTTCCAGGACACTTCGGTGCTCAGTGGTTGAGTATCTGGGTGCTCAGGGCGTGATCCTGAGATCCCGGGATCGAGTCCGACGTTGGGTTCCTTGAGGAGCCTGCTTCTCCCTCTGCCTATGTCTCTGCCTCTCTCTCTCTCCCTCTCTCCCTCATTGTGTCTCTCATGAATAAATAAATAAAATCTTAAAAAAATAAAATTAGTTTCCTATAACATACTTGAAAATTTGATAACTTTTTAAAAAATGTGATACTGAAATAAAAATGATCTTATTCCCCCAAATTTACTGATAAATTTAACCAGCCTTATTTTACTTAAATTATACTTAAGTAATTATTTAATTTTGCCCTAAGTTTCTATACAAGTAGAATGTTAAAATATGAGAGTATAGAATACACCCCAAACCTTTATTTTATTTCAGTGTCTTTCAGGGGAAAGGTAGCCAGAAGGATAGCTTTGATAAGTCATTTTACCCAAAGTTCTTTAAGTGTATTAATGTATTAAAAGTAATGTTGAAATATAAAACCAAACCATATGTAATGATTAAGCAAATTAGCACATGAAGTAAAATCATGTAGTCTTATTTAAGATTCAATCATTCACTCATTTCACAAATATTTATTATGCTTTTACTAAGTAAGAGCAACTACATATAATAAATACATTCCTTGCAGTGATTGACCATACCTAAACGTAAATTTAAGGGGTTAGCTAAATAACCAAACAAGTTTGAGGAAAAACTGTAAAGTGCTGTGAAGGAAATTTTGAATGGATCCTAATCTGAATGGGAGAACAATGTTGACTTTTCTGAGGAAAAGACATTTCAACAAAGCAGTTAGGTGGAGAAGAACGGCGAAGGCATTCTTATAAATTGAACTACATACACGAAAGCCTCAGACAGAGAGATAGAAGGAGATTACAAGAAGGCAGAAGGCCAACATAAATGAATCATGTTGAGAAATTCAGGGGGGAAGCAAAAGCCTCTGCTGTATTAGAATTATTAAGAATCTAATACTTCGAGCTTTAGTCTAAGAACGACGTGTCTTTCAAGAATGATCACATTTACATTTTAAGAAGAGATCTGTGGAACTTCTCTCCCCAGTGAGGGCTGAGTAAGGTCTTACCAGATAGACCTTGCAGATAACAACTATAAATTCTGAATATAGCATAAAAAGCAAACTCCCTGAAGGCTCTGGATAGTGAATAAACCAGATTGTAGTGGGGAGTGCATGCTGTGAGGAGATGAGCTATATTTGGTGATTTGCTGTTTTTCCTGATTTTATTCCATATAGCTACTCATAATAAGATAGTATTATTAACATAGGTAAGATTGTCTGGCATAGATATTCTTATAGCTTTTAAGGTTATTGAGATAGAATTTCTTAATCCAAACCAAATAATTTCATTTTATAAGGGTTCAGTCTTCAGGGAGCCTCTATACATTCAGGACCCATATAATTAATTTTTGTAATCATTTATAACATAAATTCTATTATGATATTTCATATACAATACTGCTGGTCTTCTGAGTACCTGTAAAATGTATTCCTTCTTTTCTCTAGTTTAGAGATAAAATCCTAAGTCTCAGAAGGTTAAGCTGTTCAGTATAATACATTGACAGACAAGTAGCAAAGCTGTGGTTTAAACACACATTTCCATAGTCCCAGGTGCATGCTCTTTCAATGGTGGACGTGTTGAGGAGAAACATTTAAAGTTTCTAAACACATTCCATTATGACAGAGATCTCATATGATCCATATTCGGTTCAGCAAACTCAATTCAATATAGATTTTTTAAATGACTTTTATGTTGATGAAAAACATATGAGGATGAATTATACAAACAGTTTTCTAGAAAACTAAAACTATCATATGGGAAAGATTCTTGGACATAATTTGGATCAACAGCCTCAATTATAAAAGCGTAAGTGAGAACATGGAGGACTCCTTTAGAAATTAGCTTCAGCTACTTCTAGGAAACAGGTGGCCTTGTTCAATTTTTACTTTGTAACTTTAGGAAACAGGTGGCCTTGTTCAGTTTTTATTCTGTAACTTTAACTTCCTCAGGATTGGCCTAATTTCCATACTGCTGCTCCTTTCTGAAACACACCTTAATTGATTAACTGGTATTTCAGTGTGATTTATATTTTAGCAAATGTGAAATTTAGGATAAGTACTTATGTTTGGTGGTACCAAAAACCACTAACTGCTAAAACCATATTCTTTCATAAATTTTAAAGGATAACATTCTGTCTTTGTTCTGGGGTAGGCATGGATGACTTCTGTTATTAGGAAGAGAATACTTTACATGAGATATACTCTCTTGACAAATTTTTAACTGTACAGTACAGTATTGTTAACTGTAGACATAGTGTTGTACAGCAGACACCTATAACTTACTCATTTTGCATATCTAGATACCTGTTGAACAGCATCTGCCCACTTCCTCCTTCCCCACCTGTTGCAAACCATTGCTCTACTCTGTTTTTGTGAGTTGGAAAATTTTAGATCACTTATGGTAAGAGTAGTTTTTCAGAATTTGTCTTGTGAGTGGCTTATTTCACTTGGCATAGTAATCCTCCAAATTCATTCATGTTATCATATATGGCAAGATTTCCTTCTTTTTAAAGTCTGATTTATATTCCATGGTATGTGTGTATCGCTTTTTCTTTATTCATCTGCTGATGGGCATTTAGTGTTTCAGTATTTTGGCTACTGTGAATAATACTGTAATGAATGTGAGAGTGCAGATAACTCTTAGAGATTCTGATTGCAATTTTTTTTTGGAATATATACCAGAAATGGGTACTAGATAATATGATAGTTTTATTTTTAATTTTTGAGGAACCTCCATACTAATTTTCACCAAAGCTGTACCATTTTTCATTCCTACCAACAGTGTAAAAATGTTCCATTTTCTTTACTCCCTCACCAACTCTGTCTTTCTTCCTTTCTTTTGCCATTTTAACAAGTGGGAAGTGGTGTTTCATTGTTATGATTTGCACTTCTCTGATGACTAGCCATATTTAGTACATTTCACACACTGTGGTCATTTATATGCATTCTTTGGTTAAATGTCTCTTTATGTCCTTAGCACATTTTAAAAATAGAGCTACTGTTTTTTATGATATTAAGTTGTAGATGTTACTTATATATTTCAGAGATTAATTTCTTTTTAAGATTTTATTTATTTGAGAAAGAAAGAAAGAAAGAAAGAAAGAAAGAAAGAAAGAGAGAGAGAGAGCGAGCATGAGAGAGAAAGAACACAACCAGGGTGGAGGGGCAGAGGGAGAGGGAGAAGCAGATGCTCCACTGAGCAGGGAGCCCGATGTGGGACTTGATCCCAGGACCCTGAGATCATGACCTGAACTGAAGGTAGATGCTTTACTGACTGAACCACCCAGGTGCCCCTGGAGATTAATCTCTTGTCAGATATATAGTTTGCAGATATTTTCTTCTATTTTGTAGGGTTTTCTTTTTTACTCTTGATTGTTTCTTGTGCTGTGCAGTAGCTTTTTAGTTGACATACTTTCAGTTGTCTATTTTTGCTTTTGGTCTTTTGCCTTTGATGTTGTATCCAAGAAATCTTTGCCAGGACCCATGTCATGAAGTTTTCTTGATAAATTTTAATGGATAACATTCTAGGAATTTTATAGTTTCAGGTCTTAATTTAAATCTTTAATCCATTTTTAGTTGATTTTTGGGTATGGTGTAATATAAGGACCCAATTACATTCTTTTGCATGTGGATGTGGAGTTTTTCCAACAGCAGCAGGGAAGACACTCCTTTTCCTCATTATGTATTCTTGGTATTCTTCTCAACAATTAGTAAGCCATATATTCATGAGTTCATTTCTATATTCTATTCTGTTCATTGGTTTATATGTTTGTTTTTATTCCACTGCCATGCTGTTTTAATTATTGTAGCTTTATGATATATTTTGAAATCAGGAAATGTGATAACTCTAGCTTTGTTCTTTTTTTTCTCAAGCTTGCTTCATCTTTCTTTTGTGATTCCAATTTAGCAAATCAAATTCACCAGTGCATTAAAGGACCATACATCATGACAAAGTGGTGTTTACCCCTGGGATACAAGGATGGTTCAACATAGGCAAATCAAATAATACAATATGCCATGTAATAGAATATAGGATAAAAGACACATAGTCATCTCAATAGATGTAGAAAAAGCATTTGACAAAATTTAGCACCCTTTTGTGAGAAAAACTGTCAATATATATATATGAGACAGTGCACAGTTGATGTCATACTCAATTGCTGAAAAACTGAAAGCTTGTTCTCTAAGATCAAGAACAAGGCTAGGATGCCCACTCTCACCACTTCTATTCAGTGTAGTCCTGGAAGTCCTAGCCAGAGCAACTAGATTAGAAAGAGAAATAAAAGGCATCCATATTAGGAAGGAAGAGGTAAAATTGCATGTTTACAGGTAACATGATGTTATATGTAGAAAGCCTTAAAAATTTCACAAAAATATTATTTGAACTAATAAACAAATTCAATAAATTTGTAAGATGCAAAAATCAACATACAGAAATCAGTTATATTTCCATATACTATGGCCTTAACCTAAAAATTATTGAGAAAACAATTCCATTTACAATAGCATCCAAAAAAATAAAATACTTAGGAATAAACTTAACCAAGGAACTGAAAGACTTGTATACTGAAAACTACAAAATTTCGATGAAAGAAATTGAAGAGGACACGAATAGGAAGACATCCATGTTCATAGATGGGAGGATTTAATATTATTAAAATGTCCATACTACCAAAAATTATCTACAGATTCAGTGCTATCCCTATCAAAATCCCAATAGCATTTTTGACAGAAATAGAACAAAACTCCTAGGGAAAGAAGATAAGGAGTAAAATAAATATCCTTAATACAATGACATAAAAACTGAAATTGTTGGGATCCCTGGGTGGCGCAGCGGTTTGGCGCCTGCCTTTGGCCCAGGGCGTGATCCTGGAGACCCGGGATGGAATCCCACGTCAGGCTCCCGGTGCATGGAGCCTGCTTCTCCCTCTGCCTCTCTCTCTCTCTGTGTGACTATCATAAATAAATTAAAATTAAAAAAAAACTGAAATTGTAAACAAATGTAGGCTTAACACATAAAATGACTCACTTTTAATGTGTTGAGGTGCCTCAGACAAGATTTCAAAATATTATTGTCTCCCTTACAAATATATGTATACAGTTGTGAATAATATTAGATGATTACTTACTGAATAATTATTCAGAGAATATTACTATTTAAATATTATGCCATCATTTCCTTGCAAAAATAGGTGCATGAATGTTCAAAGCCCTAAGAACTGAGAGCAAAAGATGGACATTAGAGAGGAGTATCAGTCCAGAAAAACTTACTTCTTACATATACTGGCAAGTGAGGGATAAAGAGAAACTAGAAGTAACTCAATCTAAATCTGTCTGACATCTTCAAAATAATGAATCGTCTCTCATGGGAAATTTACAGAACCTATCTTTATGTACATTTGGCATTACACTAACTCATTGGTTTCTAGACTCCAATTTGACTCTTAGTATAGAGCACATAGTCATACTAAAGTTAAAAAGATTCCCCTAACTTATTTCCCAAGATTCTGTAACCGTTGAGGAATTTGACATGATCTAGTGTTGTTAAATCTCTAAATAATTAGCAACTTATCTAGCTATAAAAGTGGACACTTATTAAGTTACAGACTTCAGTGGTTTGGTTTCAGAATTAACGTGAGTTATCTTTTAATTACTCCCAAAGTGATGTCCCTTAATTACTTGGATTGGACTTTAACCTAGTTAAACTTTTCATATTGACAAAGATTACCAAAAAAACAATTATCATTTAAAAGAAAACAAAGAAGCCATCATTCATACTTAATATCATGATGAAAAGATTTAGCAAAATAAGTGATCAAAATATTCAAAGGAATACGTGAGTTACTATATTAGATTCACACATTATTATAAGAGTAAAGAAATGCCTTAAAAATAAGTATGTGTTTGGAAGTAGGTACTTTTAAAAAGTAAGATTTTTTTTTCTTTTGCAAAATACAGATAGCAATAATAATCTTCATTTCTGTGAAGGTGAAACAAAATGATAATGTGAAAGAAGGTTGAAAGCTGTAAGGTGAGAATATTACCTTTGGATCCTCTTCATGGAAATATCTCCCCTATTGCTTAGGCACAATGCATGTTAATGGGAGAGTGATAAGTGGAATCCAAGAGATTTATTAGAGGTTTATTTATGTGGCCTTGGAGAAAATTAAATAATGCATGGTAGGTTGGGGATGCCCTAAGACAGGAATGAAGATTAGCTCTTGTGGAAAGATGAATAATTAACTGAAAATTTTAATCACGCTAACTCAAAAAGATGGATGAAGTAGTTAGTCACTATTCAACCAGTATTTGTTTAGTGTAAGGACATAGTTAGCTTCTACTAAATAGATGAAGATTTTACAAGCTAGGGAGGGGAATATGACAGTCATCTGAAATTAATTAATAGTGAAAAGTATAGATACAAATGTGGGGATATGTTGGAGAGGCCTCCTAGAACTACAAGTTAACAGTATGGCTTCTTTGGAGGTGAAGAATTGGAAAACAGTATGGACTCTAAATGAAAGCTTAGGTACCATATGTTTAATGCTGGCATATTTTCAGTCAGGATCAGTACTGCAGACTCCCATGGTGAATTTAATTTGTGTTTTCCTGGTTATTAATAAAGTTAAGTGCCCTTTCAGATGTTAAATGATCTTGTAAAATGATATTTACTCTTTAATAGCAAATAAGCAAAATTATTTTGTTGTGGACCATTGGTCTTCTCGCTCTTGTAAATAAGAAAAAAATGCAGTATCAACTTTTATTTGCTGGATTTTATACTACTGTGAGATGTTAAATATTCTTGTAGATTTTATTTTGAAATACTTGTAGTATAAATAAGTCTAATAATCATTCCAATCTGATCAAATGCAGCACTTGATTTTTCAAATACATAGGGACACAAGATTCTTTGAGGAATTGCAGTATACAAATAGGTGGTTTCACCATAATACTCTCTTACTTCTTTAATTACTATGCATGCTAAAGCTCTTAAGTTGTTTCTCAGTAACATGGAAAATAGGAAGAAAGTACAAGAAGAAGACAAAAGAAATTAAAGTTGAATATGTAAGTACATAAGCAAAGGAAAATGAAAAGAAAAATATTGGGATCCCTGGGTGGCGCAGCGGTTTGGCGCCTGCCTTTGGCCCAGGGCGCGATCCTGGAGACCCGGGATCGAATCCCACGTCAGGCTCCCGGTGCATGGAGCCTGCTTCTCCCTCTGCCTGTCGGCCTCTCTCTCTGTGTCGCTCATGAATAAATAAAATCTTTAGAAAAACAAAAAAGAACTAGTACTAGTCATTCTTAGAAAAACTTAAAGGCAAAATGAAGAATGCAATAAAGAATAAGAGGATATGTAGAACAGTAATAAGGATGATGTGGGTTAGTGATAGGGAAAAGGTAAGGATGATAGTGTTCTGTTGTTGATTTTCTTATATTATCTCCATCTATCCATCATTATCCTTTATTCTCTACCTTACTGCATTATGACTATAAACCTTGTAAAGTGAGAACTTTTCACATAAGAGTTGGGGTAGTGCTTCAATTATTTTGCAGCTTTACATTATATACTTCATATTTATTGTTCCTTCTCTCTGTTCTCCCATCCATCATTGATTGGTGTCTTGATCGCCTCAGATACAAAAGAATCAAAACTAGTTGTCTATTTTTATAGATGATGAAAGTAGGATTCATTGAGGTAAAAGCCTTACTCAAACCCCTATAGTTAGTTGCTGTGCTGAAATTAAAAATCAAGGCAGTGTTAATCCAAAGGTAGCAATATAGAATTTAGTGATAAAAAGATGCAATGACTTCACCTAGACCAATGTGATTGAGGCAGAATGTTTTATCATTCAACAAATATTTACCAAATACCTATCTGCCAAATGTACCTTATGCAGATAATGTAAGAATTAGTATAGTTCATTTTTCATACTATCTCAGTCTAGTTATATAAATAAGCAAAAAAAAATAAGGAATCCATATAATGTTTTATCACTATTCTGGTATAAGTATGGAAAGGACATTTAATCAAAATTTATGAATGCAAAGTGAAGGAAGAGTAGAAGTTAGCCCATTAAAGCACTAGTCAAGAAATAGACAAAATACATATTCTGGGTGAAATCAGTGACTAGAAAGATGAGCTAATTTTGGCACAGGTAGGATTAATATTAGTGAAAAAAGACAGGTATACAGTATCAGGAAGATAATATGGTGTTCTTAACTTACTTTATGGAGAACATATATCCTAATAGTAATCGGATAACATTAAATATTATTGTAGTCAGGAATTGCTTGGTTATAAGGCAACAATTTTTATTTTTATTTTTTTAAAGATTTTATTTGTTCATGAGAGAAGGCAACAATTTTTTAAAAAAAATAAATAAAATAGTTCTTTGATCTCTGATGACCAAGCTTTACAACTTTTAATGAAGACGTATTTGATTTCATAAGGTCCAGTATCCCTGTCTATGGGATCCTAAATGTCTCTATGTCTCATTGCTATAACTCTCTAATATTCTCTTACGGCTAATTAGTTACATTAAATGTTTACACCTGAAAAGAGGAGGCAGGTTGCCAAAAAACAATATTTTAAGAGGAAAATGTAGGACATCCAAAAAGCCTCAAAGTCAAAAAGCTATTCAGCTATATCCTCTCACTGGCTGTAGCAATACTGATATACAGCCGGGGAAACATCAATGTAAGAGAAACTGGGGACATCTTGCATATCCTCAGATGGGTAAGTGGACAATTGGCTCATTTGTGAAATGGAATTCTGGCGTTTCACCAATAACATGAAGGAAACAGCTTAAGCCAGACTTAATGACAGATTGGTACATGAAACTGGAAAGCAACCAGAAACTAGAGAACCAGCTACGATTTTTCACTTGCTTAGCAAAACTCTCACTCTTCCTTCTTTCTTAGTGGTTACTACATTGTTTTTACAGTCTGAGGATTGGGTGTTGGCACAAGATTAAAAAGGGAGAGACTGTTTTGAGGGTACTACTGTATTAGTACCATTTAATATGATGTTTGGCACATTTTGGCTGCTCAATAAATATAGTTTAATGGTCCAGTGTTTCTCTATACAATAAATGCAAAGTGCTTACTTCAGGTTGCTGTATGCCCTCTGTATATTCATGAGACAGACTTGAATTGCTGTGACCAAATTACTAATTACTGGTAGAGAAACACTAGGCCTGTTGGAATCCCTTTGTTCGGTAACTCAATAACATAGTGAGATGGATTCTTGAGAAGCAGATTTGGCAGAAAGGATTATGGAGGCATAGAAATAGGCAGTGTCTTTTATATGCAACTCTGTTTTGCACTAGAGTTGATGAAGAGAGGAGTTTTTTTCTTTAATAGTATATAAAAACCCACTAAATGTTTCTGAGAGATGAAATAATTCAATACAATCATTATGTCTTTAGAAATGATCACTGGAGGCATCAGGATTACTTGATGTTAGGGAAGATAGGATCCTGAGAAATCCGAAGAGGGAGTTAGTGTAAGATAAAATGAAAACTATCTGGTGCCATTAGAATTGGAAGAGAATCTTGCTTTTAATGGAGGAACTTCAGAAGGTTATAATAATATCTTGTTAGTTTATACTACATTTTTTTTCTGATCATGATTTAAATTTTTTAGTCAAATACTTTGGCTTTATCTTTGATAATCTAGGTAACCTATGTACCACATTGTAAATACAAGTTTACAGAAAATAGTTATTCTTTGGCAAATTTAGGCAACATTATAAATTCTATTCAATATTTCATTTCTTCCTAGTTTTATTTTTGTGTATTTCTTTTAATTTTGATGAACAATAGACAAATCTTGGCTCATAGGAATACCTTCTTTCCCAAAACCCTTCTAAGAATTTTATGTATTCCGGGACGCCTGGGTGGCTTAGTGGTTGAGCGTCTGCCTTCGGCTCAGGACGTGATCCTAGAATCTGGGATCTATTCCCACATCGGGCTCCCTGTGGGGAGACTGCTTCTCCCTCTGCCTGTGTCTCTGGCTCTCTCCCTGTGTCTCTCATGAATAAATAAAGTATTTTTTTAAAAAATTTACATATTCCTTGAATGATTCGGTGGGAACCAAAAATATGAATTTTTTTTTCTAAATGGTAGAGCTTTTTTCTTATGGAATTATGTACTGTTAGGGTGTTCAAAATATATTTTGATTCAAACCAAAATTAATATTAGGCTAAATTGGGATCAAAATAGAGCATAGTATTTTAGTAAAATATATCCCTGTCATAATCCACAGTGAGATATTGTAATGTCAAAACATCTAATTAGAGTAGTAGAGTCATAAATCAATCTTAATTAACCTGTAATTACACAATAATGTATGCACGCCACCTGGTGACTAGGGTCAACTGTCTGCCCTACTTGAAAGTAAGACTCTGACGTAACTACAGAAAGTTAAAACCAGGAGGTCAGGTTGTATCCATTAGTATGAGTTTAGGTTTTAAAATATATAGGATTACAGAGGTTACATATTATCATTTATGTTAAAAGAAATTTAAATAACTGAAGAATAAACTATACAGATTATTTTGAAGTAAAACCCCCCTTTTAAAATCATTTCTTGTTACTTCTGTTTGGATGTATTTGATCATTTGCCATTCAATCCTCATTTCTTTTCAATTTTAAATACCAAGAATCTAAAAAAAATAGTAATTAATAAATAAATATCAAGAATCTGTCAAGTGGAATTATATTGTTGACTCAAACACCTGAAATCTGATAATTTTGTTTAAAAGTATAAAAAATATTTAGAATGCTACACCAAACCTCTACAGTATAACTATCATGTAAAGTGATTTTTTGTTAATAATACTGAATAATAATATTCAATAATGTAAACATTATTGTATTTAAATATTATTAGACTTTCTTATGCTTCTACCTTTATGTACTAAATTCTGTGATCTGGATAAATAGAATCAATCATTGTCCGCCTTCCTCCCAACTGATTTGAGTCAAGCAGTATGAAAGGAAATCTAGAGAACACGATTCATCAGATGCATATTTATTTGTTACCTTCATACTAACTAGAACAAAACTTACATAATTAACTCCCATAAGAAAGATTCTGATGACTTTATTTCTTTCAAAACCCAAAAACTGAAGATTAAGTGCTAAGAAAAAAACAAGCACAACACAGGATCCCAGATGACAAAATATCTATTTCTTACAAAGTTTCTCATGAGTTTTTCTAGAAGTCCAAAAACAACTCCAAAGTCAAAAAGGCTGAAGAATTTTTTTTTATTTGCACAAAAAGAAACAAAATTAGGAAGGGAAGGAAGTTTTATCACCCCTTAACCTGAGTTAATATGTTTTAGGTTAGTTTCAGTGTTTATCAGTGGACAAGTACAGAATATACTGTGCTTGGCACTTTCAGAATCCAGTCATTTTTCATTTCTGTGGTGGTCTCTCTCTCTTTATTTTTAAGATTTTATTTTTTTGTTTATTTTAGAGAGAGTGAGAGAAAGAGCATGCACAAGCCAGGGAAGAGAGAGAGGAAGAGAGAGAAGCAGACTCTCCGCTGAGCAGGGCGCTGATGTGGGCTCCATCCTAGGACCCTGGGATCACAACGTGAGCCGAAGGCAGACGCTTAACTGACTGAGCCACCCAGGTGCCCCTCACCTGTCTTTCTTAGGGTGCTTATTCCTTGAACCTAGACACAGTTGTATGAGGAAACTTAAACTAGTCTGCACACAGAGCACACGTGGAATAGCTATTTGTGGTTGTTAGGGTTGACAGCTTACTTGAGGTTGCAGATTCTATCACATATACAATTTATGACATATTAAAGACAATTCCATATGATTCTAGTACTAAGGTGATAAGTCATGGTGCAGAGAAACATTACTCTAAATTCCAGGCCATAGAATTCATAATAATAATTAAATGTTGATTTGTGATGCTAAGTTTGGGGTGGTTTGTTACACATACTAGTGAGTAGAGTGCTTTAATAACAGAATGTTGTATCTTAAGATATGTCACGATTAACAGTGATGTTACTTGATCCATAGCTCCATGCTTGATTTGGGTTGCCTGGACAATATTAGTTGAAGGGAACTTGCCTTTCACTTCTACAGTCAGAGAACATGCCCATTACTTCTATTTCCCATATGTCCTGTGACTTTCACATTCTGGTAGGAGGGCTTCAATATCCAGTGATCCCCAAGACTTTCAGGATGTGGGCAACAGCTGATGCCAGACAACTCCTGTGAACTGCTGGTACCTGAATCTATAAGAAGAAGCTGGTACCGGGTTTACTTACTTTATAACAAATTACCTCAATCCTGACACTTCTCTTTATGGAAAGAATGGGAAAGTTGGGAATATGCATCTTCTTTATTTAACTGACTGTATGATTTTCTCTTGCCCTAAGTGAACCAGTTTCTTAACCCATGATATGTGACAATGTGGAATTTACCAAAATGCTACTGTGTATAGGTAGTGATATAGAACTGACTTCTATGACACGAAGTCCGTTGTTTATTATAATTCAAGATACTTAAATTCAATATCACATTTTAAAATTTCTTAAATTACATGACTTCAAAGGAAAAGTAATTCAAGAATTCCAAAAGACTCAGGTCTCCTAAGTGGCTCAGTCAGTTAAATGTCTGACTCTTGATTTCAGCTCAGGTCATGATCTCAGGGGAATGAGATGGAGCCCCATGTAGAGATGCTGCTCTGCATGTTGGAGCCTGCTTGGGATTCTCTCTCTCTCCCTTTAACCCTGTCCTCCTCTTTCTCTCCCTCTCTAAAAAAGAAAAGAGTTGAGAGGTTTAAAGTTTAATTTTTTTGAAGCCATATTAATAAATTGATTAATTAGGGGCCCCTGGGTGGCTCAGTTGGTTAAGTGTCTGCCTTTGGCTCAGGTCATGATCTCAGGGTCCTGTGATGGAACTGTGTGTTGGGGTCCCTGCTGAACAGGGAGTCTGCTTCTCCCTCTCCTTCTGCCCTTCCTCCTCTCCTTCCCACTAGTGATTTTTCTTTCTCAAATAAATAAATGAATGAATAAATAAATTAATTAATTAAATAAACAAATCTTTAAAAAGGTAATTAAGGATTGATTAATGAGCTATTTCAGAATTAATACTTACATATTGAATAATCAGGAATATGCAATACTCATGTATCAAGCTAACCTTAACCCAATTACAATTTGATTTTCCAGGTATTGCTCAATTTTCAGAATATTTTGTCTGTTGTGATACAGTTTATAGTTCTTATTTGGTAGTTTTTACTCCAATATTATTTATATTTATGTGACCATTTCCCACTGAAAATTTTACTTTTAAGCCAAAAAAAAAAGTCTCATGGCTCAGCTGTGTTACTTTCACTGAATTATGCATGTTGTATGTATATGACACTGCCTAAATTTTTAAAATCCAGAAGTGCTCCAAAATAAGTTTTTAAAAAGCAGTTCACAATATATAAGTACATCAAATCAACTCATTGTACACCTTAAACTTACACTGTATCTCAATAATCCTGGAAAAATTTTACAAGCCCAACACTGTGCTTTTTCATAAGAGTTTACAGTTCTCTGTTAAATATTTATGGTAGATAGCTCAAGAATGTTTGAGCTTCCAGTTTTGTGGAAGGAAGAAATTCCTGAAGAATGTGTCCATGGATGAAAACCATGAGTGTCAAAAGTAGTAGGCCAGATATCTGTGCAGTGATTGAACTGCAAGTGATAAGATCTATTTCCAAACCTACTAGGACTTATTAGGATATATTAAGGGTCCTGGAATATTTCTACCAAGAGTTTTCGATGATGCTATCTCCACCTTCCAATCAAACTGGGCTATGCACATATCAAGCAGATAAAAGCAAGTCCTTGATTAAGACACAGAGTGTTTTTATTTATGCATTTACCAAAAATAGTGCTATACTTCTTTCATTTCTCTCAGCATATATGCCTATGCCATTGAGATATTTTTCTTGCTTCTTAGATACTATAGTAAAGCCTGATGTCCATTGTGGAGTCCAAACTTCAAACACTTAAGACATGGCTTTTGCAGGCCTTTCTGGTTAAGTATATATTTACATATAAACTATATCTCTATATATTTTTTCCTCTATGTATTCCAGATGCAAACTGTCTTTCTTGCCAATCAAAAAGATAGTTCCTATAGGTTTATAATCATTTTAAGTTAAATGACTCACATTTTTTTTCACCATAATTCACATTATTTCAACACTTAGTTACAAAAAAGGCTATGTTAGGGTTTGCTTAGATTAATTAGTTTTCTTTTGACTCAGCCTGTTTTCCAAGACAGATGTACTGGAAAGCAGAAACAGAACCAACAATTGAGTGTCAAACAAGAATAGGAGGAAAAAAATAGCTAGATGGGAAAATACACTATTTAATATCTACTGCACACCACAGTATTCTAATTGATTGTTACCATTTTATGTTAATCTAATAAACTTTTCTTTTTCTTAAAAATACTAATTTCAGTGGTGGTTTTGCTTTTACCAACCAAAGTAAAAAGGACTCACCATGGACTATCACAAGAAATGAATCCACATTTGAATGCTACTCTTGGTGAGAGGGATCGTCACTGCTCAGATATGTGAAAAAATTAAAGAAAGGAAAAATAATGTCCAGGAGTCTGAAGAAGAAGCACTATCTTGAGTAAAACAATGAAAGGGAAAATTATTTTTTAGTACAAATCATATAAGTTATGTCTGTCTTGTTGAGATCTTAATCTTTGAATCATAAAAGGAGCCATTGAATATACTATCTGGCATGGATAAGGAACTCTCTTCTGCCATTTAGCCAAGAATTTTATAAAAATTCTAGCATGGTCAGCCTGATAAGATTGTGAGTAAATTCAGTACTTTAAAGTTAAAGTGTGAGGCTTCTTTTGTGAGAACATAAACATTGTGTTGATACATGGTAGGTAAAACATTTCGTCATTTTTCCCATTTCCATTTTCCCTTGTTATACTTGCTGATCTGCATGTAATTTGAAAATATGTTGTAGTTTATTATGGCATACTGAAATTCGAAGAAAAAAAGATATTTTGCATTCCAAATAGGTTAAGCAAAGAGTCTTTCCATAAAATGAGTAAGGTAAAATACTGCCTCTATGCAGAATTACCATTCTATCAGGTAATAAAATCTGTTTAACTTGTCAAGGTAAAAATAGTCTGTGGTTCTTAATTTAAATTGTATAAACGTAATATTAATCCTACAGAAGACAACAGCCCAAATTCATCATAGTGAAATGGACACGCAGCAAATGGTTGACTACTGTTTTTAAAGTTATTTTAAATCAGTAGCTACTTTTTTTTTTCTTTTCAGGGTTTTGTTTAAATTCTAGTTAGCATCCAGTGTAATATTAGTTCGAGGTGTAGAATTTAGTGATTTATCACTTCCATATAACACCCAGTGTTCATCACAACAAGGGCCTTTCTTAATACCCCTCACCCATTAATTCATGCCCCTGCCCACCTCCTCTCTGGTAGCCATCAGTTTGTTCTCTATAGTTAAGTCTGTTTCTTTTTTAATTTTATTTTTTTAAATATTTTATTTATTTATTCATGAGAGACATAGAGAGAGACAGAGAGGCAGAGGGAGAAGTAGGCTTTGTGCAGGAAGCCCGATGTGGGCTCAATCCCGGGTCTCCAGGATCACTTCCTGGGCTGAAGGCGGTGCTAAACCTCTGAGCCACTGGGGCTGCCAAAGAGTCTGTTTCTTGGTCTACCTCTCTGTTTTTTACCCCCATGTTCATTGGTTTTGTTTCTTAAATTCTACCTATGAGTGAAATCATATGTTATCTGTCCTTCTCTAACTGACTTAATTTGCTTACCATTATACTCTCTAGCTCCATCCATGTCATTGCAAATGGTGAGATTTCATCCTTTTATGGCGAATAATATTCCATTCTTTATCCATTCATCATTCTTTTTTTTCTTTTTTTAAGATTTTATTTATTTATTCATGAGAGACACAGAAGGCAGAGACATAGGCAGAGGGAGTGCCAGACTCCTCACAGGAGCCCGATGTGGGACTTGGTCCCGGAACTCCAGTATCACGCCCTGAACCAAAAGCACTCAACCACTGAACCACACAGGCGTCCCTCCATTCATCATTCGATGGGCATTTGGGCTCTGTCCATAATTTGACCATTGTTGATAATGCTGCTATAAACACTGGGGTCCATGTGCCCCTTCCAATCAGTATTTTTATATTCTTTGAGTAAATACTTAGTAGTGCAATTGCTGGGTCACAGGGTAGTTGTATTTTTCGCTTTTTAGGAACCCCTGTACTCTTGTCCAGAGTTGATGCACCAGTTTACATTCCCACTGACTGTAAGAGGGTTCCCCTTTCTCTGCATCCTTGCCAACACCTGTGGTTTCCTGTGTTAATTGCAGCCATTCTGACTAGCGTGAGGTAATAATCTCATTGTAGTTTTGATTTGGACTTCCCTGATGATGACTAATGTTGAATACCTTACTTTTTGTTGTAGAAAAAACTTTTGTGTAAATTTCAAGGAAGAATTGATTATTAAACATTAAAAATCTTAAAAGAAATTTCGTAAGGCATTTTCAAACAGGTGAACTTCTACAACCTTAATCAAAGCTATTTTTGTTATATGTAACTAAGTTAACATTTATACATAGAAATCTATAAAAGTTTTTATATTATATATATATGCAAAAAATGTAGAGTTCAAAATCTGATATGAAGAGATCATTAACGTTCAGTACAAAAAGCCACATAAAGTTACCACATAGAATGGAGAAGGGAAGGCTACAATTTTCCAGTCTGAAGTTCTGCATTTATTCTTCTCTGGACATTTGCTGTAAAGAAGAATGATTTGCAGCCACTCTGGAAATAATCTCAGGCTGTTCCTCTAATTACCAAAAAAGCTAATTAAAAGACAAATTACTGGAAAAGCTTCAATTGTAACTCACCTGTAAGATCACGATCTATCTGTAACACAAAATTCTGGAGTATTTATATACTCTTAGCCATTAAGATTGTGGGATAAACATGAAGAACAAAGCCAAGATAGATTTGAGGGTGATAAAAGACTTCAGTGAAGAGCAGTCACCATTTATCTTTCCAAACAGGAACTGCTGGATCTCTCCCACTAAAATTAAATATAGAACTTATTGGAGGAAATTTACAACTTTAATACAAGACTTACAGGAAGTGGAGGTGACCTTTAATAACACTGCCTCATTTCTATCTCCTTTTAACTTACACAATTATTTTTGATTTTTCTTTTATTAAATATAATATGTTGAATCTCTCCAGTAGTTTGAATTTTTCTCTCTTCTGCATGTTTCAATAAAAACAAAAACATTCATTTTATTTTTTTCTGTCTTCACAATACAATGACAGCTTTTGTCTATATCTGTATTTATTATTTGTTTTAATTTTTTTTTTTTTTTTTATTTACGATAGTCACAGAGAGACAGAGAGAGAGGCAGAGACACAGGCAGATGGAGAAGCAGGCTCCATGCACCGGGAGCCCGACGTGGGACTCGATCCCGGGTCTCCAGGATCGCGCCCTGGGCCAAAGGCAGGCGCTAAACCAC
Source organism: Nyctereutes procyonoides (assembly GCF_905146905.1). Classification (NCBI taxonomy): domain Eukaryota; kingdom Metazoa; phylum Chordata; class Mammalia; order Carnivora; family Canidae; genus Nyctereutes; species Nyctereutes procyonoides. The sequence continues at coordinate 8,516,987 of NW_026575046.1, forward strand.
CGCGCCACCCAGGGATCCCTATTTGTTTTAAGTTTAAATATCGTTTACTGCCAACTGAAGTAATATCATAGCTGAAGTAATATCATTTTCTTGTACAGTTACTTGGAGTGAATCATTCCCCTATGTAGTCATCTACGTATACATATTTTTTTCACGAAGTTCTCTCTAGCTCTTTGATAGAATTTTGAGACATCTATGAGATAGTCTATATCAAGTTTTCTTTTTTTTTTTAATCTCTTCTAAATTTCTATGTCTTTCTGTTATCTGCATGGGTTGATCTCTATGTATTTCTCCAAAATACTCTTATATTTTTGTGAGATATTTCCCTCATTTCTTTTCCCAATTGTTTTTCCTTTTACTGGATATCCTATCTTTATCTCTCTTTTTCTATTTTAATATAGCACACAAATATATGGAAAGGAAAGATTTCAAGAATATTCAGAGCTAAAGGCAAAAGGTTGCAAACGAGTCTAAAACGAAGTAAAAATTTTCATATTGTGGAATCTCTATAACCAATTTTGATTGACACTATTTTAATTGGAGGAACATTGGCAAATTGTTCTAAATGATTTTACCTACATCATCAGCTTCTCCCTCTCTTTAATGAGAAATAAGTCATCCTCTGTTTATAGTTTAAACTTAGTTTAAATTTTCCTAGAGGCTTTAAAACAGATGGTAGCATCTGCTTAAAGCTGATATGGTTATTAAAGTACAGAAGTACCTAACCACTGAAGTTTTAATTCAGTCAATATCAATCCTTCATGTATATAAAAAAAATGCTTGAAAGTTATTTGTATGCTATGAAAATTTAAGTAACATAGAAGTATAAAAAAGAAAGATAAAAGCTGACAATGCAAGCTTTCTTTAACAAGACCAGAAATTTTCGACTTAATTTGATTCACTAATATAGGTACATTTTCTCCCAAACTTCAAGAAATTTTCTTTTCAGTGATTTCTTTTTTTCTCTCCTGTTTTCTTTTTCTTTACCACAGAATTGCTTGCCATTGGTACTTTATGTCGTTCTCTGACTTACTTTTAGCAATACAACTGAAGGTTCTGTCAAAACTAGCTGTTCACCTGTAGGTTTATGTATATCCCTTAAGCTCTGCAAACTAAAGATCCAGAGAATAAAACCCGTTATTCCTTAGTCCACCTTACTTTATTATTAGGTATATGTGATAGATGATTTTATGTGTTAATTTGATTGGGCCATGGCATCTAAACATTTGGTCAAATACAGTCTGATGGCATTTTTTTTTAAACATGAGATTGGCATTTAAATCAGCCAACCTTCAGTAAAGCAGATTACCCTCCATAATGTGAATAGGCCTTATCCAATCAATTGAAAGCCTTAACAGAAAACAGATTGAGATCCCCTAAGGAAGAGAGAATTCTGCTTCCAGATTGCCCTTGGAATCAAGCTACATCAACTTTTCCTTGCATCACTAGCCTGCCAGCCCACCTGGCAGATTTTGGACTAGTTAGCCTTTACAATCGTGTTAGCCGATTCCTTAAAATAAATTTTTCTCTCTGTATGTATACATACCCCGTTGGTTCTGTTTCTCTGGAGAAGTCTGAATAATACAGGACAGCTAGAGTCATACTGCCAATTTAAAGACCAAATCTGGAGATAAAGGAAATTTTTCTGAAGAAGAGTATGTGTCAGTGTCACAGTTTAAACTTAGGTCTCTTTTCAGCATTGTCTCTGGAGGATAGTTATTCAGGTAATATTACATTTGAAGATAATTTAGTTCCTTTCCTCCTGGCTTCTAAGTTAGTTTTGTTTTATGGTTTCTGTAGTTAACGTGAGTGAATTGCAATGCCCTATCAAAAGCCCTGTTTATACAGGATCAGAAATAGCTAGAGTAAATATCCCTTCACTTATTTAAGTGGTTCAGGGTAAAAGAATTGAGTCATTGCATTTCCATGCTGTTTTCCCATTCACTGCACTAAAGGTGGAAACTTGGAGGCCTTGTAAAGAACAAGGCCTCGGAGCTAAGGAAAGTGCATTCAATTATACTGTAAGTTGAGTATCCAAAGAGTAAACTAATTTACTTTCCCTTATTTTAGATACACCTCCCTAGTGTCTGTAATCCTTTACTTTTTATTAATACTTTACGAAATTATCAAAAGATTCTAGATATCTAGTACTGTTTAAAGGCAACTCAAAGCTTGAAGGTATAAAAAGCTTAAAGTCTTAAAAAATTAAAATTTTGATTTATTCTGATTTTTAAAGTACGTGGTTGTTTTTGTACAATAATGGAAAAATTAAATTCGCATACAACAGTGGAATATTTTGGAGAAAAATGTGATTGCTGAACCATCCTTTTTGCCTGACAACAAAATCTTCCAGTTCCTCACAACTTCTTCCTAGACTCATTTTCACATGGCACTAAAATTAAAATTGCTTTTTCTGGGTATTTCTAAGAACTTACTAAACATGTGGTTCCTAAGCTCATACTGTTTTTTTTTTCCTCTCTTTTTAAAAGACTTTATTCATTCATGAGAGACACAGAGAGAGAGGCAGAGACACAGGCAGAGAGATAAGCAGGCTCCTCTCTGCAGGGAGCCCAATGTGGGACTCAATGCCAGGACCAGGATCACTCCCTGAACCAAAGGCAGACGCTCAACCACTGAGCCACTGAGGTGTCCCCTAAGCTCAAACTGCTTGATGCCTTTACCCCAAACAAGTATCTCCCACAACCCGATTACCACCTCTCAAGCATGTTTTATAAATGAAAGAGCCATAAAGAGATGGTTCTCTGCTGAACTCTAGAACCATAGTACACACACTTGTTTTGAAGTCGAAGGATACTTCTTCACAGGATGTTGAGAATGGTATCCATGTACTCACTAACTCTTGCTGGTGAGTGACAGCCTAATTCTTTCCTATGATGCTTGTCGATGGTATTCATAGGCAACACGCAGTGACTGCTCCTATGAAGCGGAGTCTATGCCATTGTATGGATGGCTGAAGGAATTGAACGGGCCCCCATGATAATTTGTTCAGAAAAGCCAGGAATGAGATGGGTACATTGTCAGTGGGTGATTAATGCTTATTGAGAGGACAGGTTAGTGAAAGTTAACAGTTCTTGTGGTTAGGTGGCTGGATTATATAGACTACAGGTTACCATTAGCAGATACAGAGCTCACAGAACCAAGGGCCAAAAAGCTCAAAGTTAGATGGTCATTTTTCAGCTAGGTGACTGTAGAGTTCATGATCATTGATGCCTGAAAATCTGAAAACTGGAGAGGAACAGAATGAGGATTTTTAATAATTCATCTAGTTAATCAAATGGGAGGAAGGAGGGGACAAACCACTATTTGCTATCTTTCTTTATATTTCTTTTAGCCATTCCAGTGAGCCATCTCATTGTGGTTTTGATTTGCATTTTCTTTAAGACCAGTGATGTTGAAAATCTTTTTATGTACTTCTTGGTCTTTTGTCTATCTTCTTTGGGAAATGTCTATTCATGTTTTTTGTACATTTTTAATTTGGGTTGTCATTTTGTTGATAAGATATAATACTTTATAACTTCTTTATGTTATATTTTTACCAGATACATAGTTTATAAGTATTTTACCATTCTCTGGGTTCTTTCCTGTTTCTTGATAATAATATTTGATGCACAAGAATTGGAATTTTTTTTTTTTTTTTGCCATCCACTTTATCTATGTTTTCTTTCGTTCTTTCCTTTTTTTTTTTTTTGTAACTTGGTGTCAAATTTACCCTTATGTATTCTTATAAGAGTTTTATAGTTTTAAAACTTATATTTAGGCTTTTAATCAGTTTTGAGTTAATAATTATATATGGATTTAGATAGAGGTCCAATTTCATTATTTTGAATGTAGTTACCAAGTTTTGGCACTATTTCTTTAAGAGACTATTTTTCCCATTGGTACCCTTGGAAAAATTCAGTTGACCGTGCCTGTTTTTCTTATCTCTGCATTCTGGAATTGAGGCTTAAGATTACAATATCAGCTTCTTCCTGAATTTCCAGCCTGCCAAGATGCCCCTGCACATGTGCTAGTGCCCCCCATCCATCCCATCCTGAGAAAAATGTCCAAAAGATCTCACTATTTAGGCAGATATCATATATTTATATCTATATCCATATCAATATCACATCTTGTATCCTTTTTTTTTTCGTTCTGGATAACCTTGAGTAAAGTATCCTGTATTTATTGAATCACCTCTCTCTTGATTCTTTTTTTCTTTCTTTTTAAGATTTTATGTATTTATTTGATAGAGAACAAGAGAGCAAAAGCAAGGGGAGCAGCAGTCAGAGGGAGAGGGAGAAGCAGGCTCCTTGCTGAGCCATGGACTCCAGTGCAGGACACCATCCCAGGACTGTGGGATCATGACCTGAGCTGAAGGCAGGCACTTAGCCAAATCCCCTCTCCCTCTTGCGCCCCTCTTGCTACTTTCAAGATGCGCTCTTTATCTTTGGCTGTTAAAGTTTCAAACCATCATTTCTTCAAATGTCCTGCACCCGCCTCACCTTTGAAACTAACATAATATGTATGTTGGTACCTTTAATGATATCCCATGGGGTAGCTCAGGTCATTTTTCTCTTTTTTTAAGATTTTATTTATTTATTCGTGAGAGACACAGAGAGAAAGGCAGAAACACAGGCAGAGGGTGAAGCGGGCCCATGCAGGGAGCTCGATGTGGGACTCGATCCCTGGACCCCAGGATCACACCCTGGGCTGAAGGCAGGTGCTAAACTGCTGAGCCACCCAGGGATCCCCTATTTTTCTTCATTCTTTTTCTCTTTTTTTGCTTCTTTGTGTGCTTTGTAATTTTTTTATTTTTGTTAATAACAACATACTGAAAATTATATCTGGTAATGTTGGAAATCAGATTTTCTCAGTCCCTAGTGTTTGTTGTTGTTTTGTTGAGAGCTACAGTCATCCACTTTCCTTGGTTTAGTGACCTTGCCAAACTATTTTTGCAATAACTATGTTCCTTGTTGTCTGTGGTCACTCAAATATCTGTTTCATTAACTTGGCAGTCACTTAATGACCTCAGAGAGATATCCTTAAATGTCTGAATTCAATATCCTAAACAAAAAAGTGCCTTTTTAAATTATTTTGATAGATGCCTTCCAGCAAGTTACTTCAGCCCAGTGTGGTTGAAACAATGTCCAGCCTGCATGCCAGTGAACCTTCAGGCTGGTCAAAACACACAACCCATAATTTTGGAGGACAAGTACTTTAGGTTCACCATGGCAGTAGCCAACCACAGGAAGAATGCAAATTACCTTCTCCAGGACTGTCTGCCATAGGCTGGGAATCAGGAAGTGGTAGGTGATATGTGAAACACCAAAATTTGAAATATACCAGTTTCTTTCTTCATTAAGCTCTCCCCTGGACACTGCAAGTATTCAGCCGGACAACAGAGTTCTGAAATGGTTTATACTGACAGTTCTTGCTAGCTCAATAGTTATTTCAGTGGAGAAACTGATTCTTAAAGCTTCTTACTCTGCCCACTTCTAGGACATCATCCCATTGTTTGTAATTTATATCTGTTAGACATAACAGATGATTATTGCATATACAATATATATAATTATAATATGAAGCATTAATGTCTGTAATTATTATATGGCTGTTTCATGATATAATTTTTGTGGGTTTTAATTTGTATCTCTTGTGCTATTTTTGTTTTTGCCCAGACTTCCACATACATACTTCCTCACTGCATGATCTCCATTTCTAGTTTGTAATTCTCATCTCTTAACACTTTTTCTTCATATATAATCTGTTAGAATTATGTATTTTCTTGCTTTATAGGATATGTGGCTTTATTTTCTGCTTTTCCTTCATTTCTTCATTCATAGTACATTTTAGCCTGGGGGATGGGCAGAAACATCAGTTCTCTTCTATCTTAATTGAAATCCCCAATAAGTCTTCAGTACTGAGTTTTTTAAAAAAAATTACCCTTGGCATGTTTTAATAAAACAGAAACATTATTTTGGGGAACTAAAAATGCAATAAATTTAATATAATACTTTTGTGCTTGAAAATATATAGAAATCATTATCTATTCATTGTAATAGTAATTTACCCAATAGATAATGCTTTTCCTACATGCATATAACACAGATAAGCATACAGAAGTTACAGTAATTTACTTTAGGTATGGACTTTAAGGAATAAATTATAGTGTCAGAGTTTCATTATGATGATATAGCTGTATAAATTATCTTGTATTTTCATTACTCATATATAATTTATTTTTTTCTAAATAAGACAAGGATCCACTGAAATCCTCAGACTTAATGGAAACACAACTTTACGGTAGCTACCACAAGGCTTTTCTGTGGGCACTCCTAATTTAACTGCTAAATTTATGTTAGTATTAATTCATGTTTCTTTGAAGGTAAGAGAAAATACCTTCTTCAATACCTTTTCTACTCAACCAGTCCAACATGGATATTGAACAAATTTGTTATAGATCCATTACCTTGAGATTAGCATTTCTTGAATTTATTTGCTACCACAAATAGATTTTTTTAAAGACTTCTGTTACTAAAGTTATGATTTTGTATCTTAATCATTCTTCTTTTCCAGTTCTAAATCATCATGGCTTATACAGATAGTTGGTCCTTAGGACAGCAAAACGTAGTCTGAAACAAATTTACAATGTTTTGGGTAGATGTATCTATATAGTCAAAGGATTTTGTAAAAATAAAAAGAAACATTACTTCCTTTAGGAATTCAGACAAAACCTGTAAAATTGAGCATAATATAATGTTAAAATGCTTTGATTACATGGGGAGATTTATAAGTTCCTGCTTCCATTATTACCATAATTCCTTGATTTTAGATAAAGCAATGGTAAATTATAATGTACTATTATCAGCATCTTTGGAAAAATAAATGTTGAGACTAAAACTCAAGTTTTAAAATAACTTTTAAAGAGGGACAGTATATTTTAAGAATAGATTATAAAAGAATAAGATAAAGTCTTTATGAATTTATAGAAAAATATAATTTCAGCACATAATCAAATGCAGTTTCAAAAGAAGAGTGTTGCCATACACCTTTATTTCCTTTTTTTTTTAAATTTTTGTTTTTATTTATTTATGATAGTCACACACAGAGAGAGAGAGGCAGAGACACAGGCAGAGGGAGAAGCAGGCTCCATGCACTGGGAGCCCGATGTGGGATTCGATCCCGGGTCTCCAGGATCGCGCCCTGGGCCAAAGGCAGGCGCCAAACCGCTGCGCCACCCAGGGATCCCGCCATACACCTTTCTGAAATAATCCTGTAATAGTGAAATCCCCTTGTGGTATCAGTAAATGATGTTCCTTACCTCCTAAAAACAGACAATGGTTGAGGTCAATACTTCCCTCAATTCAGAGGATTTAGATAATCAGTGGAATCATTAATGATATTTATTTATTTATTTATTTATTTATTTATTTATTTATTTATTTATTTATGATTTTATTTATTCCTGAGAACACAGAGAGAGGCAGAGATAGGCAGAGGGAGAAGCCGGCTCCCTGTGTGGAGCCTGATGTGGGACTCAATCCCAGGACCCCTGGTTCATGATCTGAGCCTGAGTTGCAAAAAATTTCTCCTGATGCTGGGGAAATTGGATATTCACATGTAAAATAATGAAACTAGACCCCTGTCTTACATCGCTCATAAAATTTTACTCTAAATGGATTAAAAGCAGAAATATAAGGCCTTAAACAGTGAAACTCCTGGAAGAAAACGGAAAAAAACATCATGAAATAGGTCTTAGCAATGATTTTTTAGATAATAACTCCTAAAACACAACAAAATTTAAAATCAAGGATTACAATAAATTAAAAAGTTCCTGTACAGAAAAAGAAATAGTCAGCAAAGTGAAAAGACATGGGTGAAAATATTTGCAAATCCTATGTCAGATAAAGGGTTAATATCCAAAATATGTAAAGAACTTACACAACTCAGTTGTACTAAAATTCCCAAATAATGCAATTTAAAAAATGGCTAAAGGGCCTGAATAGACATTTTTCTGAAGAAGATATTTAAATGGTTAATAAGTACAGGAAAAAGTGCTCAACATCTCTAATAATTAGGAGAATGCAAATAAAAACCACCATGAGATAGCACCTCACACCTGTTAGAATGGCTACCATTAAAAAGACGAGATAGCCCACGATGGTGAGGATGCTTTGTGCACTCTTGGGAGGAATGTAAATAGGTGCAGCCACTATGGAAAACAGTATGGAGATTCCTCGGAAAATTAAAAAAAGAGAAATACCATATGATCCAACAATTTTACCTGTTGCTATTCTGCTTATTCACATAAGTGAAGTAAGACAAATACTGTATGATTTCACTTATATGTAGAGTCTAAAATGAAAGCATACTTACGGAAAAAAAGGTTTCAGATTTGTTGTTGCCAGAGGTTGGAGATGGAAGAATTAGGTTAAAGTGGTCCAAAAGTCCGAACTTCCAGTTGTATAATACTCAGATATATAATGTACAACATGATGACTAGCTAACAGTGCTGTATGGTATATTTGAAAGTGGTAAAAGCATAGATCCTAAAAGTTCCCATCACAAAGGGGAAAAAAATGCAACTCTCTGAGGTGATGGATGTTAACTAAACTTACTATAATTATTTTGCAGTATATATGCATGTCAAGTCATTATGCTGTACACATTAAACTTATACAGTGTTATATGTCAATTATATCTTAATAAAATGGAATAAAAGAACATTCGAGAAAGGAAGAATTACCTTTCTTTAAAGACAATATAGGTATTATACCAACTTGGTATAATAAAGGTAAACTTGCTGGTAAATATAGCTTCACTTTTGTATTTATGTATTATATCACTGACTAGTTTTCAAAAGTATCATGGAATGTTGATCAACTAAAATTAATATATTCTTTAATTTTGTCAATCAGAATACTCATCTCCACTGCCACTGCTCTATTTAAAATCAGTCAGCAGCTATGAGAACAATCTAAGCTAATTAATTTAACATAAAGCTTTCCACTACTTATTCTGGTATCCTTTTTCCGTTTGATCTCCTACTCCTCCTTATCCACCGATGACTTGAAGAACTAATAATTTTTCATTTTTAAGAATAAGATGGTTCATTACTTCAGTTAGGCAGACTTTTCTAATAATTATTGATATCAGGAGAGGGGGGCAGAGACAGAGAGAGGAGAGAGAGAGAGAGAGAGAGAGAGAGAGAGAGAGAAATACAACTACTACATATTACCATGATATTTCTCAGGCTACACTGCATATCAATCTTTTCTTTGTGTGTGTATGTGTGTTTGTGTGTTTAAGATTTTTATTTATTTAAAAAAAAGATTTTTATTTATTCATGAGAGACACACAGAAAGGCTGAGACATTGGTGGAAGGAGAAGCAGGCTCCATGCCGGGAGCCCAATAGGGACTCGATCCCGGGACTCTGGGATCACACCCTGAGCCGAAGGCAGGCGTTTAACTGCTGAGCAACCCAGGCATCCCTTCTTTGTGTTTAATTTCTATAGTAATATGTTCATTAAATAGAAAGATAATATGATCTTATTTCATTATCATCTTCATTGCTATTATTGTAAAATCATCTGCATCCTCTAGGTCAGTCCCTGAAAAATAACAAATAAACCATTAAATATTAAGATATGGTCAATGAATTTGTGGAGTTATTTTAAAAACAGCATTAGCACCAGCAAAAACAAAAACATAAGTTGTCAGAATCTAACTGTATTAGTGAACATACACATTTTTGTTCATTCATGTTCTCTTTCCTGTATAAACATATATTCAACAAATGCTTTAGAAATATCAGGAACTATGTTTAACAAAGGAAAAATAATAAGAGATGGTTCTTATTATTAAAGAGGGAGCGTATCTAAGCTAGGAGGAGAGACCTCTGTTCTGAGTATATATAATACTCAGATATAATACCACAACTTGTGCTTTCACTGGTTCGTATACCATACAACTCTTTGCCAAGAGCTCATGGGGGGAGGAAAATACATTATAATAAGCTACAAGAGTCAAGTATCTTCCAGAGCTTTGAAAGAGATAATTAAGTAGAAAAATCAACTAGAATTAATTGAGGGATAGGAAAGTGGATGAACACCTGCAACTTCATTTTGATACCCAAACTAATGTCATTCATTATAATTCATTAGCCATAACTGCTTGTGTGTGTGTGTGTGTGTTTGTGTGTGTGTATATAATTCCACTTACTGTTTTCCTGACCCAACATATTAAGTCTTTTTGTTTTTTGCCCATTACAAAAATACATTGAGGGATTAATAAAAATGTAACCATGCAGAGACCTTCATAGAGACCTGCTAAAATCCATACTTTCAAATAATGTCATTAACAAAATTATGTGAGAAAGATCAATTATGAAAGAAATGAGTAAGACACAAAGAGATGGAAAAACATTCCATGTTCATGGATTGGAAGAATGAATATTGTGAAAATGTCTATGCTACCCAGAACAATTTTCACAAGCAGTGCAGTCCCTATCAAAATAACTTGGATCAAAAAAAAAAACAAAAACTTGGATGTTCTTCAGAGAGTTGGAACAAATAATTCTAAAATGTGTATGGAACAAGAAAATCCCCGAATAGCCAGAGGAATGTTGAAAACAGAAGCCAAAGCTGGGGCCATCACAATGCCTGACTTCAAGGTGTACACAGTTATGATCATCAAGACAGTATGTTATTGCCACAGACTCAGACCCATAGATCAATGGAACAGAGTAGAGAACCCAGAAATGGACCGTCAACACTATGGGCAACTCATCTCGACAAAGCAGGAAAGAATATCCACTGTAAAAAGGACAGTCTCTTCAATAAGCAGTGTTGGGAATATTGAACAGCCACGTGCAGAAGAATGAAACTGGACCATTATTTTACACCATACACAAAGGTAAACCCAAAATGGTTGAAAAACATGAATGTGAGACAAAAATCCATCAAAATCCTAGGGGAGAACATAGGCAACAACCTTTTTGAACTCAGCCACAGCAACTTCTTGCAAGACACATCTATAAAGGCAAGGGAAACAAAAGCAATAATGAACTATTGGGACTTCATCAAGAAAAGCTTCTGTGCAGCCAGAGAAATAGTCAACAAAACTAAAAGGCAACCTGCAGAATAAGAGAAAATATTTGCAAATGACATATTAGATAAAGGGCTAGTATCCAAGATCTATAAAGAACTTATGAAACTCAACAAACAATCCAGTCAAAAAATGGGCAGAAGACATGAACAGACATTTCTCCGAAGAAGACCTACACTTGGCCGACAAGCACATGAAAAAAATGCTCCACATCACTTGCCATCAGGGAAATACAAATCAGAACCACAGTGAGATAACACCTCACACCTGGGAGAATGGCTAAAATTAACAAGACAGGAAACAAATGTTGGCAGGGATGTGGAGAAAGAGGAACCCCCTTCCACTGTTGGTGGGAATGCAAACTGGTGGAGCCATTCTGGAAAATAGTGTGGAGGTTCCTCAAAAAGTTAAAAATAGAGCTATCCTATGACCCAGCAATTGCACTACTGGGTATTTACCCCAATGATGTAGTGAAACAATGGGACACCTGCATCCCAATGTTCATAGCAGCAATGTCCACAGTAGCCAAACTGGAAAGGAGCCACGATGTCCTTTGACAGATGAATGGATAAAGAATATGTGATCTATCTATCAATCTATCGAGAGAATATTACTAAGCCATCAAAAGGGATGAATACCTACCATTTTCATCAATGTGGATGGAACTGGAGGGTATTATGCTGAGTGAAATAAGTCAGTCAGAGAAAGATAATTATTATATGATTTCATGCATATGTGGAATATAAGAAATAGTGAAAGGGGACCATAAGGGAAGGGGGGAAATTGGTGAAAAATTAGAGAGGAAGACAAACCATGAGTGACTCCTAACTCGGGAACAGAGTTGCAGAAGAGGAGGTGGGTAGGGATATAGGGTAACTGGGTGACAGGTATTAAGGAGGGCACCTGATGAGATGAGCACTGGGAGTTATAACAAGTGTTGGCAAATTGATTTTAAATTAAAAAAAAATCAAATAGTTGTATTTATAGTTACCTCTTGGGGTATTAAAATAGTGTATGAACATAGTTAATCATTGCTTGCTGCTTTTCTACTTCATATTAATGTTTCGGAGACATCAAATTACTTTTGTAGTTTGTTAGAGCTTTTCTATTTTAGCAGTGTTTGATAAATAATCCGAACATGTATATTATGATATGATAACTATCTCTAATATCTTAATATAAAGCTAAACATATTTTATCATTATACAGAAATAGATTGCATATTTGTTGAATTATTTTGAAAAACATAAATTTTGTCTCAACTATATTCTTTTTCTAGTTTGAAGTTGATCTTTAGAATGAGAAACTTTTATAAAATTTTATTTTTTCTATACTTTCAGGTGTAAAATACATATCATATAATAATAAGGTACATTTCAAGTATCTCCTACATGGTATTAATTATATATCTTATGAATTTCTTTGGTCAAGATAGTGTCAACTTTTCTATGAGTACTAAAAAAAAATCCTGTATTTAATTACTTCAAAATGAATAGAGCTACAATTAATTTGGATGATAATTATTGGACTTAGTTACCTCTGTGTGGCTGGATTCAAAGTTTTGAAGTAATAATATTTGGAAACAATGTGATCAAGATATTATTTAATTTTATTCCCTTTTGTATCTTAACTGGTGAAAAGAGTGTCCTTTTTAGCACAGAGACAAATCTGTGTTTCTTAAAATTGGTGTCATTTAAGTCATAATAATCATCTTGACTGTTACTTTGTGGATTAATTTTCCTTGGAAAACACAAAATACAGTTTAATATAGGAAAATATATTTCAGAAGATAGCACTTTCCCTGTATAACAATAAAAATAGTAATTAGAAGCTGAGAACTTGTAGATGTTCATAAAAATGTATTAAAAAGAGTGTATCGCTTAAAAAAAAAACTTGCATTTCTTAAAATGGAAACTGAAGTTGTACTAAGCCATGAGAGAGTACAGTTTTTTTTCCCCTTCCAGAAAACACTATCACATCCTTAAAACCTCTTTCACTTCCATTTTAAAAGATATTTCACTCATCATTTCAACCAGATTGAGAAAACCATTTCATAAAACTTCTTGTAGAAAAAGTTTATTTATTGTTTTGCTCATTTTTTAGAAGATATGTTTGTTGCTATTTTTCTTCCACATAAATGTATATTTAAAGTTCAGCACTCTTCCACTTAGATTTCAATAGCTTTAATGGTTTCTATAATTTTATATTTAAAAATAATTTTATATAATTTTATAATTTTATTAAAAATAGTTTTCCATTTACTAAGAATTGCTTGCTTTATTGACTAAATTTTTTAAGTATCATTAAATGCATGAAGAAGTTCCCTTTTTCATTGCTCATATTGGCACTTTGTATTTTTTAAATTTTCTTCATAATTTTAATGGAAGAATTATCAAAATTAGTTTTTTCAAATAAGTATAATCTTCATTTGTTTTACTATATTATGCAGTTTATTTGTCCTTTTAAGTTATGTGCTTTTTTATTATTTCATCCATTTTGAATTTTTAAGGTTTTTTTTTTCATCTTGAGATGGTATTTAGTCCATGAATTTCTTCAGCGTTTTGATACAAATACATGCACGAATGGCTATGAAGTATCCTCTGAGCAAAGTGTAACTGCACCTGATAAGTGTCTATATGGTGTTTATTCATTGTCCGTTTAATTTTGTTTTAATATTTCTTATAACTCACAATTACGTAGAAGCATTTGTTCCATGTACACGTATGAGTAGAATGATCAATCGTGCGTGCATGTATTAATAAATTTACTAGACAATGCCAAATGATTTTTCACAGTTCTACTGAAACAATGTATGAGAGTTTAAGTTGCCTCATACCCAACATCTGTTGTTTTGGGGCCTTTATATTTTGTTACTTGTGGGGTATGTAATGGTATCTCATATTTTTCATAATTTTCATTAATGAATCATGAATTTTCATTAATTTTTTGAAAATTTTGTCAGTGCAATTGATAATAAAATGAGGCATCTTTTAAAACGTTTGTCATTTGTATAGAGTGTTTAATGAAATGTCTAAAAATCTCTTGCATATTTTTCAATTTTAATGTCTTTTTTCTATTGATTTGTAAAAGTACTTTTATGTTTTCTGGGAAAAAAGTTCCCCTTTAAATTTCACTCTTATAATGATGGTTTTTGATAACAAAAGTTGTTAATTTTAATGTAACTCAATTATTAATATTTTTTATGTTGAGTGTTGATTTGTGTTTAAAAAGAGTTTCTTCCCCAGATTAGTTAGGTATTCTGAAAGTAGTGCTCCAATATCACAGCATCCCAGTGTTCAATGGCTTCAAACAACAATATTTAATTTATCCTAACAAGTTTACAGGGGAATTAGTGTTGATAGGGTGGCTTTGTTTCTAATCAAACATATGTGGTACAGTTGTGTCTGCTTTAGGCTTCAGCTCAAATGGAATGGCTCTCCATGTGCCTCTCATCTTTCTCCCAGGACCAGAGGGCTTGCTGGCCCATGTTCTCTAGGCAAGAGCAAAGTGAAGAGGAAACAATCAAAGCCCTCTAAGTCCTGAGCTTGCAAATGGCACCCTGTCATTTCTGGCTTATCTTAATAAACAAAATAAGCCAAATTGTCACACCAAAAGTTAAAAGGGGACAGTAGGTCAATATACTTCACATCTTAAGGGAAGAAATGCAAAAACATTTGCCAAAAGGTTGGGTTAATAATATGTATTTCTCAAATTAGTGAAAATATTCTTATATATCATCTAATGTAATCTTCACTTTCTAAAATTCTCTTTTAGATATAAATTCTGCCTGTATCTGATTACTTACTGTGAACAGTTAAGGTATGTGTCATTACATCTTTATATGGATGTTACATTTAATAATTACCCTTTATTGAAAAGACTGGCTTTCTTATGCTGCTCTGAAATGACATTTTTATAAATATTGGTGACCTTTTGGTCTCTTTATGTGTTGGGCTATATAAGTGTATCCTTGTGACAAACCCACATTATTTCATTATTATAACTTTAATAAAATTTTGTAGAGTAAATCCTCTATTTTTTTCAAGAATATTTTGGCTCTTTTTAGAGGAATATAGTCCATATAAATTTTAGAACCAGGTGTTCAAAATCTATCAAATTATTTTGATGGGGTTATGGTTGGGATTCAGTTGAATCAATAGATAATTTTTTTTAAAAAAACACATATTTATAGTGGTAAGACTTAAAATACTTTTAGAACCATCCAGCGGAGGTGAATAGCTAAATATCAAATCATAGAAGTAAAAGAAGGATATAACTCTTAAAAATTGATTTTTGTCTTATATTACTTAATGGTACTTAATCTTTAATTGATTATACTATTTCAATACCTGTTCTCAATGATAAAGCTCTTTAGCTCTCCTTCAACCTAAATGTACTTTACTACTTTAGTTGACAAATTTTCTAGGAGTCTAACATGTCAAGAACTGTGAAAACTACTATAGATTAAAAGATAGTTCATTTTGTGAGGAGATCCAAGAGCTAGGGGGAAACATATATGTAAACTGCTAAGCGGCAATAAAATTTGTTAAATATAATTGCAGAGGTTACAAAATGTGCAATGGGAACAGAGAGAACTGAACAATTATATACCTAGGAAACTGGGGAACACTTTATTGAGAAGGTAATATGTAGATGTTCCCTGAGGAATCAGCACAGAATCTTCTCAGCCGTAAAGAATGAGGAAGATAGATTTCAAGGCAGAAAGGGCAGGTAATTCAATAGTATGGAACATGAACTGGACAAGGAGCAGCAAGGACAGTGTTATCTTCTAATATGCAATTTTAAATTTCTCATCAGAGAAATTAGCATGCCACATAATGAACTATAACATGGTAAAATACCGTTCATATGCTCAGAGAGCCCATATATCTGTGTTCCTATCCTCTTTTTGTGGGTATCTTCCCTTAGGTATCAATATTATCATTAGGACATTCTTCTGAGCATATCTTACCTAAATGTTATAACTGGTTTAATAAAGAGACTATAAAGTCTCCATGTATCATTATCATGAGTTTTACTGGTTAAGATAAATGAATAAATTGAGCCCAAACAGTATAATGCCATTAATTTAATTATATTCCTTTTTTTTTAGTTACTCCTTAAATACTTTGTGTATGTGTAATTTTAATTCCAGTATAGTTAAAACACAATGTTATATTAGTTTCAGGTGTACAATATAGTGATCCAATAATTCTGTACATTGTTCAGTGCTCATCAATACATAATTTTTTAATGTATACTGTCTCCAGGTGCATTATGCTGAGTCTGTGGATTAAGAAATTTTAAAAAAAACTGAGTAAGTCCCTATCTTACAAGATTTGTATTTGGGAGCTGGTGGGGAGGTGTGCGTTAAATCAACCTTGACAAATTATTCAGTCAGAACTGTGTTGAGTACTACAGAGGCGATGCACATGTTGTTTTAGGAAAACATAAGTGAAGCTAAACTTTCTAAATAGGGAATATTTCCCAGAGAAAGATAAAATAAAGACTGATGGAACTTTAAGAGAATATAGTCTCTCCTGCAGCTGCTGTTATTAATATTTAGTTCAAACTAATTATCAGAGTTTTTTTATCTTCCGTACGCTGATCACTATTCAGTTTGGCTGCATTTAGTCATCAATTTTAATGCTTTAAAAAGTAATTGTGGTCATGGTTTTAGATTCACTACCACTCCCTCCTCTTGCCTGACATCTAGTGGAAGAGATAATCAGTGGGAGAATCATCAGGGGGAAAACAAGAGGCCAAATCACTAAAGGGAAATAGCAAAGAAGCTACTTTTCTGGATCACTGTATTTTATAGAATGAGTAAGACTGTACACATTCCATTATTATAATATGCTTATCTATGCTTCCACTGCATATTCTACTGTGATTTTAATGTGTTTCCCTACAAATTGCCCTAGTAATTAGCTGACAGTATTCTTCACTGATGTTGCACCATTGGCTGAAAAGTATCTTTCTCCTCATTTTGGCTTTCTTCTCTTGCTAATCCTGAAATACAACATGCATTTATAATTTAACATGACCTCAAATTAGCTTATTCAGGCTTTTCCTAGACTATGAGGATACTATTTAATTGTGTTTAATTTTTTTGTTAAATATAATTATCAGACTCCTATAAATGAAGATAAATCAGCATATGGATTTCAAGGTTAAGAAATGGAAAAAAAAGAAATGGACTCAAATATCATACAAAATATGTGCTTTTTATATAAGAATTATATAAAAAATATTTATATGATTAAGAATTTTTATATCTACAACCAGTGTATCGTTGTAGATAAAGTATAGAAGTAAATGTGAATAGCCTAAGTAACAGGTTTAAAGATACTCGATTGAGGTAAGATTTAAATCTAGGATAGTAGATGTAGCTGTTAACATTTTTTTAAAGATTTTATTTATTCATTAGAGAGAGAGAGGCCAAAACATAGGCAGAGGAAGAAGCAGACTCCCTGCAGGGAGCCCAATGCAGGGACTTGATTCTCAGGACCCTGGAATCATGACCTGAGCCAAAGACAGACATTCAGCCTATGAGCCCCACCCAGATGCCCCAGCTGTTGACATTTAGTTCCATTATTAGTAGCTCATCCCTGAGAATAAGAGAAAAATATTTATGAGTTGGTCTATTATTTTTAGGTCCATCATTGTGTGCCTGTACGTGTGTGTGTATATATACACAGAATATGTCTGTGTGCCTTCAGATGTTTTCGGGTTGCTTTTTGTAAATAATTCTATAGGGAGTTTTTATAATTGCCTACAAATAATAAGATAAAAACTAAACTCTCAAATAACTTCAGCTCTGAATACATTAGTCTCTTTCATAGGCAAGCTCACAATTAGTAAAATAGCAAGTATGAATATTTTGATATTTCCCTTTGGGGAGTTTAAAAGTATCTTTTAATCATCTTTAATCTCCACATTTTCACTTTTTATATTGTATTTTCTCTGACTTTGCTTTTAAGCTCCAATGTCTTTAGAAAATTTCGTTATTTCACTTTGCTTTATGTTTGAAGTTATTGCCTTATGTTTGTCATTGCTCTTTTGTTGTTTTTTGAAGAAGGAACTCAGAAAATGTTCTCAATGGCAGTGTGTAATGATCACAAGAAAACTATAATCAAAAAAATAAAAGAGTTATCAGTCAAGTAGGTTATACTGGGTTAAGAGATTTTCTAAAATTGGCAATTTTCTTTAACTTATAAAGAAAGTGTTTTCAAAAACTGATGAGGCATTTGCAAGGAAAAACATACAGCTAATAAAAAAGGTACAGTGAAAAAAGAAATGAAAAAAGCTTTAGACAGGCAAAGGTTACCAGAAACAAATTTAACTGAATACCAATTACAACAGTAGATTATATCATTATGCTAAATAAGCAAATCTATTATGAAACTAGTATAAAAACCCACATAATTTCAACATTTTAGATAGCTAACCTTCCCCCCCCCCCCAAATTTGATTACCCCAATAGGGAATAAAAAGGACTAATTGTCGTCAATACAGAAGAAGCTAGCAAATTATGTAAAAATGCCTGTGAATTGTATAGTATTTGGGGGATAAAGAAAATGGCTGAGCCTCCAGAAAATAAATATACTTTAAAAAATACCCTCTAACTTGAAAAACTTTGATGTTGAAAAAAATGAACTGAAAGCAGAAATACATGAGTCCTTTTTGAAACCTAGAGGCATATGGTAATTTTCTAAAAATAATTTTAGTCATATGATACTTAAAAATAATCCCGCAATTGAATACAAAAACTACTTTGAGGACCTTGATCTTTTCTATTTGGCCTGAGAGCATAGAACTATAGAATATTAGAAGTTGAGAAAGCTTTTGAACATATAATGTAACTTTTATAGCATGTACTAAATTGATACAAATTCCATGAAAAGATAATATATTAATTCAACATATTGTATTCTTGTCATGGAAAGCCATGCCTACATATGTGCAACATGATCCAGACCCCATGTGAAGCCATGCAAAAGTCTTTTGGAATGTTGTGTCATTGTAAAAAGGACCAAGTTCTCCCATGAAATGAGAAAACATGTGACCTGACTTCAATTGGTCTGACATTTAGCAAGGAAACCACAAAGCATATCCACCATACTTGAGTGGACTTGAGCTTTTAAGGCGTTATTATTAGTGGAGTCTAAGCAGGAACAACTGAAGATGAAGAGGAATGCTATAAAATTCTTGAAGATGTAGATTGGTATAGATTTGTTCTATACTGATCTCCAGGCTGTTTTCTCAGACATCTTTGCAAATGAGTGTCTAGATCGGGCTTGATACATGTGAAGTGACAGGGTGTGGAGTTTCACAAGAATTACTCTGGTCAATACATTTCATGCCCTTATCTAAGCTGCTTAAATAGGATTACATACTCCTATTATTTATAATAACTCTGAGATCTATCCAGACATGGAAAATCTCTAAAGATCTTCAGCTTGTAAATGCAGCATGTCTGTTACTTTTGCAATTGGTTGTTTTTTTCATTCTTCATTCACTGCCAAATCTCTACCATACCCTGAGAATACTTTTCTTTATCGTTTATCCTGTGAAAACAAACAACCAACACTTTGTCTTACATATTGTGTTCTGTAATTGGTTTTTACTTGTTTGACAGAATATTTGATTTCTAGAACATGTTAATTACAGTTGGAACTGCATGGACAATAATATCATCATTGACCATCCCATTTTACATTAACACCCACTCTTTAAGAA
Source organism: Nyctereutes procyonoides (assembly GCF_905146905.1). NCBI lineage: Eukaryota > Metazoa > Chordata > Mammalia > Carnivora > Canidae > Nyctereutes > Nyctereutes procyonoides. The sequence continues at coordinate 8,536,836 of NW_026575046.1, forward strand.
ATGGAACCTTTAGAAACTAGCACTATGCTAATTCAAATATTTAAAATAGAGCACTAGAAGAACTTTTCTAGAAAATATAACTCATGAACATATATTTGATGTTCAACTCAATATGAGCTAAATAATATTTTCAAAAGAATACTAATAAAGGTGAAAAGTGTTTCAGAATGATTTTACAAATCAACTTAATTACTCATTTTCAGGAGAAATTAACAGAATATAATGGAACCCATTACTTATAATTCTTACTATAAATAAAAAAATAATCTGTTATTAGGAGAGTTCTACCCTCTTACAGTACCAAATGTTTCTTGAACCACCTGTGGTTTTGCATGAGTTTTAGCATTATTTTATTTAAAATGGTTAATGGTAAAGACTTTACCACCAGAAGCCAAGAGTTGCTAAAGCATAAGACTTTTATGTATTAAAAAACAGATAGTTCCATAATTTATACGAAACTAACCTCTCTTCTTGCCCATTTTAAGCCTTAGGTGTTAACGAGGGGTGTAAGAATAGATCAAGGAATTGATGCTGTGTTCATTTTCTGTCATATAACCCCATCACATGATTACCATCTCAGCGTATCCTAACTCAACCAGTGCTGGATTCAGCCTTTAGTATGAAAAAATTGTGGGTTACTTAACATTTACACACATGTAGGAGAATGAGAGGGAACGTGGGTGCACAAAGGCTGAAGCAAGTTAAGTTTCTGAGAAGCAATAGTAAAAAAATGTTAGAGATAGGTTAGTTATGGTGTGTGCGTGTACTTGTGAAGCTCTGTGTGTGGGGAGGAGCAAGTTGTACAACTTTCCCAGCCTAACAATCTGTGCAAGAGAAGAGAGTAACTATCAGACAATGTGAAATTACTGTGGTAAAGATAAAAGATTATTCAATAGTTTCTTGAGGGACACTTCCCTAGTTTATTTCACTTCTGTAAAAATGTAACAACTGTTTATGATTGACTAATTCAAACAGGTTTCCTAATAATGGATCAGATAATGCAAGTGATCTTAGTATAATTAAAATTTGCAATCAAGGTGCTTATCTTTCATCCTTCCATTGGCACCACTAGGCTGATATTTAACAGTTACATTACACTATTCACTTTGGCTCTCATGCCAGGATGCTTTCCATTTTTCTTCAGTGGTCCACAAAATACGATTGGTCTTCCTTCATATATAGTGTTTATAGGTGAACTTTTCTTGTCTACACTCTTTTCTTGGGTTCCTCATGCAGTCAATTCTAAATGTGTTCTGTCTTTCTGTATGTCAATGGAAGAAACTTTATCTTCCTGAGTACTTTTAGGTTATCTGAGGATTTTCCTTTAGCACTTCTCTCTCCACTGCAAAATACCTATATTTTTGCCTATCTTAAGTCCCTCTTATTTGACTCACAATTTTTTCTAGCCTTCATAAGTATCTTGTTTGAGCAATTAGTCACTTAATACCTTGTTCTTGACCCATCACATTTTAATCTGCGGTGAATCAAACTCCTCCTCCATCAAATGTATTTAACAGGCTTTTATCTATGATTATACTGTTAATTAACATTCCTCCTTCTTGCTAACGAACTGTAGTTATGAAGCAAATAGTATTGATCCAAGTTAACCACTTACACAAACTATTCAGAATCTGTATTATTGCCTATCACTATATTAAAGTTGTTGTTCTAGATGTTACATTTATATAGAAGTCACCAAAATGGCACCATCATTCATTCATGCATTCAGTAAACATTTGTTGACCATTCTGAGCTTAGAAAACTTACATTCAAATGAGGTGGGTAGAACTTGAACAAATAGAAAGAAATTATCTTTCAGCTGATAATAAGCACTATAGATAAACAAAACCTGGCCAAAAAGTAGAAGAATGGATGGTTCTCTTGTAAATAGACCAGAAGGCCCCTCTCTTGTGGCAATTTTTCAGCCAAAATCCGTGGGAAAGAATGTTCTCCTAAGGGAAAGTAGAGACGATGTGTCTAAGGCACAAGCAAGCTTGGTCTGTTCAAGGAACTTTCAGAGAATCAAAGTGTTGAGAGAATGTTGGGGATGAGGCCAAGTTACTTGAGCTCAGAGAAAGAAGAGAACAAAGGAAGAATTTTGGATTCTATTTTGAGTGAAATAAGTCATTTATAGGTTAAGCACACTAGACCTCAATCTGACATAAATTATGAAAGATGCTCTCTGGGTGTTGTATGGAAAATAAGTAAGTGAGGACAGAGGTAGAACTTATTGTTGTATGAAAAATCTTAAGCTAGGTGGCCTTGGAAAATTTGCCATGGCTCCCAGAGTGCTAAAATGTACTGGTTCTTCTTTGCATTCCTGTGTCATTACTTACTTGATTATTCTCCTTTCTGTTCTCTAAGTATGAATACCAGAGTTTTTTCTTCATTGGCTAATCACAACATTTTCCTGTTTTCTGGTACTGTTTCCCTGATGATACTTGAAACTTTTGTGGTGTTTACCTCATTTATATTCAAGGACGCCTTTCTTGTGAGATGCATAGTGATTGTAAGTGAAAGATAACCAGTGGTATTTTTATTGGTTGACAGGTAAGGAGTTTCTCTCTCTCATGCTCATGCACATACAGGCACATACACACATGGGTATAATTACATTTATATGTACACACATATTTATTTGGTTGGATGGTCTGTTGGTTGGAGAAATGAATGGACCCCTCCCTTGCAAAGATTCAGTAAAAAACCTACTCTCACTGAACTCTGTAGTGTTACTTCCAAGTATGAAAGTAAGTGCAAGGGTTTGAAAGGAATATTGGAAAAGGAAATATTTAAGAACTAGAGGCTTTAGTAGATCAGAGTTGAACCCCATTCCAGGACAAGAGGAAAAGTTGTCAAGTGTAATAAGATGACAGGAAATATTTCTACCAGTGCCTTATTCAATGTAATTACAAATAAAAGATTATATACAATAGGTGCTTTGTCTGACAAAGTTGACCCTGTACAACTTAAAATTTGTGTGAGGAGGGCAGCCCTGGTGGCTTAGCTGTTTAGCGCCACCTTCCGCCCAGTGTGTGTTCCTGGAGACGGGGGATCAAGTCCCACATCAGGCTCCCTGCATGGAGCCTGTTTCTCCCTCTGTGTCTCTGCATCTCTCTCTCTCTCTTCTCTCTCTGTCTCTCTCTCTCTCTCTCTCTGTGTCTCTCATGAATAAATAAATAAAATCTTTAAAAATATTTATACAAACCATCTCCAAAAACAAAAACATACTTTAAAAAAAGACAGTACCGGGGTGGGGTGTCTGGGTGGTGCAGTTGGTTAAAGGTATCACTCTTGGTTTTGCCTCAGGTTGTGATTTCAGAGTTATGAGATGGTTATGAGATCGAGTCATGCATCAGATGCTGTGCTCAATGTGGAGTCTGCTTGAGATTATCTCTCTCCCTTTGCCCCTCCCACTCATACTCATTTTCTCTCTTTCTCTCTAAAATAAATAAATCTTAAAATTTTTTTCTAAAAAGACAGCACATATAAGAATGCAGTACTTATTGATAAAAAATTCAGATTGACTGTTAAAGATGTCTAAGATGTTTCTGTACAGAAGCAACACATATAGGGCTATTTAAAAGGTGAAAACTAAGTAACAGTCAAATATATAGCAGAAAAATACAAAAATATGGATCATACTCTTCATATTTGACAAAACAGAGTTAAGTATAGTATCAGTAAAGGAGACAAAAGTGGATTTTTTATAGTATAGGATATACACAGTGAAGTTCATAGAATATGAATAATTATTTATCTATTAAACCAGCTCCCCAATTGCCATAAATCTGAAACCATAGGAGATGCAAAGGAAAAAAAATAACATAGTAACAATATACATCTTCATTACACTTCTCCCAATCTGAATATGAAAAGTATGGGAACAAATATATGGGTCAAGTGGACCTATACCACATAATCATAATTGTTAAAGGAGTCTTAACGTGTAACTATGGCACTTGGACTCTGTGAAGGTTAATTTTACACATCAACCTGGCTGGGCCATGCTACGGCCAAACATTATTTTAGGTGTTTCTGTGAGAGTGTTTCTGAATGAAATTAACATTTATATTGATGGATTTTGAGTAAAACAGATTGTTCTCTAATGTCAGTGGGCTTCATCCAATCACTTGAAGGCATTGTAAATAAAATGACTAACCCTCCCCTGAGGAAGAGAAGGTTCCTTAGCAGACAACCTTTGGATTGGAACATCAGCCTTTCTGGGTTTCCAGTTTGCACACAACACATTTTGTATGTGCCAGCTTCTGGAACTGTTAGCCAGTTCCTTATAATAAGTCAGCTTCTGTATTTATACACCTCCTCCTGTTTGTTTTGTTTCTCTGAAGAACTCTAATGCTCACCTCCAGCAAAGGAGAATACTCCTTCTTTTTAAGGATCTGCAGATACTCACAAACAACAAAGGAAACCTGGTATCCTTTAGTCCGCAAATTTAATAGGGCGTAAATCCAAAGCGGTATTGAGAAAAATGGCGGAATTCAAAGATTTCTCTCATCATAACATTTACATGATGGATAGGTTAGGAAGGCGCCATCTTTGCAAAAGTTGTTGGAAACACACTCTAGAGAAGTAGTAGTTTCCCTGGAATTGATAAAATCTTAACACTTTCCAATAACAAAGAAAGTTGGGCTTGAACAGTATGTGGAAAGTAGACAATGACCTAGAGAATGATAATGTAAGGGGATTTAGCAAGGGCCAGGCCACAAAGATCATACTGGAAAAAAATAAATTACTCCAAGATGAATCATTATCATGGGGATTTTTTAATGATTTGATAGGAAGATTCCCTTGATTTTTTTTTAATTGTAGATAATATTTGTGGAGTTAAAGTAAGAAATGGAGCAGAGAGACCAGTAATTCAGTCATAACATTTGGTGGCTTGGTTCAGTTAGAAACAGTGGATAAGCAGAGAAGTGAAAACATTGAACTTGTTTTGCAGGTAAGATCAAGCAAGTTTACTAACTGAACAGCTGTAGAGTTAAAAGATAAATCAAGAATGATAGAGATAAGTGCTTAGGACCTTGCTTTGCAGTATAAGTGATGAAGTAATTATAATGTGCTATGTGAGCATTTGGAAAGGACAGATAACCAGGACTTGGGAGGCCAGTTAATACTCCCTGCAGAAAGGGGCATCTGAGCTAAACCTAAAAGGCTCATGACTGGGCATCAGTTATTCCAGCCAACAAATAGGATATGTAAACATCCAGTGACTAACAGAGGGAAAATATTGACTACACTGCATTAAATTGAATCAGTTGAAAGGCTGATGAAGTTATCAGTTGCCAAGTTACAAAGAACATATGACACATATTAAGGAGTCTAGACATTATTTAGAAGGTAATAGCTCTTAAAAGTTATTAAACTTAAGAGTGACATGATCAGATCTGCTTTTCAAAAGACCACGGCAGGTGCTCTTTAAGTAGAAGATTACAGAAAAACATTACCAGAGAAGAAAAAAAAATAGCTAGCCATCTGTTTCAGGAAACTAAGTATAATAATGGTGGTCCAAACTTGGGTGAAAAATAGAAGTCAGAAAGAACACTGTGGGAGAAATTACATGATATAGCTGTTAGCACATAGTAAATTCCTTATCAGGTAGATAATTCATATTGAGGCATTTATTTGAATAACAAAAAAAGTCACGGGCTTGGTTTAAAAAATGCCAGCACGATTGCAAACCACAGAAAGTAGAACAAATAAGATGATTATACTGTTGGTAAATCTTGGATTAAATGGCAAGCATATAGATGCTTGGTATACTATCTTAATTTTTGTCTGTGCTTTTAAATTTCTATTTAATTAATAGAAATATGGAAAACACTCCCAAAGCTATAAATGTATAGGAAAAAAAAGGTGAGGCTATTCATGTCATGTATTGGTAGTAATAGGAGCAGTATGTAGAGGGAATGATTTTTTCTGCCATGTAATGACAGCACAGTTACGGGGGTTTCTCTGCACACCCAATAATAGAATGTGCTAGCTTTCAAAGGGAGCATGGCCTGAAGTCGGCCTGAAGTCAGCCTGGAGGCAGGAAGGAAAGTTGCTTGTCCATACAGCTGCCATGACTCTGCTGCCTGTAGTGTGTGGGGGCTCCTCAGAGGAAGATATCTAGGAGGAATTGAGAGTGAGCAAATTTTCCAACCACAATTGCAACAACTTTCAGTTTGTTAGGTTCAGACTTAATAAAACTTCCTGATAATTGTCTATTCTTGAAGAAATCAAGGACTAGGGAAAATGTGTGCTTATTAATCAGACGGTTGCTATATATCTCAGTTACATCCTACAATTAAGTAAATAGGAACATCCTATATAAACTAAGTTATTGGTTTCTGACACTGTTGAAAGTGATTATACTTTAGAGCTTGCTTACTTATATTATTGGATATAATAAAGAAAAGCATTTCTATGCAGTCTTAATTTCTAAAGAGTTAACATAGTTTCTTTTCACCATAACCAAGCACAGGAGGGAAGATTGGTGGAATATAGCTGGTCAAAAATACAGTGCTTTGGAAATGTTTCTTAAAAAAATATGTACACAACTCTATTGTATTTTAAAGAACAAATGGGAAGATTAGAAGACATTTATGAAAATTATGTTTATTTTGTTTGTATATCTATGCATTAACATTACATACTTCTTCCCTTATGTTTTATAAAGATAGATTTAATCATATTCATAAAATGTAACTGATGAGTAGGAATCCAAATACAGTTTATAGTTCTTTAGAATAAGACCTTAAAATTATAATATGCAATATTTTAATAAAGATAGCAAAAACAGCCATTTTTATTCTTTTTCTGTATTATTCTGAAAACAAATTACAAACTGAGAAAAATCTTCAATATTATAAATGATACAACTATAAAGAATAAAGCTTAATAATAGCTATCAAATAACTGAAATTCAGATGAAATTAGAATAAAGCCAAGTGAAATGGTCCTGAAAAGGAAAAAAAAAAAAAAGCAAGTAAACACCAATGATGCTCTTCAGTTCAAAGATGTGGTTGGGACATGGCAAGGAGGAAGAACTCTTCTAGTTTGACCCATTACCACATCATGGGCAAGATAAACCAAGAAAAATGGCCTGGAAGTGAGATCATGGAAGAAAAGAGATCAGTTTCCATGGCCTTTGTAATTATTTCTGCAAGTTGGTTGAAGAATAATGAATGCACTCTACATCACCAAAGAGAGCACTCTGACTACAGTTTGTCATCATGATGATCTCCTACCTAGAGCATATGCTCATCCCATAAGGAGTTCTTGAAGTGCAGAGAGACATATGGCTCCAATGAAGGAAGAGCTGAATGATGAGAGATAATCTATTCTAAAAAATAAACCAAAATTAAACCTGCCAGCTACCTTGTCTCCTACCTCCGAGGCCACTGCCTCAAACACAGGTATTTTCCTTGAGTGAGTAGAGGTGTAGACAAATATGTACCCATTCTAATATTGCTATTAAGCAAAAAGTATATTCATGCATAGATATTATAAAGAAAATGGAATAAACTACAAAAATTTTAAAAAGTGCTAGATGAATATATAACAGGAAGAATGTTTTCATGACTGAAAAAAATTTCAAGCACATAATTACAACTTGTTATGAAGAAAATAAAATGATTTACAAATATCTAAGTAAGATATGTAAGAAAGAATAAATAATAAAGAAAAGAGGTTAAAATGCACTGAAAGAATTCAAAAAGGAATGGAAGATATGCCTATTTTAGTTATTTAACAAAACCACATGTTATAGAAAGAAAGAACAGACTTGGCTAAAAATAAATTCATGGACATAAAGAAAATGTTTCAGGATTTGGTGTAAAATGAAAAAGGAACAAAATGGAAAATTATTAGAAAATAACTGTTCAGATAAATCGGCATTCCACATGAGGAGAACTGGTATTCTTGAAAAATAAAATAGCATTACATAATATATGAAAATAGTTTAAGATATAATTTTAAAATGCTTTCTTGAAGTAAATGAATATAAGAGGTGCAATTATATTTTCTAAATATGGAAACACTTAAAATGAGTTAGGGAAATATAAGTTAAAAGGTTAAATGTTAAATTAAGGAAAATAACAAACTTAAAAAACTAAGGAGATAGTATTTTTTTTCACAGAAGAAGCAAATCTCTAAAAAGATAGAATGCATTCTAGAAGACCGTATGTCCCTGTAGCAACATTTAAGTTCAGAAAATAAGGATTTTAATGGCATTTGAAAATAATAACTCTTCAAGAAATACTGTATAGTATGGTGTTCTTTTGTCATTAAGGGGCAAAGAAAATAACGATGTTATAAAAATCAAAGTGAAACATTTTTCTGGATTAGAGACACAATCTATTTCAGATTAACTCTCTAAATTATTAAATTATTAATTTTATAAATAAATGAGAAAAATATGAAGTATTTAACCCACATCCCTTGGTAAAGTCTATGCTTATTTAAGCCCATGGGCAGGGCTTATTGCACATACAATGTAGTTAGTAATAATAATAATAATAATAATAATAATAATAATTTTGTGGTATGGTATTATGGGCTTGAATTTTGTACCCCTCAAAATTCATACATTGAACTCATAACCCCCATTAATTTCAGAACAGAGGTAATTAAGGTTATTTGTGGTCATTCCAATGGGCCCTAATCCATTATGACCGGTGTCCTGAAATTCCTGAAATTATCTTGTTTGTTGACATCACACATTTCTTTATGCAGTATACTACACACATACTGGCATATGTAAATATTGTGAATTGAATTTTGAGGGTAGTATAGGGAAGTATACACCTATCAGGCCTTCTTAAACAGTAACATCGGAAAAAGGTTTTCTGTGGCTTCTTGAAATGATGACAAATTGACAAATTTCAGGATCTTGGAATAACTGAGGAAAAATCCATGACAACACACTCAGCTCTGGAAGCACAGCTATTATGGGTAAATATTCCAGAGTAAGGAGTGCTATCTTATTCATACAGTTGTGTTTTGTTTTACATTAGAATTTCTAAACCAAATCTCAATTACTTGTCTTTCCAGGCTAACTAATGCTTTTCAATTTCTTCTTGATATTCAGACAGATGGGATCAGTTATATTTCTATTCAGTTATATTATATTATAATATATGTGCTCCTAAAGGTCATCCTACTATGCACAGTTGTGCACAGTGAAAAATCAGGTGGGGGCCAAACCATCAGAAACATTTTCAGTGACACATGCAAAATTGAGAGTAATGTAATAAAAATGATAGCACAGATTTATACATGTTAACAGTTAAATGCATAAATTTGATAGATACGGCATTTCACCTTGAAAAACCCCTTAAATTTTTAAGTACGAGAGAGTTGTGTCTTTCTAGTTGTTATGAAAAGGTGGTAGTAGGGTTATCTGAAATCGGAAGGAAATCGTAATGTCTGATGCCCATGGGCAGGGCTTATTGCACATACAATGAACTGTGGTAAGTGGTAGATGTTTGTGTGTGCCCGTGTCTGTGCATGCTTGTATGTGTGTGTGCTTTTATATTCCTAGAAGGCTCAGTTCTGCTGGGTGCATTTTTATCTGATCACCAAGTGGTTCTTGGATATGAAATCACACATACACAAATTTGAAATTAGCCTTGTGCTCAAAATATTCCCTAGTATATCAATACTGTTAGAGCAAATTCTTGTTTAAAGAAAGCACTGTAGTAGGATGAACCGTATATAGAAAATCGTTCATTTTTAAACAGTAAATAATCTAATGTGTGTGAAAAGTGTATTTATGGGAAAATCTCTTTGAAGACAAGATGATAAAAAGATGGTATCTATTTAGGTTAGGGTGAGACAATATAAAAATAAAAGGAAGCAGTTCATATAAACCTGCCTATTCACTCAAACTGTTCCTCTTTATCTTTGACTTCTTGTTTCACTTTGAAGAAAGTTTAAGTGTCAGTTTTACACTATCAAGTTAATTTATATAGGGAAAAAATGGCATACTAATGTAGAACATCCATTTTTCAAGAAAAGAAGTTGAGCCTTTATCTTCCAATAAATAGATACATTTATATATGTATTAGTTAATGTAAAATGATTTAATTTTTTTCTTTTTAAACACTTTTGGTGGATACTGATCGACACTTGTGTCCATTGGGTTGCCTAGGTGGCTCAGTTGGTTAATTGTCTGGCATCGGCTCAGGTGTTGGTCTCAGAGTCCTGGAACTGAGCCCCGTGTTGGGCTCTGCACTCAGCAGGGAGTCTGCTTCTCCCTCTCCCCCTGCCCTTCCTCCCTGCTCATGCTTTCTCTCTCAAATAAATAAAATATTAAAAAAAAGGAAAAATATTTGTGCCTATCATACTAAGTTAGATGTCTTGGTATTGTGTAGCATAATTAGCAATAGTAGCTCTTTGTAGCAAATACTCCTCAGTCTTGGTAAAGAAATCTCAACAAAACTTTATTTTTGCTTCACACCGCTTTACAGGGCAAGTTGAATCACTATCCTTGGTAGTACTCCTCCAGTTAGTGTATTTAAATTCTCTAAAATTAGATAGGTAATTGTGACCTCTTCCATCTTATGATACACAGTTCTTATAGTCATTGAAAAATGGGGAAAGGGAGGGTGGTGGTGGTACAATGGTTAATGAGGGTATCCTGGTTCCATGGCCTGGAAGTTCTGTACATCTCTTCCACCCTCATCTCATTAGCTAGGATTCATTCAGTCAAAGGAGTTTAATCTAACCAAAATGGGAATGAGAAGTACCATCTTCTCAGACACCTGGTCACTATCACAAGCCCTAGAGAATTTTGTTACATTTTATTTTGTGTGTTCAACCTTTCCTTTGATACAAAGAGCTGGATCTTCCTAAAGAGAAGAATCGTAATTTTTTTTTGACAGCAATACCAAGAATAGTAACACTGATTTATTCATTCTTAAAATGGAATAGTCTTTGTAGCATACAGATGTTCTTCCTGTACCGATCTATAGAATGTGGAAACATAACTTTCACTTTATTTCAAAGTAATAACTAATAATTAAGACCAGGGAGTAAGATTTCTTTTTGCCATTATTTGTTTATAAAAATTAATATATACATGTACCAATAATTTCATTCATAATGAACAGGAATGGTAGTACACTATAATGCTTCTCATTCATATGGTATAGTACTATCAAATGGTAGTTTAATATATTATCAAATAATAGTTCAATAACTAGTGGTGTTGAACATGAGTGGGAAAAAGATCCCTGGGTAGACACTAGCCAAAGAAGTAATGAGCAGGAATGGGAGTAGAGGAGGATAGATCTCAGTGTAAGCAAGTGATGATGTACTGGCATGTCAAGTGAACTACTTTGGGGTGTTTCTGATCTCTTTCACCAATAATGTTGTTGGCCTCTATGCCATTAACATCATTATTTAATCGTACTTCTGCATTTTAATTCCAGAGCCTATATGACATAAGTTTTAAATTTTTATTTACTCAGCAAACAATCTGTCCTTACTACGTGCCAAGCACTGTTCTGAGACTTTTACAATTCATTTTCCTAACTAATTCTCATAAAATCCCATTTTATGTTGTGATAACCACACTACCACCCCCACCATCATCATCAATGTCATCATCTCTATTTTATAGATGAGGGAAATAGTACCAGTTTGTATTTTCAGAAGTTAAACCCAGAAAGTTGATTCCAGAATTTGTCGTCCTAACTATTCTACTATGTTGCTGATTTTCAGAAATCTCTAGGCTGTCAATCCTCAGACCATTTTTATTGCTTTGGAATACTAAATTATTTAATCCAATTTATAGACTTCCAATTCATAAGTAGTAACTTTTGTACAATTAACTACTCCATTTTTATTTTTTAGAAATTAAAAAAATTGACTTTGTATTAAGCTACCCTTCTATAGATGAACTAGAAACTAGTTAATTGTGATTATTTCTTCATACAATATGTAATTATTATATATTAGTTATGTTAAAATACAGTATATTGTATATTATAGTGTATTGTACATTATTGTATATTATAGGGCATTATAGTGTATTATATATTATAGTATATTGAATATTATAGTATATAATATATATTTTAATATGTAATATACATTATATAATGTAAACTATTGTATATTATATAGTGTATTATATATTATAGTGTATCAGCAAATTACTTAATTTTTAATTTGATTATTTAATTTGTGAATAAATGCTCATTAAAAAAAGAATAAAATATTCTCCTTTTGATACTAACCTTAGTATATTTTAAGAAAAAATTATTTGCTGGTTTCTTAAAAATTAAAAAAAAATGCAGATTTCAGTCATTTTTTGGATTTACAAAGTCATAAATAAGAACAAATAAGTAAGTAGAAATAAAATATTGGAAATTTTAATAAAGTCCATTTATACTGTCATTGATTTCTAGTTTCAAAAAAAGTAGCTATCTAGTATTAATACATATAATAACAGTATATATATGTATATGCCACTTAAAATATGCTGATCTGTTTTAAGAATTTCCATATACTAACTCATTTAATTATTACAAAAATCCTGTGAAATTGATGCCATAATAATCACTATTTTTTCAAATAAAAAACATAGAAGATTGGATGGGAGGAATAAGTTGTCTGAATTTACAAAGCTTGAAACTATTTCCTCAGGAAAAATTATAATCATGTGTTTTTATTTGTCAGTATTTATATTTTGATCAAAATTTAATATTGCTTCCAGGATTTCTAATTTTTCCAGAGTTGCTTGAAGTATTATATTAGAATTCTTTTTTGTTTCCAATATCTATGTTTTTTTTCTCCTTTCCTGTATTTTTCATTTAATCAGACTTCTAAACGTTTCATTAAAAAAAAAAGTTTTATCAATTTTACTGGTGCTTATTACAAAGAAAAATTATGGCTCATGTATACAATTTACAAAGACACTTTGAAATATAGAGATATCAGGATGCCTGGGGGGCTCAGTGGTTGAATGTCTGCCTTCAGCTCAGTGCGTGATCCTAGAATCCTGGGATCAATTCCCACATTGGGCAACCTGCATGGAGCCTGCTTCTCCCTCTACCTGTGACTCTGCCCTTCTCTCTCTCTCTCTCTCTCTCTCTCTCTCTCATGAATAAATAAATAAAATCTTAAAAAAAAATTAGAGATATCTATGCGCCAAATAGCATACATATTCTTAATATAATAAGGACAATAGGACATGTAAGAAAATTTAACCTAGTGTATGCTAATTTTTAAAACATTTTCTAAATTCAAGGGAAATGAAGTGCTAAAAAATAAAAAGCATGGATAATCTAAACAGGTAAAAATCATATAGATATATGTATTAAAAGCTGTAATTTTCATTAAAAAATAAACATTTTTGGCAAATAGCAATGGAAACTCATGGAGATTTTCCATATACTAAAAAGGAAAACAGAGCAATTTACTAAGTTTATTAAATTAGAAAAAAATATATGAACAGCATTCTATGGCTACTTTGGGTTAAAACCCAAATCACACACAAGACAAAACAACACAAAAACTCTTATCAAATACATCTTGGACAGGGGCACCTGGGTGGCTCCTTTGGTTATGTGTCTCCTTTGGCTCAGGTCATGATCTCAGGGCCCTGGGATGGAGCCCCACATGGGGCTCTCTGCTCAGTGGGGAGCCTGCTTCTCCCTCTTCTGCCTGCCGCTCTGCCTGCTTATGATCTCTTTCTCTCTCTGTCAACTAAATAAATAAAATCTTAAAAAAAAATCTTGGGCAAAACAAATTATAGAAGTTTTTGAAATAATCATATTGAAAATATCATATATTAAAGTATGTGTGAAAAAGATAACTCAGTACCCAGGAATATACTTAAAGCTTTAAACACTTAAAGTCAATACCAATATTATATGTATTAATTATTTTATGTACATTATATTTATATATTACATTTACATTATGTATATATGAAAAAAAGTGAAGAACAACAATGTAGACAGAAAGAAAAGAAAGAAACAATAAATACATTTTAAGCAGATATCAATGAATTAGAACACAGTAGAAAGAGATTTCAGGGGGAAAACCCAGTATTTAAAAACAACTTAAAAAAAAACTATGAGCTCATCTAGTCACGAAAAAGAAAGCACACATATTCAAAATAAGATAAAACAAGGAGAAAATAACCACTAAGAGGTGCAATTAATCATAAGTAATGTGATTAATTGGTGCCACCACATTTTAAAATAAATTTGGAAGTCTGAAGTATACATTTTAGAAAATATTTTATCAGAATTCACAGTAGTGGAGGTATAGTCTAATGGATCTATTACCCTATGAAAAACAAAGTTTTTAAAAAATAACTCCCCAAAAAGAGCAGACTACAATATTTTAGATCATTCATCTCAGTTTGTTAATGGCAAATAATCCCACTACATTTACACCATTTTTGAGAGTAGTTAATGAAGGAATCCATATAAATAAATGCCAGTTGGAATTAAAACAGCAACCAATGTCACATATTAATATAGACATAGAATGCCCATATTACTCTCAAACACAATGAACTGCATTTAAAATTATCACACATAATCAAAAATGTATATTCCATGGTTTAAAAGATTAGTAACTATTAGATTATTAGAAAACCTATTAACATAAATTTTCAGATGAATTAGTAAAAGAATAGAAATTGCATAGTCTATCTCAAAGATGTGGAAATGTTAATTTAATCTGTGCCTTATAACATAACCAGACTTAACTAAAAAAATGATATATTTGAATGTAAAAAAATTAAACCAAAATTACTAGATGAACGGGCAGATGAAATTTTTTCTAACTATGATTAAAAAAATAAAGCTACAAAATAAAAGGTTAACGAATAAGAAGATTAGAAAAAGTATGTACAGCTTATATTACCGAAAAAGAGAGGAAGAAAGACATATCCTCTTGAATATATAGAAGACTCCTAGGAATTCAGAAGAAAAAAACCACTAATAACCCAGTAGGAAAAGACTAAATGAGTATTCGTTTATCCCATTGAATCAGGCTTGCTACTGCAGCACATAAGCAGTGGTTTAATATGAACTGTGAAAATATCTCCTCCTCATGCAAGTCTGTTTTGGGTCGTGTGACTCTCTAAACTGCTTTGATTATGTGATTCAGGGATCTGCTTGCCATCAACAGGTCTCATCTCAAAGTGTTGTCTCTAGAGTTGCCACTAGGGGAGACAAAGAGATGAGCCGTTCACCCTGACAGTAAGCTAGCTGACACAGGAGGTGCTTTAACGGACACCGGACACCGGCCTCCTCTTGCCAGCAGGTACCCAAAGAACAGCCTGAAGAAGCGCTAGCTTATGTAGGTTTCTCACGTGACTACAGCAGAACTGTGATAAACAGTCTCCTCCACCTCCCAGCACCTTCTCTATGTGCACTTCTTAGGTAGGACCCCCTGAAGCTTATGAAAACCCACTCTTTTTGGTTTGAATTGACTTATCTAGCCTAGTGTGGGAACCTCAAAGCACTCCACCTTGGGTCCTAATCGAATCACGTGCTCCCAGTTGTGGGCCTTTATGCCTGCACCCTGACTTCACCTTCCCCCGTGGTTCCTCCAGGTGTGCCATTTACTGTCTCTGAGACTCTGTGAGTCAGAAAATTATTATTTCAGTTTCTGTTGTGTTTTTTGTTGAGTTGAGGCTCACCATCCTGCACAGTGTGTTTCACTTACAAATTTTAATTTAATAAAATCATACAGTGACACAGATCTCCTAACTCTAGAGTTCGTTAGAAGAATGACAAATGAATGAGAAATTATTGAATCATTTTGAAAATCTAATGAAATATTTTTTTCACACAGGTATTATCAATTGATATTAAATCCAACATGTTTGATGAGGAATTCAACAATTTTCTCAAGGGAGAAAAAATTACACCTTTCTAATAAATTTGTTAGGACACAAATAATGGAACAAAAATATTAGTTTTTCTGTGAGCGGCATACGCATAATATCACATGAGATGTATTGCCAAAAATGTTTCACTTGGATTTTTTTTCTTTTTTTTTTTTTCACTTGGATTTAAGAATGCTGGCAGATACAAATTTTGCTTAGTAGGTAATAGAGGTGAGAGAAGAGTAGCTAAATGACTCCATGAGTACAGATTGTAAAAGTTCTGGAACATGGTAAATTACACCAGATCAAGTATCTGCAAAGAAATGTATTTTTCTAGGGATCCCTGGGTGGTGCAGCAGTTTAGCACCTGCCTTTGGCCCAGGGCGCGATCCTGGAGACCCGGGATCAAATCCCACGTTGGGCTCCCGGTGCATGGAGCCTGCTTCTCCCTCTGCCTATGTCTCTCTCTCTCTCTCTCTCTCTCTCTCTCTCTCTCTCTCTCTTTGTGTGAGTATCATAAATAAATAAAAATTAAAAAAAAAGAAATGTATTTTTCTAAATTAAAAGAGACTCAAAAGACACAATGACAAGATGAAATGTTGTTCTGAATAGGATCTTTGTTTAGATACATCTATTACAAAGGAAAGTTCTCAGTATATTAGATAAATTAAAACACAAATAATAATATTAAGTAATTATTAATATTTTGTTAAATATTCCCTTTATATTCACATATTCTTATTTTAACACATTGAATATTTTCATTACAAATTATTTTATATCTAAACATTAGAAGTTACTTATCTATCTCATAAAAATGTTTCCATTATTTTTTATGCTAATTTTATTTATTTATTTATTTATTTATTTATTTATTTATTTATTTTAAGATTTTTTTTTTTTTTATGACAGTCACAGAGAGAGAAGGAGAGAGAGGCAGATGGAGAAGCAGGCTCCATGCACCGGGAGCCCGATGTGGGATTCAATCCCGGGTCTCCAGGATCGCGCCCTGGGCCAAAGGCAGGCGCCAAACCGCTGTGCCACCCAGGGATCCCTGATGCTAATTTTATATCATAATCTTAACAATTATACAAAATATGACAGTAACAAGTTACTCAATTCAAAGTATATAGTTTGTCAAGATAATTTTCTTTTTCCCTAAGTATATCTATTTAGAATGTTACGGAGTTTGGAGAATGTAAATGTAAACTCTTCGTGACACTGGCTAAAGAATGAATGATTAAATTAGGAATTCATATTGATGTTTCATAGAAATTATGTCACATAAATATATAGAAATATGTGTATATTAAAGCAAGCATACTATTCAGGGATATTGAAAATTAATGGATTATTTATTATATCATTTTTTCAAAGTGAGGACATCTGATAATTACATAGTGATTAAAGAGTTTTCTTAAGTTTGTGCATATATGTGTTATTCAGATAATACAAAGGAAAACACTTTATATACTAAAAGGCAATCAGGATTATTCTGTTCAGCAGAAAATATTCTGTTTCATACACAAAAAAACCTCATCAACAATCTGTTTTCTTGTACCTTTGAGAATTTTGATTTCCTTTTTCAGTATTAAATTGGATTGTTTTATGAATATAAAATGATAGTGAACAGTTCTTTTAAAAGGACAGTCTAAGGAAACTCGGTGAGTATCTCATTCTAATTCAAATTTTAATCTGGGAAATCATGTCTCTATGAAATTCTATTTAATATTTTTTTTCCTCCCCAGTTTTTCTCAAAAAAAGGATGACCCCTTCAGGAATAAATAATATATTAAATATGGTTAAACATTTTTGTTTGATTATATCATATAAATGTTTTTAAATGTTCATAATAATCACCATTTTATGCAGATATATCCTATCTTCACTAGCACTTTACAAGTGCATCCTTCATGAATAGTATAGACATTTTACTAAATACAAGTGTTGCTGTTACTAATAGCAAGCAATGTAAAAATACACTAGACCTAGGAAAAATGCCTGCTTAACAATTCCTTAAAGTCAAAGCCTACCAGCTTAATTTACACATGTTTTGAATATACCAAGAGAAATAACATACAAATATTTAGTATAACATTCTGTACTAAATGTTTTAAGTGTATTATTGCTTAATATCTTAACAATGGTTATGCATTATTGTCCTTCCTTTGTAAATGATACAGGTGAAGCAAAGAAACTTTCCCAAAGACATATTGTAGCAAGCCAAAGGATTTGAGACTAACCCTGTAATTTCCAGGGTGCAATGTACAGTAGAGTGGAGTACTGAAAGTTGCACAGTACTCAAAAGGATATTTTCTTAGATTTTTTTTTATCTGAGTAACTGACAAGACAAATATTGAAAGAGAACTAAAAAAAACTATTTACTAGCTTTTATCTGTTGCTAATTTTTACATAATACTGTATAGAATATTTATATTTTAGATATATTCAGTTGAAGGTAGTACTGCGTTAAAAAACACATTTTGGCTTAATAAATATTGTACAGTATTTGTTTCTTCCATCATGTCAATAACGGGAAAATCAACTAAGAAAAATAATGAAATATAGACTTATATAAATGTTTTGATTATTTAATTCTATGGTTGTCTTTTCTCATCATAAAGCTTATCTTTAGTGAAAAGGGTGTAATTTCCACTTAAAAAAATCATGTACAAAAAAAATCATGTACATAAACAAACAGGTTGAAAGTTTTAATAGAATATAAGATGTTGATTAAGTTAAGCGGCTTTTTCAAAGTCAAATAAACATGGTAGATTATACATATCATTTTATTAGCTTTTACTTTTTATTTGGCATATCAGTTCCAGAATGATTGTTCACAAGCACTTATAATTTCATTAATTTTAATATTTCACTTTCATGCTAAGTACAAGTTAATTTCTAGAAATCATAGACTGTTTTAATAAGTGTTACATAAATATAGATTTTATTGAATTATAATTATGTTTTATAAATCCTAAATCTGTTTCCAGGAGCCTAATTGCATTTTCTTTGTCTTCAAGAACTTCTACGATTATTATACTTCTTATGAAATGGATCACTACTATTCAGTCTTCATTTGTGTTGATTTTAAATGTATTTATTTATGTGTGTGTAAGTATATGTACATAAACATATACATAAACATCTGTTTCTTTGCTTCTAGCTGTGTATATGTTAATATGCTCTTAATTCTTTTTTTCTCCTTTTCCGAGGCTTATTTCTACACATTCAGTTCTTTCCCAGAAAGTTACCATTTTAACAATGTGAAAATATTTCTCTAACATTAAATAGACCTTAGAGGGGGGAGAAAAATGGAGACGGTTGGCAAGTGTCAGGAGAATTTGGCATTCACAGGTAGCTATGAAGGTAATTCTGTATGAAATCTTAAATAAAGGAGATATACTCAATATTATATATTGAAAGAAGAAACATGTAAAGCCCACATGGAAATAATATCAGTATAATAAAAAAGGGACAAAAGTCTCTAGGAATAAAACAATTATGTGTAATAAGAGGTATGCAAAGCATTTTCAAGAACTCTTATCTTAAAATAAAAGCAAGTGGAATATACTTTAGTGCCTCTCAAAACTATTTTCTTCAAACCAATATTTTGAAGTGAAAGAGATGAGAAGTTTAGCCTCTACTGTAGCAACATTTTTAAAGTGTAGAAAGAAAATATGTGTGTATGTAAGCCTCACTTTTATGATAAGTGTTATTCTGTTTAATAATATTTATGATTCTTAATTTTTCCTAGAAATGGGGCTTTTGTATCTTAATCTGCTTAGAGGAACACAACAGTCTTTGAAAATCTGTTTGGTCAGTATGTAAACATAACAGTTTGTATTTTTCTGTTCATATCTTCTTGGAAGTGTATAAACACCAGTGGTTAGTTAAGTGTAGAAAAATTAGTGAGGAAGCAAAAATTTTCAGAAGTTACCTTCTAAATCTCATTTGCCTAAGCACCTTTATCCTGTTACTATGCTTGATTTGAAGATCAGTAATAAAACCAGTTAAATGTTTTGGGATTGAGTAAGGACCATTTAGTTTCTAATTTTTGAACTCCTCTTAGCATATGAGATGGTTGACCATTCTTCCCTTGAAAAGCTTTCCATCATTTCTCTGTTTTTCTCCTTCTTTTTTTAGTTACTGAGTCTCATTCTTGTATGATAGCTGCTGTCTTTTGATCTATCCCTGAATTCCAGAGGTTTTAGGCAGTGCTGTCCATTAAAACATTTTGTAGTGATGGAAATGTTCTATAATCTGTGCTGTCTAATGGAGTAGCCGGTAGTCATATGTGGCTATTGAGCTCCTAAAATGTGACTAGTTCATCTAAGGAAGTAATTTTTAAATTTTATTGATTTAATTAATTAAGAAAATAACCACAGATGGCTAGTGACTACTGTAATGCACAACATGAGTTTAGAGGTAATAACTTGTCATTCCTATCTTTTCAAATAACACACATTCCCAGGTCATTTAATTTATTCCCATTGCTTATTAAATACTTATTTTTCTATTGATTAATTTCCAAACTATATCTTCAGGTAAGATTCTGCCACAATTTTATTTTTTGACACTGCAAGATCCCTCCCCCACATCTCATTCAAAAATGTCTATTACATCTCCAAAATCTTTTTTTTAAAGATTTTATTTATTTATTTACTTACTTACTTACTTACTTACTTACTTACTTACTTACTTACTTATTTGAACTTAGAGAAAGAGTACACACGAACTGGGGAGAGAGGCAAGGCGGGGAATAAGCAGACTCCCAGCTGAGCAGGGAGCCCAAATGTGGGGCTCTATCCCAAGACCCTGGATGCTTAACTGACTGAACCAGGTACCCCTCCAAATTTTTTTTAAGTTACTCCAGCTCTTTCCTTTATTGTCATTACTTCATTCAAGTTGTAACAATCTATTATCTAAATGAGAGTAATGACATTCAAATAAACCTTCCTGATCATAGACTTGTTTTTATAAAATCCATCTCGATGTGAGAATTAGCCGTTTATTTTACAAATACGTTCACCAGATTCTTATACCTGAAACACCTCACTCACTCTTTATCACCATTAGAATATAACTTCTTGATATGTATTAATTTGTTTTTTTCTTTTTCGCTCTAGAATTCAGTCATGTCATTAAATGCCATCTGATACACTCAGAGTGAAATTCTTTCAGTTACTAAAGCATGGCATACCATGGACTCTCACACAGGATCACAGCATGATTTGGAGGGCTCGGCGCAAAATGAAAGAGTGCGGTAGCCTTCTTCAAAAGCCAGTGAACAATGCCCACTGATCGTATTAACATATAGGCATTTTTCCTTTCTTCTAAGACCTCTGTCTCAATCCATCATGATGCATTTGCTATTTAAAATCAAATTGCCTCACCCATGGGCATCTCCCTTTCTTATGATTCCACCTTCCTGTGCACAGAGAAATAACCAAGAGATTGGAAACTCCATGCCAGGACACATACCTGGGTTGGTAATGGGTGACAGGCCGACTTCCACCAAGCAGCTCTGGGAATGTCTGTGTCACTGTTACTCCATGGCAGAGATGGCTTCTATCAGCATACTGTGCACCTTGGCTGCAGGGGATTGTCCCCTTGCCAATCCCGATCCTTCCTGCATGAAAGCCCTGGCCCCCACCACAATCTAAGCGTGGAGAACTCACTGGTTCAAGGCTGTGAAAGGGAAGCTAATTGAGGTGTCTTGGTCTCCGGATAGGGAAGTAGCATTGCGAGCCCACATCAAATGTTAACATTGTCTCAGCAAACTTCTCTTAAAACACAATTCAAATACCAAATTATTAAGCATTTTAGAATGATAATGCTAGGTCACTAATAACCAATTGTAAGGACCTGTTAAGAACATGTCCCTGAAGCCATCCTTGCTTTCTTGAGTTTCCAACTACCTAGAATACTTATCCTCTTCCTTCCTATAAACTCCAATACTCATTGTAAAATTTGCTCTAGCCATACTTTTTTTTTTCAAATGTACAGGTTCATTAATCTATGGTATATTTTTCAGCTAGCCTTTTCAAAGCCTCTCTGCATCTCTGAAGCACCTTGTGGCATTGACGTAGTAATGATATAGGTTCTGGGATCAGAATAAGCTGTCTGGGTTCAAATCACAGTACCCAGATTACTGACCTTGTGATGTTTTATAAACCACTCAGTTTTTTAGTGACTCAATTCTGCATCTGCAAAATTTGAATCATAATTGGATATCATCAGATACATTATTATGACCTTAATTAAAATATTATATAGTAATGCTTAGGGCTAAAACAGGACTGGCATGGAGTAACTGCTCACCGTATATAGACTAGCACTAAGAATAATGAGGGTGATGATTTCCTTTACTGATGTAACTTTTAACTTTGAATTGCAGTGTTCTATGCATGTGTCTTTTTCCTTTGGAAATGAGAACTAAAAGTAAAGACAGGACTGTTTTTTCCTTATTATATATCAAACACATAGCATGTAGTATATTTATTTAACAAATATTTCTGTGAAATATTTGTTAGATAAGTAAATGCAGGCATAAATGAATGAGAATTTTCAGGGGACTTACAGGTGTGACTGATTAAATTGTTTAGTAATTTGCATACTTAGTCCTTTATATTTCTAATAAAGCATTTAATTTTCCTGTCAGAGAGAGAGAATAAACTATTAGATAATCATTTGTTGTGTACTCATCACACACACATACACACAGACACTTACACAAACACATATATTGTTTGGAGGTTAAATGACCGCCTCATATTTGATGATTTACTGGAAGATCACATGTGATTCTATATAATAGTAAGTTATACTCATGGCCAAGGTTTATAAAAGCAACAGATATTGAGCAAAAGCAGCAGAAAACAAATGCACATTGAATCGAGTCCAGAAAGAAGACACAGGCTTCCCATTTCCTCACCTAAGGCTACATAGAACATTCCTTCTAGAAGCATACTACAGGCGTATGTGTGGAATGTCTCTACTTAGAAAAACTCACTGAAGTCTAAGAACCTGGGGATTAATTCAGGGCAGGTCACATAGACACATGGTGTTATACTCTCAGCCATAGCAACAGAAAGTCACTGACCCCCAACAACCAAACAAGGTAGGCATCATCAATCTTGAGGTTTGTACAAAGCAAGCCTGAGAAACTGGTACAGCACGGTATATTGTTCCAGTTAAATAACGAAATCATCAATCACTAGCATTAAGAACTTTCTAAAGGCCACGTTCCCAGAAGTTGGCCAAGGGCCAATCATGATTCCAGGCTCTCTTGGAGATATACAAGGAGTGAGCAATCATACCTACTATATTAATTTTTTCCTAACATGTAAAGAAATAATTGTTAATATAACAGCAAAAGGCTTAATATAGAAAGCTTGGAATTTTTTTTTTTAAAGTCTGGAAATTATATAAGGATTTTACATTTGAAAATATCCTAATCACAAAACCTAAGAGGTGGTTAGCACTTTGAATGTTATTTTTACAGGTATGTATTGCTAGGTACAGTTTAGTCATATTATCAATTTTGAAGACCATGTTTTATTAATATATGAGTATGTCTTCAGATTACTGACAGAATCATAATTTTCATTTTAATTTCTATATTAGTTCGATTTAAAATAAATGTGATGATTGCTTAACTTCTTATGTTCAAATTATTTTTTTTAGTTTTATAAAGGCTACTGTATTTATGATTTTTTTTCTATTTGTGTTAATTTCTATAGTATATCTTCAGAGAATAGAAGATCATTGGTAAACCTTCACACAAATCTGATAAAGTCTGACTTTGACTTTGGGTTCCTGGTCTGGCTTACAAGAACTTGGAAGTCCTCACTCTTTCCTAATAATGCTAATGAGTAAAACTTTGGTCACAAGATCAGCAGTAATATTGCTTTTTTTAGAAATGTAAATTCTTGGGTCTCACCCCAGAACAAATAGGCAGACACTCTGGGGTGGAGCCCAGCAATCTGTATTTTAATAAACCATCCTGGTGATTCCAGGATAGGCCAAACCAAGCAGTTTGGGCAACTTCAGGTCCTCAAATGAACAACCAGTTCTTAGAAATTAAATGAATAGGAAAATCTAAAATAAATATATTTTTTAATCATGGATTTCCAGATGAAATATAAAAAGGAGAGAGATGGGAGTTGGTTCATATGAAGTTATGTGAAGGTATTAGGATCAGTGTTTAGGGTAGTTCCTTTTAGCACCTTGATTAGATAGGTACCTAGCTATCTAGCTAGATAGGTATGTAGGAAAAGAGAGCAGGACAAGTAGTTTACTGGCTTCTTGTAAGTAAAATACCAAGAGCTAGCTATATTTCAGGGCTCAAACTGCATCATCAGGTTATCTTATTTTCTCTTATTTATACTTTTCTCTCTTTTGTGTTGGCTTTAATTTCCAGCAAGTTCTTTCTAATGTGTAAAAATGGGCCTCAATAAGTCCATAGGATTTATCATATACATCAGTACCCTCCAGATTTCTGTGATCACTGCTGCTTAAGACATGTGTTCAACCCTGTAGAAACCACTGCTCTAGAGAACTGGAATTCAAAAAGACTGCTGTGAGTTCTATGTCCATTCTTTTTTTTTTTTTTTTAAGATTGTATCTATTTATTTAAGAGAGACCAAAACAGAGCACTAGCGGGGGGGAGGGGCAGAGGAAGAAGGAAAGCAGAGTCTCTGATGAGCAGGGAGTCTGATGTGGGGCTCTATGTGGGGCTTGATCCCAGGGCCCTGGGATCATGACCCGAGCTGAAGGTAGACGCTTAACCAACTGAGCCACCAGGTGCCCCACTTATATTTCCATTCTGGTATTGGCTATAGTTGACCATTTGACTGACTGCCTTACCAGAGTGATGTATTCTGGGAGATAAGATAGCCATGGGGAGGTAATGAGCAAAATGCAGTGCTACAGATAGCTGTTTTATAAGAATTGAGCAAATGCATTTGTCCTTTTGGAAATTTTTGAGGTAAACTAGCATATGAGGCAAATAGACTTAGTCCTAATTCATTCCTGGCACAGAAAGTTAACTGGGTTTAGTCCCAGAAGCTTAAACAATAATTTGGAAGCAGTCTGACTCAGCAGCTTTTATAAACTTCTTTAGGTGGTGGGACAGGATTCTGAACTATTGGAGAGAATTCAAGTAAGATAAAGACTAAATAGTGTCCATTCAAATTAGTGACAAAAAACCATTGGTGACCTTGGCAACAAAGCTACAATGGATTGACAGCAAGAAAGCCAGATGGCAGTGCATTGAGAAGTGTGAATGATAAATGAGGGAACAGAGACAGGGGGAACAAAATGCTTTTAAAACATTACATTGTAAAGCAAAGTTAATGAAAATAGCAGTTTTCTCAACCTACAGAAAATATAACAGTTATTATCACTATGTTGTAGAATTACAAGTAACTATAATTTTGTTCATATTTTTCATACATTCTAAATTAGCTACATTGAACATGTATTATTTCATAGTCAGAAAAAAATAAACATACTTTTAAAAATAAACAGACTAAAACCCTGAAATGCTATAAGACAAAAATACATCAAACTCACAATCCAATTTCCGGCACAGTACCAAATAAGGTGAACATCTGGATCTCCTGAAGCAAATGGAGAGTTGTGTGCTTGGCCCTGTGGCTGCACAGAAGTTCCGGTAAATTCACAGAAGAGTTCAGGTTTATACCCTGGAGCTGTTATGGCAAACTGTACATCTAATTGACAGCTTTTCTGCTGAAAACATCAATAATCATTCATTGTGGGCTCTAGATTCTAAGCAAGACTCTGAGGGCTCATTTCAGCAAGTTATAGCTTTGCAGGTCACCTTCACAGATTTATATAAGGATCTTATAGTGGAAAGGACAAAGTAGAAGGGTGTTTAGGGACATGTTCTTACTCTCTGAAAACCTGAGCTAAAGCTCTGCCTTAAAATAAACACACACACACACACACACACACCCCTAAAAAAAACAAAACTTTCTATCATTTTCCATTTGTTCTTAGCTAACATTTACTTAGTCAACCACCTATGGAGCCATTGGTTGTTTAGTTTTTCACTGCCTAAGAGTGTAACACAATGACAAATTAAAAGCTCAGAGAGCAAATTATTGATATAAAGATATTTTGATGAATCTTTAAATTATTTTTGCTGTTGTTTCTCTAGTGAATATAGTTTGAAGGTTTACCTTTATTGCCAGAGGCTGGCACATATTTGAGGAACTTAGTCCCTTTATTGGGAATATCTAGACCTGCATTGTCCAGGAGTGAAAGCCACCATCTACCTGCGACTGTTTAAATTAAAGTTGAACTAGATATAAATAAAGAAAATTAAGTTATCCAGCCAGTCTAAATACATTCCATGTACTCAGTAGCTGGATGTGGCTGGTGGCCACCATATATTTCCATCATCGTAGACCATATCCTTGCATAAAACAAGCATAGAGACCTTCTTGAAATTAACATAAGATGAGTAGGAATGATCACGTTTGTATTTAAAAAAAATGGCTGTGGCAGAGACCCTCCTAGGGTTCCTCAGACCATCAATATTTATTTATTAACTGATTTCCAATAATCAAGACTCCATTTCTCATCCTCCCTTGAAGTTGAACATACCAAGTGATTAAATTTCAATGACTGCAGATAAACAGTAGTGCTTTTTATTGGCTTGGAGGAGAGGAAGCTTCTGAAGGAGAAAGCTGGCACTTGGGCAGTTACTACTGCTGCCTTATCAACCCGGGATAGAGTAACTGAAAAAGAAATAGAGCTGTATCATGTTTAACCACTGTATTTTAAGTCTTTATAAGTCAGACCCAAACCATATAATAAGGAATTTTGTGTAGTTGTACACATGGGTTTCCATGATGGTCATTAGAGTATATATTGCTAGGACCTGGGTCTGCCTGGCAAGTGACTGTAAGAGATGGATAGCAGGTAACTGCTTTTTATCTCCAGAGAGTTGTACAGATACAGCCAGTTACCAATTCGCGTTTTTTTGTTGTTGTTGATTAAATAAAAAATGCTATGGTTAATGAGAAAACAAGTACATCTAACTTTATAAACCCAATTTCTTACAGCTTTATCTAGCCATAGGTGCACTTATGCCTAATGATATGTAAAAACAAAAGTACTACCCTTTTTAAACCATTCAGTTTTTCCATATAAAAAGGAACAGAATTCCCTTTGCATTTTTATCTTCACTCTTTTTCCTGATATGATTTGAAAATGGTACTTAAAGGTGGAGCCAGCCCCCTTACAGTTATGAAAAGAAATTATATGTTAAGAAGAGCAGAGAGAGAGGCAATGTTATTTTTTTGAACAGCTGTAGGTCACAAACTGTTGAACACAGTGAGAGAAATCAAGTTTTATTTGGTCAAACCACTCTAGTGATATCTGATGTATGCAAATAAGTAAAATGCTAAATGATCCAAGGGTTCTGTAGAAAAAGCTCTAAGTATGACAAGGGCTCAGACCCTTAATATAGGGCCATCTAACTATTTCTAGGATCATACATGAAGAGGGCAGGGACTCGTGAAGAAGCAGGGATACACCAAGCCTATAATGACATTTCTGGTTTCTGCTTACTCATTAGTAACTGAAATGGTATTAACTGTTCTTCCATGTGGTTATAGTCAAACTCTTAGCCAAATATCTTCAATGGGCGATCTATTTCTGTGCTTCAGAGGCTTCATTTAATCTCTTTGACCAGATCATGATTTAACATTTTGCTTACTTGTGTACTTGAGCACCTCTAGAAGATTTCACCAGACATTGAATGTACCAGAATTTTCTTCTGTTTCAAATCAAATCCCTTTTATCCATGAAGCTCTGTAATAGACGTATCTGAAACAGGCTTGTATAATTTATCTGCTGGTTAAAGTTTAACTCCCTCTGCTGAAGAGAAATAGAAACTTACTATGGCATCCTGAAATGACACAGAGAAGGGGCTGGGAATATAGAAAATCTGCTGTGTCATTAAAACCAAGGCTGATTATTCTAACATATGAAATAAATACATAAATATATTTGACATGATTTATATTTACAAAATTATCCTACGGATTTACTTGACTTCTATGCTCTAAAATGCATATATTATACCAACAGTTTGTATATTATTTATTTTGCCTGTCACTTCCATAGATTTAAACAATTAGTCAATATCATTTATCTGTTTTAAGTACTTTTTGATAGGTGCTAAAAACACCCCCCACCCTCCAAAATTAACTTCAACTTCACTTTCCATAGGTTACCCAGATATGCAACAGATTTTTTTTAAAGGTTTTATTTATTTATCATGAGAGACACAGAGAAAGAGGCAGAGACACAGGCAGAGGGAGAAGCAGCCTCCCCACAGCGAGACCAATGTGGGACTCGATCCCCTGACCTGGGATCATGACCTAAGCCTAAGGCAGATGCTCAACCACTGAGCCACCCAGGCATCCCAGCAACAAACTTTTCAACAAGGTTTATCAAAATATTAATCATTTAATAAATTTGTGAGAATTTAATTTAGAGGAATAATATTTAGTCATAAAAAGCATAGCTCTAACCCAAAATATTCTATTCCAGTTTAATGTACAGACAGTCATTGTATATTCAGGACATTGCCATAGCTGCTATATTTAAAATAATGGTTCTAGGATCCTGCTACAGTAATCTTTGCTGAGAGTTATAAAAGGTAAAACAAAAACAAAAAAACAAACCCAACCTAATTGTTTATAGGTATCAGAAACAATTAGCATAACCAGGAAATTTCAGGAATAAATAAAAACATGATGACGATTTGGACCCTGCATTCGAAATAATTGTTCTTTCCAGGGAACTTTCTGATTCTCATTATGGCATAGAGACCAAACTAAATTGGGCACCAAAACCTATGGCAGAGTCTTTAGACTAGGTAAATAAAACGTAGAATACAGAGATACCAAAAAGCCAGTACACGAAGACACAAGTTTCTGAAGAACATAAAGCTACAGATAGGTAAGTTTTTATCCTGCTTGCAATTTCCCCTTGATAAAATCATTTACACTAAGCAATACAGCCCTTGGAAAGTTGTGAAAGCTAAGGTAGTGCATGTTGCTTAAAGGATAAATGCTAAGCTTCATGTGCCTTGGGCAATAAAAATGTGGGCTCACAGATTTCTAAGAAGCCTAGAAAACATAATATAGTCATTGGAATACTTTTGAGACCCTTCATGTCTTAGGCCCTTAGGATGCAATTCAGTAATTTGGGCCAATCTGGTAACGTATCACCCTCCTCTGGTTTTCATGATCTCCCTATAAACTTATCTCAAATCATTATAATTGGAAGATAATGCCATCCAGAGAGTCCGTACTTACTCATTCACAATTTGTGTAGTCAAAAATTTATCAAATGTGATATGAAACACTACCAATGAACATACATCTCAGGAAAAGACAGCAGATAGCAGAATACCATAAATAGATTCTCAAGATATGTTATTAAATCCAGATTGAAAAGTAAATACAAATTATATTTTCAAGAAAGGAAATGTAAAAGTAGATAATTTCACCAGAGCAAGGAGTCAATTTTTTAAAAGCTAATAGAACAATATCCAAAATACTGTAATGCAATATAGATTGTAAAGTGTGGCCTAAACTGCAAATAAGGCCTTGGAGAAAAGAGAATAAGTCAGGAAATATGTAATAGAAAATATAAAGATGCAAGCACATAGGGTGGGGCAAAAAGGGAAACATAACAGAGATTAAAAGATATGTCAAAACAGTGAAATATTCTTACATGTGATAACTGGATTCCCAGGAGGAGAGGAGAGAGGAATAGAAAGAGTCTGAGAAACAATGAAAACTAAACCAAATGAAAAAACAACCTTCTGAAATATATCACTCTATGTTTTCCTGATTCTCCACAAACTCATGGAGTTTAAATATAAAAACTGCATCAAGAAAAATTGTTTTTTTAAAAAAATTGTTTTTCTAAAGGTTTTCACAACAAATTACCACAAACTTAGTGGCATAAAATAACAGAATTTTTTTTTTTTTTTTTTTTTTTTTTTTTTTTTTTGTCTCTCAGTTCCAGAGGGCAGCAGTCTGAAATCAATAGACCAGCAGGGTTGTGCTCCCTTTGGAGGCTGTGGGAGGAATCCATTTCACACGTCTTCTAGCTTTGGGTGGCTGCCCAGCATGTCTTGGCTTTCCTTGGCTTGTGGCCACATCAGTCCAGTCGTGGCCTCCGTATTCACATCATCTTTTCCATGTGTCTGTGTCAAAATAATCTCTGTCTCTCTCCTATTAGGATACATATGATTGCATTTAGAGTCCACCTGCATAATTCAGGATAAATTCTTTCTCTCAAGATCCTTAATATAATCTCCTTACTTGCCAGAGAAGATATTATTTACAGATTCTAGAGCTTAGAAAGTGAATTATATTTTGGATGATTGGGGGACCATTTTTCAGTCTACCACATGCATAGTAATACTACTATGGAAAGACTTAGGCAAAGAGGAAATCTTTATATCAACCAGAGGAACCAAGACATGGTACTATTAAAAAAAAATAACAGTAAGAGCAATAATCTTATTTTTCAACATAAATGTTATAAGTAATAAGATGATAAGATGAAGTTGTTAGTATACTTAAAAATCAAATACCAAACCAGAATTCTGTAACAAATGAAAATACCCTTTACAAATAACAGTAAAGAGAGTCATGACTAGACAATAAGAACTAAGATACTCATCAGCACATCAGCAAAGCAATCCTAGTGGTGCCTGTGTGGGTCGCTCAGTTGATTAAATGTCTGCCTTCAGCTCAGGTCATGATCCTGGGGTGCTGGGGTCCAGCCCTACTTCCACCTCTCCTCTGTCTGCCACTCCTCCTGCTTGTGCTCTGTGAAATAAATAAAATCTTTAAAAAAAAGGCAAAGCAATCTTAAAGGACATATTAAAGTTCTTTAGGCAAAATTTAAAGTATATCACATAGCTGAGCAACAGGAGGTAGTGAAAAGCATAGGACACATAAAATGGGTGGATGCATTTAATATGATTAATTGTTACTAATGCTATGCTGGAGGATTAAAAACATACTGTATTAAAATATATGACAATGATATCATTATTGGTGAGAAGGGAGTAAATAAATGCAGAATATTATGGTTCTTGTATTACTTGGCTGGAAGAGCCAGGCTTTGTATGCAAAGTAAAAGAACTGATTTAAGATTCAGTACCAAAAGTCAAGGACTCAGGGTGTAATCTCTTGAATAATGGCTAAAAGTAATGTATAATTATCATGTTAATAGAGAAAATGCGACAATAAAAGAAAATTTTTAAATTCATCATGGTCACAAAAGGAAAGAAAATGAACAAATCTCAGAAAGGATAAAAAGGAACAAATACTTATATGATAGAGTTGAACCTAAATGTCCATGACTATATTAAGTGAAAATGTACCAACTGCTCTATATTATATTTCATTATTGCTCGTTATTATTTACTCTTTCTTGCATCAGTCTCTTATCATGTGTCTTCGTATCAGTCCACTACAGATAGTATTACTTGCTCCACTAATGAGCAGCTTGGTCAGGTGGTGGTGGTGTTTTTTTAAGGCAATAGAATGGGAATCTAGGCCAGTGAGTCTCTTCCATGTGATATTGTAACAGTGGATACATGACACTTTGTCAAAACCCATGAAACTGGGATCCCTGGGTGGCGCAGCGGTTTAGTGCCTGCCTTTGGCCCAGGGCGTGATCCTGGAGACCCGGGATCGAATCCCACATCGGGCTCCCGGTGCATGGAGCCTGCTTCTCCCTCTGCCTATGTCTCTGCCTCTCTCTCTCTCTCTCTCGCTGTGTGACTATCATAAATAATAATAAAAAAAAAAACCATGAAACTGTACAACATAAAGAATAAATTTTCATACAAACTATGGATTTTAGTCAATAAGATCATATTAATATTGGTTCATCAATTTTAGCAAATGTACCATACTGATGCAAAGTATTAACAATGGGAAACTATGAGGGCCAAGGAGGAAGGGAGTATGTGGGCAGTCTGTATTATTTACTCAATTTTTATGTTAACTAACAGAAATTTAAATAAATACTTAAAAAAATAAAGCTTACTTGCTCTGGAAGAGAAAAGAAAATTAAAAAGATAATATTGAAATAATTTTATATACTCAATGAAAGAATACTACACAGCACGTTAAAACAAAATTATAGTTACAAAGAATAAAATATATTTCATAGAAACTTATAAAATGAAATAACTGCATTATATACTCTGATTCAATTAATATAAGTTTAAGCACAAGCAAAATAAATCAATTTTGAGGGAAGCTAGAATATGTTAACTTGAGGTGAATATTGACTGTGATGTCAAGAGGCAGTCATCCATGGTCCTGCAATTATTTTTACCTTCCCCCTTATTTTTTTTTAAGACTTTATTTATTTATTCATGAGAGACATAGGCAGAGAGAGAAGCAGGCTCCCTGCGTGGAGCCCGATGTGGGACTCACTCGACCCCCGGACTCCAGGATCATGCCCCCGGCCAAAGGCAGGTGCTCAAATGCTGAGCCACCCAGGCGTCCCACCTTCCCCCTTTAAGTATGATTACATGGGTGCAAAATAAAAATTTCAGTGTTAAAGTTAGTGCACTTTACTCCTATTACTCCAGTAAAAGAATGAAAATCTTCATTTTCATTGACAAAATGCAATGACAGTAGATCATGGTGTTACATATTTTATTTTATCAAATTAATCATTCATAAACACCACGTGTTTTGGGCAGCAATGCAACAGATAGAGAGTAGCATAGAAGAAAAACAAAAAAAAAAAAAAAAAGAAAAGAAAAAGGGAGGAAATGCTTGAGTTCATACATATGCATCAAAAATAAATCACTAGTTTTACTTCTGAGTGGAATAGGTGTGAAGAAGTTAAGGTCATTCTGAGTTTGAATAGACCAGTGGGAAAATAGTGCCCAAATGTATTTCTCTTATTACAAGTTTCCTCTATTTCATCTTCAGAAGTGGCTGTCCCTTGTCACTTTGTTTGGTTATCCCCTGAAATCTTCAAAATCCTAATTTCTTAAATGACTATATGCTAAATTATTTATTAATGGGATTCCATTGTAAAACTAGACTTTTAGACTTTTGGAGGACAGTATGAAAGCCAACAAATGAAAAAAATAGGATAATGATAAAACATTTCAGGACGGAAAGCATCAAATTTGTGTGGAAACACCATATTCTCTCATCTAAACTGGGCCTCTTTAGCATCATATTCAAGAGAAATTGTTAAATACTGGGATATCTGATAGATTGCATTCTTTGAGATATGTCAAAAGTTAAATAAAATTTAAAAGATCCTATAAACATATTAATGATAAATACCACCATTTAAAATGTCCCTGCTTAAGAAGCATATTTGAAGATGTCTGCTTAGTAATTCTTGTTTCAGGCCTATATATTTCTCTGGCACTTATCTAATCTGTCACTATGGAACATTGTGACATTTAGTCGGCTCTCTTGATACATGGCCTATTTGATCTGGATTCTCAAGTGTCCTGCCCAAATAGAATTT
Source organism: Nyctereutes procyonoides (assembly GCF_905146905.1). Taxonomy (NCBI): domain Eukaryota; kingdom Metazoa; phylum Chordata; class Mammalia; order Carnivora; family Canidae; genus Nyctereutes; species Nyctereutes procyonoides. The sequence continues at coordinate 8,570,272 of NW_026575046.1, forward strand.
AGATGGTGTTTTTAATCACCCACCCAGTACTGACATTTTATTATGCGATTCCAGTGAACTCTTCCTCCCTCTTTTTGAAGAGTGATATATGAGGTTTTCTTATGGCAGAGAATGAAACACTCTTTATAAATTTCATCTTCAATAGAAGACTTCTCTGTTAATACATATTTCATAGGCTATAGCAGGCAATGTACTTTTCCTTGGAGCTCTTTGCCACGTTCACATTTGGAAGTTACTTTGGTGGTCTCCTGTTTTCATGATGTCATAATCCAAAAATTAGATATCCATATATGGACTGTCAAACACATCATCTCTCTTCTTAGACTGTGCCTGCAGCTTATATAGCTTTTAAGCAAAACTGTTAATGCAAAGTAATAATCAGAAAGGAGGAATGACAGAAAACTGGCATCATATTTAAAAGACAAAAAAAAATCCCTACTACTTTGGAGTCATGATTTTTCACATGGAAAACTATATGCTTTCCACATCGAATTTATCTGGTATGAAGAATCACTAATTTCTCAGCACCTCATAGTAATTTGCCTATTATTATATTCTATATTCACTATTTATTTTTAAACATATTTTCCCAGTTCTTTCTTGGATTAATTTTCTTTTTCCAAAGTGTAAATATATTTTTAGAAATAAGCCTTGGTTCTCTGTCTTTGAGTTAAATATATAGGCTATTATCCACATTTATATAATTTTAGGTATCCTGAAAAATGCCAAGAAATATTCAAAAGAGATTATGAAGGTGGTCAACTTAAGTGCAATTTTCTCTGTATAATTTTTGAAAATCCAAGTGAAAAGTGAAAAAAAATATATAAATGGACATACTTAAGACATTTTAGTATGCACGTGAGTTAGTATTCCATCTCAATTCAATAAATACTTCTTATACTCCTACTGATTTAAAGTTACATGATATGATCTGGAAATGATAGGGAAAAACCCATACCAAATACATTAAACCCAGTGCTTGGTCTCCATTTCCATGACAAAAAGATTCATCCTCAAGGGTAATCATCAAAGCAGATTTTCTAAAGTTAAAACACATGATTTTAGGATTTATAATTCTCTTTTGTAAAGTACAGTCCATATTCAAGCCTTTCTGCCATTTTTAATTGATTTGGTTGTTTGCCTCTCAGGTATTCATGGGAGTTGACTTGCATGTTATGAATTAAAACCTTTTGGGATGCCTGGATGGCTCAGCAGTTGGGCGCCTGCCTTTGGCTCAGGTTGTGATCCTAGGATCCAGGATCAAGTCCCATATTGGGCTCCCTGCGTGGAGCCTGCTTCTCCCCCTGCCTGTGTCTCTGCCTCTCTCTCTCAGTCTGTGTCTCTCATGAATAAATAAATAAAATATATTTTAAAAATGAATTAAAACCTTTTGCAGATACCTGTATTGCAGATATCTCCTCCATTATTGTGACTTGCCTTTACATTCTTCTAATGGTATATTTTAATGTTAATGAAGTTAAACATTCTCCTTTAAAGTTAGTCTTGGGTGAATACCTAGAAATGGGATAGGTAGGTCATGTGGAACTGTTTATTAACCTTACAAGAAACCACCAAAACTATTTTCCTAATTGGCTGTTCCCTTTTAATGTCCCACCAGAAGGACTGTTCTGTATTGTCACCACCACTTGCTATAATCAGACTTTTTAACTTTAGACTTTCCAAAAATACATAGTAATATCTCATTGTATGTTATATTTGCATTTCCCTGATGACTAATGTAGTTTTGCATCTTTGCAAGTGCATGTTTGCTGTCTCCTTAACATCTTTGCTGAAGTATAAGTTCAAACATTGTGCTCACATTTAATTTTGTTTCTTCTATTTGAGATTTAATACTTGCTTTTATATTCTGAATACTCTATTGGGCATGCAATTTCCAAATATTTCTTTCATGTCTGATTCTTGCATTTGCATTCTTTAAAAGTGTCTTTCAGACAGTAAATGTTAATTTTGATTAAATCTGAATAATCAGTTTTTTAATTTTATAGGGTTGTGCTTTGATGATATTATTTTCTTTCTCTTACTATTTTGGATTAAATTTTCTCTGTTTTCTGTGTTTTTTTTTTAATTATATCATTGATATGAAAAAAAATTTTTTTTGGTCCTAATAGTTGGAGTTTGTTGTTATAGACTTCCTCTTCTGTGTGGCTTTGGTGGAATCCCTCAGACTTTGATATGTTTTATTTTCATTTTAATTCAATTCAAAATACATTCTCACTTCTCATTTTTTTAAAGATTTTATTTATTTATTCATGACAGAGAGAAAGAGAGAGAGAGAGAGAGGCAGAGACACGGGCAGAGGGAGAAGCAGACTCCATGAGGGAGCCCGATGTGGGACTCGATCCTGGGACTCCAGGATGACGCCCTGAGCCAAAGGCAGATCCTCAACCGCCGAGCCATCCAGGCATCCCTCATTTCTCATTTTGATTTAGTCTTTGACCAATGAGTTATTTAAAGGTGTGCTATTTAATTTCCCAATATTGAGGCATTTTCTGTATATTGTCATGTTTTTGATTTTTAACTTAATTGTGTAGTGGTCAGAAAACAAACATTAGAATATTTGCATCATTTTATATCTAATGAGACTTCTTTTAAGACCCCAAATATAGTTTATCTTGGTAATAGTTCTGAGTGTACTTGAAAATAAACTGAATTTTGTTTTGGATAAACTGTTCTAAATAATTTAATTAGGTCAAACTGGTTAATAGTGTTGTTAAACTGTTTTGTATTCTTACTGATTTTTCTGTTTTTTTCTTTCAGTTATCCTGTGCATCTGTTTATTTCTTCTAGTAGCTATATCATTTTTCTTATAATTTGTAATTTGGTAGTTCATAATTCTATAGCTATGTTCATAAATGCCTAGAATTGTTGAGTTCTCTAGAAAACTTGATAACTTTGACATTGTGAAATTATTCTTTGTTAATATTTTCTTAGCTGAAATATACTTTTTATGACAGCAATAAAGTTATTGCAGCTTTGACTTGATCAGTCAACATAATCACATTTTTCTCTTCCTTATATTTTTAAACTGATGGAGTCTTTATATATAAAATTGGTGTCAGCATTTAGTCAGCATACAATCTAATCTTGTTTTTTTTTAAATCCAGTCAGATAATTTCTGCCTTTAATTGGGCACGTTAAGAATATGTACATATAAGAGCATTATGGATATCATTTAGCTTAAATCTACAATCTTACTAATTGTTTATTATTTATCTCATCCATTCTTTGTGCCCCCTTTTCATCTTCTTTCTTTTAGATTGAGTTTTATTGCCAGAAGTGAAATTGCTACCCTTCTGGTATGAATTATATAATAATTCTAATTGAATTTACACTTTATTCAGTAGTTTACTGAAGTTTCTATTTTTACATGTCTCTTGAATAATTGATATTGTCAGACTTATAATGTATTCCTCTGGTTAATGTACAGTAGTGTCACATAGTGTGTATTGTGTGTGTTAATTTGGAGTTTCTTGATTACTAGTGCATTTAATTATTGTTTTCAAATTGATTATTGGTATCCAGGGTATCTCTACAGTAAATTTTTCATTTATATTTGATCATCAATTTCATTTTTCCACTTTAATTTTATTTGTAGTTTTTATACGTTATAAATACTAATCTTTTCATAGGCATATGAACTTAAAATATAAATTTTATGGGATAGCTCTGTCTTCAATTTTATTGTTTGACATAGGCCTTTTATTTATTATTTAAATATAGTTAGATATTCTCATCTTTTCAAATGTAGACTGTACATTTTGTGTTCAAATAAGCTACTGTAAACTGAGGTCATGATAATAATACTTGTGTGTTTTCTTCTATACTTTAAAAAGCATTTGTTTTACATATTTAGATCCTTAATCTAATCAGTGTTAGTTAATATAGAACTTTTTAAAGTTATACATCTCTTAGTAATACCAGGACTTTAAACAATATGGAATGAGGCTTTACTTTAATTTCTTAATTTGGAGGAAAATGGAAACTCCTATAAAAGTCATTCAGCTTCATCTTTTCATAGGATATGTTTCCTTCTGGGTCCTAGATATAAATATGTTTCTATGCCATCTTGTTAACAGAGTTGCTTTATTCAGCTGTTTGGTTAAAGGTCTCTAACTCTACTTTTCCAATCAGAATGATTCTGCATAAATACTATTTAATTCCTAGATATTGAAAGCAATACTTGAAGCAACACATACTTTAGTTTCTGTGACTTTCACTCGTAAGTTTCTTCACTGACTTTATGGTCATTCTTTGATTCTGAATCTCAGGAATTTTAGGTTCATTTATTTTGAGCTCAACAATGTGTTTAAAATTATTAGTACTATTTATTTATTGTTGTGAATTTTTATGTATAGATCTATATTTTCTTTTATCAGACATTTGATGGATATGATGTTTCCTTAAACTCATCAAAATAAAGGAGGGTTCATGAAACTTTGCTTCATGTATTTCAGAGAGCTAGTTTGCAATATTTATACAGTGCTATAATTGATTGCTATAATTTCTTAGTGGATTGTTTCTTTTAATTCATTAACTTCATATTAATAGCATTAATAATTAATGGACAATTATTTTGTTATTAAACTCCAATTAACTACAAAGTAATTGATCACTTAATCATTAAAATAATTATGAAATCCATGTCTAATTAATTACTAAATTCCCTTAATCTCTATTAATGGACTTCATATTAAAACATGTTGACCTATATTTAGTGTTTCTTTGTGGGACTTGTATTTTGCATGGTATCATTTTTCATTGCTGTATGCTCAACCTTTCTGTGGCATTGTATTTTAGATTTGCTGTACTTAAAACATGCAATTGAACTTGAAGCTGAGTGACAATTAGTAGATCTATTTGCCCTATTTACGTTGATACAAATTATTGATATATTTAGATTTATGTTAACTATCCAGTTTGTAACATCCTGATTTCTCCATGGAAGTGACTATTGACTGACTAAACCAAAACCGGTATCTTATCCTCTTTTTCCCTTCAAAGCAACCAAATACTTTAATTACTACTTTTTTTAAACCAGTAGATGAACATGGGCCCAGCCATCTGAGAAGGGGAAACACATGTAGCCGGTGCTACTCTTCCCCTTTGCTTCTCGTCCTCTCCGGGGCAGAGCAGGAAGCTGTGCTAACCCTCGTGGAGCTGTAATAGCACAGCACACAGTGATACAGGGTTGCCTGCTGAGGGACCTGTGGCGAGGGGGTTGGATATGTATGCACTGAACAGCCAAACTAGTGCCAGCACCTTCTATCCTCCAACCTGCATTTTCATTTTCTTTCCACATCCTTTTTTAATGACTCTACATTATTTAAGCCTAATAAATTTTAGCTAATTAAAACTTGAATTGTACTTTTAAATTTAAGCCTAATAATACTTAAATTACACTTTTCTCTGGAATCTGTTCCTTTTCAGTGTTTTTTCCTATCTTACAGGTGCTAATAGCAACTCATCCCACAAGCCAGAAACCATTTGTGGTTACCGACTCTCATTATCTACCCATACAGTTAGTTTAGTTCATTGTATTTCTACTCTTGAATTCATCTCTGCATTCCGCCTCTTAATGTCTATAAAAGTTTTCTAGTTTACTCTCCACTTTCTAGGCCCCTTCATATATATCTGACATTGCTCTGAGGAAACTGGCTAAAATTCTACACTAATCAGGCCAATGCTGTTATTAAAATTATTACATGGACCCCAAGATTTCAATATAATTTTCATACTCCTTGTCTTAAACACACAATTCCTCAACAAGCCAATATCTGTTTAACTCCCCCCACTCCCGCTTTTATTTTTTATAAATTCATCTTGGTAAGAGTGAATCTTCTTCTGGTTATAATAGTTTACAGAATGTGAGAGGCTTTGTGGTTCTATTTCTACACCTGTGTTGTTTTGGCTAGCAATGAGAAATGGTATTGAGGTTGTTTTTTTAATTTTTTGCCTTGTTTTAAAGATTTTATCCATGTATTCATGAGACACACACACACACACAGACAGATAGAGAGAGAGAGAGAGAGAGAGAGAGAGAGAGAGAGAGGCAGAGACATAGACAAAGGGAGAAGCAGGCTCCATGCAGGGAGCCCGACGTGGGACTCGATCCCGGGTCCTCAGGATCACACCCTGGGCCGAAGGCAGTGCTAAACCCCTGGGCCACTGGGGCTGCCCTAACTCCCTCTTTTTAAGCTACCTGAACTCCACATGCTGACCCCTCTCTAGTCATACTGGAGAATTATCTTCTCTGAATGTTGGGCAATTTAACACTTCTGCATCTAAATATAGAGTATTATTTCAAAAATATACTATCTTCTCTTATGCTCTTAAAAAAAAAAAACTAATTCAGTCTTTCTCCAAAACTTTGCATCATTGTGAATTTCTGCAAGCTTTTCTCGAAACTCTCTTCATAGTTCTTTGATGCCCTGTCCATACCTAAGTTAATTTTGAAACTGTCAAAATTGCATAACATTTCTGTCACTTTTTCTTACTGGACAACATTTTACATAATGCAGTCTTAAAATATTCTTTTAATTTATCTCTCACCTGCATATTAGAAGAAACCACTAACTACTCTGAATCTTCTGATCGGCTGTCCACATTTTCTCATCACTTTTGAGAATCATGTTGAAATATTTTCATACATCTGAAATAAATCACCTCAAACCAGATTATTTATTTAACAGTACACGCTGTTCTTTTTCTCAGGTTTATTTATAATAAGCAAAGAAAATCTATAGTAGATATTAAGTGACTTCATGAAACATAAGCTGTTAGTCCACATCTGGGGTATTTTCTTGTTCATAGCAAGTTTCTACAGTGCCAAAGTTGGGACATTGACTGTGAGTAAGTTTCTGGGCTTTCTAATACCTGGAAGTTAAAATCATGTTTTGGAAAAAAAAAATGTTTCTTTAAATAGGAAACAAATTGTGAACTATTTGAACAATTTTTTTCTCTCTTAAGATGATACTAAACATGCAATTCTGATGTATTTGCATTTTAACCCATTCATAGCTCCTAGGCTTACCTAAGAGCAAGTTGGTATGTCCTCTATTCATGGGTAACAGGATAACGGTTTGGCTGACCTTCCTTCAAGTTTATGTGCCCTTGTTGCTGTTCCAAATGGCAGAGAGAAAATGCTAGCACCTTTGAAATGCAGACATTTCATCAGTTAAAAAAATAGGGTATAATTTTAAAGTTATTTCCCTGTTGTATCCGGACACATTAATACATGTATAGTGCTTGGCATGTTGTAGAGCAATGTTATTAGTCAGCATTCTGGAATAAAAGGGATCTAACTCAAATGAGCACATTTTGAGAAGAGCATAATACAGGGACTATGGCATGGCAACAGTATAGGGAAGCCAAAAGGGAAAGTATAGGACCTTAGAGTGCCGTAATTACCCAGAGTCCTTACAGTGCTACAAGATAGCAAGGTCACTAGAAACCAGAGCAAGCAGCTGTAGGAGAGAACTGCCTCTTGAGAACCTGAGATTTCTTGTGGGGTCACAGCAGGCCTGCAGCAACTATTAAAGCACTGAGCCAAGAGAGTGAATACCACCAACTGACTTTTCCATGCCTGCTAGATCTCTCAATGTTCCCAGCATTCTAGCCATCAGATGCCATGTGGTCCATACAGGGTAGCTTCCCAGAGAGGACAACAGATGAAGAAAATGGAGAGTGTATAGAGTCACAAAGGGAAGAACTTCAGAACAGTGTACTCCATTACACCCTCAGCATTCATTCTGACATTTTATTTGGGTTAAAATGTAATTTTCACAACACAGGAGAACTTGAGGTCCCAGAAGCTACCACATCAGCATTTGCCAATGTCAACTCAGTTCAACTTCCACCTGAAACTGAATATATTAGACATCATTAGTCTTCTCCATATAAGGCAGTGGGGTTAAGGTGGTGTACTCATTAATACAGTACAGTCTTCACCTCAGCTGGTGAGAAGAACTGAATTTGTAATCATGCCTCTATATTATTAGTACTTCCTACCACCTCTCTTTCCCTCAAGTAGCTACTCAATTGAATGGACATTTAACCAATAGGGTGAACCTTCATCTTTTGGAGTTATTTCTTATTTGAGTTTACCTCCATTTTCTATTAACCAGAGTTATAAAGTGAGAATCTAATAATAGGGATCCCAAATAAATAACTAGGGTTCCAGGCACTGTCCTGCTGTCTTCCATAGTGTCACAGAAACCAGTTTTCTTCTGGTGATTGAGATCGATCTTCCTGGCTAGTACATAGTCTCCTCTTCATATTCATTCAAACAACATGAGAATCCCAGTCTAAGCAGATGACAGTCATATATTTTTAATTCAGTATAATTCTGACCCTGTCCCTCAGAGAAAACATTCCTTCATTGAGCTCAAAGATGTCCAAGCTAAACAAATCAGAAATTGTGAAGTTGAAAAAAAATTCTCCAAATAATTTTTAGAGATAATCATATAATTTGTCATCCTTATCCCTTGGTTCCCAGTATTATACATTCTGATTATGGAAGAGATGCTGGTTTATGGCAGTTGCCATATCCTAAAGAATGACATCTTTGTTTTGCAAGCACTCTTTCAGATTTTACCACCCTTCCGATTGCTAAGGTTTTTTCTGGGTGATGGGACATAGAGGATCAGTTAATTCTGTGGGTGTGAATCCTTTGCCACATTCATTTCCTCTAAAGCATATCCAGTGGTCAGAGGAAATATTGTGTGTGAATCTACAGAAATAGATAGGGCGGTTGCTATGGAATCAAATTCCCTCTCCATGATCCTTCAAAGATGATTTGTGTAATCAGACATCCACCAGGTGGCTATTTTTTCCAGGTAAATGGGAATGCCTCATGGATTCAGCACTGCTTCCTGCTAAAACATGTTGCACATTCAATAATAGTACTATCCACATTAGTGTTTATAAGAAGTTCATGTTGTTGAGCTCCTGCCTGTCTGCCTCTCCTTGCTTCCGTTACAGGTTTATACACGAGGCCATTGCGTAAACTTAGAGAGCCTAGGAAAAGAAGCTGATATTTATACTATTGGTCATCTGATATATCTAATAACTGCATGATTTCTTTGCATTAAATGCTTTGGTAAGCATTTTTGTGCAACATAAATATCTTCACACTCCATTTTCATGTATCCATACATCATCATTCCCATAGACTTTCTGTACCACGTTCCAATATTTGTTTGTTTGCCACTGAACACCTAGTCAAAGTGCTAAATATTGTTTATGAGTTTCAAAGATCTATCCATAAAGAATAATTTCCCTTCTCTGCTGTCTTTTAGGGCTCTTTTGAGTGAGGCCATAGGGAAGAAGTCCTTCACTTTTGACTGATAGCAGCAGAATGTACAGACATATTCACAAATCAGGTTCTTGCTGTTTTCTGTTCCATTAATTTTGAGCAGAAGCCACAGGTGTGAACTTGGAAAAAAGAAAAGCAAAAGCAAAGCAAAAAAGCAAAGCAAATGGAAAACAAAAGCAAACGGAGATCTAGTGTAGGAATCTACGACATCTGCACATGTAGCTTTTATTATTTTTTTTTTAGATTTATTATTTATTTGTGAGAGAGAGCGAGAGCTCATGCATGTGTGAGTGTGGGGAGGGGCAGAGGGAGAGAGAATTAAAGCAGAGACTGTGCTGAGCACTTAGCCCAAATCATGACTTGATCTCCTTGATCTCACAACCCCTGATCATGACCCAAGCTGATATTAAGAGTTGGATGCTTGGGGATCCTTGGGTGGCTCAGTGGTTTAGCGCCTGCCTTTGGCCCAGGGCGTGATCCAGGAGTCCCAGGATCGAGTCCCATGTTGGGTTCCTGGCATGGAGCCTGCTTCTCCCTCTGCTTGAGTCTCTGCCTCTCTCTCTCTCTCTGTCTATCATAAATAAATAAATAAATAAATAAATAAATAAATAAATAAATAAATAAGTCTTTAAAAAATAAAAAAAAGAGTCGGATGCTTAACTGACTGAGCCACCCAGGCACCTCCCCTCCTTTTTCCCCCGAAGCCTTTAGGAACTACTCAAGCCCATGATTTTGTCTCATTGTATTAGTTTCCTATATCTACTCTAACAAGTTACCACAAACTTAGTGGCTCAAACAATAAAAATTAATCTTCTTATAGTTTTAGATTTTAGGATTCCAATAATCTAATACTGACTGGGCTACATTTTTTTTTTAAGACTTTAGGGGAGAGTTTATTTTTTAACATTTCCAGCTTTTAGAGGACACCTGCATTCCTTGACTTATGGAACCATTCTTCATCTTCACAATCAACACTGACCTCTAATTCTGTCATCTGATTTTTCTGACTTTGAAACTCTTGGCTTCATTTTACTAGGATCCTTGTGACATTGGGCCCACCTGGATAATTCAGGATAGTTTTTCAATCCCAAGATCCTTAATGTAATCACATGTATGAAGTCCTATTGCCATGTAAAGTAACATATTCATAAGCAAACTTCAGTATGAGCCATACAACATTTTAAATGGAGAATAATTTGTCAGTAGAACAATTCATGGCCTTAGTCCCAAATCTATGATTTAGGATTCCTGATCTCTCACTGGGGATTATCAAAGCTCCATGAAAATTATCTCTCTAACACAGATGCTTTAAATAACAATAGGTTTCTGGGTCATAACGCCCATGTGGAGGGCAATTCCACAGCAACCTGGATCTATTACAGAGCCCTTCTTGCTCTGGGCCAGCTCATAATTAACACCCTTTCATATTACCCAAGAAGTAGATTGGAATAGGATGGCCAAATGTGATACATATTGCCTTCAGAATCCATAAACAAGACTCCATTGTGCTTATGTGTTGTGTGTATTGTCCCTATTTGTTGATGGTGGTTGTTGAGAGGTGCCACACTTTTTCTTTCTTTCTGCAGCATTGGAAAACATGCTCCAGATCATTTGACTCCCAAGACAATTCATCAATTTTACAGATCCCTGAATACTGAGGGATTTGTTACCCTTCAGCATCCTCTGTTTTTATTAAGGATGTAGAATGCTGGCTATTTCCTATGTATCTGTTTTGGAATGACCATACAACCAGAAATGAAATGGACCAGGGTTATACTCTGTATAGTATCAAGACAACACATGTTCCTAGTCTGGAATATTTTATGACAGGGAGCTGAGGAGTTGACATAGCCCTTAAAAAGACAGGAAGGGTACACTCTTGTATTTATCATGTGACAGCAGTCTGCTTATGTTTTCCTTTGCTGGCTGAGATAGGGCGAAATGCATTTCTATTTCAATAGCTGTATACCAGGTGTCAGGGTCTGTGTTAATTTTCTCCAGGGGAGATACCATATCTGGAAATGCAGCTGTGCTTGGAATCACTACCTAATTATGTGGGTGATAATCGACTGTCATTCTCCTTGACACATCTGGCTTTACACTGTCCAAATAGGCATATTAAATGGGGATGTGGTAGGAATTAGCACTCTTGCGTATTTCAGGTTATTGATGGTGGCACTAATCTTTGTAATTCCTCTAGAGGTGTGATATTTTTGTTTTGTTTTGTTTCCTAGTAAGTCAGGGTTGGGCAGGTGCAATTCCAATGGCTTCTACTTGGCCCTTTCTTCCACAGCCATCCTCCCTTCATGGATTGAAGAACGAATGTGGGTATTCTGACAGTTATTTCTTATGTTTGTACCCTCTATTTATTTTGAGGTGAGAAGAACAAGTATAGAATGGGTCTAAGTATTGAAGGTAACTTGGGTTTAGACTGCATTTATCACCTGACTTCCATAAGTCCTCCACCTGATTAGTTTCCAGAAACAGTTCAAAGCCAGGCAATAATAATCCCTGCAAGATTTATTACTTATTTTCCTCTTGAGAGAGTTTGAAGGAAGATTCAAGTATGTATCTGTGATCATATTGCAAGATTCTTCGTCAAGTGGATTCTGGCTTCCCCTCAATTCAGATGCTGTAGGTCTTTAACTCATTTCATCTTTTAAATGGGTTAAGAGCATGAAGCTGCACTATATAATTCAGGTAAAGTTTTTCCCTCCCAGTTATAAAACTTTTTTTTATTATGTATGTCAGTTTTACTATATTAGTTTGGTAATCTCATTCATTTTTAAACCTCTAGCCAATAAAGTCCCCAGTACCCTATACCCTTGAAGACCAAATAAGGAAGTAAGTAAATAGGTAACCCATACTATGTGGTTTATGGCTATAGTGTTTTTCATCATGTGGCTAAGAGTTAAAGACTATCACTCAGCCTCTACTTTTAAACAATTCCATCAATCCCACTGAGGTTAAGTAACCCAATTCCATTTTTTTACATCTCCCACCGTCATCTCCATCTTAACAGAATTCAGTAACCTTAGAGACTTGAAGAATTCTAATGGCCCCTCATCAAAACATTTCCCCTCGTAAAGAGTGGATTTTTTTTCAGTCTATCTGAAGGGTAATTGAGAAGATTGCATATAATAGATCCATTTCAACATTCTTTTTCCCTAAAACTTTGGCCCATTTGCATTAGAGTATGGAGTGATATATTGGAATTTCATCATTAACTATAGGCCACTATTGAAACCAGGATTTATTTAGCAGATTTTTAAAGTAATGTTCAGGCACTTTAGCCATTGAATTATACCATGAATTCCAGGTGAAAAACCTATAATTTTCCCAATCAGTCCTTCTCCTTTATGTAAACCTCTTATAATTCTCTGCCAAATACCCCCTCCGTCTGTTGAAGTCTTATAATTCTTATGTGTATAGGTTATATCCTATATTCTACTAGAGTAGACTTTCTATTTTCTTTTTCTTTTCAAGACATTTTTGTATCTGTAATATAGTCTTTTGTTTGTTTTGTTTTCTTTGTTTTAATGCTATCTTGACCTAGTTTTGAGGCCCTGCCAGAGAACTATTAGTTTCCTTTTTTAAGTAGCTAAGATTTAATCAACACAACCACTTTTCTTACCTGATTCTCACGCTGCAGGCAACTATGCACTCACCCCAGGACCGGGTACTATACAAGTCAGGTTAGGCTTTATACCCAGGAATCCACAAACTTATTTTAATTGGCCAATCCATAGGGACCCAGGGCCAGCCCCACCTCACTAATAATACATAAACTTCCCCCCAAAGCTCCAGATTACTGTTACCCTGTCTCAGCTCCTGGTGTGGCCCTGCCTAGCTGTCCTCTCTGTTTATAGCTAAATAATAGCGATTGGCCCCACATGTACTTTTTTTTTTTTTTTTTTTTTTTTATAAATTAATTTTTATTGGTGTTCAATTTACCAACATACAGAATAACACCCAGTGCTCATCCCGTCAAGTGTACCCCTCAGTGCCCGTCACCCATTCACCCCCACCCCCCACCCTCCTCCCCCTCCACCACCCCTAGTTCATTTCCCAGAGTTAGAAGTCTTTATGTTCTGTCTCCCTTTCTGATATTTCTCACACATTTCTTCTCCCTTCCCTTATATTCCCTTTCACTATTATTCATATTCCCCAAATGAATGAGAACATACGCTGTCCTTCTCCGGTTACTGTGGCCAAGTTCAAAAAGGGTGTTGCCTGAGTTCTCCTCTGGGATTTTGATGGGATCTTGTCTCACATTTAGATCTTTCATCTATTTTGAGTTTATCTTTGTGTATGGTGCAAGAGAGTGGTCCAGTTTCATTCTTCTGCATGTGGATGTCCAATTTTCCCAGCACCATTTATTGAAGAGACTGTCTTTCTTCCAGTGGATCGTCTTTCCTCCTTTATCGTATATTAGTTGACCATAAAGTTCAGGGTCCACTTCTGGGTTCTCTGTTCTGTTCCATCGATCTATATGTCTGTTTTTGTGCCAATACCACACTGTCTTGATGAACACAGCTTTGTAGTACAACCTGAAATCTGGCATTGTGATGCCCCCAGATATGGTTTTCTTTTTTAAAATTCCCCTGGCTGTTTGGGGTCTTTTCTGATTCCACACAAATCTTAAAATAATTTGTTCTAAGTCTCTGAAGAAAGTCCATGGTATTTTGATAAGGATTGCATTATACGTGTAAATTGCCCTGGGTAACATTGACATTTTCACAATATTAATTCTGCCAATCCATGAGCCTGGAATATTTTTCCATCTCTTTGTGTCTTCCTCAATTTCTTTCAGAAGTGTTCTATAGTTTTTAGGGTATATTTTGAGAACCATTTGAATGGTAAATGGTTCTCCAACCTTTTATTTTCAGGTTGTAGGTGTCCTTCTGTCTAAAATGAGTCTCTTGTAGACAGCAAATAGATGGGTCCTGCTTTTTTATCCAGTCTGAAACCCTGCGCCTTTTGATGGGGTCATTAAGCCCGTTCACGTTCAGAGTTACTATTGACAGATATGAGTTTAGTGTCATCATGATATCTATTTAGTCCTTGTTTTTGTGGATTGTTCCACTGAACTTCTTCTTAAAGGGGAGTTTTAAGAGTCCCCCTTAAAATTTCTTGCAGAGCTGGTTTGGAGGTCACATATTCTTTCAGTTCCTGCCTGTCTTGGAAGCTCTTTATCTCTCCTTCCATTTTGAATGAGAGCCTTGCTGGGTAAAGTATTCTTGGTTGCATGTTCTTCTCATTTAGGACCCTGAATATATCCTGCCAGCCCTTTCTGGCCTGCCACGTCTCTGTGGAGAGGTCTGCTGTTACCCTAATATTCCTCCCCATGAAAGTCAGGGACTTCTTGTCTCTTGCTGCTTTAAGGATCTTCTCTTTATCTTTGGAATTTGCAAGCTTCACTATTAGATGTCGAGGTGTTGAACGGTTTTTATTGATTTTAGGGGGGGATCTCTCTATTTCCTGGGTCTGAATGCCTGTTTCCCTTCCCAGATTGGGAAAGTTTTCAGCTAGGATTTGTTCAAATACATATTCTGGCCCTCTGTCCCTTTCGGCGCCCTCGGGAACCCCAATTAAACGTAGGTTTTTCTTCCTCAGGCTGTCGTTTATTTGCCTTAATCTGTCTTCATGGTCCCTTAATTGATTGTCTCTTTTTTCCTCAGTTTCCCTCTTTGCCATTAACTTGTCTTCTATGTCACTCACTCGTTCTTCCACCTCGTTAACCCTCGTCGTTAGGACTTCTAGTTTGGATTGCATCTCATTCAATTGATTTTTAATTTCTGCCTGATTGGATCTAAATTCTGCAGTCATGAAGTCTCGTGAGTCCTTAATGCTTTTTTCTAGAGCCACCAGTAGCTGTAGAATAGTGCTTCTGAATTGGCTTTCTGACATTGAAGTGTAATCCAGATTTTGTAACTCTGTGGGAGAGAGGGCTGTTTCTGATTCTTTCTTTTGAGGTGAGGTTTTCCTTCTAGTCATTTTGCTCAGGGCAGAGTGGCCAGAAACAAGTTGTATTGGAACACGGGGGAGTATCACTGGTCCGTCCAGCTGGTCTTCTGGGGGAGGGGCCTGCTGTGCTGATTCTCAGGTGTTAGCACTTGGGGGAGCTGCTCTGCCCCTGCCTGCTGCAGGGCTCAGCGGGGGTTGTTTACCCCGTGGGGCCCCAGGTGGAACAGCAGCAGTTGCTATGGCAACTCTGGAAGCCTGGATTCAGCCCCCGCAGGAACTACGGGGCTCGGGGCTCTCGGTTCTCCGTCCGCAGGGCCTGGAGGCTCCGGGGCGGGGCCGCTGATCTGCTCAGCTCGGGGCAGGAGCGTCCTCGCTGTCCTGGGCCCTCCCGGCCTCTGCCTGTCCCGGGGGAGGCCGGATCCTGGGCTGTGTCCTGGCGCCCTGTGCTCCGGGGCCTGCGCTGGTGGATTCGCGCTCCCGCCCCGCAGCCCCCTCCGCGGAGCCGCCGCCCGAGCCCCTCCGAGCTGCTCCGGTCGGTCCCCGCCGTGCGCGCTGCAGCCCTTAGGGAGCTCGGAGCACTCCCCTGCGCTCGCAGGTGTCTGTGAGTGTCCCCGGGAGCCCGAGGGCATCCCCGCTCTCCTGGGTCCTGCTCCAACTCCCTGCGAGCCCCTTTCCGCCCGCCCGGGAAGGTTGGTGCAGCTCCTGCTCCTCCGGGACGGGGCTCTCCTGTCCTGGGGACACTCGCCCCGGCCTCAGCCCGGCTCCTCGCGGGGCCCCTCCCCCTCGGAGGCCTTTTGTTCCTTTATTTCTTTTTCCCCGTCTTCCTACCTTGATAGAAGCGCGGACTCTTCTCACTGTAGCGTTCCAGCTGGTCTCTCTTTACATCTCAGGCCGAATTCGTAAATTTTCAGGATGGTTTGAAGGTTATCTAGGTAATTTGGTGGGGACAGGTGATTTGGGGACCCTGCTCTTCCGCCATCTTGCCCCTTGTCCTCCACATGTACTTTTGAGTGTTTGTATGTCTGTTACACATCAAAAGATTCTTTAAAGCTTATAAAACATTGGCGCTATGACCAGTGAGCAGAATGGTGTAGCTATGACCACTGACTCAACCGTAGTCTATTGGAGGTTAGCTGTTGAATTACTAATTGTTGGTCTATAAACCTCCACAAGAGTGGTTTGGGAGGAAACTACCATTAAGGGCAAGCTCTTGTCCGAGACTTGTTGCTTGTTGTTTTGTCTACTGGTGGTTGCTTGTCTTCCTTATACAAATTTCCTTAACATGGAAATATTCAAAACATAGAATGCTAATTTCTAAACTCCAACAGCTAGATGCTTACCCAGATGGGACCACCCTAGTCCTGGAGGAGTGATGAGCCACTTGAAGCACTCTTTCCAGACATAGCATTCCAGTGGGTTTTGGTCACAGCATATATTTCTACAGTCCTTATCCCAAGGACCCTCATATCTTTTTGGCTTTGATATTTCTTTAATATTATTTAAGGCAAAACCTCATTTGTCCATTTGTTTCTGGCAACCCCTATAGAAGGTGTTGGTTAGGTCATTCCATGGTAGTGAAATGGTACCCTGGTCTCATCGGTGATGATACTTAGTTGATGGTAGCGGCTACCTGTCTCCTTTGTTGCTACATACCTTGCTGCTGTCACCAGCAAGATACAGACTCTCCAGACTCTCCTGTAACATGGGCACTGTACTGTGAGTTACACCCTAAGAGACTAATGGCCCAATGTTTAATCCAAAGGGAGCCCTAGGGCAAGGGAATTACCTCATTCTTTCACCTCTCATCCCAACCCCAACATCTGCCAAAATTCCCCAGCTGCTTGACGATGTAAAACCCATAGCCTGGGTGCTTAATCCTTAGTGAATGCTTCCCTATATTAACATGCCAAGGGACTGAGGAATGCAGACAAGTGGGCTACCTGCACTATCCAAAGGAGAACATGCACTAGTTCTCTAAGTGCAAATTTTAATGGAAGGTGGATTGGAAAGATTTAGAATGAGAGAGACACCTGCATGCTCCTCTCCTAACTACCTAGAAGTTCTGCATAAGAATAAGTTATCATTAAAGGAATTTTTTTAACAAAACAAAAAAACTAGATGTAGGTGGAGGATATTTTAAAATTAAAAATAAATCATAATTTGGCCCAATCAGAAATCCAAAATTTTACTAAAATAATTTATATAACATAAAGTTAATAAGGGCACTGATTAGGGGGTGCCTAAGTGGCTCAGTTGGTTAAACATCTGACGCTTGATTTTGGCTCAGGTCACGATCTTTGGGTTTTGGGATCAAGCCCTGTGTCGGGCTCCATGCTGGGCAGGAAGCCTATTTAGGATTCTGCCCCTTTCCCCTCACCGCCCCCTGCTCTCTTTTTCTCAAAAAACAAACACACACCGAAAAGGCACTGATAGGCTTTTGTGCCTCTACAACAGAGGTTGTAAATTACATTTGGCATGTGCTAAAATGTACCAGTTGATAAAGCTTCATGGATTAATAATCAATACTGGGGTTCAAATTATGGTTATATCTGAGAGCTCACTGAATTTAAACATGATACCTCCTATAATTTGAGAAGAATAATTAAATATGATAGAGAAAATTCAGTATATGCCATTTTGTAGCTCTGCCTAAATTTTCCATAGTCATAATACCCATTCTATAATATTCCATCCTGGCTATACTTTGGCACAGTGAACACTAAATTAAAATTAAATTAAGCCTTTGACAGTTATAAATTTGCTTGCCCAAATAAGGCTCTGTGGACACCCCCAAGTAAATTAGTTAAGATGGCTCAGTGTAAGTTAAAGTAGGACCTCCAAGTATTAGAACGTATTATTTCACAATATCTAATTAATAAATAGGTGATTATCCCCACTGCTTCTCCATTTGACAGTTCAATTTTGCCTATTCTTTTTTTTAAGATTTTATTTATTTATTCATGATAGAGAGAGAGAGAGAGAGAGAGAGAGAGAGAGAGAGAGAGAGGTAGAGACACAGGCAGAGGGAGAAGCAGGCTCCACGCAGGGAGCCCAATGTGGGAATCGATCCCAGGATTCCAGGATCATGCCCTGGCCCAAAAGTAGGCGCTAAACCACTGAGCCACCCAGGGATCCCCCAACTTTGCCTATTCTTAAGCCTAAAAGACGGAATGGTGTCTTACAGTCAGTTACTACAAGCTTAATGGTGTGGTCTGATTCATTAAGGTCTCCAAACCCAATACCTAGTATTACTGAAGTTACTAACTGCAACTGGTAAATATTTTGCTACTGTAGATTTAGCTAATACATTCTGGTTAGTGGCTATTTTAACAGCCTCCCACCTGCAGTTGGCCTTCACCTCCAAAGGGATATGATATACTTTCTCAGGCTACCCATACGCTATCTTAGCAGCCTTGCCATTGCACGCTATTTTAGCAGGCAATATTTTAACTGCTTCCAACTTTCTACAGGAGCACAGGGGGGCATTGCATTGATGACATTCTCCTCCAAAAAGTTGCATTTGATACTTACTAAGGATTCACATGTCCAATATCGTTTAATCCTTTTTGAGTTCTGGTGGCAATAAATTTGTCATTTATAAATTTTACTTAATCTCACTGATGTTGCTACTTATAAATCCAGTATAAATGGAGTTCTCTCAAACAAAGGGTGTAAAATCTATGCAAATCAAAATCAACAGGCATTCCCATTAATTCCCCCAGAAGCTCCTTCACTGTAGAGACTTTCACAACCTCTTGTTACACTCCCTGGAATCTCTGGACCACCTGCGATGACTGTAAGTTGTTGATGGGCTTCTGACTCAAGAGATGACCTTTCTCCACCCAGTGCTATACAGCATTAAGGTGAAAATTGCTGGCCAATTGTACTGGATCTTTTGAGAGAGGAGACTCTCATAGATTCTGAGTCTGTGACCCAATGTACCCAGCTACCCATTATGTTTTGGTCCATGGAATTAGAACCGCCCGCATAAGCTTGGCAAGAGTGTAAAGGCCTCCTGGGTCCTTTGGTATTTTCCACCTGCAGAAGGGATGATTTCCCCTTTTCTTAGTGGCAAGACATCATGTACTGAAGGAGGTCATTCCTCCTCAAGACCCCTTGGCTACCTGGAAAATCTCTTGGGATTAACTGAGTCAGTAGTAATGGGAATCCATAGAATGTATGAATGGCATTGCCACCATCAAAAAATTGATGGAGCTTAAATGAAATGTAGCTGCTTTCCATCCCTAATAAAAAAATTAATAATAATCCTAATAAATCCCTAATAAAAATTTATCCCTGAATAAAAATGGGACTTAATGTGAGCACAGTTGGCTAAATTTCAGAGTGCAGTATAGCACTGGATGCCAGCAAATGGCCCTATTTGCATATTGTTTTTACAAAGTTTTGGGCGAATGCCTAAAAGTTGTGCCCTTTAGGATTAAGACAAAAACAACAACAACAAAAACACCAAAACAACTCTGGGAATCTCTTGCCCCACAGATTTATGGAAATGTAAATCAAGACCACACATCTTTACGTATTCTTGGGCCACAATATATAGTCTCAGAGGACTCTCCTTATCCCCTTGGAGTTTTAGACATTGATAATAGTAACCAAGGCACACATGTCACTTCTCTGGGTTGCAATGGTGTGCTCTTTAAAAGGCATTCAATAGAATGTTCATCTCCCTAGTAGGTCCCAGGCAGCCAGTTTAATTGAGACACATAAAGATTTCCTCAAACAATTCTTATTTGCAGTCTGACAAAGGGATTCCTAAATGGGTCTCTGTCTTGCTCCAAGACCTCAATTTCTCTTAATTTAAGACCTCTTGGCTGATTTACACCTCACACCAACTATAAAAATACATTCCCTTAGCCCTTTCCTCTATTTAAAAGGGGGATATGTCTTATTGCCAAGTATATAGAGAGTGATTATATATGAGGTTCTTTAATAACATCTGTTTGTGGATTTTTCATTCTACTTCCATTCTACATGAGGCTGGAGGTGAAGTCAAAGATGCTTTCCCTCCTGGGACCTGTTACCCACAGACCATCCATCTAGTATGGAACCCATGTGAACCTAAGCTTCAACCATCTCAATAGACCCAGTGAACTTTCAAAAGGGGAGAGCAAAAAACTCTGATTCATAACTAAAAATCGCATTCAAAATAATAAAATTAGTACCATATCCCATTATTATAAAACCATACTACCTTTCCCTGGTAATAATATGTGTTAAAGAAAATCAGTGTCAGACAAGAAAAACCTTGTTGGTCATGTTACTTATATGGTCTGCATGCTTTCATTTGGATCTAGAGGTCTAAACCCCTGAAAAGCCATTATCTCAACCAAATATGGCAAGTGCTAAGGCCCACATGGCATCAAGTTATTATTTATTTATTTATTTATTTATTTATTTATTTATTTATTTATAAATATTTTATTTATTTATTCATGAGAGAGACACACACAGAGGCAGAGACAACAGGCAGAGGGAGAAGCAGGCTCCATGCAGGGAGCCTGACGTGGGACTCGATCCTGGGACCCCGAGATCATGACTTGAGCCAAAGGCAGATGCTCAACTGCTGAGCCACCCAGGCACCCCTAATAAACACTTTCATTAGTTAAGGTTCTCAGTTACCTGCAACAACATTTACTCTGGCTAGTAAGGCAGGATGGAAACTTTTCAAACACCTAAAAACAATGTAAAAGTTGAGAATTTCAGAAACTCCAAGAAGTCTAGAGAGAAAGCAATAGTCATTATGTGGGAAACAGTCCAAATACTCATAGGGCTTTGTAACAAGAACAACAATTAAACAAAAAAAAAAAAAAAGGATGCTCAAATTCTAATACTTCCTTTTTTCTTAGACTGGGAGTAACTGTTAAATGTCAGAAATACATTTTTGGTGAAATGCTTTTTATAAAATTAAGCTTAAAAAATACCTCAAATCCGCCTCCCCCCCTTATTTCCAGCATCAAGGAACTCCACCATCTTTATAATTAAGACATTTAGGAATATTCTAACCTACATAGAATTAGTAAAAATATACAGGGTAGGGATGCCTGGGTAGCTCAGTGGTTGCGTGTTTGCCTTTGGCCCAGCGCATGATCCTGAGCTCCTGGGCTCAAGTCCCTAATCAGGCTCCTTGCAGGGAGCCTGCTTCTCCCTCTGCCTATGTCTCTGCCTCTCTCTCTCTGTCCCTCATGAATAAGTAAATAAAATATTAAAAAAAAGAAATATACAAGATAACATTTATGTGAAAATACTTCCAACCAGGAAAATCTAGACGATATATATTATGAGATTTTTAAAATATTCCTAATTACAGATGCAGAAAGTAGCTTTATATATATTATAGTAACTAATAATTATAACTTTAAATAACTATGAATTTATGGAATTCAGACTTTCAGTTTACATGTTTAGAGAGGTAAGTATATGTGGCTATATATTTTGGGTCTCAGTACAGGAAAAAAAATCAATTCCAAACCTGTAAGACATTAGTTTGAAATAATTTTTCTCCCTTTATTTTAAGATTCTTAGCACATCTCCCTTTTGTAACAAGAGTTGAGTTATGATCTTTTTACATTTTGCATCATAGTAAAATTCAGTGCCTGGTTTTCAGAACCATAATTCCTAACTCTGTACTTTGCTTACAGATTCATTTGAGAAATCTCATTCTTTTCATATATCCTGCATTGAAACAGGCAGTTTGCTCATACCTACAAACAGTGTATTAATACTAATAAATAAAACATCTAAAAAGGAAAGCATTCCAAAGTTATATTTCTTGGGAGATGAATTAAGTTATTAGCAGGTTGTTAACAAGGACCAAATTTCTTCATCCTTACCCTATCTGGGAATAGAGCAGTGATAACATGTCTTCTGTGGTTCAAGAATAAAGCCATATTTTTTTTAGGAGAGTCAACCTATGTTGTTCTTCAAACTTGCAGGATAGTGGCTTGACTTGTAAAGAGATGGGATAGATTCTGTAAAAATAAAGCAAAGAAAACCTTCTTCAGGCATCTCAAGAAAAATTTGTGTGTCTGGATAAACTATCTGATAATTATCTTTGCACCTGGTGAGAAGCAAAAACAAATTTATGCTTCAAATGAAATAAGGCAGCAAGGTGTGTGTGTAAACTTTTGTAGTACAAAACCTCATGAGAATGACATGAGCAAGGAATGTAGTGGTATCACAAATAACCAGGTTGTCTCGTTTGAGGTACTTGATGTCTGTAAAATTACCAGTTTGTGTCTATACCATACAACATTCAAATGTGACATACCAAAGTTCACTTGGGCATAATCATCCTGTGCTAAACATGGGCCGATGTGTAGTATGATAATGTAGCTTCATCATTATACTTAAGTTTGGCAAAACAGAGGGAGTGCCTATTATAGTTAAAAATGATTACCCCGTGAAAAATTTTTTAAAGATTTATTCATTTTAGAGAGAGAGAGAAAGAAGGAGCAGGGGGAGGGGGCAGAGGGAGAGGGAAAAAATCTTGGAGCATACTCCCTGCTGAGTGCACAGCCCAACATGGGTTTTGATCCCAAGAACCTGAGATCATAACTTGAGCTGGAACCAAGAGTCTGATTTTTTTTTTAATTTCTTTTTTAATTTTTTTAAAAAGCATGTATACCATTAACAGCCTTTTTGCTTTATTTTTTTTTTAAGATTTATTTATTTATACATGAGAGACAAAGGGAGGCAGAGACACAGGCAGAGGGAGAAGCAGGCTCCATGCAGGGAGTCTGATGCAGGACTAGATCTCAGGACTCCGGGATCATGCCCTGGGCCAAAGGCAGGTGGTCAACCGCTGAGCCACCCAGGTGTCCCCGAGTCTGATGCTTAACCATCTGAGCCACATAGGTGATCACACCCCTTCTAGCATGGAACCCAGTGCATGGCTCAAACTCACCACCATAAGATGAAGACCTGAGCTGAAGGGTACCTGGGTGGCTCAGTTGGTTAAATGCCTGACTCTTGGTTTTGACTCAGGTCATGATCTCATGCATTCTGGGACTGAGCCCTGTATCAAGCTCTAAAAGCGCTTGGAAGAGTACTAAACCTCAGATGAGACAGCAGCCCCAGTTGCTGCCTTAATTTTAATTTGGTGAGAACTTGAACTGAGGACCCTGCTAACTCATATCTGGACTTTTGATCCATTGAAACTATGACATAATATATATGATTTTCTCAGCTACTAAATGTGTGATAATTTGCCATACAGCAGTAGAAGAAGAACACAGTAATGTCTTATAAAACAATAACTAGTGTTCTAAAAATAATTGATAATATCACAACTCAATTTCTCTCACAGAGTATGGATGAAAATTTTAATTTCTGTAGATCCAAGCTAAGTAACATAACTGAATAAAGAGAGCAGACTATAGAAAACAGTAGAGAATTGTAAGGTATGTGCCGAATTTGAAGGGTCAACCCTAATTCAGCAAGTGGCAATGATGATAAATGTGACCAAATATTACATTTTTATTTTATTTTTATTTTTTTTAATATTACATTTTTTTTAAAACAAACCAAAGAGATCTAGGTTTTTGTTTGTTTCTCTGTTTATAACATGAAGTCAGTTGGCAACAACATGCCCCACTCGCAGGGGAAAAAATAATCTGATTGGACCAAATAAACAGAAGAGGCCAATATGACAGCTTTTTGTAACCTGTAGTATAAAGTTTAAGAATAAATATATTTGCTTAAGTTCTCCTTTTTAAAATCCTCTTTGTGTATAAGTTTGTCCATGTGTAAACCCTTCTACTTTATATCTCATTCACTTATTTTTCCCCTCTATATTCATTTATTTATAAAAGACATATTCATTGGCCATCTCCTAGGGGACAGGCACTATTTAATACATAATGTATAGAGAATAAAAAAAAATTTCCCATCCCACATGAGGTTTATTTCTAGTAACACTATACGTGGAAAAAATAATTTAAATGTATAAAATGTAAATGTTAATAAGACCTGTAAGGGGGAAAAAAGTGAAGAAATTATGGAGAGAATGCAAGATTAGAGATGGATGATGGGGTGGAGGAAGACTGTTTTGCGTGCCTGTACTTTATTACGGTTTCCTATATGCTAGACCTATGTAAATAAAGAGGATACATATAATGTTTACTGTCAAAGAGCTTATTATTTGAAGTTGACATACAGGTAATCAGACTATATTCTACTGCGAATTTGTGATGCATGACAGCATACAGCATAGGATATTAAGCAAACATGCAGGAATGCCAGAAGGAGACCGAATGGTCCTAAAATGTATGTAAGCTTTCAGATATTTGTTAGACATTTTAATTTAATAACCTGTAAGTGTCCTTTTACCCTTCTGAGCTCCTGTGATTTAAATTGAGGATCCCCTGTGGCCTCATAAGGAAAATATTTTCAAATTCTATATGAGAATTCAACCTATAAAACTTGAGATCTCTACAACATTCCATGAATCCTTTACAACATAATTGTCCCCATGAACTTTCATATAGAGTCAGCCTAGGAAGACTTTTGATATGTGTAAAACATGGAGACTATTTGGTTCTGAATTTTGCAACTTTTCCAGGAGCACAAGAGTCCTAAAAATCTCCATTTTCTGAGTCACTAAAAGACAGAGGTGACCTTAGATGCTTCAGACATGTTTTCATGAAAGTTGAAGCGGCACATGAAGTGAGAAGCCTTTAAGCAGCGAAGGGAATGAGGAGATAGGAAGGATCTAGTTGATCACATCTAGAAAGGAAATAGCTATATCCAGGATGGCAGTGGAACACGGTTTAGGTACTAGTGAAATTCAGTAAAGAAGGCACAAAGTTTGCCTAAACATGTCAGTTTTCAGAAAGCTCTACTGAAAGTTTACAAAAATAAATTTAATGTGTTTCTCCTTGGAAATCAAGGGCTGTGTCTCTTGTGGCCCATGAAGTAGTCTGAGAAGGCAAAAGGGAAGCTCAGGAGCTGCACCAGCTGCCCTGCCCCAAGTTGGCTCCTTTGTGTCAAGAGTTGCTACATAAAGTGGCTACACAACATTGGTGCTATAAAGAAACATTCTCTACTGTAGCAATAGAAGAAGGGGCCATGGTGTGCAAAGCTTGAACACTTTCTATCCTGAAGAACCTCTTGAAATAGTTCAAGCAAATTCAATTATTTCAAATTTGAGTAACAAAAATAGAGTATACTTTTCTGTAAGGATAAAGTTCTATGGGCAAAGATTTGATGAGAAAAAAATACAAAGTGTGAATTTGTTCTTGTCCCTTATAGACTGCTTTACAACTTAGAAAGATTTTCTTTCAAAGATGGTCCTCTCCATAAGCCATAGGGGATATTTTCAACCACAGTGTTTAACAATAGATGAAATGTAAGTTGGTGACTGGTAATCACAAAATGCTCTTTTTAAGAGATAATTTATAGTAAATTGCGACCCTGTTACAAGTTATCATGTGTTTGTCTCTCAATTTTACAGTGTTGTTTACACTTTCTAAAACACTTTTGGTATCTTCTACAAATATCTGAAGTTTTCTGACCCCAAAAGCAAAGAGGAAATTACTGGTCTGTTGAAAGAAAACAAAAAAAAAAAAACAAAAAAACAAAAAACAAAAACAAAACAAAAAACCATAGAAGGCTGAATTAAATTGCTTTTCTAAAGGACAACACAAAGTAATTACATAGTAAGGGGTTAAGATCTGGAACAAATTTAGCAGGACATAGTAGCTAAATGTTGCCCTCTACAACCTACAATGTTGGGGATTAAGATAAAAGTAAGCCATTCATTATCTATAATTGGTCATTTTTTAGAAAATGAATTAATGCTTTTTTTAAAGCTATTACTTGGATGCAACTGTTAAAATTTGTTTCCCTGTTTAAAAAAAAAAAAAAACGAGTTCCAGAGATGGTAGAAATAGTAGAGATAGGCTATCTCTTTCTTCTCTTTATATAATTTTCCATGATGAAATTTTGAATATTGTTTGAACTCCCTTGATTTGGAGTTGATTCTACACCTAATGAGACAGTACATTTGGGTTGATTTCACCAATTATCTTGGTGAAATTACCAGTTGATCTTTGTCATTCAATTGACTAATTTGTCAGCCAGTGACTTATATTGTTGAAATGTTTTACTGTGAAGAGATCAAAACTGTCTTTTCCTTCATGTTATCCCATTCCTATTAGTAAAATACATTCAATTCATATGCCATCCTCTTATTTGGGGTATGTCCAATCTTTCCTCCCAGGGACAGTACCCTCCTAACGGTAGAGGTAAAGACTGTGGTCTAAAACCATGTCTTCGTTGAATTTGCTACCCAGGGGATGGGTCTGAACTGCATTCTTGCCATTTTGCAGTGAGGAGTCTCATCGTGTGACCACTATTACCAGATCTTTTGGATATCATGTTAACACTCAACTGCAGAAGCTTGTCTTTTTCCTTCCACATGAGGTTTCTATATTTTGTGACTTCCCTGGGTGACCTCATGTTATTGAGCGGCCACGAATAATTCTCTCTGCACAGTTCTGTCCTCCCGGTGGCATATGGTCTCCGGCACACCAAAGGGAGGCTATGGAAGATCAAACTACCAGTTGGTAATTATTAATTAGTCTCCACCTTAAACTGTTTTTTTTTTTGGGGGGGGGGAGGGTTGTTGTTGTTGTTAACTCCAACGCTGTTAGATGCATTTGGGACATGGATTCCCAGCTTATATATTCTCATGTTTTTTCCTCATCTAACCAAGTGTCTTTGAGTACTGTAATCATGTTATTTCTTTTATTTCCAAAGCCTCTCTCCACACTGCTATGTATACCTTTCCTCTTTTGCTCTGCTTCTGGAAATGTCCTGTACATTAGAGTCTCCCTTTTTTGGTTAGTGCCACACAGAGATCAACTAACTCAGACATAATGCTGAAAAGACTGCAAAGAAAAAAAGAATCACCTGATTATAGTAATTTTATAACACGTCAGAGTTCACTATTTCAACAAGATTCCCCAAGTAAACTTCAAATTTTCACTGGAAATTACCTTACCTCAAGATTATTCGACTCTAATAATCCATATTCTTTCCTTATTGCAGTAAGGTTGCAGTGCCCAATTCCTGAATTTAATGGTAAGAGATTGAAATGGAGCAGAAACACACTAAATAGGAGAAAAATATGAATGTCATTATAATACATTGTGTAGTCAAGGAATAATAGTTATTAGCCATGTTTTCTCTTAAATTCAATGCACTTTTTTGGAGTCATTTATCTTAATGAACCCAGTTTAAATAATTATCAGATGATATCTGAGGAGGCTCAATAACTCAGGATTTAGAAAGGCAATACAAAATTTGTTAAGAATGACAATTATGATTAGGTAATAAATGATACACAATTTACTAATGACTAACAAAACCCCAAATTAATAAATGTCAAATTAAAATTTTACACGTGTGGCTCTGCTAATAACATAAAATCCTTAAACATTAGAGAATTGCTAAAACTTTGGTAAGGGTGTATATAAATATTGGTTTAGTCGGGGTCCTCTCCTTTTGTTGTTCTGAGTTGCAATATTTATTCATGTTTTGAACCCCTTGTGTTCAAATCTTATCTATTGATTCCTATCTGCTATTTCTTTGTATTAACCCCTACAATAACAATTGTAGAACATACTGTTCTGTCCTCATTTACGTAGAGTGCATCTCTATACTCTATTGAATTGCTAATTTTCTAAAATGAAAAATGTTTTTTTTCCTTGTAGTTAATATGCAATTCTTTTCATTTAATGCAGAATAAGAGATCAGGTTACTTTAAATCAGTCCAAAACTTGAAAATTACTAACCACAGCTGCCTCTTACTAGGAAGTTAGGCATCCACCTTGCCCACATACAATAGTTCAAATAAACTACAGTGACTAAGTGAAATGGTCTGGATCTCTATCTTTTAATATCTCCCTAATCTGTTCTTTAAAAAGAATCCCATTGCAGACAGACTTTTGGCTCTAACATGCTTGCAGTAAAGCGGTATTTAATATTTCCTCTGGCTCCAGGAGCTGAGTTAGATTGTTCAGATTGCTTGCCTACTTTCTGACATTAAATGCCTAAGGTAATTTGGCAAATATCTAACATTTGGCATACTGTCATTTTTATACTTGTTTGTGTAAAGAAGTATATTTGAGCTTATATGGCAGTGACATTGTTAATAATTGAAGCTTTCAATTAGTCAAATATATATTGCATATTAGATGGAAACATATTTTAGGTTTATATATTTACTTCTCACATTAAACTTTTCATGTCATGTACAATGCATGGGATAGACTTCAAATATTTCTTTTGAATTTTTATTTAAACTCACAATAAGTGCATAGTTGGCCATTTTCATAAAAAAAAACGAATGAGTTTGCATCTAATTTATCTGTTTTCCTGTTTGAAGTCCTAAAAATTTCTTTTTATTTCAATTTTTTCAGTGTTTTCCAAATGAAAGAAGATATAGCAAATGTAAAAGAAGCAGTAATAATTGAAATATATATGTACTAGTATGCATTCATATTTCAATTCCTAAAATTAAATTTTGATTGTGTCACATCTAAAACTGTGTGCCTGACAGTTTCTGGAACACTTATTTAAATTAGTAGCTGTCTGAAAAATACTCTGTGCTAAGTGTTTCCACAAATAAAAAGTGCCAAATCACCTTTTTGTTAGTCATTAATTACCATTAATACATTTATTTAAGGGGATGGAATCATCTAAAACAACTAGGAAGTATTCTAGGAAGTATTCTGAAGCTAGTGACAGATAGTGATAATTCACTGTTAATATCATGCCCTGAAAATTATTAATTCAATTTATATTTGACTAGAAAAACACTTTTAAATGCGATTCTTACTTTCAGGAGTGCATTTAAATTCATCCAAAATGTTGCAGGAGAGGAAATTCCTAAAGAGTTGAAAAAATATTGGAAGTGTACCTGACAGTATGAACTGCCTTGAAGACCAGTTTATGTACAAAGGCTGTTGCAGAGATTCGTCAAATACCCATCTATCCAACTAAGTTTCACATAATTTCTTGTTATAGGATTACTTGAAATCCAATCTTTAAATAGGGTGGTAGAGGTAAAGATCCACATTCAGTGATTGAAAGAGATTATTTTCTAAATTTCTGTTCTCTGTTATGCAGCAATTTTTGGTTACCTTGCAATGACAGAAATTCTGCAGCAAAATGATTCTTGCATGAAATGGAATGCTAAAGTGTTTTGGGGAATAAAAGAATTCCTATAAATGTTTAAATAAAAATTTTATTGTTACAGAACATTTTGCCCATATTAACATCTGTTCCTGTTTGGGGAGAGTTTCTTCTTGGCAAGGTATGACCTTATCCATCCAATGGTTCTCAACCAGTCCCAGAATGTGTGGAGAGCTGCCCAAAGAGCTCATCACTCTGCACCTGTTCAGGCTGCACAGCCCAATTTTGAATTGCAGAGTGAAAGCAGAATAATACACACAAGGTGCTGTAATTCTGCAAAAAGGAATCACATCATACATCCCTCTCTGATAGGAGCTCATGAATACCCCACATAACCTGATAGTAAAAAGAAAAAAAGTATTGGATTTATCATTGCAGTCTTTAAATCTTTAGGACCATATTGCCATATAGTGCTGTTAGAATTTTCTAAAGTGAACCTGTAAGTATAATTAGTTATTAACCTAAGTTATATGTTTCAGATGCCATATTTTCTATGTATGCAAATCAGTCATTTTATGATAGACTACCACATTTGTCTTCTGTTAAGGAATGCTGGTTGCTTCTACTAACCGAGCAGCTTCTTGTAAGGCATATAGCTGTAGATTCCCAATCAATTTTGCTCCATCTTTAATACTGAGGGCTGCTGGAATCAAGGATAGAATTTGCGTCAGAATTCAGGAATTCAAAGAGACCTTATTTATTAGCATTTATGTCCTGGGAGACAACACATAAAAGGCTAATTGGACTTAGTCTGAGAAAGCAAAGCTCTACTCTTATAAAGTGCAGATTTACACAATTCCATGGATTCTCGAAGGATACCTTGGACCTAAAAAAGGCTCTGTACCAAAACATTCTCCTTTCCCCACATCACTCTTCTTAGTCGCATAGTATGAGGAAACCACTGTTGGATTTATTTTCTTGAAAATCTTTTATCTTGAAAAAGTATAAAGATCCAGGAGAAAATAGTTTTTCTTGTTTGGGAAGGAATTTGGCTCCTACAACCTCATTTAAACTGCCAATCTTTGGGAAATACACAATGGTTAGCATGTAATACAACAAATTCAGATATTCACAAACAGGGCCAATAAAATACACGTTTAAAAAATGGAATCACTCATTTGATTTTCCTAGCCTAATTTTAGAATTTATCTTTAATTCTATTCAAGCAGAAAAGTGAGGTAACCAGTAGGAACAGCCAGCAAGACTTACAGAAATCTGAATATTGCTGCTGCCAAAGCTTACTTTTAATAAAATTAGCTGAAGGCTAAGTTTTACAAAATTCCCATTAAATAACCTTGAGACTTGTAAATCCATCTTGGTGGTGATTTTGAGCCTATGTGTCTCTCAGAAATGAAATGATTTGTTACTTAGGATAGCTAATATCCTGCCAATAAAAGCAGTACTGGTTTTGGTAATGGGGGTCTAGGTACCCCCCCACACACACAAAATATATATATATATATAGCATTGGGAAATCATGTCCTTCAGTAGATGGAAAATATACATCTTGTGAGGAGAGAAGCTTGATAGTTATTGTACCCAGCTCAAGGCATTGTGCCTGTGCATTGTCCCTTCCTATCTATACTTCTAGCTATTTTGTGTTGTCATTATTTTTATTGAATAAATGAATTAATGCTAGAAAACACTTATAATTTAACAAACATATAGAGTAATAAACAAAAAATAATTGTGTAAAAAGTATGTTTAATTACAACAATATTTTTGTTACAAATCAAACATTTATAAATAATTCTTATGTTATTGTTGGGTCAAGGAATTAGACTATAATTATAAAAGTATTTCTGGAGACCTCCATGCCTTTGATCTCTAGCATTCACTCAAATCCTGTTTACATCACACTGTGGAGCTGATGGCAATTTTGCGCAAGTATGAAACTAGCATTAATAATCACTCTTTGCTGAAAAGGAAAAAAAAAATTGAAGCAAAAATATCTACCAATGTAGCAATCTGCATTTAAAAAGCATTTTTAGATGAATTATCTTTTTTTCATAATTAGACATGAAGCAGGCAGTATAGGAATTATATAATGATTTAAATAAAAATAATTGAGGACACCATGGCTTTTAATTAATAACTATATGAACCACAGAAGTATTTCTTTCTTTTCTTTTTTTTTTACATTTTATTTAAGTAATCTCTGTACCCAGTGTGGGGCTTGAACTTACAAATCCAAGATCAAGAGCCATATGCTTTACCATCTGAGCCAGCCAAACACCCCCACATCAGTGTTCCTTAATGCAAGAATTAAAAGAGTGAACTTACCATACTGTCAGTTCTAGACTAAATCATGTTACTTCCCAGTGATGGAAAATAGCTATAACTATGGAGATGTATAAATACTTAACAATAAAAAAATATAGTTTATGTGCATAAAACCATAAACATTTTCAGTATTCATATTTCATTTTTATGTGCACTAGTGGCATTATGTATTTATTCAGCATAATCTTCATTTACAGGTGAATAGGTGAGGACACTGTCTTTCCATATGCCTCCTTTATTTTCTGCAGCATTCACTTTATGGCCTTTTGGCTTTAAAAACATAAGACTGTTTTGGGTGCTGTCACTGACACTCCCCTTTTAGCTATTGATTGTAATTTTTGAAGACTGTATGGTCTTCCTGTTAACTGCACATCATGTTAATGCATATCATGATTCTTTGCTGTTAGACAAATTCATAAACTCTTAGGGTATTACCGACGTCAAATGTTTCTCTAAAATATATTTTTATCTAATAATTTAGAAGCATTATTTTACTTATTGTATAGCTTGATTTATGTAATTATAAAATATATAAATTTATAACTTATGTGGATTATAATTTAACAAATATTAATTAATAGTAATTAATTTTAACATACAGTGAATTTAAATTTTGCTGAGGCATTTTGAAAGCATGCATTTGCAACAAAATCTGCTCACATTTACTGAGCAGATTAATGTGTATTTTGTACAATGGCCATTTTATAGCATTTTTCTTAAATTAAGGTTTTAATTTTCTTGAATACATGTTGCAATGTATTTTGTTCTTTTATTATGTAACTGACGTAAGCATCCCCAATGAATCACTCATGTGTTTACATGTTTGACAAGTTTTCTAATCAGTACATAAGGAGTCAGTTTATGTGGGAATTTGTCGGAAAAAGAATAAGACAAATTTTTGGTGCATTAGTTTAAAATGGGATTGGGTAGGAAACATGTTAAGTGTCTCAGATTGTAGACATGGATAAAACTGTGTCCCATCTCATAATTTTAAGGGGTATTCCATTTCCTTGATAAAATTTATAAGACACAAGATTCCAAGCTGCACTGTTTTGTGGGTAAAAGAAACATATTCCACACTTGTGGAGTATCAAATGGGCTGGCAGAGGAAAAAGGAAAATCATTAAGGATATCCAGGAAAGGTGATAACAATCAACAAGCTTACTGATGCACATGGCAAAAGATGGGGTGGGGGTGTTACGTAGCATTAGAGGAAAGATACCAAGTCAGAAAACCAGGTAGCTGAATAGACTTTTTTTTTTTTTGTCTGTTTTCGATTTTATTTATTCATGAGAGACACAGAGAAAGAGGCAGAGACAGAGACAAAGGGAGAAGCAGGGCCCTCACAGGGACCTTGTTGTGGGACTGGATCCCCAGACTGGGATTCCGCCCTGAGCCAAAGGCAGATGCTCAACCGCTGAGCCACCCAGGCATCCCCTGAATAGACTTTTTATAACGTAAGGACTAAATCAGGCACATTCTGATGCAGAATTTCACAAGGTGATTAGAATTCTGCTTCCTTTTCAATTATTTGTTTCTCTGAGTTTTTTGGGTTTAGTTTGAGGCTGTACACCTTATGGCAGGAAAAATGTGTGAATTTTAGTCCTTAAAACACTGTGTCATTCTGTCCCTAGAACAATTCCTACCTTATCAGAAAATGATTGAAACTTACTATGTTCTACCCCATAAAAGGCCACGTTGTCAGGTAAGCAGACAGTTCTCCTTAGCTTAATCTAGGTAAAGGTCTTCACACCTTGGACTAGCAGTGGAGTAGCTTTTCTGGAAGATGTTTAGTTCCTAGAGTGGATTTGTTGGGGGAGTGGGGGTGGGTACCAAGAAGACAAAGAGGTTCACTGTTGCTAAGAGGGCAACCATCAGTTATCTACTGTATTGTCTCATAAAGGTTACTGTAAAAATTAAATGAGATAATGCACGCAGAGTCATTTACATACACAATATGTGGTCACTATTAAGCAATTAATTTTCAGTGACTATGATGTGATAGTCTCAGGATGTGAATTTACAACATAGAAATGCATTTAGGTAGCTAAACCTAGTTCTAGGTAACTTGGGACTTGAGTATTGGTATCTAATTCTGGCCTCCTTCCTAACTTAATATAGGAAACATGGATTTTATATGACAATAAGAACAATAATACATATCTGTGCTGGATGTATATGTTGGAAAATGTTAATGCACTCATCCACAATTTAGAAAAACATCTGCCAAGGACGATTATCTGAAAGAAGAGCTAACATGATCTGCAATTATTCCCAAATGCCTTCTAGGAAGTGCACAGAAGATACGAGATACTACGCTAACCCTTTTCTAAAGGGAGTGAGGAGTATAAGCCAACGGGCAGCTCTTCAGTTTGGGGTACACATGGGTGGTGTACTAATGTCAATGCCATACCGAGCAAGGATATTGTGTCTCATCTTTACCACAGGAAGGGGATCAATGAAAAAAATATAGTACCAGATAACTGTTAACCACTATGCAACACTTTAAATAGTTCTTCATCATAAAGAGGATTGTTCTGCCTCAAACATCCCTGGAGAGGGTACTCTACTCATTCCTCTTAGCTAGCTCTCTGAATTGGCAAAATTAAACTGCTCTGTATTTTAACATTTTATATATCCCTGGCCTAGTAATCAATGAATTGTACAGCAATCAGATCACTAACAAACTTTATCTAAATTGGTTATTTTTTATTTTTTTTAATTTTATGATAGACACAGAGAGAGAGAGAGAGGCAGAGACACAGGCACCGGGAGCCCGACGTGGGATTCGATCCCGGGTCTCCGGGATCGCGCCCTGGGCCAAAGGCAGGCGCCAAACCGCTGCGCCACCCAGGGATCCCTATCTAAATTGTTTTACAAATTTATTTTTTATTGGTGTTCAGTTTGCCAACATATAGAATAACACCCAGTGCTCATCCCGTCAAGTGCCCACCTCAGTGCCCGTCACCCAGTCACTCCCACCCCCCACCCACCTCCCCTTCCACCACCCCTAGTTTGTTTCCCAGAGTTAGGAGTCTTTCATGTTCTGTCTCCCTTTCTGATATTTCCCACTTATTTTTTCTCCTTTCTCCTTTATTCCCTTTCACTATTTTTTATAGTCCCCAAATGAATGAGACCATATTATGTTTGTCCTTCTCCAAATTTTTAAATGCTGATCAAGCAGGGCATTTCCTTTGAAAGGATAAATAAGTAAATCAATCAGATGCATTAAAAATACTGTTTCAAAATTAAAAAAAAACTCCAAGGAAATAGATCAAAAGTTGAATTAATACAAAAAATTAGGGTGTTTAGGAAAGTTTGATGATTTTTATTATAAAAATTTTGAAATAACTTATCATAAAAGAAAAATATATAATCAGAGAATAGCATAAGGATAAAAAAAAATATGACCAGAGCATTAAATACACTCTGGGGATGGTGAATAATCAGTGCAATAGTGAAACAAATCAAAGTAGTGAAGTTGCAAATATTGTTATTTTTTTTCTAAAAGGAGAGGTATTTTAAAATGAACAGAAATAAGAGGAAGAATGATACAGTTAAGCTAAAATTTGTATAATAGTACTTTAGAAGGAAGTAGATTACAAGAATCAAAGTAACTTTTTAAAAAGAACATGAAAAAAATTTAAAAGTAAAAAAGCATTTATGATGTGGAAACAAACTAAACTTGTAATTCCAAATTTAAATAAAATATCACAAAAGGCAGAGTAATATGAATGAAATGTACTCCAAAATTTTGAAAATATGGTTAGTAATATTTAAATTTCAAAGATAAAATTTCATTTGCATATGGAAGAGGAAATGGTTTATAAAAAGGAAGAGGGCCACAAGATGTCTCGGTTAAATCTCAGACTAGGCTCTTGATTTTGGCTCAGATCATGATCTCAGAGTTGTGAGATTGAGCCCCTTAGCAGGAGGAGGGTGGGGGGGATGAGGGAGGTGAGGAGGTCTGGGGTGGGGAGTGGGAGGAGGGTGTCTTCACTCATTGGAGAGTCTGCTTCTCTCCCTCTCCCCCTACCCCCTGAGCATATGCATTCTCTCATTCTGTTTCTAACATAAATCATAAAAGAAAATAAAAAACAAAAAGGAAGAAAAGTAAATGTACGTGAGCAAACACAGAGGGTCAGATTGTCAAATCAGATTCATACAGATCAGTTCTTATCCAGGATTATACTTTACTAATAACATGAAAGGCAGATAAAGAGGCTCAGGTACAGCTGGGAGATTTGGAGGCATTGTGCATATATCCTCTTCTTGCGTTGGGCATACTTTCTCTGTCCCAGAGAGAAAGAAGCTTGAGACTTGTCTGTCCTCTCGTACAAGGACCATTTAGGTTATGAAACATCTCCATTCTTTACCAAGATTGCATAAGATTTTATATGATATTTTCAAGGAGTCATGTATACTGAGAAGGAATCCTAAGCCAAAGATACTTGGCTAAGAATTTTAATAAATAAGGACTCTACTTCCTTCTGGACAATATTGATAGTCTCCTGAGGAGGGCTTTCAGTTAACATATTTGCAAGATTAGACCAGGTCACCCTTCATTCCCCAGAACATTCCTCTGGTATTTGGGACAAGAATGAATCACAGCCTAGCTGCTTTTAAATCTTTCCTCCCGTTTATATTCCTCTCAGTTTAATATTCCCTTGTGCTATATATTTTTCAGGTTTTTTAAAAATATTTGTCTTAACAAAATTTTCTCCAATATATTTTTATAGAATGCTAAGCCAATTAACAAAAGACCACCAAGATTTGAATCTTTCAGTGAGAAATAACAACTTTCCCTACAATTTTGATTATATACTTTCTCCCTTCTCCCTAATTCAGACTTTCCAGCTCAGCAGATTGTACAGTTTTCTACAAAGCTAATAATAACAGTATGTTCACTAGAAATTGCTGTTGGCCCCTACTCCCAGGCATATAACATTGGTTTTTGACAAATAAAGAGCCATGGAACTGTCTCTGCTGCTTGGTAGTGGAGGGATTCACAATTAGCCTTAATGAGGCTAGATGAGGTAAATTTATGACCCAACCTAATGTATCTCTGGAATAAACACTGTCAAAAATAAAGTTATTGATACGATGTTTCACGGCATCAACCTACTTGAATGCTTATTTAATATCAGGCCTGGGAACACTAGAATAGGAAAACAAAAGAAAATAAAATTGTATTTAGAAGGCAAAATTATAGAGTTAAGCACTTGCATCCTCCACCAACCAGATTTTAAAAATCTCACTACCTTTCACAATCCAATTTCAAGGCACATTAATTTAACTAGCCAAACTTTTTACAGACTTATAAATATCTATGTATAAATACTGTATATCTATATTTATATCTTATATCTATATTTATCTATCATCTATCTATCTATCTATCTATCTATCTATCTATCTATCTATCTTATCTATATAGTGTTACCTTAGTTTTGAATGCACAGCACAGCTATTCACTAAGTCTGCACATTATGTTGTGTTCACAAGTGTAGTTACTATCCATCACCATGCAACTCTAATGCAATACTGTTGACTATATTCCCTATGCTGTACTTTTCATCTGTGTAACTTACTCATTCCATAACTGTAAAACTGTTTCCCCCCTCCCTTTCACCCATTTTGCCCATCCCCTACCCCTACCCTCTGCCTACCATCAGGTTTTTCTTTGTATTTATGGGTTTGTTTCTCATTTTTTAAAGTAGCAAATATCTTCATTTTTATTCTATTTTCCATAAGGTCACTGTTCTAAGAGCCAATAAGGTTTATGGTATATGCATGTAATACTGTCTTTTGTTGTATATTTATATAAATTGATAGATGTGAATTATTCATCTTGATGTATAGTGATCAAAAGAAATTCATCTGGGGCACCTGGGTGGCTCAGTTAGTTGAGCTCCTGTCTCTTAATTTTGGCTCAGGTCATGATCTCAGGGTTTAGAGATTGAGCCCCACGTCAGGCTTATGCTCAACGGGGAATCTGCTTGAAGATTCTCTTCTTCTGCCCCTCTTCACCTAATAAGTAAATGAATCTTTAAAAAATATTCATCCAGGTATGCCAAATTGATAGAATTTGCTATTGAAGACCTTAAATCGTAGTCTTCAAGGCTGGTTCTCTTGCCACATAAGGCATGGACAGAATAGACATCTTTCTGGTTAATACTTAAATGACACTAGAAGAGAAGTCTAATGCAGTCCATTTGACATCTGTGCCCTGACTCTCATTGTTGGAGAGTTTTATTTACAGTTATTTTTTTTTCTCCTTTCTAGGGAGGGAGGGAAGGAGGATGGGAGGGAGGGAGGGAGACAGAGAGAGAGAGAGAGAGAGAGAGAGAGAGAGAGAGAGACAGGAAGAATGAATCTCAAGCAGACTCCATGCCCAGCAGAGCCTGCAAGGATTGATCTCATGACTCTGAAATCATGACCTGATCCAAAAACCAAGAGTTGAAAGCTCAACTGACTGAGCCACCCAGGCTCCCCTGCTTACAGTGTTTTCAAGTGATACCTTTCCTGTGTACATGGAGTACACCCAGTTCTTTGGCACAATGACCTCATAGTTTGATTTGTGTCATCTCTTAGTCCACCAGATGCAAAGTCTAATTACTGACACAAGTAGCACTAGGTAAGCTACCTTTTGGGATCTGACAAAAGCATTAGATTTAGCCTGCAACTATGTTTTATTTTTGTTTTTTACTTTTTTGTGAGTTCTTTTGGTGGTAATCTACATTATCCACTTTACTTCTTCAGATTCCCATAAAGATTTCCATTTATCCTCGGCATATTTGCCTAATTATTCATAAGTGCTATTGGTTACATCCTCAAATTCTGTGTTTATTATAATAATGCACTGAGATGGGACCCTAGTGCTCTTTCTGCTCCTATATATATATTTTTTTTTTTCCACTTCGGCCACTAAAAAAAGTAAGGTTGCCTTCCTCCACCAAGATTGTTCATCTTCAAGGTGTATTTTTGCTGATTCCTAAACATTAAAGTGTCCCTTAATACAGAGAGTCTCATCAATGAGTCAAGAGGTGAGCATTTCCTTGGCTGGGATAGAATCTGTGACTCTGACCAGACAGCTATGGGACCAGAAGGTCTTTGGAAGCTTCTCCCCTCTACTGTTTGGGCAGTGAATCAGCCTCCCCTTGAATTCCTGTCGCTCTAGTATGTTCTTTAATGTAACCCACCTTATGAGTGGGCTTTGCTCCATTACTCCCTCTCTTGTTTATTACTAGAAAGCCGTTCCCCCAAACTATTGAATGTAGCTTATTATTCCACTTTGATTTCACTCTCAGTAGGAGGCAAGATATTAGCTTTTTATTCAGGTTTTTTTTCAGATTCTATGGCTTTAATTGAAGCAATAAATTTAGCAACTTATTTGAGAATTAACTGTTATAAATCATGATCCTCATAATTGGATTTGAGTCCTTTCAGACATATAAAGAGTGAATTTGCTAAGGTGTTTGAGGAGCTTGGAGTGGGACTGGAGCTGCTCCCTTCACCAATCAAACTTTGATAATAAGCTGTCAAACTTTTAATAGAAAAATTCCATATATTTCCCTTTTTTCACTCCATTTTTCAAGGCTAAATAAACAAAACCACCCAGCTGATCAGACTGTCATTTCCTCATAGTCCTTTTCAAGTCCTCTCTTCAGGCTCCCTTTTTTTTGTAATGTGTGGATGTTTTCTGTAATTATGCAGTCCTTGTACACAGTGACTGAGCCAGTTAAAACCTACTGAATATTCCCCTGGCTTCTCAAGTGCAAGTTTATACCAGGCACCCAAGATTGAGAAGCCTACCCTATCACTGCATCTATCAATATCCTTGTCAATGGCATTGGTTAAGTTTGTCTCTAACATTTCACCCACTTAGGAAGGATTTCATTTGTGTGTTGGGAGAGGTAGGGCAGTTACCCTTCTCAGGGTAGAGGTGCCCAATAACATTGATCTACTGCTACAGATCAGATGGCATATGCCTGGAAACTCCTATCTCGAAAAGTTTGCAGTCTGTTGAATATCTGTATCAATTTAAATAATCCATTTCATTCAGTAGGACCAAAAATTAGTGATGTGCCTTCTAAATATTCTAAGAATGTATGCCTGTATGACTCACCAGGTTTCTGCTGCAACTGTTTCATAAAACAATCCAGCTATTTAAAAGAATACTCTTCTTGGCCTCCAGATATCTGTATATTCTTACAGATAATGGAAGACCTTAATTGAGTTACTTTGTAAGTGAATATCACATCTCACCACAGCCATAAAGCTTTTTAAGCCAAAGGCTTAAGAAGTCTTTCCAGGGATAGGAAAAACTAGTCTTACATACAAATTTTTTCTTCTCCTTCATTTCTTCTTCTTTTTAATTTTTAGACTGGACCAGGGCTGCTAGCAACAACCAAGGAAGAGAAATTTTGCTACCTTTCTTTCAGTCTTATACTGCCTAACAATCATTTAGTTAGTTCCACTGGCTCTCTTTTCTCCAGATTCCACTGATAAGATTCCCCACATGAATTTTCCCCATCATTTCCCTCATACAGAGTATGGGTAGGTAGTAATTCTGTCATGAAAGTCTCATTACAGTTTTCTCATCCTTACCCTTTCCTTCTAAAAAGTACCCTAGCCGTTATGATTTATGAGTCTGTAAAGCGTCTTGTTCAGAATGCCAGTGAAAGCTAACACAAAAATTGAATTGTCAGATCTGACTAACACAAATCAGAGACATTACCCAGAACTAAACTTTAATAATAATATGAAATAATCATGCAAGAAGCAAAGACAAAGGTGGGAGAAATCTGCACATTCTGCATAGTTCCTTGGTACTTGTCCCACATTGCACACATTCCCTCTGGACCCAGTGAGATAGATGAGGTCACTAAGTGAAATCACCTGACATGGAGAGCTTAGGTTATGAAGCATCTATGTTTTATACCCCGATGATTGTAAGGCTTCTGTGACATTTTCTGGGGAGTCATGCTTCGTAAATATATAGATTCTAGGTTTGTTTACTATAAGCAATCCTAAAGCATGGTAATTCAGCTAAGACTCATCTATAGACATTACTCTCCTAGCAAATATCAGAAGTTTATTTATTAGCAGATCAAAATATATTTACAAGGTGATAAAACCAACTTTCTTTTCCCAGGACAACTTTCCCCAACAACCTTTCCTTATAATTTGGGGAAACCTAGAATCCAGACAAACTGCTGAAATTCTCTATGATCCAGAATGTGTTTGCCCTGTTCTATAACTCTAAACTCTGAAAGTTAAAAGGTAACAAACAATATCAGAAACTTGGTGGAAAATGAGTTTGATGTAAAATTCCTAAGTCCAACAATATGTGTTAAACATGCAAAATATATATATGTAAGTATAGCTATTTAAAAAATGCTTTCCATAAAATTATTGTTTTTATAAGAATATTCACCCAGGTTTTTTTAAACCAATATACATAAACTAATATCTCCATTTTCTACTTAAACTCCTACATAATTTTTTTAAACATTAGATTCCATTTGAGTTTATTGTGGTGTATGTTGGTGATATGAATCCAATTTACTCTTTTTCCGAAAAATAAAAATAAATAAAAATAAATAAACTGTTTCCAAATGACTTCCTGCTTCCCCAGTTTCTTTTATGAAGCCATCTTAACTCCACTGGTTTCAGATACTCTTTTTAATATATAATAAGTCTCCATAATAGTTTGATTTTATTTCTGGATTTCTATTCTGGTTGATTGGCTTTCGTAGTCATCATGAATCAATACCAAAACATTCTTTTTACTCTGAGGTGTATTAGTCTACTTGGGCTGCTGTAACATAATATCACAATGTGGATGGCTTAAGTGACATAAATAAATTTCTCACAATTTTGAGGCTGGGAAATCTAAGATCAAGGTGCTGGCTGATTCATTTCCTGCTAAGAGCTCTCTTAATGACTTAAAGATAGCTACCTTCTTGCCCATAACCCTTTCTCTGTGCATGTAGGAGAGACAGAGATAGATAGACCTGCAGACAGACAGGGAACATACGGGAGAAAGGGAGCTTTCTGGTGACTCTTTTTTTTAAGACACAAATTCCATCAGTTAAAGGCCTTATGATCTCATTTAAACTTACTACTTCCACAAAGTCTGTATCTCTAATAAAGCCACATTGGAAGTTAGAGCTCCAAAATACGGTTTTGTGTGAAGACAATTTAAGTCCATAACATGGAGTTTCATCAGATACATATATTTTATTTTCTAGTAGAATTTCTCCCAGCCCCTCACTATAGCACATCAGTTTTATGGTTGTTCTTGCTATTTGTTATTTATTTTCCTATATGAATACTAACTCAATTTCTCTCATTCATATACACAAACACAAAACTACTTAATATGAATGTAATATGAATTATCTTAACATAATAAGGTATTTCCTATATGTGTATATATTTATATTTATGTTATATGAATATATGTGTTTGTATTCCTATAAAAAAAACAACTTGTTTTTCAGGAAACTTGAACATTTACAGAAGGCGTACTCATTATATTAAATAATTTGTTTAAAAAAGTCACAATATACAATAAAGTAAATCTAATAGAATGCAGTACATGATCAAAATAAAAAAAAAAGAAAAAGGAGAAAAAGGAGACATTTATTTGGAAGACTAATGGATTTTCCACTTAAACACTTTAGGTCAAAGGCAAGATAAAAATATACAGAAAGTGCTTTTTAAAAATGTTAATGAAATTATAAATACCAGAATTTAAGAGACACAGTAAAGTTAAAGAGTAAAAGAGGATTTTTGACTACCTCCATTCTGACCTCATTCTGTACTCTCTAATTGATTAAGTACTTCTTTCCAGCTTATCTCTTAGCTCAAGCAGAAGACACTGCTGGCAAAGCATCCCCTGGTGGGAACTGAAACTACTCCCTCAACTAATAAAGACTGCCCTGATTCAGCAAAGCCCCATGGGATTGACCCCAAGAAAATTATGGACCTGACCTTTACTGCCCATCGCAATGTACCCACTGACCTTTGTCCTACATTTTCCTTATATAAACTTAGAAGTATTTTCAACACTTTGGAGACAGTCTTTGAGACACTAGTCTGCTGTCTTCCTGGTGCTGGCTTCGTTGAAATAAATTCCTTTCTTGTTTCACCATTTATTTCTCTGCCTTTGGATTTTTGACAGTGGCAAGTGGTGGAATCTGAT
The DNA here is from genome assembly GCF_905146905.1 of Nyctereutes procyonoides. Classification (NCBI taxonomy): domain Eukaryota; kingdom Metazoa; phylum Chordata; class Mammalia; order Carnivora; family Canidae; genus Nyctereutes; species Nyctereutes procyonoides. Next base: position 8,613,285 of record NW_026575046.1, read on the forward strand.
CTGTTTAGGATCCCCAGCCAGGTGCTCTTGCATCCCTGCATCCTGGCGATGACAAGAGTAGTGTTAAATATTTATATAAACAAACAATAGGCCCAAAATGGTGTCACCTAAGTCAGTAAACCAAGATTTAAACCTAACCTAATGGCAGTTTCAACCCTTCAAAAATGGATCCTTTAACCGAATATTAGAATTCCTTGGTCAACACTATGAAACTTATTGATAGCCCCTTTTTATTCCCCTTAAGAGGATGATCTTAAATAAAACAATGTATTCTTTACTAATAATTTCCTTTTTTCCACTCACTATTTTTAAAAACTGTTCCTTTTCTGTAGTACTTTGGAGTTCCCCTCTATGTGCTAGACAGGATGCTACCCAGTTCATACATCAATTAATAAAGCAACTTAGATCTTTAAAATTTACTTGGTTGAAAATTTGTTACTTATAAACAAAATGAAAGAAAAAAATAAATAAACAACTTCAAAAATATATAAAAGTTCAACAACAAAAAAAAATAAAAGTTCAACAAAGCCAAAGAAAGTAGAAATAGGGAATAATATAAAAATAAAAAAGAATAAGATCTAAAACATCCATAAAATGGAGCTGTCAAATGAAGAAAAATAACAAATATGCCCCCCAACATAAAATTCACAAACCATTCACTAACCTAAAAAAGGAAATATTAGAATTATGAATAAAAGCAATTATACCACAAGGCTATAAAGCTAGATATCAACCACAAGAAAAAAAAATCTGGAAAGAGCACAAGTACATGGAGGTCAAATAGCATGCTACTAAACAATGAATGGGTCATCCAAGAAATCAAAAAGAAAAGCAAAAAACACATGGAAACAAGGGAAAATGAAAATACAATGGTTCAAAATCTTTGAGATGTAGCAAAAGTTGTTTTAAGAGGAAACTTTATAGCAATATGGATCTATCTCAAGAAGCAAGAAAAATCTCAAGCAACCTAACCCTGCACCTAAAGATACTAGGAAAACATAGACAAAATTTAAAGCCAGTAGAAGGAAGGAAATAAACCTTTGAGTAGAGAGAAATAAAATAGAAACTAAAAACAGAAATAGAATAAAGAAATAGAAATAGAAGAAATAGAAATAGATTATAATTCTGTACTAAAATAAAACAGATCAATGAAACCAGGAGCTGATTCTTTGAAAAGATCAATAAAATTGATGAACTTTTACACAGACTCATAAAAAAGAGAGAATGAGAGAGATTCACCTAAACACAATCAGAAATGAAATAGCGAGGCTCCTGAGTGGCTCAGTTGTTTAAGGGTCTGACTTCAACTCAGGTCATGATCTGAGACAGAAATCCCAGCGTTCAGGGATCAAGCCTCTTGGTGGGCTCCATGCTCATGGGGGAGTTGGCTTATACCTCTGCCCCTCCTCCTGCTCATGCTGGAGAGCCCTCTCTCTTTTGCTCTTTTCTTGCAAATAAGTAATTTTAAAAAGAAATGAAATAGAAACATAACCAACATCACAGATAAAAAGGATTATAAGAGAATTTTTTGAAAAGCCATACACCAATAAATTGGACAATGTAGAAGAAATGGATACATCCTAAGAACTATATAATAGCCTTTCAAAACCGAGTTAGGAAGAATAGAAAATTTGAACAGAATAATTGCCACCAATGAAGTTGAATCAATAATCAAAAAAAAAAAAACAAAAACAAAAACAAAAACAAAATAAACAAAAAAAAAAACCTCCCAACAAACAAAACTCTAGGAGTAGGCGGCTTCACAGGTGAGTTCTACCAAACATGTAAGGAATTGATACCTCTTCTTCTCAAACTACTACAAAAAAATAGGAAAGAAGACGCCCAAATTCATTTTATTCCAAATTCATTGATTCATCACCCTGATACCAAAACCAAATAAAGAAGTGTAGTCCAATATTCCTGGTGAACATAGATGCAAAAATCCTCAACAGAATACTAGCAAACCAAATCCAAAAATACCAGAATAACCATTCACCATGATCAAGTGGGATTTATTCCTGGGATGCAAGGGTGGTTCAATATATATTTGCAAATCAATCAGTGTTGATTTGCAAAGGATTCAAATCATATGATCATTTCAGTAGATGGAGAAAAAGCATTTGAGAATTGACATTGAGAAATCCTCAATAAAGTAAGGTTATGGGGAATATACCTCAACGTAATAAAGACCATAAAGGAAAAACCCACAGCTAACATCATATTCAATGGTGAAAAACAGAGCATTTCCCTTAAGGTCAGGAGCAAGACAAGGTGTCCACTTTCACCAGTTTTATTCAATATATTACTGGGAGTCCTAGCCACAGCAATTAGACAGAAGAAAGGAATACAAAGCATCCATACTGGTATGGGAGAAGTAAAACTTTCAATATTTGCCAGTTACAAGATTATATAGAAAACCCTAAAGACTCCACCAAAAAACTACTAGAACAGATAAATGAATTCAGTAAGGATGCAAGATACAAAATTAATGAACAGAAATGTGTTGCATCCCAATACATCAATAATGATGCAGCAGAGGGATGCCTGGGTGGCTCAGTGGTTGAGCATCTGCCTTCGGCTCAGGTCATGATCCTGGAGTCCTGGGATCGAGTCCCACATCAGGCTCCCTCACTTCTCCTTTTGTGTATGTCTCTGCCTCTCTCTGTGTATCTCTCATGAATAAATAAGTAAATATTCTTTTAAAAAATGACGCAGTAGAAAAAGAAATTAACAATTCCATTTAACAATTGTACCTTAATAACAAAATACCTAGGGATAAACTGACCTGAAAACTATAAAACATTGATTGAATAAACTGAAGACAACAAATGAAAAGCAAAAATAAATCATTGAGACTACATAAAAATAAAATGCTTCTGCACAACAAAAGAAATAGTTAACAAAACTAAAAAAAAAACCCACGAAACTATTGAATGCAAAAAGATATTTGCAAATGACATATCCAATAAATGGTTAGTATCCAAAATATATAAAGAAATTATATAACTCAATTGCAAAAAAACAAATATTCTAATTTTAAAATGTACAGAAGACATGAACAGACATTTTTCCAAAGAAGACGTATAGATGGCCAGCAAACACATGAAAAGATATTCCACAATACTCATCATCAGGAAAATGAAAATTCAGGAAAATGAAAATCAAAAGCATGAGATACCACCTCATACCCATCAGAATGGCTAAAATCAAAACACAAGGAACAAATTTGGCAAGGATGTGACTCCCTGAGCAAGGGTGGGTGTGCTTCTTTCATTCAGGGTTAAGATAAATATTTAGAGAAGGAAGCCTTGTCATCATACGTAGAGGTAGGCATAAGGGCTCACCTTAAGGATACATGCCTATACATACATTAGATGTTATGTAGATAAGGCTAATGCTTCTCCTTGCCGGGAGATTTTGGTTTTATAATGATTTCAAGGTACCTGTTGGTCACTCCATGGCTCACTCCATGGTCCAGCTGTGCAAGTGTGAGTCAGGGGTTAAGTGCAAACTGGTCTGGGTGATGTGGGCCAGTGGAACTTTTTGTCAGGGGAGTGAACTTAGGAAAGGCCATGTGAGGACTCAGTGAAGAGGGAGCCCATCTGCCAGCGAGTAGGAGAGCTCTCACTAGGAGCCAAATTGGCTAACACCTTGATCTCGGACCTTCTAGTCTCTACAACTTTGCAAAGTATGTTTCAGTTGTTTAAGCCACCTTTCTACGTTATCTGTTATGGCAGCCTGAGTAGACTAAGACCATAGGTGTCATCATTACATGAATCTTCTCCCCTGCTATCCAAGAAACCTCTGATGAGATGTATTATTAAAGCCATGGTGAAGAGTAGAAGAACTCCTCCAAAAAAGCAGTCGCTGTAAGGAAGTTTTGGGCAGCCCTGAGCACTGCTGGAAAATGCTACTTACCTTACTAGCTAGCAGTAACAGGAGCTGTCACTGTTAGTTTCACAAGCTGCCAGGAACTTCTGTCTCTAGGAGGCTTTGACAGCTGATGGGGACACTGGTGGTAGGCCTAGCCATTGAGGCTCTGCATCAGGAAGTGTTTCTGTCAAGAGTGTCTATATCTGCCAAGAGGCACTGCTGTCAAGTAAAGCCCTTAGGACAAAGTAGATCCAGTACTTTCACTTTTAGAGAGAAAGTGACTGGATGGTGAAGGTATTAAGAACCTTTTACATGATAAAAAGCTGAAGGACTAGAGAATGTTTAACTTAGAAAAGTTAACATTTTGGCGACGTGATAAGTCCATTCAAATATCTGAAACTATCCATCATGGAGTAGGTATTAACTGTGTTCTGTAGTTTCTCAAGAGATAAGATTGGAATGTATGGGTAGAAGCTTCAGGAAGACAAATACTGGCTCAGTATAAAAACTTTTTTTTTTTTCTTAACTTTTAGAACTGTCCAAAGATGTAATTGAACTACAGTGACTCTTTTTTCTTTTTTAACTTGTGAGTTTGAAATAATGGTAGATTTACAGAAGTGTTGCAAAAATATAGACTTCCATACATTGTTCACTATTAACAACTTATGAAGCCATAATAATGATCTAAATTAAAACTAAAAATATAGAGTTCCATACATTGTTCACTATTAACATTAGCAAATTATGAAGCCATAATAATGATCTAAACTAAAACTAACAATATTGATAGACTATTATGAACTAAACTACAAACTTTATTTGAACTTTACTTTTTCCACTAAAGTGTTTTTTTTACCCCCTGTTTCAGGATCTAATTTAAGATTTCACATTATATTTTGTTTTCATGACTCAATAAATTGTAATATCTGTTGAAACCTTGCTTTATTATTACTGAAGGCATGAATTAAAACTTTATTAATGTTAGCTGCATTAGTTCTTATTATAATTTCATATTAGTTAATTTGCGACTATTTTGCAATAAAACAAGTTCAAATTTATTTGGATAGATCAGTTTGGGATTTTGATTGAATTTGGCATAGTAAAATTATTACAAAGGATATTGGCAATAATGTACTTATGTAGAATTCTCTAAGATGCTCTGTTTTTGATGAGACTAGTGATTAAAATACATGGTAATAATAAGAGTACTGACACACAAAATTTTGTAAGAATCTACAAATCTCTGGATTTTGGACTTTAGATATGAATTTCATATATCTTAATGGTTATAAAATATTTCACCACTTCTATTTAAACAGTCAGGCTAATTATACCCTATTTATATAATTAAAGGTGATATAAATAGATGGAGAAAGTTTATAATATAACAAGCTGATAATATATTTTAAAAATTCTTTATTCATTAATAGATATTTTCAAACTTTTCTGCCTGAGAGCTTGCATTGTTTCATGTGTTATTGAAATAATAGACTCAAGCCTCATTGCCTTTTAATCTGTAACCTTGTTAAGTGGGTTGGAACTATATGGGCAGTCTAACCATATGCATTTTTCAATATTTGGTTGCTTTTTTTTGATTTGGCCAAAAATAAATCAGGGCTCTAGAAAGAATATTAAGATAAAATCATTATTAAATAGTATGGCAAACACCTAAGAAATATGAAATTTGTACAATATGCCTACAGAGTGCTCCTGCCTGTTTGAATTGCGGATGTTAGAAATGGGGTTGGTTGATTTGTTTATCTTACTTTCTTTTACCTCAGTGCATGTTGAATGGTTAAGTGTTTTTTTTTTTTTTAAGATTTTTATTTATTTACTCATGAGAGACACAAAGAGAGAGGCAGAGACACAGGCAGAGGGGAAGCTGGCCCCATGCAGGGAGCCCAATGTGGGACTCTATCCCGGGACTCCAGGATCATGCCCTGGCTGAAGGCAGGTGCTAAACCGCTGAGCCACCCGGGGATCCCAGTTAAGTGATTTCATGACCAAGGAGCAAAGTAGTCATATAGGACGGAAGATTTGAACAATTCAGAGAAGTTATTTTTTTTTCTTTCTCTCCCATTATTCATATACCTTTTATTCTTCTAGAGTATTTAGGAAAGTCTCCTCTCTTCCTGGAGTTTCTTCTTATCTCTTTTTATTTTATATATTTGGGTCAACATAAGTCTGTAGTTATTTCATTGGTGACAATTTTATCAACCAAAGCAAAAGGACCTTAATATAATACTGAAACTTTGGGGAGTGGGGTGGGGAGGGGAGAGTCAGGGCCATGGTCTCAGATGTTCTTGTCCATGTAGAGAGGTTTTTTTCCAGGGATTATAATTTGATGAATCTTTGCTTTATCTAAATAACTTCTGTCATAAAAGCAGAATAACTGTGATGTTGAAGTAGAATTAGCTGAAAGTTGGTAAGTAAAATTATACTGACAATAATACAGTTTTATCTCATTTAGATATGTATAACTTTTAAAACACAGTCTGACTAGAATATGTTGGGATTTGCCAAATGAATTTTAGTCAAAAGGGAGATATAGTTAAACTAATAATATCACACAATACTGACTAGGTCTTACATGAATATATTCCTGTGGGAGCTAAGCTTCCAATTTTTTTATAACAATCTTGGGAGAATTAAAATAAAAATCCACATTCTGAGATTTCTTTGTCATGCAATATGACCTTATTACTAGAGAATTTACTTAATTGCTATAAAAATTGTTCAAATAAAACTGTTCTCCAGAGGGACATTAAGAAGTAAGATGAACTTTTTTGCACCCTTTGGTATAGAAACCCCCAATTTTGAGAGTTAAGGCAATTTTCAGGATGGGTAGTTGAAATAGTTCTTATTACATATCCATTTACTTATTTTCTCATTAACTATTGCTTCTGTGGTATAATTTACTCCTTACATGGCATGCTTTACTTCTTCTGATCATAAGCTCCATTTGCTTCTACTTTGTAGGCAGTGAAATTCAAGTTAAGTGCTTAACCCCCAAAATTGGCCATCTGAAACCATAGCTTAAAATCTTCCACATTCCCCTTTTGTATGTCTTCTGTTCATATTCTAAGCCTGCTTTTGCCTTCTAGTAAGATATCTGGATAATCCTGACTATATAGCCCTCTATGATGAGTTCTGAAATATAATATCTCACTTCGTCTCCAATTTTGTTCATTATGACAGTTTTTTTTTTCCAGTAAGAAACTATGAGATGGTCTGTCATTCAATTCCATGAATGTATCCTCCTTCCCCATTCCATTCTTTATACTTCCCATAATTTTGCTGTACTATTGCAATAATTGTTGTATTGGAGCTCTACAAAACCACCTCCACTTTGAAGATTTGTTAGGAGGACTTGCAAGACTATATATATATTTGTATTAATTACTAAGGTTCATCACAGTGACATAGTAGGTGTATAGTTAGATCATAAGGAGAAAAGACATAGTGAATCCTGGAAGAATTTGTATTCAGGCTATCTTATGCTCTCACCCTTATGAGTGGTTACAGAGAAAATTCTTTAAGCCGTGAAAATGCAGCAATATGTATATGATGTTTCTGCCCAGGGAAGCTTATTAGACATTCAGGGTCAAGCTTTATGACTGGGAGCTAGTCACATAGACACCTTCTACCTAAAATTTATCAAAATTCCAAACTCTGAAATGAAAGCAAGTACTGGGTATAAATCACTTGCACAAACAGCCTATGCATGATGAAACATTATCATCATTTAACACTCTCAAAATCCTGGTTCTGAGATTTTGACCCAAGGACCAACCTTGCAAGCAACCTAAAGCCTGCCGTGTTAACTCTTTTCTGTATGCTCTCCAACCTGTCTCACTCTCTATTATATTTGTTTTTCTTTTTCCAATCCATTTTCTACATAGCAGAAAAATGGTTTCCTAGCCATGAATTGAATTATGGTCTTAAATCCTTGAAGGCATTCCAAAAATCCCTTCCAGATGTGGGAGATAAGTTTGGTAGCATCCTTCTCAGGGAATTGTTTTGATGTGTTCAGGTAATTTTCACCACTTAAAAGGTGATCATTTTTCAACCCGCACATCCTCTACCATTATCAGAGGTATTTTATGAATGTCTGCATGCCTGTGTGTGTGTTTAATTTTCCATTTAGTACAGAGTTGACAGACTTTCTGTAAAGGGTCAGATAACCAGTATTTTAAGCTTGGCAGGTAATACAGTCACAGCCACTCGACTCTGTCACTGTAGCAGGAAATCAACCATAGACAACAAATAAATGACCGGGAATGTGTGTTCCAAAGTTTTGCAAACTATTTGCAAAAACAGCTGATGAGGTAGATTTAGGCCATTGGGGGGAAATGAAAGAGGGACTGAGAATGATTACACATATGGTTCTGGAATTATTTGTAAAGTCAAATGAATTGAGAAAATATATTAAAATTGATAAACAACAACCGTGTTAATATTGTGAACTGGTAAACAGTTTACTTGCTGTATCTAAACAACTCTACTGATAAAGTAGGCCATATTGATTGCTTAGTTATTTGTGCATATTTAAAATAATATCTATAGTAAATGTACAGTGAAACTAAATAATCATGAATCCAGACTCACTAGTTTGCTTCCTGAATCCTAGAATTTGCAATCAGTTAGTTAGCACTTAGGCTTGCTCTGTTCATTTCAGGACCTCAAAATTTACACCATTGATGCATTGAGCCCACGTAGAACAATCTTGAGAGGCTTTACCATATCTTTTTAGCATCTGGGTCAGCAATCTAGAAATGTAGGGTTTAAAACGTTTTACTAGTATGACATATTCCTGGTCTGTTTGTATTCAAATACTGAGAAATTTAACGTTCCTTATATTCACGAAATTGGTTATATTTCTCTTCACTTAAAGGATCTCCCATCCAATAATGCTTATAATTATTATTACAAAGTAAAGGATAAGTGTCAAGGTTCTTGCTAAGCAAGAATTTAAGAAGACAGACAATGACAGGGAAGTGATTATTTAAATAAGTTGATTAAATATATGTAAATCATTGTACTTTGGCAAAGACAGCAAGGGGAATAAGAGTCCAGATGCATTTAAATCATCATTTTGGAAGGCTTTACTCCTAAAGGTATTGCGCTTATTCTGCATTTGCCCAACCTGAATATAGAAAACATTCTACTTTGGATTTTTAACCTGCACAAAGTGGTGAAGAGAAGAAAGTTTTTGTTCATAATTGAATATAGAAAAAAAAACTTGTGATAAGTAACTGGAGTTCCCATGTTATATAGTTCCTTACAAGGAAATCTTTAAAAAGGTCAAGAAGAAAAGGGAAGTAAAGTGGGAGGAAGAGAAAGAGAAAGAACAGACAGATAAAGAAGTAGATGGTCTAAGATTATAGATATTTGGAGGAAGAACAGGATATCCAGTCAATCATAAGAAAGTAGAAACAAAATGGACATTATTCTGATCCTATTTTGAAGGATCCTGGGTATATAATTCAATGGACCAGAATGTGTTGTCGTTAGAAAGTATCAACTCAGCATTCTCTAGAAGAAAGGGTAGTAAAGTTACTATTAGAATATGAGTTTGAAATGGGAAAAAAACAGATTGTTCTGCTGGTCCTTACTAGATTCATACCTTCTGTTAAAGTTACTTACATAACCATAAAGGCTCCGTTTCCACCCTTGTGAAAAGGGAGCAGCAATTTTAATGTATTAAATTTTTAATTTATGAACTGGTTGAGGAGATTGAATCAGATCATACATATAAAATGCTTTTTAGTTACTCATTTCATTTATTTCTGCTTCTGTCATCTTTTCTGACAGTGAAGTCAAGGCATCCCTATGACTTTACCAAAAGTAAAGTATGGATATTTCTCAGAACCTATAGTCTCTAAATCTAAGCAGAGAGAGAGAGAGAGATACTCTTATGCAGGCTCTACTCCCAGTGTGGAGCCCAACTCAGGGCTTGATCTCATAACCCTGAGATCATGACCCCAGCTGCAATTAAGAGTAGGGGTGCTTCACGGACGGAGCCACCCCCATGCCCCTGAGAAAAAAGAGTTTTAAATGTGTTTCATCAAAAGAAAAGAACTTTCCATCCAACTATGTACATTGAAAAATTTTCTTTCCTGGTTGTACTTCCTGTTGCAGGTAATTCTGTTCTTACAGCATTGCCAAATTAGTGATACCATGTGATATACCAAAATTATGCCATCTCTGTGTGAGAACCTGTTGGTAGCTGCTAGGGTCAGAAGAAACTGTTGTATTTTTTTGTTTTGTTTTGTTTTTTAACCTGAGAGCAATATGTAGGCTCAACATAATGAGGTGAGATTTTATGAGAATTTATTCTGGATGAATTGTGGTGGGTAGAACAAAGGAAGGCAAGCGTGAAGGCCCTCTTCCTGCACAGCTCCTGTCAGCTCCTTATCAACCTCTTCTTTCAAGAACAGATTTATTGATGATAGAGGAAAGGCAGATTTCACAATTTTTCCCCAAGTTTAACAGGAGCTAAGCTTTGGAATTATATGGAAATACAGTGTTGATTTTTCTGGTTTCTTGTTGAGAGGTATCAGAAGTTAGGCTATTTTAGGAAAAAAATCAATATAATAAATCATTCAATTTAGTGTGGCCATTTTCCTTTACCTCTCACATTTGTGGTTCTGTACTTTGTAAAAACTGTGTTCAATTTTGTATCATTCCCTTGCTAACTTTATTTTTAAACCTTAACTAGAGGGTTATATTATGCTTATTGATTCTACATAGCATAGAGCTGCAGAGAAGGTAAAAGAAAGTTTCAGTGTTAGAGTTGTTTTAAGGAAGATCATATCTTCACAGTCATTTTGAGTGATGTGAAGGATCTCCTGTTCCAAAAGTTTCTTAGAAACTCTTTTACATTGCCTTTAGGATATTAAGGAATAGAAAGAGGGGTAGTTTTTCATGGATATTATTATAGACTGAATGTGTGCCCCCTCAAATTCATATATTGAAGCCCTAATTCCCAATATGATAGTATTAGGAGATGGTGCCCTTGGAATGTAGTTGGGTTTAGATGAAGTCATGAAGATAAGCCCTCACAATGGAATTAATAACTTTTTTAAGAAAAACAAAAGTCTCTTATATGTGAGTACACGTGGTGAAGACTGCTCTCTGCAAGTTGAGTGCTCTCATCAGAAACTGAGTTAGCTGGCACCCTGATCCTGGACTTCCCAGACTGCAGAACAGCAATAAATAAATGCTGTTTGAGCCACTCAGTCTCTGATATTTTGTTATAATAGTCAGAGCTGACTAAGACAAGTATATAACAGTTGTGAACCTAAAAAAAACCCAAAACACCCAAAAACAAAACAAAACAAAAAAACAGTCCTGAATTACAGAAACTTCCTCTCTTGGCACACTGAAAGATTTAATTTTTAAACAATGTGAAATCTGCTTTTCTCTCCGCCTTATAATCTTTCTTAGCAATAAACCAAAGGAGAACAAAAGTCAAAACTCCAAATCCCTATAGAGTATTTAAGTAAAATCTTCCCATTTAGAATGTTGATAACAAAATCAAGCACAGTGTACCTGTGGATGAAGTCAGCCCATGGGCTAATATGATTTTTTGTGCTAGAGTACTTGATAACTTTTATTCCTTTCGCATCAAATTCAAGCTTCAAAATTTAAGCAAATGTAACTTTCAAATTGAAATATATATTTAAAGAGATGCATATCTATGCATACATATAGCTATGTATATATACAAATATATGTTCAATAACCTGGAATATAATAAGGAACATCAAGAATTAGAACTGCTTTAGCTTGAAATGAGTATAGCAGGATATTTAAAAAATACCCGTACCAATATTTTTGACCCAGAGAAATAAGCAACTGGAAAGATTAAGAAATTTGAAAAAATAAGTACTAAGATTCCAAAAGTAGAATTTTTTAAACTAGATTATAAATTAGTAAATAGGAAAATCCTCTCAAAGAGTAATCTTTAGTTATTTCAAGATTTGTTGAAGTGACTGTAACTCAGTAAGAGAGCAAATAGTTGGGAAAGCTAAATAATTTCCTTCAAAGACATTAACTTGAAAGGAGTATGAAAGGTTTTTATTTCCATAATAATGTAAAGAGCTTTTTGTCAATGCAAAAAGAAAAAAAAAAGAGAGAGACTTTATGCAGCTTAAGCACAAAGATACACTCCAGGCTACTGAGAAAAGTCTACTTAATTTTATTGATTTTTTTTTCCTTCAGTTTAAATTCCCTAGTCCCCATGGTCTTTTATCATTTTTATCCAGAGGTGAATATGAGGTCAAAATTCAATTTTACTGTATCTTTCATATTATCATTTATAATCATATCGTGGAATATTGAATATCATTAGCTACCTATTGAAAGTTTTAACCCAAGAAGCCAACTTAGAATATTCTCTAGAAGAAATTGAAGTTTTCATTTATTTTATACAGCTTGTATGTCTTTAAGCAGATACAGTAATTTCTGAGGGAGAAATGCAGTAGCAGGCACAGTGTTGTTACTGTTATTAAGCTATGAGTTGGCTTTAAAAAGCATAAATGACTTTCGATTTACATTTCTTTATAATTACATAACTGTTATAGAATGATGGAGATAACTCTTCCCTATGCATACATTGTGCCACATTCCACAAAAGGTCTTATGCTATTTCCAAAAAAAATTCAAAATGTCATATATGAGGGCAAAAAAGTCATTTAAGAGAGGCCCCTCCCTTATTACTTGAGTCAGTCCCATTGAGAACTGGATTTAAGGATTGGCAAAAGTCAGTATTCCAAGGCACTCATAAAAAATGCATATAATGAGTTTTACTTTGGTTATTCATAGGTTTCAGCCTGAGGAATATTCATGAAGGTACATTCCTCTGTTTCCCTACCACATTCTCTTAGGAGCAATCACTCTGCCAGCATGAGGAGAGTGGGGGTCCATGATCTAAGCTTTTCTTGTAGCCTAGCCATGTTTCCAGGTAGTTGCAGTATATTTTTTAAATATAAATGTCTTTAAAAACATCTTTTTGCTGAGCTATTTTACCCACATAAAGCATCTAGGTCCTGGTTTGAGAAGTCTCTTACACAGTCAATGCCGTGTCACTACGTTATTCAGTCAAATGGTGGTGAATCAGCCGGTCATTATATACTACAACTATATAATGTAGGTTTTAACAATTAGGAAGGCTGGAAAATGAAACAATACAGGACAAAATCATTTTTGGGTAAAAATCCATTCAAAGCACAAGATAAGACCAATGGATTTTATCATTGATCAGACTCTACATCACATTCAGTATAGGATCAAAAAATATCCACAGTTATCTCAGAGTCTTTGAAAAAAATCTTGCTCTTTTCCAACTACACATCGCTGTGGGAATGAATTTTTTTAATGCTACTCCACTAAAATAACATGGCATTACACTGAATGCAGGAGCAGATCTGAGAATCTACCTGTCTTTAATGACTGGAGACATTAATGTAAATGAAGCCACTCCTTTCACATTTTTTTTTTTTTGTATTGGAAATGTGTCTTAAATGAAAATATGTTAACATATAATGGGCTTATTATTTTTAAGTCAGTTAATAAATATAAATAAACATCTAGTTTTAATTTCAAATATGGTAATATTACTGGAAAAAAAAAACAGATCGCCAAATGATCTTTAGATTCTCAATTGTTTTTAAGAGTATAAAATATTTCTGAGATGAAAAGTTTGAGAACCACTGCCTTTTTACCTGGAAAACAAAAAGATGGTATCTGTTTTAGTAATACAGGCTGGAATTATATATACTGTTCTTTACTGTTTTTTTTTTTTTTTTAATCTTTTTCATTTGATCTTTTCAGGCTTCCCTTCACTTTTTTTGGGAGGGGGGGCAATCTGCTTTTCTTTTTCTCTTTTCTTAATTATGCCAATGCAAATTCCATCTTATATCTTAGAATTTCTTCTCTGATCAATGTACAAATTACCTCTTGAAAATCTTTGTATAGGATACAGACTCATTATGGTTTTTGTGTAATGATGACATGTTTGTTCACAATATTGCTTCATACTTAACTGAATTTTGTGGGTTTTTTTAAGATTTTATTTATTTATTCATGAGAGACACAGAGAGAAAGGCAAAGACACAGGTAGAGGGAGAAGCAAACTCCCTGCAGGGCACCCGATGTGGGACTTGATCCCTGAACCCTAGGATCACAACCTGAGCCAAAACAAAGGCAGATGATCAACCACTGAGCCACCCAGGTGCCCCATACTTCACAATTTTTTAAAGTTCCATTTTATTTTTAAATTTGTGTCATTTTTAAGTTATTTATTGAGGGCTTTTTTTTTTTTTTTTCCTGAACCAACTATTTAGAGAAAGTTTGTGTTGTAGGGAGGATAGAGTGGTGTTATTAACTAGTTAGGAAATTTTTTTTTTAAATCTGTTTAGTTTTTATTTCTTCCCAGCCATTTGACTTTATGAGCTCTTTTTTAAACAATACAGTTTCTCTTTTCTCTTAGTGCCACAGCAAGAGACTGTTTTTCTATAAGTATATATGTCTGTGTGATTACTTGTTTCAAGATACTTTTGATTGAAATGAGTGTCATTTACTTATAATCTCTGTTTCTACATTCTTAAAGAAAGAGAGGATCCAAAAAAGAAATTCACTGTAATTTTAGAAAAGTGTGATCAGTTATGGTGATTTTTGAAGTATATAATATTCTTACACATGGCTATTTTCTACCAAAAAAAATGCTACACTTGCACTTGAGGTGTTTTTCACTGGTTATATTATATTTCATTCATAGATTTGGCTGGTAAAGCCAATATATGAAATACACTTACATATACTTAAAGTATGAGTATATATACAAATATCTCTCAATTTGTTGTTTCATATTTTTTCTATAGAATGAGATATGGTTTTGAAATGCACCTTTGATTTCGAAGGTCACAAATGTGTCAAAATATTATTGTAAGTCTATTTGTGGCATTTGAGTTTATCTATTATTTTTGTTCAGGTAATTGTATGTCAGGTGTTATGAGGCACAATATATTTCCTGAGATTTGCTTTTGGATTTGAGGTCATTTCAACCTCTTGTACTCTCCTAACAGATATTCTATTTTATATTTAAGTTTATTAACCTATTACATATTATTTGGTTATAGTATGGTTATATCATATATATGCATAGACAAAATATGTTTTATATGCACATATCTATATATAATATTTCATATATTTATAACTGTGTATATAAATTTTACACACACAAAACTTAGATTTTATGTATCTACATAAGTATATCTTTTTATATATTTATCCTAATATTTCTATGTATCTATTTATGTGTTAATCAACTGATGGTTATATTTATGCTTTTCACTTGAATTCAAAATTTTAAAAATTCAAAGAAAATGGAGAAGTATATAATGAAGATTAGTAAACCTTAAAGTTGCTCATTTTGGGGGCTCCTGGGTGGCTCAGTTAGCTAAGTGTCGGACACTTGAGTTCAGCTCAGATCATGATCTCAGGGTCCTGGGATCTGATCCCATGCACAGGGAGGAGTCTCCTTCTTCCTCTGCCCCTCCCCCTTATTACACACTCTAAATTCATTCTAAAAAGAAAAAAAGTTCATCATTAATTTTATATAGATATTTGAATCATAAAAAAATAAATATTTCTTGGTTAGTTGATATTTTCTTCTTTTTGAACCTGCCTGTCATATCTATGCTTTTAAGCAAAATACTCCCACTTTCTTTATTCTTCTAACATAAAGCATACAGATACCATACCTACTCCTTTTCTTTCATTAAAAATTCTTGTCTTATTTGGTACTTCTGCAAAACCGCAGCACTCTCTGCCTTTTTAATCTTCAGATGGCCTTAATGATGGTTCCTTGTGATTTCCTGTCAAATATAGAACATGTTTGGTCAATTCTTAGATAATTATGTTTCAAAGTCGTGTATGTAATGTCCACATCAGATACAAATAACAAAAACCTCCAAATAAGTGGAGTCTCTGACTGCTCAAAAAACCATTAACTTTGTTGGATAACATGTTCTGCCTCCTGCCATTTTGAAGGTCATGCTGATTTTATTGATCTGGTTTGCTATTTTTTCCCATTAACTTTTCTTTTAAAGGCGATTGTACTGAAGAAGAAGCAGTATTCACTGACAGCTCTCAGCTCCATGTCACCCATGGAAATCTTTAGTTCTCTGTGGTGTTTTCGTGGTTTAGGTTGTTAATGAGCTGTCTTCTTCAGGCTGAGTCAGTTCATAATACTATGCTGATTCGGCAAAGCCATCCCTAATCTCCTTCTGTGTGCACTTGTAAGGAATGGTTATCAATTTTCTAAGTTTCTTTGTTACTAATATTTAAAGAAGTTGTGGTGATGCCCTTGGCTTATTGGACTAGAAAGTTCCCTTAGACAAACTAAGAAAAGGAAATCTATCATGGCCTTCTGAATATCTTGTTGCTTTTTTGTACATAAGTTTATAAAAATAATTGATCAAAATCATTCTTACACAGCACTTTTCTAAACTTTCTGGGTGAAGAAAAAATAGTTTGCCTCTGTATTCATATAAACTCAAGGGATGAGTACCTAACATAACACATAGAAACATGCTTTTAGAAGTTAACATCAGGCTCTCCAAAGATCTTTGAGGAAAGTACATACGAAGATGCTTTGTTGATTAGAGCCAGTATCTTTTACATCCCACTATGCACTCAAGGCAAGGAATAGTAACTCCTTAAGTGTATTGACATTTTGTTTTGCAACTTTGATATCACAGTTATTGCAAATTTGATTGTATACTTGTATGAATGTGTGAATTTTGAAATACCTTTAAATAATTTTAAAATGTATTCTGCATACAGTTAACTTTAGGAAACATGTATATATGACTTCAGCATCTCACTTTCTACTATAAACACTTTATTTTATAGAAACCTGATTATTTGAGTGAATACATTTTAATCTGAAGTCTGGAAAAATCTTCCTCATGGAATGTATAATTAATTGATATTTGGAAGCCCCACTATTGACAGAATTAACTTATTTTAAAAAAATATTTTATTTATTTGAGAGAGAGAGGAAGGGAGATAGAGAACATAGGCAGGAAGGAGCAGAGGAAGAGGGAGAAGCAGCCTCCTCACTGAGCAGGGAGCCCTATGCAGGGGCTAGATCCCAGGACCCGGGTATCCTGTCCTGACCCGCAGGCAGATACTTAACTGACTGAGCCACCCAGGTGCCCCAGTAATATTAACTTATTAAAAACAGATGCATGACTACAGGCATTTCAGGATAGTGGCTGTTTTTTTTTAAATAATAAATTTATTTTTTATTGGTGTTCAATTTGCCAACATACAGAATAACACCCAGTGCTCATACCGTCAAGTGCCCCCCTCAGTGCCCATCATCCATTCACCCCCACCCACTGCCCTCCTCCCCTTCTACCACTCCTAGTTCATTTCCCAGAGTTAGGAGTCTTTATGTTTTGTCTCCCTTTCTGACATTTCCCACACATTTCTTCTCCCTTCCCTTATATTCCCTTTCACTATTATTTATATTCCCCAAATGAATGAGAACATATAATGTTTGTCCTTCTCCGATGACTTACTTCACTCAACATAATACCCTCCAGTTCCATCCACGTTGAAGCAAATGGTGGGTATTTGTCATTTCTAATGGCTGAGGAATATTCCATTGTATACATAAACCACA
This sequence comes from Nyctereutes procyonoides, assembly GCF_905146905.1. Classification (NCBI taxonomy): domain Eukaryota; kingdom Metazoa; phylum Chordata; class Mammalia; order Carnivora; family Canidae; genus Nyctereutes; species Nyctereutes procyonoides. The sequence continues at coordinate 8,630,860 of NW_026575046.1, forward strand.
GCTTCTTTATCCATCATCTTTCGATGGACACCGAGGCTCCTTCCACAGTTTGGCTATTGTGGACATTGCTGCTAGAAACATCGGGGTGCAGGTGTCCCGGCGTTTCATTGCATCTGTATCTTTGGGATAAATCCCCAGGAGTGCAATTGCTGGGTCGTAGGGCAGGTCCAATTTTAACTCTTTGAGGAACCTCCACACAGTTTTCCAGAGTGGCTGCACCAGTTCACATTCCCACCAACAGTGTAAGAGGGTTCCCCTTTCTCCACATCCTCTCCAACATTTGTGGTTTCCTGCCTTGTTAATGTTCCCCATTCTCACTGGTGTGAGGTGGTATCTCATTGTGGTTTTGATTTGTATTTCCCTGATGGCAAGTGATGCAGAGCATTTTCTCATGTGCATGTTGGCCATGTCTATGTCTTCCTCTGTGAGATTTCTGTTCATGTCTTTTGCCAATTTCATGATTGGATTGTTTGTTTCTTTGGTGTTGAGTTTAAGAAGTTCTTTATAGATTTTGGAAACTAGCCGTTTATATGATACATCATTTGCAAATATCTTCTCCCATTCTGTAGGTTGTCTTTTAGTTTGGTTGACTGTGTCCTTTGCTGTGCAAAAGCTTCTTATCTTGATGAAGTCCCAATAGTTCATTTTTGCTTTTGTTTCCTTTGCCTTCGTGGATGTATCTTGCAAGAAATTACTGTGGCTGAGATCAAAAAGGGTGTTGCCTGTGTTCTCCTCTAGGATTTGGATGGAATCTTGTCTCACATTTAGAACTTTCATCCATTTTGAGTTTATCTTTGTGTATGGTGCAAGAGAGTGGTCTAGTTTCATTCTTCTGCATGTGGATGTCCAATTTTCCCAGCACCATTTATTGAAGAGACTGTCTTTCTTCCAGTGGATAGTCTTTCCTCCTTTATTGAATATTAGTTGACCATAAAATTGAGGGTCCACTTCTAGATTCTCTATTCTGTTTCATTGATCTGTGTGTCTGTTTTTGTGCCAGTACCACACTACCTTGATTAGATAGTGGCCGTTTGAATTGGGAATTGTCTTCCTTCATTGGGTTAGGAGAATTTTCTCAGTCTCCTCCCCCTTTTTTTAAGGAATTATTATTATTATTATTATTATTATTATTATTATTATTATTTCCATTATAGAGAGTGCACATACAAGTAGGGGGAAAGAAAGAGCACATGGAGAAAGAGAAACTTTAGCAGACTCCATGCTGATTGTGGACCCTGAAGATAGGGCTGATTCTCACTACCCTGGGATCAGGGCGCTGTGATTATGACCTCAACTGCAACCAAGAGTCAGACACTTAATCAGCTGTGCTACCCAGGTGCTCCAGCCTTAGAGAAACTCTTATAGAATCATTTTGATGGACTATTAAAAACTGCAGAGGATGTTTTCAACTAGATATTTCTCCATATTTTCCCATGTCCTGAAAAATTCAAAGAAATTATCCATGTATTTCTATATAGTTTACTCTTATTTTTTTGCTCATTCTCAGTTACTATTTCTGTCTTAATTATGTCCTGGAAGTTAGAGTTGTTATTTTGTATGTGTTCCTAATTATTGGATATTTCATTTTGTTTTTTTTCAAAATAGATTGAACAATCAGCCTGTTGGGGAAACTAGCATTTTTGGAGATGTATTATCTGCAGAATGCATTACGCAATGTATCAAACAGCTAGTTTCATAACAAACAGTGCTATAGATCACATTTCGTATTATTTTGCTCAGGATTTTTGTATAGTTGGTATGTTATGGTATTGGCTGTCCAGTTGTCCTTCAAGTGCTGCTAATCATTGTATGTTGAATTTCCATATGCGTAGTATGGGTTTAAGCTGCCCAAAACACTTATCTTTGCCACAAATAAGGGAAGGAATGTTTTCTTCTATGTTCATATCTAAGTCTTTCTTCTAAGCTAGGTTCATGTCTCCATCATAGAGCCACCTTATAAATAGTAAGCCGTTTCCCTCTTGGCTGAACTAACTCAAGTTCATGCATTCCAAGAAAGAAGGTATGGCTACTCATAAGGGAATTTATTTGTCTTTTAGGATATATGCTTGTTCATGGCTATCATGAAATTTTGTGGCTCCTGGCATAAAAAAATAAAAATATTGGGAATCCCAACATAGGGGTTTTGTGATCTCTTTGGGGGAAAGAAAGAAAACAAATTCATAAATTTACCATAAATAAATCTCTCAGCACATAATTAAAATGTAAATATGGTTAGTAATATTTCATTTATCTCTTGCTATGACTCAGCCAAATAGTAAAAGAACATGCACTCTCTTCGTTAAAAGCCATTGAACATACTCCTGATAATTCACAAATTATCCAAGATTTTACTAGTTTTGTTAGGAAAGGAATGGCAATATCATACCAGATTAAGGAGTAGGATTATGAAAAAAAAAAAACGAGTAGGATTGTATCTTTGGTATGGTAAATTAAAAAGGAAATCAAAATTTAAATTGCATGGTATCTTATATCTCTTACATGTGGCAAAAAAAGAGGTGATAAAATGCTACCTCGACTACACTAGTAATGAAAGACAAAATTACTGATGGAAATATTATATGCATTATATGCATTTGGGAACAAAATGGAAATGACCAGGAGAATGTTTTTTACTTGAAACATTCAGGTGTGAAGCAAATTCATTCAAAGGGAGTACTAGAATATGAGTATTGAATTAGAATATCAGACCCAAATACACTGATTCATTCTTGGTTAAAAGGAAAAGAAACCACAGGTCACAAATTTCTTTTGCATTAGAAGGTAAACTTGGGGGGAAAATGTTTACCTAATACTGTGAACATGGAAAGTGTCAGAGTAATTATTATGCTTGGTTGCACAAGTAAGGGAGAAGGTTAAAAGGATGATGACATTAGGATAACTGCAAATGAGATTCATTTTTTGAGTTAAATCTATATGTGTTCTGTAATCATGGTCATGAAATTGCCTTAAAGCATTTATTCTAAGAAAAAATAATAAGAAAAAAAAGCTTTCATTTGATATTCTGCAGTGAAGTACAAAAAAAAAATGTGTGGAAAGATTCCATGGAAAGCAGCCATTATCTGTAAAGATAAAATTGCTTCACTGTTTAATTCCAAATTTCCTGTCATCACAGTGTTTGCAAGGATGCCTGTTAGAAGAAGTTTAATTGAATCAAACATAGGACATCTCTGCATTTGATGGATGACTTACTAAACGTAAACTTATATTGATTACCTTGATAACAATTATACATTTTCTTATTCTAAACAGAAAACATTTAGACACTGGCTTACGTGTATCTTTAAAATTAAAAGCAATAAATGGATGCCAAGTAGGTATATGTTGTCAGTGTGAAGCTATTTTTCTAAATACCCAGTGTCATACTGAGAAATGTCTCCTCTGTAGTTAGCTTGCTAAATATAACTTATCATGAATAGATGATGAATTTTTAACATTAGCATTTTTTGATTCAACTAAGAGATGCATATGTTTTATCTCCTTTAATCTGTTAAAGTGTTCAATTTTATATAGAATTCCTGCTGCATGATAATTTATCTCCCTGATATTGATGGAAATGCATTTAATGCATTGTTTGTCCTAATATTTAAAGGGAAAATATAGAAGGGATTATGTTCATGATTGAGATTGGCCTACTCTTTTCCTTTGCAGTGGTGGTCTTATCCAAATAGATAAAAACACCACATAGGTCTCATGTTGGGCAGATTTCCTGCTCTAGACTCGGCCGGATATAAGAAAATACATATTTCATGAATAGTTGGTAGAACTGACCTAAAAAAAATTATTGGATTTAGTGTGGTTTGTGCATATTTTTTTTCCTCAGGACATGTACAGTGGTTTGGATAATATATCCCAAAATTCAGGCCCCACCAGGACCCCAGACGGTGTCCTTACTTGGAAATAGAGTCTTTTGCAGTTGAAATTAACTAAGACAAGGTCATACTGGATAAACGTGAGTCCTAAATCCAGTATCATTGATATCCTTATAATATCACCTTAAAAGCATTAGTTTTATAAAACTCTTACATAACCTACTATATCCCAATTTGTTTTCAGAAACACTAAAATGAAATTATACAGTATTCAAAAAATAAGGCCATTCACATAAACTTGAAAATGTACTTGCTTTTACTCAAAATGTTATTTAAGAACACTGATTCTTTATGTTGATTAACATGAGACACATGGTTTAGACAAATTTAAAACAAACTAAAAAACTCGTATTGATAAATCTGATGTGTTTGGTAGATAAGACCTTATAATATATAGAAACTATGCTGGAAATTATTAAAACTGTTGAGTAGTGAAAAGGTTGTGAAACTAGTCAAAAAAGCAAGCTGTTCCTTTTTTTTTTTTTTAAAAAAAAGAAAGAATTATTTAGTTGAGAGTGAGGGATAATAAATGGTGGTGGGGAGGAGCAGAGGGAGAGAGAGAGAGAGAGAGAGAGAGAGAGAGAGAGAGAGAGAAAAGCAGACTGCCCACTGAGCAGGGAGTCCCATGTGGGACACAAACCCGAGCCCTAGGCAGAGGCTTAACCAGCTGAGCTACCCAGGCACCCCAAAAGCAAACTATTCCTAAACATTTTCCCCCAATGATTATCATATCGGTATTATAAATTTTGATATCTCCTATCTAGTTTCCTGAAACTATGGACTACACAATTACACCACTAATAATATTTTTAAAAAATTAGATTTCTCTTGTATTGAATGGTGACATCTTTTCTAGTTACTTAAATGATCACAATCAAGAAATGAGCCAAAATCCTTAAGCATGTTGTGGACAAAGACACAGTTAATTTTGTTAATATTAATGTTTTGATATATAGAATTTAATCTACATTTAAAACAATAAATGATACCAAATAAAACTTATAATTTTCTTCTAGTTTTTTCCAAATATTTTCTAAGAAGTTTTAATAGTAGGTTCAGTGAATAACACCATGTGAAGTCTTTATTGTGTAAAGTTCTCTTTAACTCAAATTTTAGCCTTATCTTAGATCCTATACATGACTTTCTGTTAAAAGTTAGATTCTGAAAATCAATCCACTTCATATAAACCACCAAGCAGTCATTAAATTGAAACCTATCTATCTTTCATTTTATTTTGATGTCTTAAAGTGACGTTTCTTTGAGCAATTTTTTTTCTTTTAGCAATTTTAGTTAATATTTCCCCCTTGACAACTTTTAGTTTCAGTCTTTGAAACTTTATCATTGTTAGTTTGCAATTCTTCTTTCTGTCTTTATTTCAGCTAAGTTTTAGGATCATTTTGGGCTAATATTCCAGATAATGCCTGGAGAAAAAAAATAACACTATAATACAACAAAACAAAAATATATCTCAATAAACACTCCTATGTTCTAGCGATACTATTCATCTTTTCAAAACAACATTCTATAGAGAACTCATTCTCTTGAGGGAGCAATTCTAAAGAATTCCTGCAACTTACAAGCTAAGTTTCAATATTTTTATTTTATAGCAAGAAATAAGGTTACAAAAAGTCCAAATCAACTTGTATCAGCAAGTAAACTACTGTGATGTGCAAAACATGGCAAGGCAGACTTTTTCATCTAAAAATTTTTGTATAATAATAAAGTAAAACCAGATCTAAATAACTGAGCATCTTTATGTAAGTACAGAACCAATTATAGCATTTTGAGGTTATAAGAACCTTTTGCTTCTTTAATAAGTAAATGAAACTTTTAAAGGAACAATAAAAAAAATTAAAAAAAATAGAGGAACAAGCTCAGATTTCTTTGTTTTATACTTTTTTATAATTTTAAACTTGAAATTTTTCTTCCAAAGTTAGTATTATCAGCTATATATGAATACATGTAAAGGATTATTATTATAGAGGGAAGAGATCATAGAGATCATATAATTCACATCAGACATACAAGTGAATATGAACACATTAATCAAGAAAAATATAATTGTCCAGTATGTCACAGGTATCTTTGGCTGTACACTACGTCTCTCTATTGCTCTACACATTCACCCCTCAAACTCTTGCTCTCTCAGGATCTCTATCATATAATCCAATATTTATTATAATAAATATGTTAGGAGTTCATAAATAAGACAATCTTACATTCTCATGGAACATACAACCTGGTAGAAAGGAAAATTACTCACGTTAAAAATAAGTAATATATAGCACGATAAGTAAAATTAAAAAAAATAAAACATGGTGATGATTAGGGAGGGGAGAGTTAGGGAGCTTTAAAGAGATGTTTAGGAAGGATTTTTGAGAGCTGAGACACGAATGATGACAGGAGATAACCATGTAAACTATGGGGTTAAAGAGAATGAGAGGACCCAGGAAACAAAGGTGAGAACTATTTTACCTTAGGCGACATGAAGAAGCTAGTGTGGTGTATTCAGAATGAGGAAAGCAAATGATGATAAAAGGCAGATTGTGCATTGGAATGGGAGTTGTGGATGGTCTGAGGCAGAAAAGATGAGTTGGTATCAACTTTTTTGCCTTATGAAAAAATGGAACATATCAGATCAAGAAAGCTGTCAAGGAGTAATCAACAAACATATTCATGATCTGTTGGCTTCAACTGGAGTGACAGTTGTGGATATGAAGAGAAAGATACCCAGTTCAGGCCAAATTTTGGAAGTATAAAAGAAAGAACTTTCTGTAAGTTTAAATACATCAAGTTAGAAAACAAAAAGCCACAAATTCAACCCACTTCCTAGATACCTGGGTAGCGTCAGGTCCCTCAGGTTCTATGAAGTGCTGTGAAGATAGAGGTGCTGACATGCAACTCTACTGGGTAGCTGGTTTATCCAGTGTTTAGCTCTTGAGCAACTGGCACCCAAGCCCAGGATGCCCCCATCCTGTTTGGTCAGGTCATTAGAATGCTAACAAAATCCACCATATCCACACATCTGTTATGAAAAATGTAGAGTAGCAATGGGATAGAAAAGCTTTAATGAAGAATAATATGTATCATGCCCATGTGGTAAGAAGCTTCTTTGTGCTTCTGTCTCATTATTCCACTGGAGATGAGATAAAGGAATGAAATGAAAATGCTTTCTGCCTTGACGACTGTCCAAGTGGGTGGATTAACTGAAATGAGGACAGTAGGAGGATTGTGATCTTTGTAGGAAGGGTTATATAATGAATTTTACTTTTTAAAAATTATTTTAAAAGCTCAAAATAACCGTATAGATTATCTAGTCAACTCACTCATGATGAAGGTAAGAAATATGACTCAGAAATATGAAATGACAACTTGTCCAAGGTTGTGTGACAAGTTGTTGCTGCAGCTGAGACTAGGATGCAGAATAGCCATCAGTTCAGTTTCTTTCCACTGACAGCACAATGCATTTTAGTTTACCACTTATCTGCCAAGAAAATATATTAGTTAATAAGTGCTTAGAAGCTAACTTCCTGGAAAACATCATGGTATGCCTTTCTTGTGTACACTTATGTTTAATTCAAATCGCAAACTGCCCTTGGAATGTAAATGAGCGTGTTCTTCTCAGGTTAAGTGGTAACATTGTGACAAAGAATAATTTAAAATGTAAGCAGTTTTATTAGTTATTATGCACAGTGTAGAACAGAGATACCATCTTGTGGGTATTAACATTTTATCTTTTCTCTAAGTGGAAAAATGGCTTGCATTCTAGGGATCATATAGCACAATGAAACTTATCTACAGTTTGGAGACAATTAATTATACCTTAGCTCCGCTTCATCTTGGCTAGAAAACTCACATATGTATTCCACTCCACTGAGCCTCAGTTTCCTTTTTGTGAATTGCGAATAGGCTAAAAGAGTGTTATTATGAAAATTAAACAAGGTAGCTCCTAAGAGACTGTCTAGAGCATCACACACATTCATTAAATGTTAGGCTTAACCGATTTTAGAATATAAGGTGACATGCATTTTAATTCAAAAACAGTTGTTCCTTGCAGGAACTTTAAAATGCTACCTATATCTTTCCAGGCATAACTACTCCTATAGCCTCTTTTACAGATATTATTACATATATACCTTTTCAGAAATATGATTATTCACATTTGAATCACTGGGAGAAACTCTAAAAAATATTAGAGATGCTAAAGAATACTTTTAATGATTGTTCAGCAGAAGTTTTCCTTGGGGAAAATTTAATCATTAAAACTTCCCAGGTATTTTATTTTCATCTCATGCAATTCCCTGAATAACTTTATCCCTTGTTAATTCACTAATTTATTCTGAGGCTGGTCCTACGGACTAATGTCCCCTGATGTCTTTTAACTGAGTAGAAATACGGTCAATTATGGAGTTTCTTTTGACCTTTTGACCTTTCTATTTTCCCCCTAGTGTTGATTATTAATATTGGGAAGGTATTTATTATGCAGAAAGCATTTTTTTTTACCTGAGTGAATCACTAGATAAAAATTAATGTGGAAGTAAGTTTCCCCTATCAAACCATACTGAGTGTGTGATTCCATGAAGGAGTAGTAGTTCTGGACAAATCTAGGATAATATTTTTTTAACCTAAAGATCTAACTATTTTAAATACAGAGCTTTCAGATGTATGTCCTCCAAATTCCTACAGAGTTGGCATGGGTAGTGCTCAGGGTTAAATATTGATAAGTGGAAATATTTGACAGAAGTGTTTTATTTTCCAAAATATAAAACCACTTCACATTGTATAAGAATATAATGAAAATGCATATGTCATGATAACAGATATGTGAATAATAACAAATTTAGTGAGTACATGGAACTTATTTATCCATTTCTTTCTTATTGATTCATTTCACAAGTATTTAAGGACACCTTTCACCTGTCAAGTTCTTTCTAGACTGGGAAGATAAAGAAAAAAGAAAAGGGATCCCTGGGTGGCGCAGCGGTTTGGCGCCTGCCTTTGGCCCAGGGCGTGATCCTGGAGACCCGGGATCGAATCCCACGTCGGGCTCCCGGTGCATGGAGCCTGCTTCTCCCTCTGCCTGTGTCTCTGCCTCTCTCTCTCTCTGTCTCTCTCTCTCTCTCTCTCTGTGACTATCATAAATAATAAAATTAAAAAAAGAAAAGACCTAGTTACTGACCATATCCAGGTATAGAATCTACTAAGGGACAGATATTAATCAGAGTATCACACAAATAAATATAAAGTTAAAAGTTGTTTATAAAGTGGTAAATAGAAAGGCCTTTGGTGTTATTACAAACTGAATTATGAAGACTATCTATATAGTTAGGCCAGAAGAAGAACATTTAATGAAATAGTGGAGCTAAGATTGAAGACAGAATAGAAATTAACATGGCACTTAAATAGAGGAATGAATGGGAGAGTCCTAGGGTGAGAGAAAGAATGAATGCAAAAGCCCTGTGCAGGAGCGAACATGAAGTATATACAAGGGAATAAAATCAGTATAGTGTGTCTGGGGCACCAAGATCAAGGTAGAAATATGTTTAGATGAGGTTGGACAGGTAGGTAGGATCAGAATGTCTGTCTTGTTTTCTATTTTAATACGTTTTGCTTTTTGTTTGAGGACAGAGCATCCTAAGATACAGTAAGTGGAGGGCAATATAATCAGATCTAAATTTGGATGAGTAGACTCTACTTGACAGAGGAAATAGCTTAGTTAGGTCAAGCCTTGTATCTATTAGAATCAACTGAATTATCCCACTGTGTATTTCACACCAAGGATTATGGCAGCTGGAAACTGACAGTAGAAGAAAAAAGCTAAATAGATTCAACGAATATTTAAGTAATAAAATGACCAAGAAATGTTAATAGCTTGGATAAGGGTAGAAGAGACAGGGAAATATTGAATTTGTTCCTAGATTCTCAATTTCAAATATTTATGACAATTCTGTGTATCAAGTTGGGGGACCTTATTAGCATGCAGAATCATGGAAAGGGAGTTCATGACTTTTATTTTGGACTTGTTAATTTTAAGGTGAATTGAGATACACAGTATAAAGTTCAGGTAACAGAACTGGGCAAGAGGTGTTAAAGCAAAACAATCAAAGTGGCAATTGAATTCACTGACATAATGTTGTTTATTGTGAAAAAAATAAGGAGAATGATGTTCTATCTGAAAGGATAAGAGGAAAAGTAGGCATGAGGAAGAGGTAGTCAGTGACAGAGAAAAGAGGATGAACTCAAAGCCAAGAAATATGAAGGTTTCAAGAGTGACTAGCAGTACTGCTGTAGGATTCAGTGTCCCATAAGTCACTGTTGATCCCAGCAAAATATATTTCGTAGGAATAAATGGAGGCAGCTCAAATTATAATGAGGTAATTAGTGATTAAAAAAATAGTGATGGCAACTTTCATCAACCCTTTGAATTTAGCCACATGGGTGAGTATAGGAGCGTGTAATTGCTGACTCAGATATGGAATGGATAATTTAAATTACATTTGCGTGTTTTTTTTTCTTCCCCCCTATGGAAAATGAAAAATAAATCTTGATCATCTAATAAAGTATAATGCAGAGAAAAATAAAGACATTAATTTGATTTGAGAACTAGAGGTAGGAAAAAAACTCAGCAAAGTGCAGCTTTGCAGTAAAAATGGGAGACATTGATGTTACATGAAAAACAAAATTGTTCAACAAGAAAGAGTTTTAGGAAAGGTAGATAAATAGGGGGAGCTATTGCAGTACAATAGTGAGTGTGGAGGTGACTGGATTTTTCAATAAGAAAATGACAAGGAATAGACATGGGTTTTTTTTTTCCCTTTATTATACAAGGCACTTCTGCAGGTTTGCAAATTAGTGAGTTACATGTTGAGCCTGAAAGAGGGTAGGGGAGAGAACATTGAAGTCCAGGCCACATAGTCAGGTTACTTTATATTTTTCCTAATGTCAGCAAGTTAAGCACCTCCCAGTCATTTTCCCCATAAATATTTGAAGATCATTCAATTGATTCACTCTTCTTTTTCAAGCCCAGATTATCTCCTTCTGGAGGAAAAAAGGTTTTACTCATATTCTGGTAGTATTTTAAATTGTAATAAACAAGTCTCACTTTTGAAAGAAACACAATTTTAACCTTTAAAATCATAAAAACTTCCAGATTCTCTGGAAGGCAAAGGTTCAGAGGTATGAATCTATTACTTCTTATTTGATAAAGAACAAAACTTTCAAAGCATCACAATGTAATTCCAGTCCATGAAGTAACTCTGTTTTTTCTAATGTTCACTTCTTCTTCTTCTTCATATTTTTGCATCCTAAATTTTCCTAATCTCATTTCTCCTTTACTCTAACCTGCTTTCTAAAATCATCTTGTAATTTACATAATGTTGGTAAACTTTTAGGAACTATTTTTATTAGTTACTGATTATTCTCAAAACTAATTACTTTTGTATAAGTAATGCATAATTAAGATTAGTTAAAAAAAATCAGGTACTACACAAGCTTATGAGTTGAATATTAAAAAGACTATTTCTCTTCAAACTCCCCCAAAGTGATGAAATATAACAAGGTACTCATTTTACTATTTATGTTTTAGGAAAGTAAAATCTACACACAAAAAACCATATACATACACACATTCACATATGTATATATTTATATTTATGTATATATAAATATATAAATATATTTTACATAAAGTGTTCAATTCACAGGCTTACAATTCACAGACAGTACTGTATTAGATTTTCTATTGAATGTTTTGTTAAAGTATTACAGATATTCAAGTATATTTACTCCTAATAAACTTCCTTGCTTTTAAGGCTAGTCTGCCTGAAATTAACATAGCTACTCCTACTTTCTTTTCATTATCAAGAGCAAGGGATACTTTTCTTCATGTATTTACTTTTGATCTATATGTGTCTTTATATTTAATCTTGTAGACAACATGGAATTGGGTCTTATTTTTTGGTTAACTTTGGCAATCACTTTTAATTGGTGTGTGTGTGTGTGTGTAGACCCTTAATACTAAAAGTGATTATTGAAAGAGTTGGATTAATAACCATTTGGTTACTGTTTTCTATTTGTTTTCATATTCTTTCTTCCTAGTTTTATCTTTCACCTTTTTCTATCTTTTGTGCTTTTATTTTTTTTTTATTTTTTTAAGATTTTATTTATTTATTCATGGGAGACAGAGAGAGAGAAGCAGAGACACAGGCAGAGGGAAAATCAGGGTCTCCCTCAAGGAGCCCAATGTGGGAATAGATCCTGGACCCCCATTTCACGCCCTGAGCCAAAGGTAGATGTTCAATCACTGAGCCATCCAGGTGTCCCTCTTTTGTGATTTAAATTGAGCATTTAACATGATTCTTTATTCTTTCCTTTTTTGCAGCATCAATTACACATTTTTAAAAATTCTTTTTAGTGGTTCCCATAGAGTTAGCAATATATATTTAGAGCTAATCCAAGTGCACTTGAAAATAACACTATATCACTTCACAAGTAGTATGAGTACCTTATAATAACAAAAAATTCTAATTTCTTCCTCCCATCCCTGTATTACTGCTGTGATTCATTTCATTCATAAATAAGCATATGTATTTATATATATACACAACACATATAATCAAAATTCTGTTGATATTATTATTTTTAATAATTTAAAATGCCATATACATGCTGGAAAATGTTCAACCCAGACTTCTCTTGAGAACTAGATTTTATTATTATTTTGAACAAACTGTAATCTGTTAGATCAGTTCAGAATAAGAAAATTAAAGTTTTTATTTTACATTTACTCATTTTGTGATGCTCTTTATTTATATAGCTCATATTTTCTAGCTATTATTTTTTTATAATAATAAATTTATTTTATATTGGTGTTCAATTTACCAACATACAGAATAACACCCAGTGCTCATCCCGTCAAGTGCCCCCCTCAGTGCCCGTCACCCATTCACCCCCACCCCCCGCCCTCCTCCCCTTCCACCACCCCTAGTTCATTTCCCAGAGTTAGGAGTCTTTATGTTCTGTGTCCCTTTCTGATATTTCCCACACATTTCTTCTCCCTTCCCTTATAGTACCTTTCTCTATTATTTATATTCCCCAAATGAATGAGAACATACACTGTTTGTCCTTCTCCGATTGACTTACTTCACTCAGCATAATACCCTCCAGTTCCATCCACGTTGAAGCAAATGGTGGGTATTTGTCGTTTCTAATGGCTGAGTAATATTCCATTGTATACATAAACCACAGCTTCTTTATCCATTCATCTTTCGATGGACACCGAGGCTCCTTCCACAGTTTGGCTATTGTGGACATTGCTGCTAGAAACATCGGGGTGCAGGTGTCCCGGCGTTCATTGCATCTGAATCTTTGGGGTAAATCCCTAGGAGTGTAATTGCTGGGTCATAGGGCAGGTCTATTTTCAACTCTTTGAGGAACCTCCACACAGTTTTCCAGAGTGGCTGCACCACTTCATATTCCCACCAACAGTGTAAGAGGGTTCCCCTTTCTCCACATCCTCTCCAACATTTGTGGTTTCCTGCCTTGTTAATGTTCCCCATTCTCACTGGTGTGAGGTCGTATCTCATTGTGGTTTTGATTTGTATCTCCCTGATGGCAAGTGATGCGGAGCATTTTCTCATGTGCATGTTGGCCAAACTCTCCCTCTTCGCTGATGACATGATACTCTACATAGAAAACCCAAAAGCCTCCACCCCAAGATTACTAGAACTCATACAGCAATTCGGCAGTGTGGCAGGATACAAAATCAATGCCCAGAAATCAATGGCATTTCTATACACTAACAATGAGACTGAAGAAAGAGAAATGAAGGAGTCAATCCCATTTACAATTGCACCCAAAAGCATAAGATACCTAGGAATAAACCTAACCAAAGAGGTAAAGGATCTATACCCTAAAAACTATAGAACACTTCTGAAAGAAATTGAGGAAGACACAAAGAGATGGAAAAATATTCCATGCTCATGGATTGGCAGAATTAATATTGTGAAAATTTCAATGTTACCTAGGGCAATTTACACGTTTAATGCAATCCCTATCAAAATACCATGGACTTTCTTCAGAGAGTTAGAACAGATTATTTTAAGATTTGTGTGGAATCAGAAAAGACCCCGAATAGCCAGAGGAATTTTAAAAAAGAAAACCATATCTGGGGGCATCACAATGCCAGATTTCAGGTTGTACTACAAAGCTGTGGTCATCAAGACAGTGTGGTACTGGCACAAAAACAGAGACATAGATCAATGGAACAGAATAGAGAACCCAGAAGTGGACCCTGAATTTTATGGTCAACTAATATTCGATAAAGGGGGAAAGACTATCCACTGGAAGAAAGACAGTCTCTTCAATAAATGGTGCTGGGAAAATTGGACATCCACATGCAGAAGAATGAAACTAGACCACTCTCTTGCACCATACACAAAGATAAACTCAAAATGGATGAAAGATCTAAATGTGAGACAAGATTCCATCCAAATCCTAGAGGAGAATACAGGCAACACCCTTTTTGAACTCGGCCACAGTAACTTCTTGCAAGATACATCCACGAAGTCAAAAGAAACAAAAGCAAAAATGAACTATTGGGACTTCATCAAGATAAGAAGCTTTTCACAGCAAAGGATACAGTCAACAAAACTAAAAGACAACCTACAGAATGGGAGAAGATATTTGCAAATGACGTATCAGATAAAGGGCTAGTTTCCAAGATCTATTATTTTCCTTCTCTCTAAAGATCTAACATTTTTGCAAGGCTGGTCTACTGGCAAATTTTCCCTTGATTTTTGTTTGTCCAATAAAGTATTTTTCTTTCACTTTTGACGGATACTTTCATAAATTCCATAATTCCAAGTTGGAGTCCTCTTTAAGATATTAAATATTTCGCTCCATTCCCTTCTTTCTTGCATGGTTTTGGGGAAAGTAGATACATTTAGTAAGGTGTTCCCCCCGCCTAGTTCCTTTCAGGATTTTTTAAAATCTTTTATTATTTTTTAATTTTTTTGTACTTTGAAAATCATATACCTAGGTATAGTTTGGTTTCTTTTTCCTTTATTTATTTTTGGATTTATCCTGTTTGGTGTTTTCTGTACTTCATGGATCTGTGATTTGGTGTCTGACATTAATTTGGAGACCTTCTCAGTCACTTTTTTTTTTTTTTTGAAATATTTCTTCTCTTCCTTTCTCTCTTTCTTCTGTTTCTGGTATTCCCATTATGCAGATGTTATGTTTGTCGTTGTCCCACAGTCCTTGGATATTCTCTTCTGTTTTCAGTTTTCATTCTGTTCTCTTTGTTTTTAGTTTTTAAGGATTCTGTTGATGTATTCTCCAGGTCAGAAGTTCTTCCCACAGCTATATTCAGACCACTAAAAATATATTTATTTCTATTACAGTATTTTTGATTTCTTTTTTTTTTTTTTTTTAGTATTTTTTATTTCTAGCATTTCTTTGTGGTTCTTTTTTTGGAAGATTTCCATCTCTCAGCTTATATTGTCCATCTCTTCTTTTAATGCTGTCCATTAGAGCTTTTAGCATATAAATTGTAGCTATTTTATTTTATTTATTATTATTATTTTTTTAAATCATGGCTGTTTTAAATAGCCAGTCTGACAATCTGAGGTCCTTGCCATGTTTGGTACTGATGTTTGCTCTGTTTTTTCAAATTGTATTTTTACTCTTAATAATATTTGTAAATTTTTCTTGATAACCAAACATCATGTAACACATAAAATTAACTGTTGTAACGAAGCCTTTGGGAGTGTTGTGGTGAGGCATGGTGGGAAGGGAAGCATTCTATAGTCCTGTGATTAGGTCTCCCATTTTTAATGGACTTCCCTCTGGACTGTGAACCTCACAAGTATTTAATTTTTCTCTCCTCAGGTTAGGCAAGATGGCTAGTACAGGTTGATGTTGGGTAGTTCTCTTTTATGTAGAAGGCTAGGAGTGGCTGGAGTTGATTATTTCCTTTCACCAAAGTAAATTAGGTGAAATAATGATAATGCCCCAACAGGTTAGGCTTCCGGCTAACTAGTTCCCTTGAAAGCAAGTTTGTGTAACAAGGACAGAGTGCTCTGGCATACTTCAGAATGGTTAGTAATAAAGGGGCTGGGGGCATTTCTCTGATATTTTTCTCAGGAAATCTGGTTGAGCTCATGGGAATTAATCTCAGAAAAAATGTGTGGCCTCCTATGACTGGATCCCTCTGGAGTTTTTACTCTCCCTGAAACTTCAGCAAGTCATTTAGCAAGTTCGGGTTTCCTACTCAGTCAACTACTAAACATAAGTTTATACCTGTCTGCAACTCTAATACATTACCCACCAACTGGATCACTTTAGCCACTCTCCTTGCTTATCTGTAAGTTCCCATCCTAATGGAGAGAAACCTAGCTCCTAATTAGTCACCAGCCATTTATTCAATTGTACAGAGTACGTGTATAGCAGTATCAGAAATGTTAACTCATACTCCAGATAAGCAACTTTTATCAGCTAGAGTGCCATATTGATGGGCAGTTTCTTTTGTAATTAGTACAAACGACTCCATTCAAATCTAAAGTTAGTTATATTAGCACCTTTTTTCTTTTTTCATATGTTTATCATGCAGGTAGATTGGCTTTTAAGAGTCTGTTTTTCCTCATATCATTCAAGTTCCTAAATGATTTATTAAAGAAAGTTTATGCACTTTAAGTTTTACTCTTTGTACTTAGAGATATCCATAATGTTGCATATGCACCACACATAATATTTCACACATTGTCAAAATCCTCTAAGATTCATCTGCTGAGACCTTCTTTTTAACCCCCCAAACCACTGGCAACCATTGAACTTTTTACTCTCCCACTAACTTTGCTTTTCCCAGATGACATTTAATTGCATACAGCATACAGCCTCTTAAAACTGGATTATTTTATTTAAAGGAAGACAGTTAAGATTTGTCCATGTCTTTCTATGGCTTGATAGTTCATTTCCTTTTATCACTGAAAATATCCTACTGTATGGATATGCTGTGTTTATTTATCCATGCAACATATCAAAGGACATCTTGGTTGCTTTGAATGAATCTGCTGGAAACATTTATGTGCAGTGTTTTTGTGCAAATAATTTAAAATTCACTTGGATAAATACCTGGGAGCATATTTGCTGGATTGCATTATAAGACTATTTTCATAAGAAATTGCCCAATTATCTTCTGAAGTGGCTAAAAATTTTGCAGTTTTGCATTCTCACACAATGAAAAAGTGTTCATGCCATTCATTATCCTTGTCAGCATTAGGTAGTGTCAGATTTATTTATTTTTCTTTTTAGGATTACAGAGATTTTAATAGATATACAGCAGCATCACATTGTTTTCTTTTGCAATCCCTCATGATAAATTATTTTGAGTATGTTTTTATCTGTCTTATTTTCTTTGGTGAGGTGTCTGTTCAGATCTTTCGCCCATTTTTTTTTAATAAGGCTGTTTCATTTTCTTACTGTGAGTTTATTTTTTTAATTTTTTTAATTTTTTAATTTTTTTAATTTTTATTTATGATAGTCACAGAGAGAGAAAGAGGAAGAGACATAGGCAGAGGGAGAAGCAGGCTCCATGCACTGGGAGCCCGATATGGGATTCGATCCCGGGTCTCCAGGATTGCGCCCTGGGCCAAAGGCAGGCGCCAAACCGCTGCGCCACCCAGGGATCCCCTTACTGTGAGTTTAAAAGGCCTTATATGTTTTGGATACAAGTCATTTATCTCTTTTTTTTTTCCCAAAAAAAATTGTTATCTGCGGTTTGCCTTTCATTCTCTTAATAGTGTTTTTCGCAAAGTAAAAGAGTACAACTTTCATTTTTTGTTTTTTAAATAAATCATGATTTTGATGTTCTATGTAAAAACCTCACTGGCAAACAAAAGAGCAAGTAGGTTTTCTCCTATGTTTTGTTCTAGATATTTGACCAATTTTGCATTTTACATTTAGGTCTGTGAACCATTTTGAGTTTAAATTTTCCTCTTCTTATAAAGATATCATGATAGGATTAGGGCCCACCCATTGTAGTCCAGTATGACCTCATATTAACTTGATTACACCTGTAAAGACCCTATTTACAAATGAGATCATACTCATGTACCAGAGTTAGAAATTCAACATATCTTTTTGAGGATACAACTCAACTTATGGCATTATGTAATAAGAACGATGCAAATAAGTATTTCATGTGAGCTATTATGTTAATATGGTTATCATTAGGTGGAACATTACAGTTCTCAAGGGTCTCTTGTTTTCCCTAAGCCCTCCTTTTTTTTTTCTATTCTAAGAGTATTTTTAAACTTTTTACTTAAATAATAGTTAGTTAAAATATAGTGTAATAGTTAGTTAAAATATAGTGTAATATAGTGTAATATAGTGTAATATAGTATAATATTAGCCTTCTCTTAAATAGAGGCTTGCAGCTCTTTGGGTTATAAGCCTCACTATATTTGAGCCCTGATGATGCAGTGGTAAAGAGTAGGACAGAGAAACCTGTCTATAATATTATGTTTAAATTTTAGGATTTTAGTGAGTCTGTGTTTTTGTTTTTAAGATTTTATTTATTTATTTTCATGAGAGATACAGAGTGACAGAGGCAGAGACATAGGTGGAAGGAGAAACAGGTTTCATGCAGGGAGCCCAGTGTGGGACTTGATCCCGGGTCTTCAGGATCATGCCCTGGGCCGAAGCAAGTGCTAAACCACTGAGCCACCAGGGAATCCGAGCCTGTGTTTTTGGACCGCAATCTTTACAAATGATTCCTTCATTTTCTCCCTTCCTAAAAATAGGAAGGCTGGAAGGAGATGGAGCCAAGGAAATGCCCTTACACCAAATGGAATAAGGCTCTTGAAAAGTCTTTTTTTTTTTTTTTTTTTTTTTTTTACTGGAAGTAGGAATTTGTTAAGGAGAACACTCTAGGCATATTTTAAAACGGTTGCTTTCCTCTCCCTGCCAGAGGTAGGAGGTGAACTAGCTTGCTTTTCTTTCTTTCTTTCTTTCTTTCTTTCTTTCTTTCTTTCTTTCTTTCTTTCTCTTTCTTTTTCTTTCTATATATCTCTATTTTTTAGAAACTAGTGGAGTTCTTAGAGGTAAACCCCAGAAAAATGTGGGAGTTTCCTACGACTGAAAACTCCATGAGGTTTATACACTCTCACTCTGTTTCACACACATTCTCTAGCACTTTGTCAAAATTACCGTTTATGTGTTCCTACCAGCTTATGGCTCCATCCACGTCTGCTGCAGGTAAGCTTTATCTGTGATTTTTCTGTATTTGTCAGGCTCTCCAGATTTCAGAGTGTCATTTTGGTCTGTGATCTCTTTTCTCTGATGGGTCCAGGAAAATTTATTGATTCTTAGTTTTAGAAATTTTCTTGTAAGGATGGTATTGAAAACTTCCAAGCTTTTTCATGTCTGGGTTGAAACTAGAATCCTGTAGCTTTCAATTTTTGAAAGAGAGTTTTATCATTTATAAGATTGTTGTTTGGTTCTTTAAGCACTGTGATTATGTCTTTGCACTTCCTTCAGACCTCCATTGTTTACAGTGAGCAGTAACATTTTTGGGTTTCTTTTGTATTTTATGAGTAACTTTGGCTCCTTTCAAAATTTTGCTGTCTTTGGCTCTCAGCATTTTTAATGTTAATGTATCTGGATGATATGTTCTTGACTTAAGATTTTTCTGCTTCTCTCAATTATACATTGAGTTTCAAATATTATTCTACATAGATATTTCTGGTGTGAAAATAACTTAGCTTTGGTTTATCTTTTTACGTATTATTGGATTTTATTTTCACATATTTTTTTTACATTTGTGCATATATGTTCAGGAAATAACATTCCCTTCCTGTATTGTCCTCATTTGGGTTCTGTACTGGGCTTGGTAAATCTGGCTTCATAAAAATATTGGGAGATATTTTCTTTATTCCTATTAAGAATTAATGCAAATTTATTATTTATTATAGGTTTCAAATATTTTACCAATGAAGCTATAAATTGGTGCGGATTATTTGGGGATGGGATGATCCTTAACAATAGATTTACTTATTTAATATGAATTAGTAAATCTATAATCTTCATTCCATCTTATTAAGTTGTGCTTTTGAGGATTTTTTTTTACATAAGTCCAATTTTTATATGTATTGGGGTAAAGCTGTTCTTCATATCAAGTTATTTTCTTTTTAATCTCTAGAATATAACATTTATCCTGCTATGTGATATGATTCATATTTTTACTTCTTTGTTTATTAATTTTACTGTGTTATTATCATTAAAATTTTTTTCCTTTGTTGATTTTCTCCATTGTATTAATATCAGTCCATTTTCTGTCACTTTTATTATTTACTTCCTAATAATTTCTTTTAGTTTGATTTGGTTTTCTCCTAAATTCTTGATATGAAGGATATGTCACATAATTTCTGACATCACTTTTCTCATATAGAGATTTAACTATAAACTTCCCTCTAAGCTCTTGGGCTCAGGTACGTGATTTGAAATCTTCTTACTCTATTATAATTGTCTTTTTTTCTTATTTATTGTATGAATTTTCTTGATTCATGTATTATTTAGAATTACATGTTTTAGTTACAAGTGGCATCGAGTGGGTAATTTCAGACTTGGCTCTTTTTGAAATAATGGCTAGAACTCCACAGGTCACAGAACCAGTGTGAGTATTTTGCCTGTTGCTATTTCTATCTCAGTTATGCAGTTCAGTGTGGGAAGTAACCACCATATATATATATATATATATATATATAGCTGGTGGTTACTTCATATATATATATAATCTTTATATATATATATAATCTTTATATATATATATAATCTTTATATATATATATATATATATATATATATATATATATATATATATAAAATCACTGTGTTTTGCATTTGAGCTGGAATTTCATCATTTCTCCTAGCCTAATTACAGCCAGATTCCATTAAGATGGCAGTGCTTCAAAGGTATACTCATGTTCCATGTTGTCTCTTGTGAGAAAATATCACTAATTGCAATACTGCTATAGTTCAAAGGTTTCATCACCCTACATACGAGCATCAGTAGTTCCTTATCACCACTTTAAGAGAGATGGAGGTCATATTGTAAAATCCCATTCTGAAGATCTTTCTAGGGCCACCCCTGGGACCCATTTCATTAATTTTGGTTTCTCCAAGAAAGTAGAGACTTCTGTGCATATCTTTTAATGTGAAAAATTATTGGAGGAAGAAGACATCTGAGGAAGAGTAAAATAGAGAAGGAAAACTAATACAAAGTTGTTATTGTGTTGTCCTTATTTCTTCTGTAGTTAAATGGGGGCACAATTTTGCTGAGATAATTGGGGGGATTGCATGAGAACATCTAAAAAGTATTAACATTACAGGCAGAGGAAGCATATCTCCACAGGTTCATTTTCATCCTTGTTCAAGGGTCTTAGCATGGAGTACAATTTCCACATGACATTGGGTTTTTAAATGTTCAAGGATCCTGTGTTGCTGTAAGGTTCAGACACCACAGTGCCTGAAGGTGCAGGATAGAAATCTAGAATGACATTGTGGCATTGAAGCAAGGTGCTGCCAGTGTTGACCTGCAGTGTTGCTTACCATAGCATGATTAAGCTCAAATATGGGCTAAGAGAATTTGAGATGATATACAAGACGGGTCTGATCCAATAGTGTATTCTAACTCTTAGAGTCGTGAATCCCAAAAGATTGTTTCAAAAATGGAAAAAAGAGGTAAGTATGCTAGTAGACAAGTTCTCTCCTCTAGTTTAATATTTATTGCATTTTCTAGGAAGAGATACTAAAATGTAATGGTTATGAATACCTTCTGTGTCATTATAACTAGGCTGTAGTTTCCAGTTTTTCAAACCAATACAGATCTGTGTTTGGTAGTATAATGTGTTAAGGTAGTTTGTAGATGTGATTAAACCATATTTAGCTCACTTTAAGGGGGAACTTATCCTTGATAATGTGGACCTGATTTGAGTGGTTGAAAGGCCTTATTATCAGAACAGAGACTTCTCTGAAGAAGAATAAATTCTTCCTTCTTCCTCTTGATAGCAGCTTTAGTTCATATTTGAGAATTCTAGTTAGCCTTTCCATATGCCTTGCCCTTGGTGTTTCAGACTTGTGTGGCTAGAGCACACAATTATGTTAGCCAGGAATTTATAGAATTACCCTTAATGTGTATCTCCTGCTGATTATCTTTCTCTGATTGAACACTTTCTGATACTGATTTTGTTACCAAAAGTGATTCTAAAGAAAATAATTTTAAGAATGTGATTTCTGAATTGGTTCTGTGTCTTCTAAAATTTGTTCCCTAGTCAGATTAGATATAAAGCCACTAAAGTCTGTTTTCAGGAGTAAATAGCACTAGTATTTCATGATGTGATATGGAAATATCCATGAGAAAAAAATATTTTCATTGTATATTCTTAATAAAATATATATAGTTGTTGAGGTTCTGTTGATTTATTAAACATAGAACATTTTAGTCAAACTAAAGACTATTATGGGATTGACCAGTTGCTCATAACTGAGCTGGAAAAACTAAACTAAAAAAAGAAAAAAAAGAGGCTATCTCATGGCTTCAGATTACCAATTTAAATTCCACATAACATGACCTGAAACTTTCTATATCTGTGCCCTAATAAACCCTATGTCTTGGAACCCCTGGGCCAAGCTTTCTGAAAGTCAAATTCTGTGAGCAAACTAAAACACAAATCAAGTTTCCAACCTAGTAAAATTTATGTTAAAGTTAGGGAATTTATGGGTGGAAGGTGGAAATGGAATCCTGAAAATGGAATGGAAACATATGTATAGGTGTTGATAAATCTAGGGACATTGACACCTGGATTCTATTAAGTCTTCTTTGCCTGTAAAAATAGCTCTTCCATCATTGGTTATGGAGTTTGGCACTTCTTTACCCAAAAAAGTGGTCTCCACTGAATTAGTTGCCATCTGTGGAACTGCTAATCCTTGTTAAGATCTACCCCCATCACCCTTCACATTTCCAGACCAATAACACCCCTAATGCTACAAACTGTATGAAACAAAGTGTGTCCCACAGAGAGTTCTTCTATACACCAAAAGAATTACATGTTTTTTCCCCAATTTATCCACAAAAATCTGAGAAATAACTATACAAAATTATCATAAGGGTGTAGGATCATGGTAAAAGGAATATAAACTTGGATCAAGACAAACTTTTGATTCGTGCCCACTAAACAGATTCCACATTCAGTTTTTTAGCTTAGATTTAGAAAAGACTAGAACAGTTGGTGTAGTATGCTGAAACATGGACCCAAAATAAATAAGTTGAAATACCAAAAATTTCCTAGTCTATAGAGAAAAACATCAAAGCTCAGGGAGGTTGGAATATTAGAGTGGATTTAGCTTATAAGAATTGTTCACCTACCCTAGTAAGGTCCAGAGGACATACCTTTGACTACAACTGTGAGGGAAGCCCCACAATCCTTGAGGAGCTCTATGGTGTCACTCTTTTCTGAAGGTCAGGAGTTATAGTGGGAATTGCTGCTCCTGCACTGGAATCCCTAAATTCACTGGGATAATTAGATCCTGGGGTGAAAAGGCAAGCTGATGGCATTTAATTACCAAAGACAAGGAAGGTGTGGCTACCATAATAGACAGTTGAATCAAAGCAGTTGACTAATTGATCATAGCATCCGTAGAAAAATAGGACAGTTTATTAATTTGCTCCGTGTAAGCAAAAAGAGTTGAGGATTGAATGAGCAGAATTCTAATGTAGTTATCTGAGTAGTAATGGCTCTTAAATCAATTCTCAAACTGGAGGCAGTTCACAGGTATAGAACTCTTCGAAGGGAAGGGAATCTGGGTCCACTTGAAAAAGGACCCTGCTAAATTGTCAATTTGTATTGCTAATCTATCTCTCAGACTTTTCCAAAGGCACTATGGAAAGTTACCAGTGTAATTGTGAATTAAGGAGAGAGAAATAATCATACTTTTCTGAGATTACTAGACACTGACTCTGAACTGGTAAATTCCTGGAACCCAAAATGTCAGTTGGAGCCCATCAGTCCCAGTAGGGATTTTTGAAGATTAGATGATGCAATTTTAACTTAACTCTGTTTCACAGTGGGCCCAGTGGGACTCTGAACCCATTCC
Source organism: Nyctereutes procyonoides (assembly GCF_905146905.1). Classification (NCBI taxonomy): domain Eukaryota; kingdom Metazoa; phylum Chordata; class Mammalia; order Carnivora; family Canidae; genus Nyctereutes; species Nyctereutes procyonoides. Next base: position 8,654,901 of record NW_026575046.1, read on the forward strand.
GCGTTTATTTTTCCAATTCTAGAAAGTATAATTGGGAAGAAAACCATACCAAACCAAACCAAACCAAAACTATTCAGCAACTATCAAACTCCACACTGGTTTCCTGCCCTGTGTATCGTGGACTATTAGGTTACAAAAGACCAAAAAGAAGACGCTAAAACTGCCTCAACTGACAAAAATAGTAAACCAAAGGCAATGTCACATTCTTGAAGTGATTGCAGAGGTTAGTGGCACCACTGAGAATTTGAAAGATGTAGGAGTTGGGACTCCTCATCCCATTCAGTTTGTGAAGAAAATAGATGTGAACAACGACCATAGTCCTAAAATTAATTGTTTGGTGACTCCAATTGCAACTGTTATTTCAGGTGAAGTTTTATTGCTTTATCACATCAACAGATATCCTGGTACCTGGTATGCAGTTATAATTAGACAAATGTTTTTGTTGATGTGGTTGTTTATTCATTTTTCCCCATACCTATTAGGAACAATCACCAGAAAGTTTGCTTTCACTTAGCATAGCCAGTAATCTACACTCACTGTCCTAAATCAGAGGTATATCAAGACTCTCCTGCTCCATGTCATAATTTAGTCTTCAGGGAGTTTGATCATCTTTCCCTTCCATAGAAAATCATGCTGATCCATTACATTGATGCTGATTTACACCTCAGGTGCAACTAACTCAGGTGTGCTGATTAAACCTCATGTGTAAGAGTTAACAGCTACACATATTAGTAGGACATGTCAGAGGTTGGAAAATAAATCTAAAAACAAAGAAGAGCCTTATACCACAGGGGAATTTCTAGTGGTCCAATGATATGGGGCATGCCAAGATATCCTTCCTTTCTTTCTTTTTTTTTTTTAAGATTCCATTTATTCATTCATGAGAGACAGAGAGACAGAGAGAGAGAGAGAGAGAGAGAGAGAGAGAGACAGACAGACAGGCAGAGGGAGTAGCAGGCTCCATGCAGGGAGCCTGATGTGGGACTTGATCCCGGATCTCTAGGACCAGGCCCTGGGCTGAAGGCGGCGGCGCTAAACCTCTGAGCCACCTGGGCTGCCCAAGATATCCTTTCTAAGGTGAAGAATAAATTGTCACATCTGGCTACTTCTACATCTAAAAAAAAGTGGCACAATGCCTAGTGGACACCTTTCAATTTCAGAAGCAACATATTTCTCATTTGGATGTTAGTCTGCTCCAAGAAGCCCCAAAGCTTCTACTTTTAAAAAGGACTCAAGAGAAGGCTGTACAACAGGTTTAGACTATTGTGTAAAATGCTTTTCCACTTCAGCTTCATGATCCAGCAGATCCAATGATACTTGAACAAATAGTCATACTGTTTGGAACCCTTGGAAGGCCCCTGTAGGTGAATCAGTGTGCTAACTCTTAGGAACAAACTCTACTAACCTATATGGATAACCACTTTCCTTTTGAGAAACAGCTTGGGCTTGCTACTGGAGCTTAGTGGGGTCTGGAGAGCCAGTACTCACTAAACAACCTGAGCTGCTCGTTATCAACTGAGAATCATTTGACCCATCAAGTCATAATGTTGAGTGTTCCCAGCAGCACTCCATTATCAAATAAAAGTGGTATATATGAGATCAGCCTCATGCTTTCAGGGTCAGTTTAAGAATAAGGGATACAAATTTCCATGGCCCTCACTCCTATATTACTTTCTCTCTTCTAATCTGTATCTATAAACTCATGGGACGTCCCTCACAACTAGTCAACTGAGATATGGAACCTGCTGGCCTGGCTTATAAATGCTTCTGCACAGCCTACAGGCACCCCTGGAGCATGATAGCTCCTTTCTAGGATAGCACAAGGGACAGTGATAAAATTCTCTCAGTAGGCCAAACTTCAAATGGTAAAACCTGACTGTTCATTTATCCTATTAGGATAAGTGGCTAGAGTAGTGGCCTCTATGGGCTGTGACCAGTAGTTTGGCAGGATAGCCAGGGACTGAGAAGAAATGTAAGTGGGAGATTGATAGCAAGTAGATCTGGGGAAGGCGTATTTGGATAGTTCCTTCTGAACTTGAAACAATGAAACAGAGATATGTGTGTACCATGTGAATTGTCACCAAAATGGGATCTAACAAGGGAGAGTTTTAGTGTGTAGGATGACTCATTCTGAACACACCCAGTTATACTCTAGCCACTGTTGAGTGAATACCAGTATCAAAGAACAACACTAAGTCTTCACTATGACCCTCATTCCCAGAGTTGGTCAGCCAGCTATCTGGTGGCTAGTTAATTACACTGAACCTTTTTTTTTTTTTTTTTAATCATAGAAGGGGTAGTGCTTTGTAGTTCCTGGAATAGTTACTCTGGATATGGGATATGTATTTTTTCCTCCTGGATGTAAAACTTCTGCCAAAACAAAAATCTGCACATTTGTAGATTTAAACAATGCATTATATTCTACAGAGCATTTCTCGTGATCAAATAAATCATTTTGCAACAAATGAAGTATGACAGTGAGCTTATGCTAATGGAATTCACTGGTTTTATCATGTTTCCCCTGCCTCTAAAGCACTTGTCTAGATAGAAGAGTGGAATGGCCCTTTGGCCCTTTGATGACTCAGTCATGGCATCAACTGGGTGGCAGTCCCTTGTGGGACTGGGAAACAGTCCCAGGATGCTGTATATGCTTCCAATCAGTCTCCGGTATTTAGTGTTTTATTCCCATTGCCAAGAACTGCAGGTCCAGGAATCAGTGTGTGGAATGTGCTAGGTGACACTTTTTAGTGATCCACTATTAAATATTTACTACTTCTTCCCACATTAGGCTCTACTGGTCTAGAAGTGTGTCAGAGGGAGAAATGCTTCCACCATGAGAGACTCCATTAAAGTTGAAGTTTAAAAAAAATAAAATAAAATAAAATAAAATTGAAGTTTATTTGTCATCTGGCCATTTCTAGTCCTAACCCAACAATCAAAAGAAGTTATTGTACTGAATGGATGATTTTTTCATGATTATCAAAGGGAAATTGTGTTATTACTATAAAATGGAGATGAGGACAAGTATACGTGGAGTATAGAAGAGTCCTTAGGGATCCCTTACCATCCTGGGATTACAGTCAGTGAAAAACATCAGCAATCTAATTGATACAGGAATGCTAATGATCCATACTTTTTGGATTAAAGTTTACTTCACCACCACCCCTCCCTGCCACCAAGGCAATGATCCATAACCAGCTAAAATGCTTGCTAGGGGTAAAGGGAATATGGAATAGTGTTGAAAAAAGTTAGTTATAAATACCAGCTATAACCAATGATCAGTTGCTGAAATGAGGACTAATAGTTATCTGTTCTTAATTTTGTTATGATGTTTTATATTAATAGAATATTTTATTTCCTTTAATATCAAACATAAGATATATTACTGATTTAATTTAGTCATAATATTGAAGTTATAGGATATCAAAAGGAAGGGTAAACATCAGCGAAAGCATTGCATCCTTTTCTGAGGAAAAGAACATGTTTTTAGTTGTTTGTAGGATACTTTGTATATTCAGTGCAAATATCAGATTTTGGTATCCTTATTTGGAGATTAATTATGGATCAAGGGGATGAGTATGGGTGCCAATTTGAGAAGATGTAGACTGCGATGGTCAGTTTTATGTGTCAATTTGGCAAGGCTAAAGTCTCCATCCAGTTCTTCAATCAAAGACTAACCTAGGTGGTGCTATGAAGGTATTTCATAAAGATTATTAAAGTCTCAGTGAATTGACTTTAAGTTATTTTATTTTCTTAAATTTTTTAAAAGATGTATTTATTTATTCATTCAGAGAGAGAGAGATAGGCAGAGACACAGGCAGAGGGAGAAGTGGGCTCCATGCAGGGATCCCCACGCGGGACTCGATCCCGGGTGTCCAGGATCACGTCCTGGGCTGCAGGAGGCGCTAAACCGCTGCGCCACCCGGGCTGACCAACTTTAAGTTATTTTATTTTAGATAATCTAGAGAGGCCTGATTGCATCAATGAAAGGCTTTAAGAGTTGAACTGAGGCTTCCTTAAAAAAAAGTAAGTGTGCCTGTGGACTGAAGCTTTAACTGTTACCTAACATCCCCTACAATTTCCGACAGGAATAGCCAGTCCTAACATTCATATATGACAATCCTTTACAGTAAATCTTAGTTTTTATCTCCTAATGGTTTTATTCCCCTGGTTGACCCCTGAATGATACATGTTGTGGTACCAGGACTGATAAAGTATCTAAGCAATACACAGAAGGAAAGTAATCAGCTTTATTCTGTTTTAGCACATAGGCTGATTAAAAACACAAACTGACAATTTTAGAGGATGATTTCCCTTCACACATTGAAATTTAAACAACACATTAAATATGTTCCTTAAAGAATTGCACAGATCATGAACTACAATTTCTAATAAGCAAAAGGAGTAGAAAATGAATTGGATTCTTTTTAATATATTTACTGTCATTAAATGATTTAAGTTGATATTTCTGCATTCAAAGTAAGTTTTCCCTTTGGTATTCAGGTATGCATTTAATCCATTAAACAAATTATCAAGATCTGTATAAATCAATTTTGCCTATATTTTCTAATAGACTCCATTTTAATATATTTCTTTAATTTTTATTTATTTATGATAGGCACACAGTGAGAGAGAGAGAGAGAGAGGCAGAGACACAGGCAGAGGGAGAAGCAGGCTCCATGCACCGGGAGCCCGACGTGGGACTCGATCCCGGGTCTCCAGGATCGCGCCCTGGGCCAAAGGCAGGCGCCAAACCACTGTGCCACCCAGGGATCCCTAGACTCCATTTTAAAGAAAGTTTTACCTATTTGCCCACTAAGAATGAAATGATATAAAATTCATGAAAGAAATTTAGAAACGGGCTTTTATCATGTTAGATATGTTGGAACTGATGGGAAATATTTATAATAGTTTAGTACATTGTTATGCATGGATTCATGCCATTGTCTTTAGCTATATTTGGTTACAGAATTGGTAATGATAAAGAACAATAATCTCTGGTCGGAAAATCTTTAAATGTTTAATTGCATGCTATGCTATTTAATATATCCTACTTGGGGGAGAAGATGTATTGAAATAGTCTCCCCTCCCTAGGTAAGGGAAGAAATCTACCAACGTTCTTTTGTAGAATAAATTAATTGATTAAATATTTCATACAAATATACATGCATTCAATATGGCTTTGCTTCTAAAAATGAGCCTTTTATCTTTTCTGCTAAAAAAATATTGGGAGATGGGCTCATTTCATTACAAGGAAACATTGTAAAAGGGCATATATAGAAGGTATTTAGTTTATTTATAACTTGTTTCTATCACCATATTTAGATGACTAATGACATTTTCTGTGTTCCATCTTGCGGTTCACCTTAAGATTCATCTTTTTGCAATATAACGTGAATCACACCTTCCTTTGATTCAACAATAATAAACAAATGTTGAACATTCTACTCTGCAATGGTCTATATTACTGGTTTACAGATTTTTTTGGTCCGCTGTTTTGTACTGTATTCTCACATAAATCTCAAATGCCAATACATTTTGATTCCATTAGTTTGGTCGCAAATTTGCCTAGATAAACATTTTTTTTTACAATGCAATTCATTACAAAGTTGATATATTGACTTTCTAGAAATGGAATGGCTCTTGACTGTGGAATTTAGAATATTTAATATTCAATCAAGTGTTATCACACTCAAACTTCTAGATTTGTTATAGAAGGACCCAGTGGCAAAGGTAAAACTTAAAAGAAGATTTTATTGGTTGATTGAAACTATCAAATGAAACAAGTAGCTATTCTGTAATATATTGCTATATTTTTTCAACATACATACCAGTGTATAAAAGTGTGTATTAAATAAAAATAACTTTTCATGGAGATTACTTTTAAAACATGTTTACATGACTCTAGGAATTTATATTTTTACATCAATATGGAGGAAAAACTATCTTAATTTTTGAATGATACAATTTTATTTTATTTTATTTTTTTAATTTTTATTTATTTATTTATTTATGATAGTCACAGAGAGAGAGAGAGAGGCAGAGACACAGGCAGAGGGAGAAGCAGGCTCCATGCACCGGGAGCCCAATGTGGGATTTGATCCCGGGTCTCCAGGATCGTGCCCTGGGCCAAAGGCAGGCGCCAAACCGCTGCGCCACCCAGGGATCCCCGATACAATTTTAAAACAATTTCTAGTCAATATCAAAAGTAAAACTCTTTTTTTTTTTAAGATTTTATTTATTTATTTGAGAGAGGAGAGAGAGAGAGAGAGTAAGCACTAGCAGGGGGAGAGGGAGAAGCAGGCTTTCTGCTGAGCAGGGAGCCCCACGAAGGGCTCAGTCCCAGTACCGTGGGTCGATGACCTGAGGTGAAGGCAGATGCTTAACCAGTTGAGCCACCCAGGTGCCCAAAAGTAAAACTCTTCTTAGTTTTATGTATCTAGTTCCTTGCAAAATCCTTTACAAATATTTATAAAAGTTATGCCAGGTTAACAACATTAGAAATATAATTTGGAATTATATTTAATATAATTTAATATAATATAATTTAATTAAATATAATTAATATTTAGATTATGGGATTAAGGTTTATTAATTTTTAATATTTTATTTTTTTATTCATGAGAGACACAGAGAGAATCAGAGACATAGGCAGAGGGAGAAGCAAGCTCCTCATAGGGAGCCTGATGTGGGACTGGATCCCTGGGACCGCAGGATCGCGCCCTGAGCCAAAGGCAGATGCTCAACCATTGAGCCATCCAGGCATCCCTGGAATTGAGGTTTAGAGAACATATTTTACCTTCTTAAGGTCTCAAAGCTAATTAATGGTAGAAATAGAACTTATGTATTTTTTTCCTGATACCATGGCACACATTCTTAGGTATATTACTGGATTTATTTTCAGTGTAATCATAAAAATAGTTTACAAAATGATTTCTCGAATATGAAGCAACTAAACAACGAACTCTTGACGGAAAATGAGGTTAGGGGAAGGAAAAGATAGGACCCAGCTCTCCCCAGCTTTTTTGTTTTAATGATGTTCTGAAAATTTAATATCAACAGGTCTTAGGTCTTTGAGTCTTAGTTTTGGCTCAGGTCTGATCTCAGGGTCATGAGATTGAGCCCCACTTTAGGCTCTGCACAAGATGTGGAGTTTTTCTCACTCTCTCTGACTTTCTCCCACTAAAATTAAATTAAAAAAAAAAAAGTTTGACTCTTCTACCCCCCCCACACACACACACACACTAAAAATCAAAGATCTAAACTTTTAGAAGAAAACATAGGGGAAAATCCTGATGACACTGGCCTTGACAGTGGTAGTGATTCTTTGAATATGACACCAAAAGCACAGGTAAGAAGAGAAAAGTAGATATATTGGACTATTTCAAAATTAAAAAGTTTAGGGGAAAAAAGTTTGCAAATCTTATATCTGATTGAGGGGTTAATATCTAGAACATGCAAAAAACTCCTACAACTTAACAGCAGCGAAACGAAAAACCTAATTAAAAAATGTGCAAAAGACTTGAATAGACATGTCTCCAAGGGTGATATGCAAATGGACAGTAGCATATGAAAAGATACCTAACACTACTTATTATAAATGCAAATTTTCCTAAACCATAATGACCTGCCACTTCATGTTCATTAGGGAAGTAGAGGGGAGGGAGACGGGGTGAGGGGGGAGAGGGGAAAGAATGAATAATAAAATGATATATTTTCTATCTCCATAGTTATTTCTTGAACATCATTTAGTTAGAATCAAGCAGCCTTTTTAAAATTGGATTATTTTACTTAGTAGTATGTATTTAAGGTTCCTTCATGTTTTTTCATGGCTTGATTGTTCATTTCTTTTTAGCATTGAATAATATTTCATTGGATGTAAGACATTTTATTTATCTATTAATCTACTAGTGGACATCTTGATTTCTTCCCCATTTTGGCAATAATGAGTAAAGCTGTTATAAATATCTGTGTTTAGGTTTTCGTGTAGACCTACGTTTTCAGCACATTTGGCCAAATACCATGGAGCTCAATTGCAGAATCTATATAGTAAGAATGTGTCTAGTTTTCTAAGAAACTGTCTTCTAAAGGATTAGAAAGCAAGATTTTGTATTCTCATTAATGAATGAGAGTTCCAGTTGCTACACATGAACCATAACTAATTTTCAATCATCTCATTGTTTTATAGGATTCCCTTGAAGAATTGAGGTTATATTTAGAAACATCAAATTGCTGGCCAACCATAGTTCATGTTCCCTTCTTTTAATTTTTTGGGGGAGTTAAAAGAAGTATCTTGCTCCTTCATATTCTGTATTAATACATGAAACAGTATGTTTCATTAAGAAATGGAAAAATAGGAAGAATGTTAGAATATTATTCAGTTAAAAGTAAATGAATAGAGGCACAAATAAATGTAAATAAAGCACCTAAACAATATAATCTGATAGTGTTAAATGACATACTTATCTCTCTCTTCTTAAAAATGGCGACATATTAGTGTCTGTGTAAAGGGCTATTGTAAGAAATACCTGACCGATGGTTGTGTTTTGTAAATATCACATTTATTATGTACTATTTTTAAAAATAAATTTAAATTAACTTTGCATGATAGATACAATTCTGTTTAGAGATAAAGAATCTGAGGCTTAGATAGTCAGTGTTTTCCCAAGGTTTCATTACTATAAAATAACAGAAACTGATTTTTTTTCCCCCTGGAGAAAAAAGAGGTAGTACAGCATTGTGTGAATTTTCAGAAGTGTTAAAATTTAGAAGAAATAATTCTGATGGTAGAGGTGGATGCATGATATAAATTCAAATAATGCTCTATCCAATCATAAATCTTTATAATACTATAATATAAAGCTATATTGTTAGGTATTAATTATTAATGTACTTGTCTGTCTGCCCTACTAAATTTTGAGTACATACAGACTTAAAACAAAGTATACTTCAATTACTCATTAAGTCTTAGAGTCCTCAGCATGAAGCTCAATTTCCAGTGTTCATTATATATATATATATTTTTTATTAAAGAGAGTCAGTGAAGGGGCTTATAAATTCAAATTACTATAGAATTTACAAATTACTATAGAATTTATAGAAATTACAAAAAGTAACATATTAACTGAATATTGGACATTTAACTTGCTCAGTTGGAGAAAAGTGTCTGCTTCAGTACATTCATTGTCAGGATGAATTACATATATAAATGAACATGATATGTATGTATATCATATACCACATGTGTGTATATATGTAATATATGTATATACATTATATATACAATAAATACTTCAGTGTAAAATGTAGAGTGAAGACTGCTAATATGGAGACAAGAAAGAAATGTTTGTAGCAATTGAGTCTGTTGTGGAGCTTATATCTTATGATCCTGCTGAGTCCATAGTTCTAAAAGGATGTCTTTCCTGCTGAGAGCAGGGCTTGGTGCACGCACGACTGGGCTTTTTGAATGAGTGCAGCATCCTGGAGCAGAGAGTCATAGAGGTGCTGAGAGGCCCCGATCCTCATTGATTCAACTGGCATACATGGAAAATTGCTTCAGTTTATTACTTTACTATTCTTTATCCAGTCCCAGATTATTTTATGAGTGCATATCACTAAACCAAATAAATAAAAATTGATTTATTGTTGTATTAAAAGTAGAGACATTTTATATATACTGTAGCCAGTAGTTTCAGTGATCATTGCTAGAAGAAAAAAAGCTCAAATAATTTTTCTTGTTTTTCAGCCTTTGCAGACTTTGAGAATCAAGACAATTCTCATGTGCTTTATTTATTTTTTTACAGCAACAAGATAAATGCATTGCTTAGTTTTTTTTTTTTTCCTGGGCAGAGAAAAATATGAAGGTAACAACAGATTGATGATGAATTTTAGAAGTATTTTTTGTGATTGATTTCTCTGTAAAGGAATTGGTATGAGTTTGTCATGCATTTATTGGTTTTTAATAGAGAAGGATATTTTTTACTGACAAAAATTACGAACAGAATTTTCAGTTTATTTCTAGGCCAGGATATTTAGAAATATTGACTGACTTAATTGAATATTTATTTATTTTTTCCTTGCTAATATCAATAATTTTGATATAATAATTTAATTATAGAAGAATGAATGGTATGATCATTTATCAAATATAATTACATGTCTATTTTTCCCAATTGCTGCACAAAGTAGTGACTATGATGCATCTGAAAGATGTAGTGGGCATTAGGGGTTCAGTTAGTTCTTCTATAGTGAATGTTTTTAAAGTTACAGTGTGTTCTTAATACTTAGTAACTTGGCCTCTGTTTTTAACCTATCCTATAGCATCACTTGTGCTATTTTCTTCAAGTCAAATGCAACTTCTTTCCTCAGGTTGCATCCCTTTTAACTTTTCTTCAGTATTTGATGCTCATTAGCTATCCCAGCTAAACCTAGGCCCACCTTCTGTATTCATATAGTATTTCATTTCTCTGTTTATAGCACACCGTCACTTTCTGTGTTTCCTTTAAGTGTATCTTTCTTTTGCATTCACTGATATCTGAGACATTCTCTCTTGTGACAAAGTGCTTACATTTCTCTAAATGAATCTTCATTTTAAATTTGATTCCACATTTCTAACTTATATAACTCATGCCTACTTTGATGCCCCACAACTGCTTCAAATACAATGTATATAAATTAAATTTATTTCACAGCCCCATCTCTATAACCAGAATAGGTCCTTGTTTGTATTTTACCTCTTTTGAAAATCCACAGAATAATTTCCTCTGCCTTGTTTCACTAAGAACCTTCTGAATTATGGTATATATATATATATATATATATATATATATATATACCACATCTTTGTGTATCGAATCTCCTCATGAGGTTATACTTTGTCACTCATCCTTAAAGTTCTTTTTGACTGGAGTCTGATGATAGATACGGGATTGATATCAATAAGAAATAAAGGAGTATAATAAGCCAAAGTGTAATAAGCCATATTACTACCCTAGGATGTTTATGTCCTGAACCCCAGAACCTGTGACTGTGTTACCTGATATGGCAAAGGGACTTTACAAATATGATGAAGTTAAGGGCATCAAAATGGAACTTTATCCTGCATTTTGTGGAGTGGGACTAAGAGGAAAATAGAAAGGCTAAAATCAGATAAGGACATATGATGAAAACAGAGTCTGAGACTGAAAGATACCACACCGTTGTCTCTGAAAATGGAGAGGGCTCTGAGCCAAGGAACGTGAGCACCCTGTAAAAGGTGGAAAAGATAGGAAACATATTGTCCCCTAGAGCTTCCAGAAGAAATGTAGACCTGTCAACGTTTGCTGTAATTTGTGTACAGAAATCATAGGAAAGTAATATAAGGGGATACATCTTGGAGAGAGTCATCAGTATTTTGCAAAGCACTTATTTCAGAGGAAGTTATAGGCTTTTTTAGGCAAGGGAAGATTAACTTCATCGAGGGTATAAAGAGATGCTTCTGCTAGCAAAGGAGGATCAAAACAAGGTAGAATGGAAATTCCTTGGTTTTATTGGAATTTATCTGTAGACTCATTCTGGTTTTCAAAGTTCTGCTCCTACAAAATGGATTCCTTAATATAAGACACCTCAAAAATTCTGGAATTTCTTTTTTGTTATAACTCAGTCACAAGTAAGATTGGACTCGGAGATTTGTTTTCAGAAATCTAAACCTTAGCACTATAAGAGTTTCTTTCAGAGCATTAAGAGAAGCAAGACCTCAGCTTGGTAGTTAAAGTCCTGAACTCATCTTTTCACTCTAAGTTCTCCAGTGTATTTGGAAGCAGTTGCCTAACTTTATTACATTCTTTATTTCCAGTATATTTTTTACAGCAGCAAATAATTTGTCACCTAATTCTCTTCATAGACACTTGATTACACATGTCCACAGGTGATACTTAAGTCATTGTTTTGTCACTTTTCATGTCTTTCCACATTTCATGAACTACTAGCACTGTCTTTACCACTGGAAATACTGTGATGAATGCCTTGAAATATGATTCTATAAGATAAATCATTGCAGATGAAGTGTACCCAGTTCAGATAATCCATTCTGAAGGTTTTGTTCCACTAGAAACACTCCCTGTACAAAATTCTATTATCAGAAAATATGGATAAGAGCATTTATTATAGACAGCTGAGGCAATGGTTAAAAAGTCAAGGTGAGATGGTTGCTTCTAAATCTGGAACCAGATACTAAAGTCTGTAGGGCCGTCAGCAAGGAAAGACAAGCAGGAAGTAGGGAAAGCGAGGAAACCCCTGAGCCAGTGTGAGTGTGCTGGCACTCACAAGGAAAACCTGGGATCCTCCTCGTTCTCCAATTACCTGGCTCTCTAAGCTTCAGTAACAGTGTTCCACGGGAGAGGATGATGCTATTCATCATGAAGCAACACGTACATCTGGTCCAGGAGAGGTACAGTCTTAAGGAAGAAATCCCTCAGGAACTAGAAATGTTTTGGGCCTGCTTGCTGCCTTATATCAAGAGCAGATGAGACAATTATGTGATAAGAAACAATCTCTCACACCCTGCACTGACTTTTTGAGTAATAAAAAGAACTTGTCTGCTGCTTCACTTCTATCTTCAACCTGTCAAACAAAACACCTGTGTTTCACAATAACATCAGACTAAGCAGGGGAGAGAATTCTGGGAATGTAGCTCTAACCTAGCTGAGTTGTCCCAAGACAAATCCACAATAGTATACAAAATGTTTAAAACCAGTGTACTCGTGTTGGCTAGTCACTGTAGATAAAAATGAAATGGTGTCCTGGAGATTACCAGTTTTCCCTGGATTTGAGCCTTTCATTGTGGGGAGTTTGGGGGCCCTGGCGTGTTGAAGAACCCTCGTGGGAGGGTTGGGACAGTGACTATAAATCTGAGAATAAGTATTTTTAAATTTTAATCACTTGCATGACGTACTCTTAGCACGTGTAACAGTTCAACCAGTAGATGAAGGATGAATGAACATTCATATGGTCCTGTTGTTTCCTATCCTTGTATCTTACAAGTTCCTTTCTCTTTTTAAACTCTTAGCTTAATGTGCTATTTCTAATCTCACTTAACATTTATCCTAAACTAATCTGCATCTGGTTATGGCAAATGTACATTTCAAAGATTCTCTAGGTCACAAACTTAATGAGAGCTTAATTACGTGAGTGTATTATTTAGTTTATTTAATATGTATTTCAAATACAGGCATTGATTTAAACTATTAGGAATATGATATAAGGAATCTGAAAGTATATAGTGTCTTAATTTGTATATATATATGTGTAATTAATAGATGAAAGTATTTTGTTTTTCATTTTATGCTTATTACCTTACATAATTATTTTGTGAAAGCTTAAAAAATCAGTATTCTTTGTCATATGTCAGAATAAGTCATTCCATATTCCCAAATTTTATAACAGGATTAAAAATTGTAATTTCATCATTTACATATGAGTATTTTACATTTATAATCTCACAAAATATTTACATAACTGAAAATAATGTTCTTATTCAAAAATATTCTAATCCAATCTTTATATGATTTAATGTTTTATGATAGTAGCCTAAATAGTGTATTTTTCTAAATTCTGAGTTTGATGTTTATACTACATAAAATTGGAAGATATGAAACTTTCTCAGGAGGAAACTAAAGACTATTTGACCCTTAAATCTCATTTTCTTCCTAAAACTCTAGAGAACCCAGTTCATTATTTCTTCAATTCTAATACTAATAGTATTTTTCTGAGTGTATAAAATCTCCATTAATACATAAACTTGATTTCCATTTTTATAATATTTTTGCTTTAGCCAATATGCTGTTAATATATGCAGTAAACCTAAATGACAGAAAAATTTTAAATGCCATTTATTATTTATAATTAGTATCCTTTGATCATTATAATAGGTTATATTTTAAATAATTCTGTATTTTTAAAAATAATGATTTATTCGTAAGTATTTTTAGGCAATACCAAAAGTGTGTGTATGTGTGTTGCGTGAGAGCTATGTATGGAAACCCATCTAAGTATCTAATGGCTCTGTCCTTTGAAGTGAGCAAAATTGTGTTTGATATGTATGGTTTTTGTCCTAATATGTGTCATCTGTGTTCACTAAGAATATTGATATAATAGAAGCAAAATAATGCTTAATATTTCCCAATTCAGTAGATTTTACATACTTGGATATTCACTCATTTTTATTGTGGGCCTTGGGTACTTTCATGACAGGATGTCATCCATTCATTCACTGAACCCTGGCTGCATGGTAATGAATAAGCCCCTGGGCGAGATAGCTCTTATTTGGTTTCCTATCTCACATGTAGGTCTTGCATCCATTTTGAATTTATTTTTGTGTATAGTGTAAGAATTGGTCTAGTTTCATTCTTTTGCATGTTGCTGTCCAGTTCTCCCAACACCATTTGTTGAAGAAACTGTCATTTTTCCATTGCAAATTATTTCATTATGTTCTTTTGATTTATTGTCTATTTTTGTGCCAGTACAATACTGTCCTGATCATCACTGTAGTTTTGTAATATAATAGGATATCCAGAATTGCGATGTCTCCAACTTTGCTCATCTTTTTCAAGAATGCTTTGGTTATTCAGTCTTTTGAGGTGCTATACAAATTTTAGGATAGTTTGTTCTAGCTATGCTATGTGAAGGATTCTGTTGGTATTTTGATAGGGATTGCATTAAATGTATAGATTGCTTTGAGTAATATATACCCTTTAACTGTATTTGTTCTTCCAATTCATGAGCATGGAATATTTTTGCATTTCTTTGTGTCCTCTTCAATTTCTTTCAACAGTGTTTTATAGTTTTCAGAATATAGATCTTTTACCTCTTTGGTTAGGTTTATTCCTAGGTATCTTATAGTTTGGGTGCAATAATAAATGGGATCGACTCTTCAGTTCTCTTTCTGCTGCTTCATTATCAGTGTATAGAAATGCAGAAGATTTCTGTATGTTGATTTTGTATCCTGTTTCTTTACTGAATTCGTGTACCAATTATAGCAATTTTTTGGTGTTTTTTTTTTTTTGCGTTTTCTACATACAGTATCATGTCATGTGCAAATAGTGAATGTTGTTTGATTTCTTCCTTGCTGATTGGGATCCCTTTTGTTTCTTCATATTGTCTGATTGCTGAGGCTCAGACTACCAATACTATGTTAAATAACAATGGTGAGAGTGGACATCCTTGTCTTATTCCTGACCACAGAGGTAAAGCTCTGAGGGTTGTATTAGCGGGGGTCTTTCGTATATGGCCTTTATTATCTTGAGGTGTGTTCTCTCTATCCCTACTTTGTAGAGGGTTTTTATCATGAATGGATGTTTTACGTGGTCAGATGCTTTATCTGCATCTATTGAAATGATCATATGGTTCGTTTATTTTATTAATAGGGCATATCAGATTGATTTGTAAATGTTGAACCACCCTTGCAGCCCAGGAATAAATCTTACTTGATCATGGTGAATGCATTCTTTCAATGTACCGTTGGTTTTGGTTTGCTAGTATTCTATTGAGAACTTTTGCATTCATACTTGTCAGGAATATTGGCCTATAGTTCTCTTTTCGAGTGGAGTCTTTATCTGGTTTCACTATAAAGGTTTGCTGGCCTCATAGAATAGATTTAGAAGTTTTCCTTCCTTTTCTATATTTTTGGAATAGTTTGAGAAGAGTAGGTGTTAACTCTTCTTTAAAGGTTTAGTAGAATTCACCTGTGAACATCTGCGCCTGGACTTTTGTTGGTTGGGAGTTTTCTGATTACCTATTCATGTCTTGGCTGATTATTGGCCTATTCAAGTTTTCTATTTCAGAAAACTGAATAGAAATGAAGCCTATTTCATTTTGGTAGTGTGTATGTTTGTAGGAGTTTATCCATTTCTACCAGGTTGTCCAGTTTGTTTGCACATAGTTTTTCATAATATCCTCTTAGAATTGTTTGTATTTCTGTGGCATTGGTTGTAATTTCTTCTCTCTCATTTGTGATTTTTTTGTTGTTGTTGTTGTTTTCTCTTTTCTTTCTGATAAGTCTGGTTAGGGGTTTATCAGTTTTATTAATTTTTTCAAAGAACCCATTCTTGGTTCACTGATCTGTACTATTTACTTAGTTAATTAGTTTCTACATCCTTATTTGTGCTCTAATCTTTATTATTTCCTTCCTTCTGCTGGCTGTAGGATTTGCTTATGCTTTTTCTAGCTCCTTTATGTATAAGGTTAGGTTGTTTATTTGAAATTTATCTTGCTTCTTGAGGTAGGTTTTCAAGTATTTTTTTTTAAATTTCTGTTTGATTTGTTGGTTGGCTCTTTCATTGTTTCATAATATGCTGTTTAACCTCCATGTATTTGTGATCTTTCCAATTTTTTTCTTGTGGTTGACTTCAAGTTTCATAGTACTGGGATCAGAAAATAGGCATGGTATGATCTCAGTCTTGCTGTACTTGTTGAGGCCTGATTGTAATCTACTGTGTGATCTATTCTGGAGAATGTTCCATGAGCACAGAAATAAGTCTAAATTAAAAAAAAGTTAAATGATTTTTCACTGAGTACACACACACACACACACTCAACAAATCTTCCTCTTTACAGAACTCAAAGTCAAATGCCCATGTGAGCACCCAATCTTTAATGATACCTATCTGTTTAACTGACAGTTTTTTTTTTTTCTCAGAGAGATCTTAACATCCTGACTTCTCTTCCATTTCTCTTTTTCCATTAACAGGTGGTCTTACTCTAAATATATTTTCATTTTCTAACTGTATTTGATGTCTATTCATTTAATGTGTTCCTTAAGGTCATATCTTTGGCTATCTTCTCTCAGGTTCTCTGCAAGAAAGAATAGATATCTTTTATATCTGTGACGCATAGTATTCTAAACAGAACTATGTTGCAGTTACTACTTTTATAATAATGTCCTTGTCTGTTTTCACTCCTAGGCATACAGTTTACTATATCATTATCCTAGTATCCTATTGGTTCCTCTCATCCCAGTCCTTCATTTTGAATATTACACCATATAGAGTAACTGGAATCATTGAAGTGTCTTGAGAAATGTGAATGGAAATATAAATTAGGCAGCTACTGTGATGTAAGTGTCAAAATAAAGCTTGGTTGCAGGAACTATCTATTCATATCCTAGATCCATGATGCTACAGAAACTATGATGTGGGGGCGTGGTTCCTAAAATCCCCTAAAACAGACTGGCCCTACTTACCTTTAAATTACCTCCACAGATTCTCAGGGCCTTTGGACAGCTTAGTCAGTTGGGCATCTGCTTTCTGCTCAGGTCATGATCCTAGAGTCCTGGGCATCAGACTCCCTGCTCAGCATGGAGCTCGCTTCTCCCTCTGCCTCTTCCCCCAATTGTGTGAGCACTCGTGCTCTCTCTCTGTTTCTCAAATAAATAAATAAATAAATAAATAAATAAATAAATAAAATATTTATTTAGTTTTTAAAGGATTCTATTTATTTATTCATGAGAGACAGAGAGGAGGGGGAGAGAGAGAGAGAGAGAGAGAGAGAGAGGCAGAAATACAGGCAGAGGGAGAAGCAGGCTCCATGCAGGGAGCCCGACATGGGACTCGATCCAGGGTCTCCAGGATCAGGCCCTGGGCTGAAGGCGGTGCTAAACCGCTGAGCCACCGGGGCTGCCCCAATAAGATCTTTAAAATAAATAAATAAATAATCAGTCTCCAGAGTCTCATATCAAAGGACCACCACTACTGCTTATTGGATAGAGGCACAGTTACAAAATACATCATGTTTATATTTTTCCTTCTAGAATTGGACACTATTATCTTTTTGAAGTTATACCTATCTTTATTATTCAGGTTATCCTGGGGTTAGAATGAACCATGTGAAAGTATTTAGAAATCTCAACATATAGTAAAATCTCCCTTATCTGTAGTGTGAAAATGCTGTACCACATTCTATTTTTTTTTCAAATTGACATAAATCTGTATAACTGGGTTTCTTAGTGTGAAATATGTATAGTCTTCGTCTCCCGTCTACATTGACTATTTCTAGTTAAGAGGACATATATAAGCTTTTTATTTTTTAGTGACAGAGTACCCTTACTACAATTGAAATGGAAATTATTATTGTAAATCTTGACCTACCCAGTTTAGTGACCTGATACTTTATACAGTTCCAAAGGAAATCAATCCCCTTGACTAATCAAAAGTTAGCATATCAAAATGTTATTTATATAAACTATGTGTTAAATTAGGTAACTAAAATTGCCAGATAGGTACTTTCAAGTATATCCAAGTATATTATCTCAAGAAACTCATATGCCCAACCCTTTCACAAATAACAATACACAACTCCTATGCAGTATGCTAATTTCAAAAGATGCAGATGAAAGGAAAAATAGTCACTATATTGATGAACTGTTCATTCTTTCATAGCCCCATTGTGACAGTCTCTCCTCTTGTTTTATTAGATCCATTATATTCTTCAAAAGAAATATTGAGAATATCTACTCAGTAGTGATTTATAAGTGATCATGAATCCTTGGAAATTTTCCATATTTAGTGACATACAAATTAAGATCTTCTGCAGTAAAATATGCTGTTTTATCAAAAGAAAAGGTGAACTTTACAGGTAGATACTGGGTGCTATGGACACAGTAATTTGAGGAGTAATTACTTCTTTAGGATACAGTTGTAAACTTATTTTCTATTGAAAATATTTAGAAGTAGATGTAGAAAACTTAAATCTATGATAATTTGAAAATCTCTTCAGGAATTCAATATCACCTGCTTTTTCCCCCAATAACAATACTGTGTTTTATGTATATATTACTGCAGTACAAGTATTTTATTATGTATTATACCTTAGGGATGCACTAAAATTTGAGCCAAAAAAAGTACTACTGAAGGCATCTTAAATAATTTGAAGCCATGTTTTTAAAAGTTAGAGTTGTGAGAAATTATCAACTGATGGGAACGTTCCCCAAATTAGTTTTTTTTCCCCAAAATATTTTAGAACACTTATTAGAATAATTTCTAGAATATAAAAATTGTATCATTGATGTATTTTTATAGGGATTTTTCAAGTATATGAGGTAAGGGTATTCACACAAAGACACCATGATGCTCTAGCTTACCAAGATCAGAAATAAAGTGCTATGTATACTTATCATTATTTATGAATATATGGAAAGCCCAGTAGTGGAGATGAGTCCAAGGGTGAGTAATGAAGGTAGGTATGTTAAGAAGGAAAATATTGGACAGTCTATTTTATTCTTTTAAACATGGTCAGTGTTCTAAAATAACATTTTTAACTTTATTTATTGGTTTCAGTTTTAGAAAATGGTTTTATTTTTGCAAGTGCATTTACTTCTTGTATCTTTTTGACAAGCAGAAGTTGTAACTTGGAGCCAAGTGCCTCAGCTAAACTCCCACAGAGAGTAGATTACAGGTTGCCATCCTCTTTGATATTCATATTCCAAGACCCTCAAGAAAGATAACCCCTGGAATGCAAAACTGGCAAAAGCTTCATTTATCATTTTTTAAAATACACATATTCCAAAGATATAGAGAAATGATTTACAAATACAGTATTTTTTTTCCTCTTTTCCTTTTCTTTGTTCTTTTTCTTTCTTTCTTTTCTTTCTTTCTTTTCTTTTCTTTCTTTCTTTCTTTCTTTCTTTCTTTTTTTTTTCTTCTTTCTGCAAAAGTCTAAAAGAAAAGAGGAAGTTACCTTTCTCTTTTGGCACTAGGACAAATTTATTATTTTTAGCTAGTATTTACCTTTCTGATGTGTCTCCCGTTTGTTTCTATTTGATATTAACACTATAATCCTTATCATCATCATCGTTACTAGTTCTACCTTTCTCTGGACAATTAAAGAAAATTTTGGTTATCTAAATATCTGGTCAGTCTCTAATAGAGTGCAAAGCAAAATAATTATTGGAATTGTAATAGTATGAATTAAAAATTTTAAGTACAATATTTGCCTTGGGAGAATTGTCTTTAAATATACTAATAATGAATGGTTAAAGTAGATTCTTGACAGCAATGTGATAAAATTTTTCTTTATCATATTTTAATTACACAGACTGTCATAATGTCTTTATTGTTTGACTCTGGAGCTTGATAATCTAAACTTTTATCTAAATATTTTTTTTGTAAAGCCCAATGCATTTCTGTTGAATATTTGTTAATCACATAAGTTACATTACATTTACATGCCAATCTAGGTGCTTCAGTACTTATTCTGTCTTCCCAAATCATTTTTTTTCTCCCAGATGTGAAACACAGAGACCCTCATCTCATAATTCAGTTTCAAAGTCTTAGGTGGCTTTCATTGAAGATTTGAAATTCCAGTGTTCAATATACAGAGCTTTCATTATTTTAAATCATTAGGACAAACAACCTATAGTCCATTTTAACATTGGTCAAAATCAGTACGTGTATTGACGTCAGTTTATCTTCATAAATAACAGAGATCTACCTTTGTTTATCTACCTATACTCTTACTGGAGAGAACATCTATTGTATTGTTAATCAAGTAACCTTGGGTATGTCTTTTGCAGCTTCTGCCTGTAAATGCTAAATTTCTATTTGTCTATTAATTAAAGTTTTTTTTTTCTTTTCTACAACCTCTTTCTATCTTTCCCGGTGTAGTAGTAGGCACAGTAAGTAGTTGTTCCCTTTTATATGTATAGGAATCATTACTGGGACTATAGGGAGAAAAAGTAGGGCAATGGATTAAATGTTCATCTTCTATTAAAAATATCCATAAAGTAATCTAAGTTACTGTGAATAAGGAAGCAAAATAAAATAATGAGAAGAGGAATAAGTTCTCTAGAATACCTCCTTTCACTTGAGATCAATGCCAGGGTCAGTTAGTCTGGAAAACTTAATTTTCAAGTGATTTTGGAAGTCATAGTCCTCCTAATGTGCTGGCTTCTTATGAGACGCATTATTCCAGCTGTTCGTGCCCCTTTATAGCTTTCTGAATGGCCAACAGCACTTGAAAGGGTCCCTATCAGTGTGGGGACAGCTCATCTTTCCTTGGAATACTTTTGTGTAGATGAAATCCCCAGTAGATAGAGGTGACAGATTTCTTCAGGTGGGTCCTTTCAGATCCTTTGACTTTGTGGTTTCTTGGGAAGAGAGATACTCTTTTTAAATATGAAAGTGAGAAGTTTCAGTTAACTTGGGCACAGGACACAGATTAAGACTCACGTTTATAGACCAGGTAGTTCAGAAGTCCAAAAGTCTTGCATGCCGGATTACTTAGTTCTTAACAAAAAAGCTAATATTAAATCTCTAGGCCATTTTGTTGAATTGAGCTTTTTTTTTTTTTTTTTCAATTGTAGTTGTTGTGTTTAGTTCATCCCATTTGTCCAAAGAACTGAAGATCAGGAAATAGGAAAATAACAGGACTCTCTAAACATTTTTGTAATTTCTAGATTCAATAGATTAATCCCATTTGATACCAGTATGCTTTGATATTTCAGATGTGGGAATTTTGTGTATTAGGAGAAATGTTAACCACTGTCTGATAATCAGCTTCTGAAGAGGGAAAGACTTTAGATCAACTGAATAGCATACATTTCATAATTAAACCAAATTTCTTATCTTCTACAGGTGTTGCTTCTATGAAACCCATCTGCCACCAGGTTCCTTGCAAAGTAGATGGGAACTTCCTACACATATTAAGAGTTCACTATAAACAATTCTGCTGACAAATAGCATGTTTCTTTAATGTGTTTTGAATAGTTTTGTCTTTTTGATAAGTATACATAGAGTCTAGGTACTCACATGGTCATATTGGTGGCACAGGAATTTTAACCAAATAAATAAAGATTGTGGTTTAGGACTTATTTCATCAGATGATTCCTATTATCCATTATTTTCATCTGCTTTCTAAATCCACTTGTTCATTTCCTTTTGTGACTTTTTTTTCACATAAATGAAATTTTATTTGTTAAAAGTGGGCCTTCTAAGTTTGGAGTCTGCCATATTTTCATAGTTTTTTCTTAAGTTTGTCAGCCAGATTCTTGTCTTTAGATGTATTATTCTGCCCTATGTGAGCTCTACGATTACTGATATCTAAGCAGGCAGTTAGTTGTAAAGCACATTTTAGTTCCCATCAAGTCAAAAATCCCCTGTTTTTTCCAAATGTTCTCTGTCTTTTGATAGGCACTGAACATGCACACAAATTCACTATGTATGTGTGTATAAAATAATTTTTAAATCTTAAACCAACATTTTTAGTTCCTGTAACTGCCATAAATGTAGTTCCTTGTACTTACTTTTAATTTCAGACAAAAGATAAACTTTTAAAAT
The DNA here is from genome assembly GCF_905146905.1 of Nyctereutes procyonoides. Classification (NCBI taxonomy): domain Eukaryota; kingdom Metazoa; phylum Chordata; class Mammalia; order Carnivora; family Canidae; genus Nyctereutes; species Nyctereutes procyonoides. The sequence continues at coordinate 8,677,205 of NW_026575046.1, forward strand.
TTCAAGAGAAATAATCACAGCATTGGAAAAACTTGTCCATTTTTTATCCCAAAAATCCCAAAAAAGTTGTCCATTTTTTATCCCAAAGATGTGACTCGTAAGTAAATAATGCCATATTTGCCATAACTATATTTGGAATAGGAGTATCAGATATGTCCAGTGAGGGACTGGTGCTTTCTATTAGCATGATACAGTCATGATCATTTATTTGATCAGGATCTGGTTTTATTTTATTTTTTTATTTTTTTTATTTTTTTTAAATTTTCTTTAATTTTTATTTATTTATGATAGTCACAGAGAGAGAAAGAGAGAGAGGCAGAGACACAGGCAGAGGGAGAAGCAGGCTCCATGCACCGGGAGCCTGACGTGGGATTCGATCCCGGGTCTCCAGGATCGCGTCCTGGGCCAAAGGCAGGCGCCAAACCGCTGCGCCACCCAGGGATCCCAGGATCTGGTTTTAAAAAGACAGAACAACAGTGAAAAAATGCAGCAAAGTTTAGGGAACTTTATCTACCAAGTACATATCAGTATTAGAAAATAATGTTCATTCATAGCATGCCTGATAGTGCACTGACAGATGCTGGGTCCTGTGCACTTAGAAAGCAGCTAGCTAGCTGTCCAGTGACCCAAGATAGGGTTTGAGCTTTTTCAGAAGTTTGGGTTATTGGCCTGCTTGGAGCATCCAGGCATTCCCAATGAAGAAAGATAAGTTGATCTCTAGTCTACATCTAGCTTTTGAGTTAAAATTTCATTAACAGCACCTTTATTTTCATAACAAATCAAATGGAAAGATTTTTCAGAATCTAGAATTTCCAAGCTGAGAGAGAGAGAGAGACTATAGCCAATTTCAGTTGTTCAAAGTCTCTTTAGCTCCTAGGAACTACTACCCCAGGGATCTGGAGACTTACCATTTAGTTGTTCCATCAGTGGTTTTACTGCTTCTGCAAAAGCTGGGATCCACTATCTGCATATCCTCCCAGTCCTCAAATTGTCTATCGGGTTTTTGTTTGTTTGCTTTTTGATTGTTTTTTAGTGGGCCATCACATTTGCAGGCTGGTAGATTGTAACATCGACTGTTTAGCTAATTCCTCAATTGTAACACTTGCTGCCTTCAACAGATGCCCTAAATATTTTACTTCACTTTGGCAATATTGTAATGTGTCTAGTGAGGCCTTATGTCCCTATGAAGTAAGGAATTGTGGCCAAGTTGAAGTATCAGTTTTGCATTACTATTTTCTTTCTAAGGGTACCAGCAAGTCATCTACATAGTAAAGAATTCATGTATCCCTCTGGTGAGACAAATTTCTCCAAGTTTTCCTATAAATGACTAAATAAAATAAGAAGAGTCCTGAAACTTTGTGGAATCCTTTGCCATAGATACTGAACTCCTTCCTAAACAAAAGTCAGTAAGACTTTGAGTCATCCATTAGAGGAAAATAGAAAGATGAGAGTATAGATCAACTATAGAAAAAAAGTTTGCAGATGATGGTATCAAAGTCTGAATAATTACAAGATTAGAACTACAATAGTTATCAGAACAACACATTTATTTACTAAGATCTTGAATAAATCCATATCATGGTCAAGTGGTGACCATCTTGATCGAATTTACCTCCCTTTAGTGGAATTACAGAATAACTTCCCTTTTTGCTTTTTGTTTTCTTTTATAACTATTTAAGTCCTAATTGAGCACTTGAGAAAGGGTATTATTTTATACATGGCCATGACATATTGTTTTAGTTATCTATTTTTAGTAGTCTTATATATCAAATTAAATCAGTATCATTATTCTTCAGGGTCCAAAGTAATATTGATTTCTTTTCATTCAGGACATTTTCTCCAGTACAGTGTGAGACTGACACTGTTGTACTCTTTTTCTTTCAGAAAGGACAAAATAACCAAATTAGATGCCTTCCTCCGTAGCCCCCCCAGGGAACTCCATAACCATTCCATTTGGAGTAGATAATATGGTTGGAGAGCTTTACTTTGCATCACAAATGTATTCCCAATTGGTTTGTAGGTAAATTAGGAAAGAAAGCATGTCAGCTAGTAAAAACTATTTCCATGAAAAACCATAGAAAAAAAAGGAAAAGTAAAAACAAAAATCCTGGAAGTCTGACTCAAAATACCAACCAATATTGATTTATCATCATACCAAAGGCAAAACATTTTTTATGAAACAAATAACACCAATATTTACCAGAAAATGTAAGGATAGGTTAGCATAAAAATTATTGAAACATATTTCACCAGTCCCTACCCCTGAGATTCCCCCAATCCATCAACCTAAGCCATTTGACAATTATTTTCTAGCTGAGAGTTTTATCCTTCTGGGGTTTCCTGAATTCCCTGTTCTTGCCATTTTTGCATTTTCCAGGGTGTCTTTCTATAATCCATCTTCTAGTGTCCTGGCCTCTTGCAATAATAATATACAGTGTTTGTTCCTCTTTTTTTCCCTGCCTTCAAATGATGCCAGTTAAGTGTTATATTGACTAAGTCGTTCCAACTCAAGCAGCTAACACTGTATGTTTATTTGTTTGTTTTTATTTCTTTCTGTCTTATCTCTATTGTCCTTAAACTGAGCAGCTGCTAATTTTTTAGTAATAGTCTATCTTTGCCATCCTACTACCTTTTCACTAACTTGAGTATAATAGTTGGAATGAGAGTGCAGGGGGAAAAAAAATAAAAAAAAAAGAGAGTGCAGGGGGAGGGAAAAAAAAAAAACTTTAATAATATCAGCAGGTGGGGAAGGCAGGTGAATTACCTAGGAGGCCTAGGGAGCCCTCTCAATGGCATCAGCTCTGCTAGCAATTGGAATAAAAGGTGCTGTTTTCCTTCTTATTGAGATGAGAATAATGCAGAATTTATGGTATTTTGATTTTTTTCTCTGTGTTAGTATTTTTCTACCTAATAATTCTGTTTACCTTTTTCCAAGTGACTAACAGAACTACTGTCCACCTGATAGCCTTCATGTAGGAACACAATATTTTATCCAAATTCTCAATTATTCTCTTATCATATCTCTTTCATTTCTGCTTCATCATGATGCATTGATGACACAGAGAATTCTTGTAGGTGAAATTGGGTGAATATATTGGAGTTGACTTAGAGCTAGGGAATGAGATTCATATACTCATAAGCCAAATGATTCATTACCAGCTAGAGATATTGTGCACCCATCGCCCTTTGCAGGGAAATCCACAAATGAAAGAAACCCACTCATCTAAAAGGTCATTCCTTCTTCTTCCTAGGAATTGGTCTGACAAATGGACAGAACTAACAGATACAGCTGGATGAAAGGGAGTGGGGACAGAGGGGAAAGGAAGAAGTTCTGTAAAGTAAATATTAATTTTAGTTCTCATGTTTCTATTTTTCTCAAGATTTTCTTCTGGCTATCAAATTTTTAACTTTGCTCTTAGATGATGTATATCACATAAATATTCACCTTCTATTTACTTGAGACAGATTCCTTCTAAGAACACCCATAAATACCTTAATTCATCCAAATCAGAGGCACCTTCCTTAGCTTACTGCAAGACTGGATTCATAAATGTTTACCTATTCCAAATGTGACAGAGATATATGCCAATTTATGAGAAAGACCACAGGATACGTTCCTAGCTCACCATATATATATATATATATATATATATATATATATATATATATATATACCATCAGAACTAATGGAGATCCTGACTAGATTTAGGAGGCTGTATTACCTATGCTGACTTAACCATAAAATCTTGAATATGGAGAGAGTATTTTGTCTGGCTACTATTCCAAGAAGCAGAGTGCCAGAAGGGAGATTTTTTTTTTTAATAATTTGAGGTATCTTACTTGGTTGTTATATTGCCAAAAGACCCTCAACTGGATCCCCTCACATCAGGAACTGCCAGACCAATTCCATCCTCATTGTCAAGTTTTTGAAGAAATATAATTAAAAGTGAAATATCCTGCCAATCCAATAAACCTAGCCACAAATTACAAGAAGTAAGCTGTTTTATCACTGAATAAGCATAAAACCAGACTGTAATATGCATCACAAGTAATCTGCTAAAAGAGATTACTAAGACCAAAGAAATCTCACTCTAATATATAGCCAGATAGACAGATACAACCTCCTACATATATGCTGTATTTTATTTTATTCAAAGGAACTATAACACTTCTTGTGTCTTTTCAACATCAGAAGATACTACTTGGAACCAAGTGCCAAAGCTAAACTACATCAGAGTGCCACCCTCATTCATGGTAACATTTCAAATCGTTTTCTCCAAGATGCCCTGAGAAAGACAACCTCGGAATTCACAACTTACAAAAGACTCATTTAGCTTTTTAAAATGTTGAAATATATCCCAGAAAGACAAATAGTCTAAAAATAGGATTTTTCCAAAGAAATGCTGAGAGAAAAAGAGGGTATCTTTCTCTTTGGGTACCAGGAAAAATTTAAAGATTTTTGGCACAACAATACAGATTTTTGAACATAGGCACAACTGGCAAAACATTTTTTCCATGAATATGTGTAAGATATGATTAACTTAATGACAGTTGTAGAAAAAATAATTATTTCTCTGTGATTTCTGATGATTTTATGGTTATGTCCTTATGAGTAACTAAAATAATACCTCTTCATTAATTTTATTATTTATATAACAATTAAAATGAATACTGCTTAATAATACTACTTGTGAAATTATGATATATATTCATTATTTCATTTACTTTTACAGTAACTCTATTGTCTTTTAAATTTTATAGTGACGAAACTTGGATCATTGAAATTAAAGAGACTATATTAGAATATTCTTTCAGGGGTAGGTAATTGATATTACAGGTAAGGGTGACAAATATATAATCTATTATAATTCCTTAATGTCCACATACATCCTTCACCAACTGGCCTTCACTGTCATGATTTATTACTAAAAGTAGTTGGATAATTAAAAAAAAAAACAAAACAGAACTGAGTCACTACCATTTTGTGGATAATCTTGAATAGATAGGTAGTGTGTAATAAATCAAGTGAATCAGTTCCAGTTCTTCTCCTGATTCACCTACTGCTTTAGAAAATGTATTTAAATAACCTTAGATTAATTTGTTTCGACTACAAATAGGTTAATGATGTCTATGTCTCAGAATACGTTTGATATATCCTAAAATATGTTAATGTTCCTGAAACATTGTAGGTGATCAATAAATGTCAATTTCCTCCCACTTAATATTTTATTGATACACATACATCCATACCCAACTATTCTCATTGCAAGGTAGTAAATAAATTACACTTTGAAATCAAGTAACATTCTACCCATAAGGTTATCTCTCTTCTATTCAAAATATAGCAGCAGGACTACCTATTTTGGTGCCTTGCAGATGTTCTTTGTTTTCATATAGAAAGCAGGTCCAATGACATATCGTCTCAGTAATTCATCCAGAAATACCATATCTTTGATAATTTTGCCAGGTATAACTGATAGACATCTAAACTTTTTTTTTCTTTACTCTCTCCAATGCAGAATTATCTATTGAGTTGTTTTCTGTGTTGTTATAGTTGAACAATCTTATACAAATGAATAAATTAGAGATTTATGTAGTTGTCCAAGGGAAAAAATAAGTTAATCATTCCTTCCTCTTTTTTCTTTAATACCTTTTTGGTGATCAGTCCCTAATTGACATTATGTCTTGTGTTTCATGATATTCTCATGAACCTCATAGTGTAGGAATCAAACTTTTTTCCACTAAATGCTTCATCATAAGGTGTAGATCCTTAACTTTATGGTGCAACATGGCAGTTAAAATGTAATTTCAACCATTCCCTCTCTCATTTTTGGTGAAAAAAAAATGTTGGGAAGGACAAATACATGTCAAAGGGCACAAGCTGTGTTATCTATAAGGGAGTTTTTCTGACATCAACCATACACCACTTCTGTTTACATATTTGGCCCAAATTTAGTCATATGTACATGCCTCAGGGAAAGGAAATGGGATGTAAATCTTACTCAAAGAAGAACTATACCCTATAAGGAAGGAGTTCTGTGGAGAAAGGCAGAGCTGAAATCTGGTGACGGCTTAGCGGCATATCTGTCACAAAACATAATATTACCAATTTCTTCTTGAAGTGTCCTTCCTTCCAGCACTTTTTATGACTATATACTTATTCATATCTTAGTATATATATGACTTTGTTAGAGAATTCTCCCAAATTAAACAAATCTACCTTTACCATTTTCCTCTTACCATATTACTCTATGTTAATTATTTGCAGAATATGAATCACAGACTCATATTTTCCAAATGTGTATTTGATCATTCATTTTGTGTTTCGGTGTCTTTTGTTTTGTTTTGTTTTGTTTTGACTCTTCACAGGAGAATGCAGGCTTTCTTGGAAGAGAAAACTGTCTTGTTCAGAGATGCATTTTGAGAGCTTCAATTAATGCTTCGCATATAATAGGCACTAAATAAACACAAGTGGATTGGATACATGCACATAAAGTCAGCTATTTCTAAGTATTTTTAAACAACTTGAAAAGCCTCCGTGTAAACTAACACCTACCTATTTTGTCCCTCTAACCATATCAAGTATTTTGAGGATATATTACATTAGGAGCCAAAAATATATTTCCATTATGTGAGGACAGATTTCATGGTTTTGCACACCCCCACGTTTGAAATAGGCTCTAAGTGGAAACAATATAGACAAACCATGAAAAAATTATATAATTGCTATAAACTGAAATTTATTGTCAGAACATTAATTCATACATAAGAGAAAATGATACTTTGAGGATACTGAGTGCATTTTTCCATCAAGCTGAAAAATTGTTCCATTTCATCATAAAGACAACGTAGGCTTAAATGTAGTTATAGCTAATAGATCATTTTGCACAACATTAAGCCTGCAAATGCTTTTAAGAATTTTTGATTCTGAGACAGCTGAAAACCATTGAGGCACCATCTAGGCAGTTAGAAAATATAGAAATGGCTAACAAAGTAAATTAGAATTGAAAGAAATTTAGGGTAAAACCATCCCGGTTTGCATGATTCAACAACACATCTTCTCTTGATTCATTTCCCAACTGATAAAAGTTGAGGGAAAAGCTTATTTTAAGACATGCAAACTAGTCTTTTATCAGATTCCTATGGTTATAATTAACTCAGTATCATATTTGTAGCTATACAATTCTTGAAATTTGGTGATTTCCTGATTCTATGGCCAACCTTGGAGATTATGGTACTGTGTAAACTACTTATTTTTCTTTTCATTCTTTAGGGCTGCATTTTTGTTGTTTTAGTTGTCATACATCATTTTTTCTTATAACCAAGATGAAAGGGACAATGTCCCATTTTTTTCAACTTTGATAATTTCTTTATAGATCATTGACATATTACCCAATTCCCATCAGTTTCTCACTTGTCTTTTAACGTAATGCCAGCCCGTGGTCCATAGAGCCTACTTTAACTTTTAAATCTTCATCTGAAATACATCTTGTCAAACTGTTTGACTTTTATTTTACCTAATTAGGTTTGAATGTCTTGAAATGATCAAGGATGTATTTTCGTACATTTTGGAATAAAATACTTTAGGTTAAAGGGTTCAGAACTTGAGAAAATGTGAATTCACGAGTTCAGTTGTCAGCACCTTTTTCCATTACATAATTTAAAATATATATATATAATAGTAACTCTGACCGAATTAGAGATTCTTTGTGCCATTTTAAAAGTGGGTGGTTTCTTATAAATGACGAAGCCTAGTGGGAAACATTGCAAACTATGGAAAGCAGCTTCTCTGGTATGTTTTGTTACAGGGCACTTCAGATCATTTGCCTGGCTCTATCTCTTTGGTCACTTCCTCTGAACAAATTGGATTTCCTCAAGGAGCTTGGCCTGTGTGCAGCTGATAAGTAGTGCGCCAGGCTATACTCATATTTGGTATTCCTCCTAGAACTTTGACTTCTTTCTTTTCATCCAATTTTCTGTTTGTTATAGTTTGTACTGATGTTTTTCCTCTTCTGCCTTTCCTTTCCCTTTCACTCAAATACAATTTCTTGTTCCTTTCAGTGCTTAAATAATAAGTTGCTTTCTCAAGCAATACTAATATGCTGTCTCTAGTCACAGTCCTTGGAATGACTCATCCTGTACAAAGGCATTTTGTACTGCTTTCCTCCAAAAATATAGATAAATACCTATAAAATCTTCAGGAATGTGGATTAGAATTTAGCATAAAATACAATGAAAAAAAGTCACATTAACCTCATAAGATTTTTTTTTTAATTTCTTCATTCAGTAACCTAAACTGTATTTGACGTTAGAAAAATTGTAAGAGATTTATAGATCCATGAACTGGTGAATATTAATCAGAAGGAGCCACATGTGACTGAAATAAACAACAACCAAAAAACCTCCAAATAAAAGTGTATACAAATAAATATGCTAGCAAATCTTACCTGTTACTTATTCTTTGTATTAATAAAGTCCCTAGAATGAAGAAGGTAGAATGTTTGGAATTGGCAATTCTGGTTATTATCAAACATATTTGAATTAATGAGCATAGAAATATACTTTCCATCAAAAATTTTAAAATAGTAATTATTCAGCATAATGCTGGGATTGATGAGGCTAAGTAAAGGTTACATGTAAACCTTTCACAATGTTTAGAATCAACTCTACAGGTCAGATAAATTTGCATTAAAATGTGTTATAAACAATTTAATACCAAAAAATAATCAAAACAATAAAAAGGCCAAATGGATAGCCTCTCCTTTGTATGTGTGAATCAATCTACTGCAACAGTGGGAAAGTGACTGAGTCACTTCTATTTAAAGTACTTTCAGTCCAGACTAGAGTTAGCTTAAAAACCTCAATGTGCATTTAAAATAATAAAAATATACACAGCAATGAATCACAGGAGAAAAATATATTTTCTATTTGTTTTATGTGTTTATTTTAGATTATCTAACGACAAGCCACATATACCAGCAAAGATTGTTTAAATAGTTTAATCAACCGTAACCAAAATATCTTACTTTTAAACTAGGCAATTTTCCAAAGACTATAATGCCAATGAAATATTGCTATGTCAACTCTACTTTTTCCTACAGGGTAACATTTTAGTAAGCCTGATAAATTGTATCGTTAAAGAAATTGACCTAGATAATTATTTTCTGGCTCTTTTTTATGCTACTTTCTCTGCTATGGTACATAGATGGCACAATTTAAAATTTAGTTAACCTCAGATAATATTTAAAAAGCAAATACAAATTTAATTTAATTTGTTCTTTCTAAGGTTTATTCATTACGTATTCACTGTAATTCTTTGCACCAATATTAGCAATCAGAAATAAAACATACTGATGCTTGTTCAAATGTTTTTCAGGCTTTGAGAATTGCATTTTGTCATTTTGAGTGTTGAAATACCCATTAGGAGATTCCTAAAATAATATATATAAAAGAACCAAACAAAAACATCAAAGAAAACCCTGATTTTTAAAAATTGAGATGTAATTGACATATGACATTATATAAATTTGAGGTATACAGCATGTTTATCTCAATATGATTACCATTGTGGCATTAGCTAACACCTTTATCACTGCATGTAATTATCATTTCAGTTTTGTAGTGGGAACAATTAAGATTTAGTGTCTTTGCAGCTTCGAAGTTTGTAATGTAGCATTGTTATCTATCATCACCACGCTGTGCATTAGATCCTCAGAACTTACCTATTGTTTATAGGTTTGTGTGCTTAAACATCTCCCTAATTTCCCCACTGCTCAGCACCTGATAACCACCATTCTATTCTCTGTGTCTAGGAGTTCCACGTTTTTTTTTTAATTCCACATATACATGAGATCATATGGTACTTGCCTTTGTCTCACTTATCTCACTTAACATAATGCTCTCAAGGTCCATCCATGTTGTCACAAATGGCAGGATTCCTTTTTTCTCATGGATGAGTAATATTCCATCATGTGTATGTATGTGTGTATACCACATTTTTATGCAGTTATCCAATTCACAGATACTTAAGGTTGTTCCTGTATCTTGGTTGTTGTGAATAATGCTACATTAAACATGGGAGTGTGTGTATCTTTGGATATTGTCAGAGAACTCTGATTTTTAAATCAGTCCTTTTCAATGCTCAGGTAGCTAGAAAATAGTGTATTTTTTAAAAAAGATTTTATTTATTATTCATGAGAGAGAGAGAGAGAGAGAGGCAGAGACACAGGCAGGGGGAGAAGCAGGCTCCATGCAGAGAGCCCAATGTGGGACTCGATCCCGGGACTCTAGGATCATGCCCTGAGCTGAAGGCAGATGCTCAACCGCCGAGCCACCCAGTGTCCTGAAAATAGTGTATTCTTAATTAAGGGAGCAAATAAACTAAACATCTGTTTAAACTACATAAAAAAATAAACTATTTCTTTAGTATCTACCTATAAAAATGTTTAGTTAGCTTTTACTTTTTGAGTCTACGAATTCAAATTTTCCCCTACATATGTAACATAGCTCCCACATAACAAAACATTGAGAATACTTGAAATTTATTTTCGGTCACCAAAGTGTATTAAGTACCTACTTTATATCACATGCTAGACTAGCCATTAGTGGCAAACCAGTGTGTAAGATCTTTTCCCTAACTCATTTAGTTTTCTACTTAATGTTAGGGACAAAACATTATTTTTCCAAAAATGAAGTTAGAACTACAGTAAGGAGAATGATAACCTATGGAAGCACCAAAATAGTGGAACTAGGCTCATTTGAAATAATAAGTGATACTAAATCTGAGGCCTCCAAGGTAAAGGAGAAGGCAGTGATCATTCACAATATAGAGAAAGGATGTGCAAAGTCCCTGCAGCAGTAACGGCCATCAGAAAAAGAGATAAAAACAACTAGAGATTAATGAATGAGGCAGAGTTCCATGAAATTAAGTCGAGATGAAGCAAGAGACTCTGCTAGGCATGTTGAAATTCATTCTAAATTTAATAGGAATAGAGTGAGAGGTATTAAGTGAGAAAGCAACTCGAATAAATTTGCCTTTTAAAAATATCACTCTTGCTGTCATTTGGAAAAGAGAGCAGAGGTGACAAGTTTAATAGCAAAGAGGGGGATCATTTAGGAGTTTATTTAAATGGTCCAGGCGAGAGATGATGATGTTGTGTTGGAAAACAGAAAATATCTGCCCAAAAGGGCAGATTCAATATTTTTATATAATTTATGCGATACACAGATTGAACACTAATCATGTCTTTTTAAACCAGTATGTACTATTGTTTTCTAATATACTTCATGTATAATACACTCTGTACAAATAGATTGTTATGATCAGCTTTAGCATAAAGATATTTTGAAAATTGAATTACATTTCATTTTGGGGGGAATTGAATCACGTTACATAAACCAGAAGATCTAGTATTTGAACAAATGATATACATTTAAAATATATTTTATTTACCAAGTTATTTTAGTCTATCAATTTAAGTCATATATATACATTATATATACCATACTTTCTCTTACATATGTGATTTTACATAACATATGCATTTTAATAAGGTTTTTACAAGATAGATGCATCTGTATGAAAAAGTTACAGCAACATTTGGGCCCAACTAACATTTACTGACTTAAGCATACAAAGATGCTGAGAATAGAGTTCTCTATTAATTTCCAAATAAAATATTGCTGTTATTAGACGTTCTGAATATAAACTTTAGGACTCAACCTTTCAAAATGCCAAGTATAACATGTACAGAAAACAAACCTGGGTATGAGAGCATTCAAATTCCCAAACCTAAGTAAGAGAGATTTTCACTTACCACATCTAGAGGTTTTTGATTTTGTTTTGTTTGTTTTTGTTTTTGTTTAATGGAGGAGCTTGTTGCATTCAGTAATCAACAATGATCCATTAAACTATTTTTCAAAAAGCAAAATGAAAATATTATATGCATTAAAACAGCACTGTCAAAGAACAATGAATTCTTAATTCCTCAATACAACCTTGACATTAAAAATATATTTTTGTACATGCTGAAATCACTATTGGAATTGAATATAAATTCCTTAACAAGTAGTTGACAATTAAAAAAAATTACTGTGTGCCTAATAGAAGAGATGTTTTTGGTTGTAGAAGGACATTAACAGTATGCAGTGAAATGGAAATGAGATTGCTTTGGGTGTGTGTCCACAAAAATATCATTAAACAATTTTGATTTTTTTTTTAAGATTTTATTTATTCACGAGAAACAGAGAGAGGCAGAGACACAGGCACAGGGAAAAGCAGGCCCCGTGCAGGGAGCCCAATGTGGGACTTGATCCCAGGACACCAGGATCAGCACCCAAGCCAAAGGCGGATGCTCAACTTGAGCCACCCAGGCGCCCCTTTTTTCCTCTTTTTAATGGGAACAATTTTACTTGCTTTGAAAAGCTGGCAAAAAAGCTTGAAAATATACTTGATTATATTTGTAAAGGTATAATGGGCTTATATGAAGTTAAATTAAAGTTATAATCAATATAGCAAGCTTCAGATTTTAATTTATTTTCTTAATTTTATTTATCTTTTTCATAAAAGTATTATAGATAAGCACTTACAATATTATTTTCCAAAATATTTTTAGTATTTGATTGTTCATCTGTTCACTGTTTAAACAAATTTGACCATTGGTTTTACCATGCATCATCAGTTTAATATATTCATTATAAATTGCTGACTACTTCTTACTTGGAGTTGGAGTCTTATTTTTTATTGATATAGTTCATTTTTTTAACTTCAAAAAAAGAATTTTTTAAAAAGATTTTATTTATCTATTCATGAGAGACACACACAGAGAGAGGCAGAGACACAGGCAGAGGGAGAAGCAGGCTCCATGTAGGGAGCCCAACCTGGGATTCGATCCCGGGTCTCTAGGATCAAGCCCTGGGCTGAAGGTGGTGCTACACCGCTGAGCCACCCAGGCTGCCCACAGAATTTTTTGTTTTGAATCAAGTTTTGATTATGTTTTCTCCAACTACTTCTGTGGGTTCAGATATTTTTGTGATAGGGTATATTAAGTTTTCTTTCACAGAAAGTTTGAACTCTTCATAGATGCTTAAGTTTAAAGAAAAATTTATGGCAAGCTAAAATATAAACATAATTCAGGTTTAACAATTTCACATAACCTGTCTCTCCTTCCTCTCACCTACTGCTGGATCACTGTAAAAGGGCTCTAATTCAGCCATGTCATCACAAAATCTCAGCGAGGGCCAATGTGTGGTGTTATAGGGGTTTGTTTTTAATTTTTGAATTTCTCCCAATTGTTTCCATCTTGTTGAAAAGGGAGATTTCAGTGTAACAATACAGAATGTGATGCTGAGAGGTATGTAACACAAATAAAGAGTATTCTAATTTTCTAAGTAGTTCATTTTCAAAAATTTAAGAATTTACTGTGGACTTTCCATGATTGGACACTGCTTTACTGTCATCTAGCTTCATTCCCAATTAGAAGTGGAAAATTTCAAGGAACAATCATTCCTTTTTGAGTATGCATTGGACCATTTTGAGTAATGCAAGCCAAATTTCATCTATAAGACAACTGTCTAAATATTTGAAGAAGGATATCAATTATTTTAACTTCCATGTGTCTTCATTGAGTCACTGAATGTGATTATTTTTAGTGTTTCTCTTCTAAGAAATATTTTATATTAATTTTTTAAAGATCTTATTCATTTACTCATGAGAGACACAGAGAGAGGGGCAGACACATAGGCTGACAGAGAAGCAGGCTCCTTTCAGGGAGCCTGATGTGGGACTCGATCCCAGGACCCCAGGGTCACACCCTGAGCCCAAGGCAGATGCTCAACCACTGAGCTACCAACATGTCCCTATATTCATTTGTTTTTAGTGTTCTTTTGCAACTTAAGCTTATCCTTTTAAAAATATAATATGTAAAATAGTCTATAACACTCCAGAATTAGTCAACATATGACACAGTATAGCATCTTCATTAATATTTATCTTCTGAACTCTGCTAAGCAGTCTAACAACTTGTTAATAATTGTATCACTTAAATTTAAAAATGGCTTATATTTAGCATAGAAAGGTAAATAAAATATACCTTTTTTAAATTGTACTTAAATATTAATGCTTTTACATAATCAGTATATATAATCATTTAAAAGTTGGTTTCCAAAGCTCATTCTCTCTTCCCTTTGTCTTCCTTTCTCTCTCTTTCTGTGTGTGTGTCTCAGCCTCCCTCTCTGTCCCTGTACACACACTCACATATGTGAATTTTTAATTACCGGCAGCATTGCCTTAGAGTAATGTAGCCAAATTACCAAGAACTGAGTCTTGACAAATAACACATTATCAGTGAATATACCAAATATTTTTTGATAATTAATTGGAATCTTTTTTATTTAAAAATTGGTTTTAATTACATTTTGCGGTGCTTAAATGATGCAAATATAAGATTGTTAAGAATTAAATTTCCCTTTGGTGCATATAATCATGGGGAATTAAGTGAGTAGAACTATAAAGAATGTGAACATTAATTAATGCAGGAAAAAAAGGTATAAAACTTTGCCATTTTGTATTTTCATAAACAGAATAAATATAATTCTTGTATTAACAACTAAATTTTTACTTTAAAAAAGAACTTCAAGTGCCACAATCTTATCTCAAGTCTGTTTTCTCTCTAAATACCATATGATTAATACAAGAAATATCATATATAACTTCTGTCTCATTTTCATTCTTACTCTTCCTTTGGTTTATTGTTTTCTTTCTCAATGAAAGCATTCTTATTAAGGACACCAGTACTTTTTATCTTTCTCCTCTCAACAGGATTTGACTAAAAACCTCCCTCAATTTCTTGAAAAACCTCCATTCCCAGGCATCAGGGACAAAAGAATATCTTGATTATTTGCTTCACTCCCCAGCCACTGCTGAAACTTTATTTCTAGGCCTCAAGATACTTGACTGCTTTTGGGCTTCGGCATGGGCTTCCCCCCCCCCTCTTTTAATGCATAATGTCATCTGGCCTTAAGGCTTTGAAATAACCTGTAGGTGATTGCCAGATTGATATTAACAGTCTTGCTATCTCCTATCCAGGCATCCAACAGACTACTCAATCTTCTTTTGGAAATGTAATAATATCTATATTTTGCATGTATGAAATAGGATACTTCAAGTGCTCCCTTTCCACTCCCTTTCATCAGTTCACAGTTGATCCATTGTCATGTTATGGAATCAGCATCTTGGTATAGTATAAATTATCCTGGATATATATACTCATGTACTGCTGTCAGAATATTCATTCTCTTGGTTCTACTTCCAAAATATTTCCCAAATGAGCTTTTTTCTCTATGTAGGGAGCATGTGTAACGCGTTTTCCAACTCCAGTGCCATCACTATAGCTTCCACGTTCATTCCCCAGTTCTCTTTGTCAAGCCTCTTAACCACTGGAAGGCAGACCTTACTCTTATGCCCATTCAGGTATCTTATGAACCGCCTTATGTGTTCTTTCTTCACTTCAGCGTGGTCTTGGAAAAAGGGTGACATAAACAGGTGCATCTGGGTCTTTATTGAAGTAACAGACCATAGATAAATAAGGAAATTCTATTGCCTACTACTAATTCTATTTCTCCACTAATTCTATTTATTATACATCCATTATCTCCTACCTAGATTAATACAAGCGCCAAATAATTGGTTGGATTTGGATTGCTGTTTTAAATAGATTCAATCAGGTAAACCACCTGATTAAAATCACCCAAAGTCTTTCTATTGGAATTTGAACAAATCCAGCCTTCCTGTCATGACTTAAAAATCTGATCCCTGCCTCTTCCTTCAATGAGACCTCTGCAACCTTCCTCACTATGTTGTAGCTACATTAGCATTCTTCTTTTTAGTTATGTCTGGCTTATTCCCATCCCTTGTTTCTGCTGTTTTGTTTCTCATGTTTCCTCCACATGGGAATATATTTCCCTAGGATGTGTATGTGACTGTTTCTCCTTCATCATGAAGCCCGTAATTCAGATGTTACATCATTGTCCTGAACATTCTATTTAAGGTAACTTCCCAGTCATGAGTTTTCTTATGCTAATTTATCACCATATTGATCAGTTTCTGAAATAACATTTTAATTTATCTTGTATATAACACATTTTCTGTACTCCTGCCTCTCAGACACACACTGGAAAAAAAGAAGCTCCATGGTGGGCAAGGGCTTCTTTGCCTTGCTCAGTTTTACATATCCAATGCATACTACAATGATTGACACGTTAGAAAATTATTGGTAAATATTTTCCTGAGTAAGTATTGGTGAAGTGTCAGCTAATTAAGCAAAATAATGGATGAACAACAAGAGCATTCATATTTCTCAGAAATAAGACTAAGTTGCAACTTTATAAAATGGCATTTCATTACTTAAGCTATTAAAAATTATATGGTTATTAGTTTAATGACTTTCTTGTGCCAGATATTAGTGATAACGTTTACCTTATGGACCTTGGCCTTGACTTTGTGAGAAAGATGATATCATCTTTATTTAATGTCTCAAGGAGTAGTCACAGAGAACTTAATTCATTTTTGGATATACTATTGGTAAGTTATGGATCAGGTAATTTAGTGTTTCTACTGCACCTTAGTTGTCTTTCAATATAGAATGTCCAATAATGAAAAAAACTCACAGATTTATACACAGTTTTCAAAAATGTTCTTTTATGTTAATGTCATCAATACATATACTCACTATTTAATTTCTGGGGAAGTCGCACTAGCACAATTTACTTTTGGGGGCAGGCTTATGGCTTTCTCACATGATAGAAATATGACACATTATAAGGAAAACAAAATCCATTTTTAAAATGATAAAATGTGAAACAGTCTTCAGCATCTGTGTCTTTATTTTTATAGCAATCACTATTCAAGAAGCTATTATAGATGCTATCAAGCACATACTTCATTTTGACATGTTAACATAAGTATTGATATAGAAATGAATAGGTCATGAAAACAATAAGCAACATTCTAAGGAACTATATATACATTTAACCTATTTTCCTAACAACAGAAGACACTTGTCATAAAATAGCCAATTATATTCAGGTCAGAGGGATCATATACCTCAATAAAATCATTATCATTAAAACGTGAAAAAATACATGAATCAATAGCATAAGTATTTATATAATTTAATTCTGTTAATTATTTCAGCCTAAGTTAATTACCTAACA
This sequence comes from Nyctereutes procyonoides, assembly GCF_905146905.1. Lineage (NCBI taxonomy): Eukaryota > Metazoa > Chordata > Mammalia > Carnivora > Canidae > Nyctereutes > Nyctereutes procyonoides. The sequence continues at coordinate 8,694,416 of NW_026575046.1, forward strand.
AGTCATTCTAAAACAATTTACAGGGATGCCTGGGTGGCTCAGCGGTTGAGTATCTGCCTTTGACTCAGGGCGTGATCCCAGAGTCCCGGGGTCGAGTCCCAAGTTGGGCTCCCTGCATGGAGCCTGCTTCTCCTTCTGCCTATGTCTCTGCCTCTCTCTGTGTGTCTCTCATGGATAAATAAATAAAATCTTAAAAAAAATATATTTACATTGGGATTTTTAAAATATACGATTATTTTAGTTTAAAATATTCATCATTATCCATCACATTCTAGAAAAAAAATACTCTGCTCACCATCCCATTTTGCATTATGTGCATATTACTAAGTCATATTTGAGATTAAAATTATAAATAAATAATTATAAGAGAAATAAATGCAAAACATAAGTAGGCATGATGTTCTATGGAAATAAATTTGTGTGCAAGCTTGTGTTCATGAATGTGAAAATAAAAATATACACTTAAAATATTTATTTAACTAAGGAATTTAAGTATAGTTATAATACTGTTATACCCAAATGCATGCAGAGTTACCCTCCCTGCAACCCCCCCAAGCCACAGTGAACTTAAAACGTTCCCAGGCTATTTTCAATTTTCAAAGGAAACAGACATTTGTCAAACATCATCTAAACTGTTAAGTGGTTCAGATTGAACTGTTTATTAAATTGGGTAAACCAGGTGTCTGGGTGGCTCAGTTGGTTAAGCATCTGCCTTCTGCTCAGGTCATAATCCTAGTGTCCTGGGATAGAGCCCTGTCCAGGTTCCCTGCTCCTGAATTCATGTATTCAGGTCTGTTTGCTGGTCCCTCTCCCTCTCCCTCTGCTCCTCCCACTGCTAGTGCTCTCTTGCTCTCTCTCTCTCAAATAAATAAAATCTTTAAAAAATAAATAAATACATAGAGTGAACTATATGCTTAATACAAAACAGAACATTTAAGTTTTGTTTTGTTTTGTTTTTTAATACTAGAAAAATAGGGGAAAAGGCCTGAAAATCTTACACACTAAGATGGCAAAAATTTAAAGCATTTAGGAAAACTCTAACTTGTCTTCAGAGATAGTTTTCAAAATCTTTTATTATACCATAAAATTATATAATAATATATGGTATCATCTTCAAGAATTCAAATATCTTGAAAGAAAAAAAAAAGGGACCCCTGTATGGCTCAGCTGTTGAGCATCTGCCTTCGGCTCAGGCTGTGACCCCGGAGTCCTGGGATCGAGTCCGACATAGGGCTCCCTGTATGGAAACTGCTTCTCCCTCTGCCTATGTGTCTGTCTGTCTCTCTGTGTATCTCATGAATAAATAAATAAAATCTTGAAAAAATAATTCAAATAATATCAAAACACAAAAGAAGTGAAGTGTGCCACCAAGCTTTTATTTAGCCCATGACTCATTAATCAGTAACAAGTATTTATCAAATACTTAACTTTAACAAGGCACTGTTGCTGGAAAAGAAAGCATACAAGATACAGTGGCAACTTTTATGAAGTCTTTTTATTTGGCCCATCAGGTGGAAGTTTGATGTCTATTCTACTATTCTTTGTTCTTTTTAGAGCACTTGAATAATTATATAACTACAGGAAATTTTTTCCATATAAATAGAATTTTTTTTCTCTTTAAGTGTCTCTCTCTTTCTGTGTTTTTCCTGGGAGACAGTCTCCCAGTGTGAATAACACAGGCTGGGAACAGGCTCCCTTGATTTGTTTTCAGTGCCCACCATTCACTAGTCCTGCAACCCAATGCGTGTCCCAAGGAGACCTCTCAGTGATTCAGTTTTCTCAACCGTAAAAAGGATTATAATTATATCTACACTGCATAGTCATTGTGAGAATGTAAATGTAGTATGTTTGAGGTGTATATAACCATATTCCACATGGAGAAAGAACCCAATAAATATTAGCTTAGATAGTAATGTCACTGTGAACTTCCGCCACTTAACTCCATACCCTTTCAAGTCTTCCTTGCCAGGAATATTTCCACATAAAGTTACTTCATATGTGACTTATTAAAAAGCTTGGTAGTATTTTATAGAATGATATCTCATTTATTTTATTATTCTTTTGTTTGCTTGTTTCCAGTTTGTATTGAAATTTCAGTTAGTTAACATGCAGTGTAGTATTAGTTTCAGGAGTGGTATTATTCTTTTTTAAGGTTGCTTTTCATTGCTATGGAGCAAAAGTTCTTGTCCCCTCAAAGGTTCTTCTAGCTAGACTAAGAAGCAAATTGACGTGAGACAGATTGTTTGGAGAAAATCAAATTTAATAGTGTATATACCAGGGAATCCTCACAGATGTGGAAATTCTAAAGACAGGCAAAATGAGATACCTATGTGTCCTAAACTAAGCAGAAACGGGTAGGGGTCTGAGACTTAACAGATGGTTGGTAATTAGATGTCTGCCCTGCCATTACAGATGGGTCACTCAGATAACATTTATCTCTGTTAATAACCCTTATTCTGGGACCTCTCTCTCCACTTTAGATTCTTCTGTGTGGTTAAAGGAGGAACAAAAGTTTCTCTTGAGCACACAGGGTCTCCAGTGCCTTCAGCTCAAAAGAATCCTCATGCTAGTGTGGCATATTCTGGGGGAGAGGGCACTGTCCTAAACCCCTTCATGACATGTGGTATAAAAAGCAATGCAATGTTGAACATCTTCATACATTTTTCTACAAGTGTGCAAGACCTGTTGGAACTAGTGCAATGTATAGTGTGGGAGTTTTAAAAATGATGTAATTAATTCCAAACAAACAATTTAACAGTTTATGGCAAAATGTTGCTTAGTGGCAAAATGTTTTCCCTGCATATTTTTTTTCTTTACCTCTTATTAAAGTTCTGATGTTGTAGTACATTTGTAGCTTTGTATTTCTTTTTCTGTAAGGAATATATAGTTAAAAATTTTAATTTTTAAAGTCTATTTAAGAGACTTTCCATATCAACATATTCCTCTACCATTTTCCTCTCCATTTCTGCTGCTTACATGGCCCAATCTCTATCCATAATGGTTTAACTTATTAATGTAACACACACGTGTTTTGTAATTTCTTCATTTCTTACCTTTACTGGAGGCAATTATAATTTAATATTGGATACCAATTATAAATTTATTTGATAATTTATAAAATTTATAATTTATAAATTATATATTAAGACTAATGACTTATAATTCTTTTTATATAACTACAGAAAGCTTAGTGTTGTGGGGGCTAAGGAAGAGCATTTTTGGGAAAACTGCTTTCAGCTCTTTGAGGAGAGCGTCTTCAGTCACAAAACAGATGATTTCTTAAATTTCTGCCGCAGAGGGGCCCCTGGGTGGCTCAGTCTTCAGCATCTGCCTTGGGCTCAGGTGATTCTGAGATCAAGCCCCACATCAGCTCCCTGTGCAGCAGGGAGTTTGCTTCTCCCTCTCCATTTGCCACCCTCTACCCCTGCTGGTGGCTGCGCTCTCTCTCTCTCTCTCTTTTTAAAAAGATTTTATTTATTCATTCATGAGAGACACAGAGAGAGAGAGGCAGAGACACAGGCAGAGGGAGAAGCAGGCTCCATGCAGGGAGCCCAACGTGCGACTCCATCCTGAGTCTCCAGGATCAGACCCTGGGCTGAAGGTGCCGTTAAATCGCTGGCACCTGGGCTGCCCACTCTCTCTCTCTCTCTTTCATAAATAAATAAATAAATAAATAAATAAATAAATAAATAAATAAATAAATAAAATCTAAAAAAAAAATCTGCCACAGTGATCTTGAGAAAATTGTCTGGAATAATTGTGAAAGCGTTAATGTATATTATGAAATTCGATTTAGTTAAGCACTTACTCTTAGACAAATCAGGATACAGACGTGTAAATGTAAAGTATAATTATGTATATTTGCAGCACATCATTATATTTCAAATCATTTTGCCTTTTAGCATAGGAACATCCATATTGTAAATTGTGACTTCTTATTTCCCTTTATCTCTTTGTGCTGAACAAATTATTGCAATGACCAAATTTGTTTCCCCACCATATTTTCTTGTCTTCGTTGTACTTAGGCAAAGTCATATTTCTTATTCTGGCCAGTGAGCTCTGAATGCTCATGATGTAGGTCACTTGAAGAGGACACAGGGAGAAGTAAACATTCAGTTCTTTGTCTTTCCCTGTTCCAGTAACTGAGGTAGCGCACATGGTCCACATGTTGTTATGACAAGGTGCTAGATTGCTGTCAACCTGGATCCCAGGGTGTCTTAAGAACAGAGTCCCCTGCGATAGAGATCTTTACATTGCTTGTCACTATAGTATGTCCTTTTTTACCCTAATATCTGGTCCACACTTTTAAAACATGAAACCTTAACTTTTTAGAGACATGTTAAATTGTAAAGGTTCTTCTTCCCCAGAAAAGGTCAATTCCATTGTTAAATAATTCAGCATCCTAAGATGAGAGAACCTTGCTTTTATTGAATGCTACAAAACGAATTACGGATACCTTAATACAATAGAGATACCCTTTTAGAGTTCCTTTTTAAGATAACACATTATATCTATTTAATTATATAATGAAATCAACAAAACTTATGGCTTAAAATTGTTAAGTACTAGTGTCTGCTGATTACTGTATGCAGAATTTTATATTCACCAAACCTGTAAATTGTAATTTTATGCAAATAAGAACTTGGGCAGTCTGCAGAATAAAGGAAATTTCCTTTAAAGCTGACTACCCTCATCTTAAAGCATAATAAAATCTTAACAGCATCTCTGGGTGTAGTATTCTAGTTGAATTAAATGTATGTTGCATTCTTTCCTCAGAAAGCATAGTTATTTACAATGACATTTGATCTCTCTTTGTGTTTTTTTTTTTTTTTAACCATGAGAAAAGAAAGATTAAGTTACAATTGCTGTTCATTCTACAGGGTCTGTTTTGTTTATTTAAACCAACCTAGTTATTCAGTCAGAGGGGTGTAAGGGTAGGGTCAAGGAAAGGATCACAACCACAGTAAAATTGAGGTTGTGATCTTTGTGAATATGTTGATGGAATTTAGCTGCATATTATACATATTTAAACATAATTATAATCTAAACTACTGCAACAAATTAAGGAATACTAAAATTGCATGTTAGTTCTCTACCGGGAAATGATTCTATGAAGTATCATGGTGTAAAAGCTAAGATGTGAGTCTAAAAGACAGATTTGGAGAAATATATTGAAAAATTTTCATAGTATGTAAATTGTTTGGGTTTTTGTTTTGTTTTGTGTTGTTTTTACTATTTTCATTTTTAATAAATCCCAAAGGACAGACCTTGTAGTAATGCTCCTTTGCATTCACTAGTCTTAGAATATACCCAGGAAATACTCCTGCAATGGCAATTAATGTATTAATCTATATTTTATCATGGCTTTTTATTCTATTATCGCATAAATTCACATCCAAAGACATATCATCTGTTAGAACAACTCACTATTATATTTACTTACATTATTTGTTGGAAACCTAGATGACTTACACCTACATATAAATGTTATTATTGGTAAGAGATTTTTAATCTAGTTCATTGAAAAGTTGAGTGAGTTTGAGTAAATATTTTTAAGATTTGGAAAATAAAAATTAAAATAAATAAATAGCCTGTTAATTGACCTTTGTTATTACTATCCCAGAACTAGATTCACTCATTATAACCTTGTTCAAGAGCACCTTCTCATAATCAAGCTGAAGAAAATTACTTTTTTTTTTGTATTTATAAAGCTAGAAAACTTTAGGTTTTTCAAAAAGACATCATTTAGGATTTCTAGAAATTTAAAAATATCATTAAATTGTACTTTATTGATGGAGAAAGGAGAAAAAGCAAACTCTTTGATTAGTTGCTTGGAACAAATTGAATTTTCCTTTTCTTATGAACTAAGTTACTCATCACTTTGTATATGTATTTGAGGAATATTGACTGGGCATTTGGCAAAATACAGAAGAGAAGTAACAGAAAATGATCTGTATTTTCCTTTTTCTTTTCTTTTTTTTTTTAAAGATTTATCTATTTATTTATTCATGATAGACACACAGAGAGAGAGAAAGAGGCAGAGACACAGGAAGAGGGAGAAGCAGACTCCATGAAGGGAGCCTGACATGGGACTCGATCCTGGGACTCCAGGATCATGCTCTGGACTGATGGTGGCACGAAACCACTGAGCCACCTGGGCTGCCCAGATTGATTCTTTCTCTAACTCTCCTTCTGCACCCCCCCCAATATTCTCTTTCTCTAAAATAAATAAATCTTTAAAAAAAGAGTATTATGGTTGATAGACTTTATTTATATTATGTTAGTTATAATCTGGAATTAGTCATAATTCCAGATCATTAAACATGCATAAACTTCATCTTCGAGGTGGATCTGATATAGTACTGATGGAAACATGACATCAGCTATAATTAAAATATAGGTTTCATTTATGAAAGGATATAGAAGCATATTTGTTTGTGTTGAACTATATAAATCTAAAGATAGAATAAAATGCTCTCAGATGGGAGATAGATGGGAGATAAAATTTCTCAGCCCCCTACATTCCCATTAATGCACAATCACCATTGATACCGTATGTGTGGAGTGGGAAGAAATTTACATCTTCTTTTTGTCAGGTGTCTCTCTAGCTTCCTAACTCCCCCTGGCTGGGGGATGTTCTGGCCTTGGGTCTGCTTGCTCATCATATCAAAGTAGCTTGAATAATCTAGCATTCTTCTCATGAGATTGAGTGACTCAAAGGTCAATTTCCTTCTGTGTAATTCTCTCAGAGATGAAACTTTAGTCCTCCTTGAAACAATTGATGAGTTCAAAATAAAATAAAATACCAAATATATACTTAATATAAGCACTACGGTTACAATGTAGTTCAATAAGAAGGTATTAATTGTGAGATTTGGCATTTTGCCACCATTCTTACCTGCATGTGTGTTTGTACACACACAGGCATGAATTCCGTCAGATAATTTGTTACATGCATGTTAATTACACATAAAAATTTTGTTTTATTTAAACAAGATACTGTCCACCTAAAGAATCATTCACTTTTTCACTCATATCAAAGCATGAAATCACCTCCACAAATTTCAGATTATTAAATTTTGATTTAAAATAATTTTAGAATATTCCATGCATATAATGCAAGTTATATGCATAATATAATATTTGACAAATATAATGTTGAGAAGTTAAAACAATTGTGTCCCATTTGAAGTGGAAGAAAAATCATCATTCACCCTCCTTTTTATACTTATTTTAACAATATCAAGTCCAAAATGATGAAATAGCTTGCACATCAATCAGAAAATCACAGAAGTCAAGAGGAGCAAAAATCACAAAAATCTAGAGTATTCTAATTATAGAAATTTTCCATTCTTTTCCGTCACATCATGTATTTTGCCTAGATATGTATTAGAAAACCCTTATCTTTTGACTTTAAACATTTAACCAAAGATAATTTTTTGTTAAAAATTAAAATAACACAGAACACCTCTCCAGGGCAGCCCCGCTGGTGCAGCGGTTTAGCGCCGCCTGCAGCCCAGGTGTGATCCTGGAGACCCAGGATTGAGTCCCACCCATATCAGGCTCCCTTGCATGGAGCGTGCTTCTCCCTCTGCCTGTGTCTCTGCCTCTCTCTCTCTTTCTCCATGTCTCTCATCAATAAATAAATAAAATCTAAAAAAAAAAAGAAAAAAGAAAAAGAACACCTCTCCAAAGTTTTTTTTTTTCACATAATCATGGAATATACTTATCAACAGATAATCATAAAGAAAATTATTAATTATAAAGAAACTAGACTAAAATCAGGTTATTAAAGTTTTTATTTTTCCTGAAGAGTAACTCAGCACTAGACAAGTATTATAGGAGACACAAAGGCTTTATTTTCTTCTCCTAATTTCAAGGTATAGGTTATCCTAATAGTTTTTCACTGATAATGGAATGTGATAGGTTTTGGATACAGTGCTTGAAATACCAATACATTTCTAAAGAAATAGGGATAAAAGCATTATTATCGTGGTCTTTCAAAAATAACAAAATTCACTGAGCATTACAACGCTTCCCTAAACAAACATAGGACACAACTGTAACTACCTCTCCATCAGTGGG